>NC_080027.1:7500-607500 GCF_030020395.1 Manis pentadactyla | reverse complement strand
ATTACCCCCTTCCCACAAACCCTACCCAGTCCCTTTCTCTTTGGTAACTGTTAGTCCACTCTCTGTTTCTGTAAGTCTGCTGCTGTCTTTTCCTTCAGTTTTTCTTTGTTATCATACCCCACACATGACTGAAATCATTTGGTACATGTACTTCTCAGTTGGCCTATTTGACTGAGCATAATACCCTCTAGCTCTATCCACGTTATTGCAAATGATAGGATTTGTTTTCTTCTTATGGCTGCTTATGGCACTTTTTAAACTGGATTTCATTTTTCTTTTTTGTTTGTAGTTTCGCTATGTGCTTTCACCATTGCTCTCCTGGTTATGAGCAGTAGCTTTGTGTTAATCGATATGTACCTATATCTATCTATCTGTCTGTCTATCTATTTATCAATCAATCAATCAATCATCCTTTTGTCTTCAAATCTGTCCTTTTGTACAGAACAGTTAACCATATATCCTATATCACTTTTCTACACTATGCTTCCAAAAATCCTGCAAAGTATCTAGGCTGTAGAGAGAGCACTGGGTTCACCGAGACACTTGCAGTTCGAGTCGGCCGCGTGTACCTACAAAACCAGGAAATGGTTTTGCCGGGACTTGAACCCGTGTCTCTATCCTCTGTCCTCCTTCATCTCCTTCTAAATGGCTGTCTGTATTTCGCCACATTCATTGACTCAGTGCTCCCTGAAGACCACAAGTATCATTCCTCTGGGCCTGTTGTCGACAGAAAAGTAAACTTGTTGCTTTGCTCACCACCATGTTTGAAGGACATCAGCGTGATCACTGCCGATAGGACGGAGGGTCAAATAAAAAGGAACACCAATTTCTAGACAGGAGCAGTTGTAAGCTAAGATTGTATTGTGGAGTGATGTGTTTATTTGAGTGTCCAAACTTCCCTCTTTAGGTGGTTATTAGATCTTCACATTCGTGAACATCAGAAAACCCATTGATTTCAAAGGCCCAGATGGTTATTATTACAGCAAACCAGTTGTTGAGGTGAGAGAAAATGAGAACTATGTTGCTGCACCACTAAATCCATGGCTGGGAACTGCTGAAACCAAACAAAAAGAATTCACGGTGGCCAGATAGGTCTATTTTCTGCTGACTGTCTCTGGGGACTCAAACAGAATCCATTTGTTTGAATGTTTGATTTTCAGTTTCACTCGTGTAGGGTACTTGTCCACACACCTTCGGCTTGTAGTTTGTCTGTGTCCTTCTATCTCAAGTGAGTCTCCTGTAAGTAAGCACGTAGGTGTCTTGAGTTTTCATCCCTTCTTTCAACCGAGTGTCTTTTGTTTGCAGCACTCACTGCCTGACCTTTTATTCTGATGATTCTGAGCTGTGCACTTATTGCACTTAAAGAATTTTTTTTATCATTAATCTACAATCACGTGAAGAACATTATGTTTACTATGCTCTCCCCTTCACCATGTCGCCCCGAAAAATCTCTTCTGTCACTGTCGATCAGCGTAGTTGGATGCTGTAGACCCCTTCACGATGTCCCCACCCACAAACCACATTATAGTCGCTGTCCATCAGTGAGTAGTATGACGCTTTATGATCTCTACTAGTCTTCTCTGTGTTGTACAGTACTCCCCATGCACACCGGACCCCACGCATTATACATGCTAATCCTAATGCCCCCATTCTTTCTCCCCACACTTATCCCTTCCTTCAGACTCACCCTGCCGAGTCCATTTCCCTTTCGTAACTTTTCAGCAACTCTCGGATTCTGTGTGTCTGCTGCTATTTTTTTCCTTCAGTTTTTTTTGTTGTTATAGTCCACACATGAGTGAAATCACTTGGTACTTCTCTTTCTAAGCATGACCTATTTCTCTGAACATACTACCGTCTAGCTCCATCCACGTAATTGCAAATGGTAGTATTTGTTATCTCCTTAAGGCTGCTTACTGCACTTTTTAAACTGGATTTCATTCTTCCTTTTTGTTTGTACTTTAGCTATGTTATTCACCATTCAACTCCTGGTTATGAACAATAGCTTTGTGTCAATTGATATGTATCTGTATGTATCTGTCTAACGGTCTGTCTGTCTATCTATGTATCTATGTATATATGTATCTATCTATCTATCTATCTGCCTATCAACTATCTATGATGTCTATCATCTAATAATCTACGTACCTCTCTATCTATCTTTCATCTGTCGTCTGTGTACCTATCTATCAATGAATCAATCATCTTTTTGTCTGCCCATCTATCCTTCTGTACAGAACAGTTAGCAACATAGCCTATGTCTCTTCCCTACATTATGCTTCCAGAAATCTTGCAAGGTAACTAAGCCATAAGGAGAGCACTGTGTTCACCAATACACATTCAGGTAGGGTCAGCCGCGTGTGCTTACAAAACCAGTAAATGGAGGTGAAAGGACTTGAAACCGTATCTCTGTCCTCTGTCCTCTTATACTTCCTGATCGCTTGGTGACTTTATTTAACCACATTCAGGGAGTAAGTGATCCCTGAAGACAACAAGTATCCCTCGTCTGGGCCTATTGTCGAAAGAAAAGTGTACTTGTTTCTTTGCACACCTCCATGTTTGAGGGACAACGGCAAGATCACTGCTGATTGGTGGAGCCACAAATATAAAGGAACACCTATTTCTGGACAGGAGCAGTTGGGAACAAAGAGTGTGTTGTGGAGTGAAGTGTTTATTTGAGGGTCCAACCTTCCTTCTTTAGGTGGTTATTCCTTCTTTACATTCGTGAACATCATAAAAAGCAATGATTTTAAAAGCCCAGACACATATTATTACAGCAATTCATTTCTTGAGGTGAGAGGAAATGAGAAGGAAGTTACTGCACCACTAAATCTATGCCTAAGCACTGCTGAAACCAAACAAAAAGAATTCACGGTGGCTAGGTAGGACTATTTTCTACTGACTCCCTCTGGGGACTCAAACAGACTCCATTAGTTTGTTTGTTTCTCAGTTTCACTTGTATAGGGTACCTGTCCCCGCCCCTTCAGCTTTTAGTTTGTCTGTGTCCTTGAATCTCATGTGAGTCTCCAGAAAGGGAGCATGGAGTTGGTCTTGAGTTTTCATCAGTTCTTCTAACCCTGTGTCTTTTGATTGGAGCACTCAAAGCCTGTACTTTTATTCTGATATTTGAGAGCTGTGCTCTTAATGCAATTTGAAATTTTTTTTGTTCTCATTAATATACAATCACATGCAGAACATTATGTTTTCTAGTCTATCCCCTTCACCAAGTACCCCCCAAATCCCAGTTACAGTCTCTGTCCTTCAGCATGTACTAGGATGCTGTAGAATCACTACATGTCTTCTCTGTGTTGTACAGCCCTTCCCATGAGACCCCACAATACCAATTATACATGCTAATCCTAATGACCGCATTCTTTTTCCCCGCCCTTATTACCCCCTTCCCACAAACCCTACCCAGTCCCTTTCTCTTTGGTAACTGTTAGTCCACTCTCTGTTTCTGTAAGTCTGCTGCTGTCTTTTCCTTCAGTTTTTCTTTGTTATCATACCCCACACATGACTGAAATCATTTGGTACATGTACTTCTCAGTTGGCCTATTTGACTGAGCATAATACCCTCTAGCTCTATCCACGTTATTGCAAATGATAGGATTTGTTTTCTTCTTATGGCTGCTTATGGCACTTTTTAAACTGGATTTCATTTTTCTTTTTTGTTTGTAGTTTCGCTATGTGCTTTCACCATTGCTCTCCTGGTTATGAGCAGTAGCTTTGTGTTAATCGATATGTACCTATATCTATCTATCTGTCTGTCTATCTATTTATCAATCAATCAATCAATCATCCTTTTGTCTTCAAATCTGTCCTTTTGTACAGAACAGTTAACCATATATCCTATATCACTTTTCTACACTATGCTTCCAAAAATCCTGCAAAGTATCTAGGCTGTAGAGAGAGCACTGGGTTCACCGAGACACTTGCAGTTCGAGTCGGCCGCGTGTACCTACAAAACCAGGAAATGGTTTTGCCGGGACTTGAACCCGTGTCTCTATCCTCTGTCCTCCTTCATCTCCTTCTAAATGGCTGTCTGTATTTCGCCACATTCATTGACTCAGTGCTCCCTGAAGACCACAAGTATCATTCCTCTGGGCCTGTTGTCGACAGAAAAGTAAACTTGTTGCTTTGCTCACCACCATGTTTGAAGGACATCAGCGTGATCACCGCCGATAGGACGGAGGGTCAAATAAAAAGGAACACCAATTTCTAGACAGGAGCAGTTGGGAGCTAAGATTGTATTGTGGAGTGACGTGTTTATTTGAGTGTCCAAACTTCCCTCTTTAGGTGGTTATTAGATCTTCACATTCGTGAACATCAGAAAACCCATTGATTTCAAAGGCCCAGATGGTTATTATTACAGCAAATCAGTTGTTGAGGTGAGAGAAAATGAGAACTATGTTGCTGCACCACTAAATCCATGGCTGGGAACTGCTGAAACCAAACAAAAAGAATTCACGGTGGCCAGATAGGTCTATTTTCTGCTGACTGTCTCTGGGGACTCAAACAGAATCCATTTGTTTGAATGTTTGATTTTCAGTTTCACTCGTGTAGGGTACTTATCCACACACCTTCGGCTTGTAGTTTGTCTGTGTCCTTCTATCTCAAGTGAGTCTCCTGTAAGTAAGCACGTAGGTGTCTTGAGTTTTCATCCCTTCTTTCAACCGAGTGTCTTTTGTTTGCAGCACTCACTGCCTGACCTTTTATTCTGATGATTCTGAGCTGTGCACTTATTGCACTTAAAGAATTTTTTTATCATTAATCTACAATCACGTGAAGAACATTATGTTTACTATGCTCTCCCCTTCACCATGTCGCCCCGAAAAATCTCTTCTGTCACTGTCGATCAGCGAAGTTGGATGCTGTAGACCCCTTCACGATGTCCCCACCCACAAACCACATTATAGTCGCTGTCCATCAGTGAGTAGTATGACGCTTTATGATCTCTACTAGTCTTCTCTGTGTTGTACAGTACTCCCCATGCACACCGGACCCCACGCATTATACATGCTAATCCTAATGCCCCCATTCTTTCTCCCCACACTTATCCCTTCCTTTAGACTCACCCTGCCGAGTCCATTACCCTTTCGTAACTTTTCAGCAACTCTCGGATTCTGTGTGTCTGCTGCTATTTTTTTCCTTCAGTTTTTTTTGTTGTTATAGTCCACACATGAGTGAAATCACTTGGTACTTCTCTTTCTAAGCATGACCTATTTCTCTGAACATACTACCGTCTAGCTCCATCCACGTAAATGCAAATGGTAGTATTTGTTATCTTCTAAAGGCTGCTTACTGCACTTTTTAACCTGGATTTCATTCTTCCTTTTTGTTTGTACTTTAGCTATGTTATTCACCATTCAACTCCTGGTTATGAACAATAGCTTTGTGTCAATTGATATGTATCTGTATGTATCTGTCTAACGGTCTGTCTGTCTATCTATGTATCTATGTATATATGTATCTATCTATCTATCTATCTGCCTATCAACTATCTATGATGTCTATCATCTAATAATCTACGTACCTCTCTATCTATCTTTCATCTGTCGTCTGTGTACCTATCTATCAATGAATCAATCATCTTTTTGTCTGCCCATCTATCCTTCTGTACAGAACAGTTAGCAACATAGCCTATGTCTCTTCCCTACATTATGCTTCCAGAAATCTTGCAAGGTAACTAAGCCATAAGGAGAGCACTGTGTTCACCAATACACATTCAGGTAGGGTCAGCCGCGTGTGCTTACAAAACCAGTAAATGGAGGTGAAAGGACTTGAAACCGTATCTCTGTCCTCTGTCCTCTTATACTTCCTGATCGCTTGGTGACTTTATTTAACCACATTCAGGGAGTAAGTGATCCCTGAAGACAACAAGTATCCCTCGTCTGGGCCTATTGTCGAAAGAAAAGTGTACTTGTTTCTTTGCACACCTCCATGTTTGAGGGACAACGGCAAGATCACTGCTGATTGGTGGAGCCACAAATATAAAGGAACACCTATTTCTGGACAGGAGCAGTAGGGAACAAAGAGTGTGTTGTGGAGTGAAGTGTTTATTTGAGGGTCCAACCTTCCTTCTTTAGGTGGTTATTCCTTCTTTACATTCGTGAACATCATAAAAAGCAATGATTTTAAAAGCCCAGACACATATTATTACAGCAATTCATTTCTTGAGGTGAGAGGAAATGAGAAGGAAGTTACTGCACCACTAAATCTATGCCTAAGCACTGCTGAAACCAAACAAAAAGAATTCACGGTGGCTAGGTAGGACTATTTTCTACTGACTCCCTCTGGGGACTCAAACAGACTCCATTAGTTTGTTTGTTTCTCAGTTTCACTTGTATAGGGTACCTGTCCCCGCCCCTTCAGCTTTTAGTTTGTCTGTGTCCTTGAATCTCATGTGAGTCTCCAGAAAGGGAGCATGGAGTTGGTCTTGAGTTTTCATCAGTTCTTCTAACCCTGTGTCTTTTGATTGGAGCACTCAAAGCCTGTACTTTTATTCTGATATTTGAGAGCTGTGCTCTTAATGCAATTTGAAATTTTTTTTGTTCTCATTAATATACAATCACATGCAGAACATTATGTTTTCTAGTCTATCCCCTTCACCAAGTACCCCCCAAATCCCAGTTACAGTCTCTGTCCTTCAGCATGTACTAGGATGCTGTAGAATCACTACATGTCTTCTCTGTGTTGTACAGCCCTTCCCATGAGACCCCACAATACCAATTATACATGCTAATCCTAATGACCGCATTCTTTTTCCCCGCCCTTATTACCCCCTTCCCACAAACCCTACCCAGTCCCTTTCTCTTTGGTAACTGTTAGTCCACTCTCTGTTTCTGTAAGTCTGCTGCTGTCTTTTCCTTCAGTTTTTCTTTGTTATCATACCCCACACATGACTGAAATCATTTGGTACATGTACTTCTCAGTTGGCCTATTTGACTGAGCATAATACCCTCTAGCTCCATCCACGTTATTGCCAATGATAGGATTTGTTTTCTTCTTATGGCTGCTTATGGCACTTTTTAAACTGGATTTCATTTTTCTTTTTTGTTTGTAGATTCGCTATGTGCTTTCACCATTGCTCTCCTGGTTATGAGCAGTAGCTTTGTGTTAATCGATATGTACCTATATCTATCTATCTGTCTGTCTATCTATTTATCAATCAATCAATCAATCATCCTTTTGTCTTCAAATCTGTCCTTTTGTACAGAACAATTAACCATATATCCTATATCACTTTTCTACACTATGCTTCCAAAAATCCTGCAAAGTATCTAGGCTGTAGAGAGAGCACTGGGTTCACCGAGACACTTGCAGTTCGAGTCAGCCGCGTGTACCTACAAAACCAGGAAATGGTTTTGCCGGGACTTGAACCCGTGTCTCTATCCTCTGTCCTCCTTCATCTCCTTCTAAATGGCTGTCTGTATTTCGCCACATTCATTGACTCAGTGCTCCCTGAAGACCACAAGTATCATTCCTCTGGGCCTGTTGTCGACAGAAAAGTAAACTTGTTGCTTTGCTCACCACCATGTTTGAAGGACATCAGCGTGATCACTGCCGATAGGACGGAGGGTCAAATAAAAAGGAACACCAATTTCTAGACAGGAGCAGTTGTAAGCTAAGATTGTATTGTGGAGTGACGTGTTTATTTGAGTGTCCAAACTTCCCTCTTTAGGTGGTTATTAGATCTTCACATTCGTGAACATCAGAAAACCCATTGATTTCAAAGGCCCAGATGGTTATTATTACAGCAAATCAGTTGTTGAGGTGAGAGAAAATGAGAACTATGTTGCTGCACCACTAAATCCATGGCTGGGAACTGCTGAAACCAAACAAAAAGAATTCACTGTGGCCAGATAGGTCTATTTTCTGCTGACTGTCTCTGGGGACTCAAACAGAATCCATTTGTTTGAATGTTTGATTTTCAGTTTCACTCGTGTAGGGTACTTGTCCACACACCTTCGGCTTGTAGTTTGTCTGTGTCCTTCTATCTCAAGTGAGTCTCCTGTAAGTAAGCACGTAGGTGTCTTGAGTTTTCATCCCTTCTTTCAACCGAGTGTCTTTTGTTTGCAGCACTCACTGCCTGACCTTTTATTCTGATGATTCTGAGCTGTGCACTTATTGCACTTAAAGAATTTTTTTTATCATTAATCTACAATCACGTGAAGAACATTATGTTTACTATGCTCTCCCCTTCACCATGTCGCCCCGAAAAATCTCTTCTGTCACTGTCGATCAGCGTAGTTGGATGCTGTAGACCCCTTCACGATGTCCCCACCCACAAACCACATTATAGTCGCTGTCCATCAGTGAGTAGTATGACGCTTTATGATCTCTACTAGTCTTCTCTGTGTTGTACAGTACTCCCCATGCACACCGGACCCCACGCATTATACATGCTAATCCTAAGGCCCCCATTCTTTCTCCCCACACTTATCCCTTCCTTCAGACTCACCCTGCCGAGTCCATTTCCCTTTCGTAACTTTTCAGCAACTCTCGGATTCTGTGTGTCTGCTGCTATTTTTTTCCTTCAGTTTTTTTTGTTGTTATTGTCCACACATGAGTGAAATCACTTGGTACTTCTCTTTCTAAGCATGACCTATTTCTCTGAACGTACTACCGTCTAGCTCCATCCACTTAATTGCAAATGGTAGTATTTGTTATCTTCTTAAGGCTGCTTACTGCACTTTTTAAACTGGATTTCATTCTTCCTTTTTGTTTGTACTTTAGCTATGTTATTCACCATTCAACTCCTGGTTATGAACAATAGCTTTGTGTCAATTGATATGTATCTGTATGTATCTGTCTAACGGTCTGTCTGTCTATCTATGTATCTATGTATGTATGTATCTATCTATCTATCTATCTGCCTATCAACTATCTATGATGTCTATCGTCTAATAATCTACGTACCTCTCTATCTATCTTTCATCTGTCGTCTGTGTACCTATCTATCAATGAATCAATCATCTTTTTGTCTGCCCATCTATCCTTCTGTACAGAACAGTTAGCAACATAGCCTATGTCTCTTCCCTACATTATGCTTCCAGAAATCTTGCAAGGTAACTAAGCCATAAGGAGAGCACTGTGTTCACCAATACACATTCAGGTAGGGTCAGCCGCGTGTGCTTACAAAACCAGTAAATGGAGGTGAAAGGACTTGAAACCGTATCTCTGTCCTCTGTCCTCTTATACTTCCTGATCGCTTGGTGACTTTATTTAACCACATTCAGGGAGTAAGTGATCCCTGAAGACAACAAGTATCCTTCGTCTGGGCCTATTGTCGAAAGAAAAGTGTACTTGTTTCTTTGCACACCTCCATGTTTGAGGGACAACGGCAAGATCACTGCTGATTGGTGGAGCCACAAATATAAAGGAACACCTATTTCTGGACAGGAGCAGTTGGGAACAAAGAGTGTGTTGTGGAGTGAAGTGTTTATTTGAGGGTCCAACCTTCCTTCTTTAGGTGGTTATTCCTTCTTTACATTCGTGAACATCATAAAAAGCAATGATTTTAAAAGCCCAGACACATATTATTACAGCAATTCATTTCTTGAGGTGAGAGGAAATGAGAAGGAAGTTACTGCACCACTAAATCTATGCCTAAGCACTGCTGAAACCAAACAAAAAGAATTCACGGTGGCTAGGTAGGACTATTTTCTACTGACTCCCTCTGGGGACTCAAACAGAATCCATTAGTTTGTTTGTTTCTCAGTTTCACTTGTATAGGGTACCTGTCCCCGCCCCTTCAGCTTTTAGTTTGTCTGTGTCCTTGAATCTCATGTGAGTCTCCAGAAAGGGAGCATGGAGTTGGTCTTGAGTTTTCATCAGTTCTTCTAACCCTGTGTCTTTTGATTGGAGCACTCAAAGCCTGTACTTTTATTCTGATATTTGAGAGCTGTGCTCTTAATGCAATTTGAAATTTTTTTTGTTCTCATTAATATACAATCACATGCAGAACATTATGTTTTCTAGTCTATCCCCTTCACCAAGTACCCCCCAAATCCCAGTTACAGTCTCTGTCCTTCAGCATGTACTAGGATGCTGTAGAATCACTACATGTCTTCTCTGTGTTGTACAGCCCTTCCCATGAGACCCCACAATACCAATTATACATGCTAATCCTAATGACCGCATTCTTTTTCCCCGCCCTTATTACCCCCTTCCCACAAACCCTACCCAGTCCCTTTCTCTTTGGTAACTGTTAGTCCACTCTCTGTTTCTGTAAGTCTGCTGCTGTCTTTTCCTTCAGTTTTTCTTTGTTATCATACCCCACACATGACTGAAATCATTTGGTACATGTACTTCTCAGTTGGCCTATTTGACTGAGCATAATACCCTCTAGCTCCATCCACGTTATTGCCAATGATAGGATTTGTTTTCTTCTTATGGCTGCTTATGGCACTTTTTAAACTGGATTTCATTTTTCTTTTTTGTTTGTAGTTTCGCTATGTGCTTTCACCATTGCTCTCCTGGTTATGAGCAGTAGCTTTGTGTTAATCGATATGTACCTATATCTATCTATCTGTCTGTCTATCTATTTATCAATCAATCAATCAATCATCCTTTTGTCTTCAAATCTGTCCTTTTGTACAGAACAGTTAACCATATATCCTATATCACTTTTCTACACTATGCTTCCAAAAATCCTGCAAAGTATCTAGGCTGTAGAGAGAGCAATGGGTTCACCGAGACACTTGCAGTTCGAGTCGGCCGCGTGTACCTACAAAACCAGGAAATGGTTTTGCCGGGACTTGAACCCGTGTCTCTATCCTCTGTCCTCCTTCATCTCCTTCTAAATGGCTGTCTGTATTTCGCCACATTCATTGACTCAGTGCTCCCTGAAGACCACAAGTATCATTCCTCTGGGCCTGTTGTCGACAGAAAAGTAAACTTGTTGCTTTGCTCACCACCATGTTTGAAGGACATCAGCGTGATCACTGCCGATAGGACGGAGGGTCAAATAAAAAGGAACACCAATTTCTAGACAGGAGCAGTTGTAAGCTAAGATTGTATTGTGGAGTGACGTGTTTATTTGAGTGTCCAAACTTCCCTCTTTAGGTGGTTATTAGATCTTCACATTCGTGAACATCAGAAAACCCATTGATTTCAAAGGCCCAGATGGTTATTATTACAGCAAATCAGTTGTTGAGGTGAGAGAAAATGAGAACTATGTTGCTGCACCACTAAATCCATGGCTGGGAACTGCTGAAACCAAACAAAAAGAATTCACGGTGGCCAGATAGGTCTATTTTCTGCTGACTGTCTCTGGGGACTCAAACAGAATCCATTTGTTTGAATGTTTGATTTTCAGTTTCACTCGTGTAGGGTACTTGTCCACACACCTTCGGCTTGTAGTTTGTCTGTGTCCTTCTATCTCAAGTGAGTCTCCTGTAAGTAAGCACGTAGGTGTCTTGAGTTTTCATCCCTTCTTTCAACCGAGTGTCTTTTGTTTGCAGCACTCACTGCCTGACCTTTTATTCTGATGATTCTGAGCTGTGCACTTATTGCACTTAAAGAATTTTTTTTATCATTAATCTACAATCACGTGAAGAACATTATGTTTACTATGCTGTCCCCTTCACCATGTCGCCCCGAAAAATCTCTTCTGTCACTGTCGATCAGCGTAGTTGGATGCTGTAGACCCCTTCACGATGTCCCCACCCACAAACCACATTATAGTCGCTGTCCATCAGTGAGTAGTATGACGCTTTATGATCTCTACTAGTCTTCTCTGTGTTGTACAGTACTCCCCATGCACACCGGACCCCACGCATTATACATGCTAATCCTAAGGCCCCCATTCTTTCTCCCCACACTTATCCCTTCCTTCAGACTCACCCTGCCGAGTCCATTTCCCTTTCGTAACTTTTCAGCAACTCTCGGATTCTGTGTGTCTGCTGCTATTTTTTTCCTTCAGTTTTTTTTGTTGTTATTGTCCACACATGAGTGAAATCACTTGGTACTTCTCTTTCTAAGCATGACCTATTTCTCTGAACATACTACCGTCTAGCTCCATCCACGTAATTGCAAATGGTAGTATTTGTTATCTTCTTAAGGCTGCTTACTGCACTTTTTAAACTGGATTTCATTCTTCCTTTTTGTTTGTACTTTAGCTATGTTATTCACCATTCAACTCCTGGTTATGAACAATAGCTTTGTGTCAATTGATATGTATCTGTATGTATCTGTCTAACGGTCTGTCTGTCTATCTATGTATCTATGTATATATGTATCTATCTATCTATCTATCTGCCTATCAACTATCTATGATGTCTATCATCTAATAATCTACGTACCTCTCTATCTATCTTTCATCTGTCGTCTGTGTACCTATCTATCAATGAATCAATCATCTTTTTGTCTGCCCATCTATCCTTCTGTACAGAACAGTTAGCAACATAGCCTATGTCTCTTCCCTACATTATGCTTCCAGAAATCTTGCAAGGTAACTAAGCCATAAGGAGAGCACTGTGTTCACCAATACACATTCAGGTAGGGTCAGCCGCGTGTGCTTACAAAACCAGTAAATGGAGGTGAAAGGACTTGAAACCGTATCTCTGTCCTCTGTCCTCTTATACTTCCTGATCGCTTGGTGACTTTATTTAACCACATTCAGGGAGTAAGTGATCCCTGAAGACAACAAGTATCCTTCGTCTGGGCCTATTGTCGAAAGAAAAGTGTACTTGTTTCTTTGCACACCTCCATGTTTGAGGGACAACGGCAAGATCACTGCTGATTGGTGGAGCCACAAATATAAAGGAACACCTATTTCTGGACAGGAGCAGTTGGGAACAAAGAGTGTGTTGTGGAGTGAAGTGTTTATTTGAGGGTCCAACCTTCCTTCTTTAGGTGGTTATTCCTTCTTTACATTCGTGAACATCATAAAAAGCAATGATTTTAAAAGCCCAGACACATATTATTACAGCAATTCATTTCTTGAGGTGAGAGGAAATGAGAAGGAAGTTACTGCACCACTAAATCTATGCCTAAGCACTGCTGAAACCAAACAAAAAGAATTCACGGTGGCTAGGTAGGACTATTTTCTACTGACTCCCTCTGGGGACTCAAACAGACTCCATTAGTTTGTTTGTTTCTCAGTTTCACTTGTATAGGGTACCTGTCCCCGCCCCTTCAGCTTTTAGTTTGTCTGTGTCCTTGAATCTCATGTGAGTCTCCAGAAAGGGAGCATGGAGTTGGTCTTGAGTTTTCATCAGTTCTTCTAACCCTGTGTCTTTTGATTGGAGCACTCAAAGCCTGTACTTTTATTCTGATATTTGAGAGCTGTGCTCTTAATGCAATTTGAAATTTTTTTTGTTCTCATTAATATACAATCACATGCAGAACATTATGTTTTCTAGTCTATCCCCTTCACCAAGTACCCCCCAAATCCCAGTTACAGTCTCTGTCCTTCAGCATGTACTAGGATGCTGTAGAATCACTACATGTCTTCTCTGTGTTGTACAGCCCTTCCCATGAGACCCCACAATACCAATTATACATGCTAATCCTAATGACCGCATTCTTTTCCCCCGCCCTTATTACCCCCTTCCCACAAACCCTACCCAGTCCCTTTCTCTTTGGTAACTGTTAGTCCACTCTCTGTTTCTGTAAGTCTGCTGCTGTCTTTTCCTTCAGTTTTTCTTTGTTATCATACCCCACACATGACTGAAATCATTTGGTACATGTACTTCTCAGTTGGCCTATTTGACTGAGCATAATACCCTCTAGCTCCATCCACGTTATTGCAAATGATAGGATTTGTTTTCTTCTTATGGCTGCTTATGGCACTTTTTAAACTGGATTTCATTTTTCTTTTTTGTTTGTAGTTTCGCTATGTGCTTTCACCATTGCTCTCCTGGTTATGAGCAGTAGCTTTGTGTTAATCGATATGTACCTATATCTATCTATCTGTCTGTCTATCTATTTATCAATCAATCAATCAATCATCCTTTTGTCTTCAAATCTGTCCTTTTGTACAGAACAGTTAACCATATATCCTATATCACTTTTCTACACTATGCTTCCAAAAATCCTGCAAAGTATCTAGGCTGTAGAGAGAGCAATGGGTTCACCGAGACACTTGCAGTTCGAGTCGGCCGCGTGTACCTACAAAACCAGGAAATGGTTTTGCCGGGACTTGAACCCGTGTCTCTATCCTCTGTCCTCCTTCATCTCCTTCTAAATGGCTGTCTGTATTTCGCCACATTCATTGACTCAGTGCTCCCTGAAGACCACAAGTATCATTCCTCTGGGCCTGTTGTCGACAGAAAAGTAAACTTGTTGCTTTGCTCACCACCATGTTTGAAGGACATCAGCGTGATCACTGCCGATAGGACGGAGGGTCAAATAAAAAGGAACACCAATTTCTAGACAGGAGCAGTTGTAAGCTAAGATTGTATTGTGGAGTGACGTGTTTATTTGAGTGTCCAAACTTCCCTCTTTAGGTGGTTATTAGATCTTCACATTCGTGAACATCAGAAAACCCATTGATTTCAAAGGCCCAGATGGTTATTATTACAGCAAATCAGTTGTTGAGGTGAGAGAAAATGAGAACTATGTTGCTGCACCACTAAATCCATGGCTGGGAACTGCTGAAACCAAACAAAAAGAATTCACGGTGGCCAGATAGGTCTATTTTCTGCTGACTGTCTCTGGGGACTCAAACAGAATCCATTTGTTTGAATGTTTGATTTTCAGTTTCACTCGTGTAGGGTACTTGTCCACACACCTTCGGCTTGTAGTTTGTCTGTGTCCTTCTATCTCAAGTGAGTCTCCTGTAAGTAAGCACGTAGGTGTCTTGAGTTTTCATCCCTTCTTTCAACCGAGTGTCTTTTGTTTGCAGCACTCACTGCCTGACCTTTTATTCTGATGATTCTGAGCTGTGCACTTATTGCACTTAAAGAATTTTTTTTATCATTAATCTACAATCACGTGAAGAACATTATGTTTACTATGCTCTCCCCTTCACCATGTCGCCCCGAAAAATCTCTTCTGTCACTGTCGATCAGCGTAGTTGGATGCTGTAGACCCCTTCACGATGTCCCCACCCACAAACCACATTATAGTCGCTGTCCATCAGTGAGTAGTATGACGCTTTATGATCTCTACTAGTCTTCTCTGTGTTGTACAGTACTCCCCATGCACACCGGACCCCACGCATTATACATGCTAATCCTAAGGCCCCCATTCTTTCTCCCCACACTTATCCCTTCCTTCAGACTCACCCTGCCGAGTCCATTTCCCTTTCGTAACTTTTCAGCAACTCTCGGATTCTGTGTGTCTGCTGCTATTTTTTTCCTTCAGTTTTTTTTGTTGTTATTGTCCACACATGAGTGAAATCACTTGGTACTTCTCTTTCTAAGCATGACCTATTTCTCTGAACATACTACCGTCTAGCTCCATCCACGTAATTGCAAATGGTAGTATTTGTTATCTTCTTAAGGCTGCTTACTGCACTTTTTAAACTGGATTTCATTCTTCCTTTTTGTTTGTACTTTAGCTATGTTATTCACCATTCAACTCCTGGTTATGAACAATAGCTTTGTGTCAATTGATATGTATCTGTATGTATCTGTCTAACGGTCTGTCTGTCTATCTATGTATCTATGTATGTATGTATCTATCTATCTATCTATCTGCCTATCAACTATCTATGATGTCTATCATCTAATAATCTACGTACCTCTCTATCTATCTTTCATCTGTCGTCTGTGTACCTACCTATCAATGAATCAATCATCTTTTTGTCTGCCCATCTATCCTTCTGTACAGAACAGTTAGCAACATAGCCTATGTCTCTTCCCTACATTATGCTTCCAGAAATCTTGCAAGGTAACTAAGCCATAAGGAGAGCACTGTGTTCACCAATACACATTCAGGTAGGGTCAGCCGCGTGTGCTTACAAAACCAGTAAATGGAGGTGAAAGGACTTGAAACCGTATCTCTGTCCTCTGTCCTCTTATACTTCCTGATCGCTTGGTGACTTTATTTAACCACATTCAGGGAGTAAGTGATCCCTGAAGACAACAAGTATCCTTCGTCTGGGCCTATTGTCGAAAGAAAAGTGTACTTGTTTCTTTGCACACCTCCATGTTTGAGGGACAACGGCAAGATCACTGCTGATTGGTGGAGCCACAAATATAAAGGAACACCTATTTCTGGACAGGAGCAGTTGGGAACAAAGAGTGTGTTGTGGAGTGAAGTGTTTATTTGAGGGTCCAACCTTCCTTCTTTAGGTGGTTATTCCTTCTTTACATTCGTGAACATCATAAAAAGCAATGATTTTAAAAGCCCAGACACATATTATTACAGCAATTCATTTCTTGAGGTGAGAGGAAATGAGAAGGAAGTTACTGCACCACTAAATCTATGCCTAAGCACTGCTGAAACCAAACAAAAAGAATTCACGGTGGCTAGGTAGGACTATTTTCTACTGACTCCCTCTGGGGACTCAAACAGACTCCATTAGTTTGTTTGTTTCTCAGTTTCACTTGTATAGGGTACCTGTCCCCGCCCCTTCAGCTTTTAGTTTGTCTGTGTCCTTGAATCTCATGTGAGTCTCCAGAAAGGGAGCATGGAGTTGGTCTTGAGTTTTCATCAGTTCTTCTAACCCTGTGTCTTTTGATTGGAGCACTCAAAGCCTGTACTTTTATTCTGATATTTGAGAGCTGTGCTCTTAATGCAATTTGAAATTTTTTTTGTTCTCATTAATATACAATCACATGCAGAACATTATGTTTTCTAGTCTATCCCCTTCACCAAGTACCCCCCAAATCCCAGTTACAGTCTCTGTCCTTCAGCATGTACTAGGATGCTGTAGAATCACTACATGTCTTCTCTGTGTTGTACAGCCCTTCCCATGAGACCCCACAATACCAATTATACATGCTAATCCTAATGACCGCATTCTTTTCCCCCGCCCTTATTACCCCCTTCCCACAAACCCTACCCAGTCCCTTTCTCTTTGGTAACTGTTAGTCCACTCTCTGTTTCTGTAAGTCTGCTGCTGTCTTTTCCTTCAGTTTTTCTTTGTTATCATACCCCACACATGACTGAAATCATTTGGTACATGTACTTCTCAGTTGGCCTATTTGACTGAGCATAATACCCTCTAGCTCCATCCACGTTATTGCAAATGATAGGATTTGTTTTCTTCTTATGGCTGCTTATGGCACTTTTTAAACTGGATTTCATTTTTCTTTTTTGTTTGTAGTTTCGCTATGTGCTTTCACCATTGCTCTCCTGGTTATGAGCAGTAGCTTTGTGTTAATCGATATGTACCTATATCTATCTATCTGTCTGTCTATCTATTTATCAATCAATCAATCAATCATCCTTTTGTCTTCAAATCTGTCCTTTTGTACAGAACAGTTAACCATATATCCTATATCACTTTTCTACACTATGCTTCCAAAAATCCTGCAAAGTATCTAGGCTGTAGAGAGAGCACTGGGTTCACCGAGACACTTGCAGTTCGAGTCGGCCGCGTGTACCTACAAAACCAGGAAATGGTTTTGCCGGGACTTGAACCCGTGTCTCTATCCTCTGTCCTCCTTCATCTCCTTCTAAATGGCTGTCTGTATTTCGCCACATTCATTGACTCAGTGCTCCCTGAAGACCACAAGTATCATTCCTCTGGGCCTGTTGTCGACAGAAAAGTAAACTTGTTGCTTTGCTCACCACCATGTTTGAAGGACATCAGCGTGATCACTGCCGATAGGACGGAGGGTCAAATAAAAAGGAACACCAATTTCTAGACAGGAGCAGTTGTAAGCTAAGATTGTATTGTGGAGTGACGTGTTTATTTGAGTGTCCAAACTTCCCTCTTTAGGTGGTTATTAGATCTTCACATTCGTGAACATCAGAAAACCCATTGATTTCAAAGGCCCAGATGGTTATTATTACAGCAAATCAGTTGTTGAGGTGAGAGAAAATGAGAACTATGTTGCTGCACCACTAAATCCATGGCTGGGAACTGCTGAAACCAAACAAAAAGAATTCACGGTGGCCAGATAGGTCTATTTTCTGCTGACTGTCTCTGGGGACTCAAACAGAATCCATTTGTTTGAATGTTTGATTTTCAGTTTCACTCGTGTAGGGTACTTGTCCACACACCTTCGGCTTGTAGTTTGTCTGTGTCCTTCTATCTCAAGTGAGTCTCCTGTAAGTAAGCACGTAGGTGTCTTGAGTTTTCATCCCTTCTTTCAACCGAGTGTCTTTTGTTTGCAGCACTCACTGCCTGACCTTTTATTCTGATGATTCTGAGCTGTGCACTTATTGCACTTAAAGAATTTTTTTTATCATTAATCTACAATCACGTGAAGAACATTATGTTTACTATGCTCTCCCCTTCACCATGTCGCCCCGAAAAATCTCTTCTGTCACTGTCGATCAGCGTAGTTGGATGCTGTAGACCCCTTCACGATGTCCCCACCCACAAACCACATTATAGTCGCTGTCCATCAGTGAGTAGTATGACGCTTTATGATCTCTACTAGTCTTCTCTGTGTTGTACAGTACTCCCCATGCACACCGGACCCCACGCATTATACATGCTAATCCTAAGGCCCCCATTCTTTCTCCCCACACTTATCCCTTCCTTCAGACTCACCCTGCCGAGTCCATTTCCCTTTCGTAACTTTTCAGCAACTCTCGGATTCTGTGTGTCTGCTGCTATTTTTTTCCTTCAGTTTTTTTTGTTGTTATTGTCCACACATGAGTGAAATCACTTGGTACTTCTCTTTCTAAGCATGACCTATTTCTCTGAACATACTACCGTCTAGCTCCATCCACGTAATTGCAAATGGTAGTATTTGTTATCTTCTTAAGGCTGCTTACTGCACTTTTTAAACTGGATTTCATTCTTCCTTTTTGTTTGTACTTTAGCTATGTTATTCACCATTCAACTCCTGGTTATGAACAATAGCTTTGTGTCAATTGATATGTATCTGTATGTATCTGTCTAACGGTCTGTCTGTCTATCTATGTATCTATGTATGTATGTATCTATCTATCTATCTATCTGCCTATCAACTATCTATGATGTCTATCATCTAATAATCTACGTACCTCTCTATCTATCTTTCATCTGTCGTCTGTGTACCTATCTATCAATGAATCAATCATCTTTTTGTCTGCCCATCTATCCTTCTGTACAGAACAGTTAGCAACATAGCCTATGTCTCTTCCCTACATTATGCTTCCAGAAATCTTGCAAGGTAACTAAGCCATAAGGAGAGCACTGTGTTCACCAATACACATTCAGGTAGGGTCAGCCGCGTGTGCTTACAAAACCAGTAAATGGAGGTGAAAGGACTTGAAACCGTATCTCTGTCCTCTGTCCTCTTATACTTCCTGATCGCTTGGTGACTTTATTTAACCACATTCAGGGAGTAAGTGATCCCTGAAGACAACAAGTATCCTTCGTCTGGGCCTATTGTCGAAAGAAAAGTGTACTTGTTTCTTTGCACACCTCCATGTTTGAGGGACAACGGCAAGATCACTGCTGATTGGTGGAGCCACAAATATAAAGGAACACCTATTTCTGGACAGGAGCAGTTGGGAACAAAGAGTGTGTTGTGGAGTGAAGTGTTTATTTGAGGGTCCAACCTTCCTTCTTTAGGTGGTTATTCCTTCTTTACATTCGTGAACATCATAAAAAGCAATGATTTTAAAAGCCCAGACACATATTATTACAGCAATTCATTTCTTGAGGTGAGAGGAAATGAGAAGGAAGTTACTGCACCACTAAATCTATGCCTAAGCACTGCTGAAACCAAACAAAAAGAATTCACGGTGGCTAGGTAGGACTATTTTCTACTGACTCCCTCTGGGGACTCAAACAGACTCCATTAGTTTGTTTGTTTCTCAGTTTCACTTGTATAGGGTACCTGTACCCGCCCCTTCAGCTTTTAGTTTGTCTGTGTCCTTGAATCTCATGTGAGTCTCCAGAAAGGGAGCATGGAGTTGGTCTTGAGTTTTCATCAGTTCTTCTAACCCTGTGTCTTTTGATTGGAGCACTCAAAGCCTGTACTTTTATTCTGATATTTGAGAGCTGTGCTCTTAATGCAATTTGAAATTTTTTTTGTTCTCATTAATATACAATCACATGCAGAACATTATGTTTTCTAATCTATCCCCTTCACCAAGTACCCCCCAAATCCCAGTTACAGTCTCTGTCCTTCAGCATGTACTAGGATGCTGTAGAATCACTACATGTCTTCTCTGTGTTGTACAGCCCTTCCCATGAGACCCCACAATACCAATTATACATGCTAATCCTAATGACCGCATTCTTTTCCCCCGCCCTTATTACCCCCTTCCCACAAACCCTACCCAGTCCCTTTCTCTTTGGTAACTGTTAGTCCACTCTCTGTTTCTGTAAGTCTGCTGCTGTCTTTTCCTTCAGTTTTTCTTTGTTATCATACCCCACACATGACTGAAATCATTTGGTACATGTACTTCTCAGTTGGCCTATTTGACTGAGCATAATACCCTCTAGCTCCATCCACGTTATTGCAAATGATAGGATTTGTTTTCTTCTTATGGCTGCTTATGGCACTTTTTAAACTGGATTTCATTTTTCTTTTTTGTTTGTAGTTTCGCTATGTGCTTTCACCATTGCTCTCCTGGTTATGAGCAGTAGCTTTGTGTTAATCGATATGTACCTATATCTATCTATCTGTCTGTCTATCTATTTATCAATCAATCAATCAATCATCCTTTTGTCTTCAAATCTGTCCTTTTGTACAGAACAGTTAACCATATATCCTATATCACTTTTCTACACTATGCTTCCAAAAATCCTGCAAAGTATCTAGGCTGTAGAGAGAGCACTGGGTTCACCGAGACACTTGCAGTTCGAGTCGGCCGCGTGTACCTACAAAACCAGGAAATGGTTTTGCCGGGACTTGAACCCGTGTCTCTATCCTCTGTCCTCCTTCATCTCCTTCTAAATGGCTGTCTGTATTTCGCCACATTCATTGACTCAGTGCTCCCTGAAGACCACAAGTATCATTCCTCTGGGCCTGTTGTCGACAGAAAAGTAAACTTGTTGCTTTGCTCACCACCATGTTTGAAGGACATCAGCGTGATCACTGCCGATAGGACGGAGGGTCAAATAAAAAGGAACACCAATTTCTAGACAGGAGCAGTTGTAAGCTAAGATTGTATTGTGGAGTGACGTGTTTATTTGAGTGTCCAAACTTCCCTCTTTAGGTGGTTATTAGATCTTCACATTCGTGAACATCAGAAAACCCATTGATTTCAAAGGCCCAGATGGTTATTATTACAGCAAATCAGTTGTTGAGGTGAGAGAAAATGAGAACTATGTTGCTGCACCACTAAATCCATGGCTGGGAACTGCTGAAACCAAACAAAAAGAATTCACGGTGGCCAGATAGGTCTATTTTCTGCTGACTGTCTCTGGGGACTCAAACAGAATCCATTTGTTTGAATGTTTGATTTTCAGTTTCACTCGTGTAGGGTACTTGTCCACACACCTTCGGCTTGTAGTTTGTCTGTGTCCTTCTATCTCAAGTGAGTCTCCTGTAAGTAAGCACGTAGGTGTCTTGAGTTTTCATCCCTTCTTTCAACCGAGTGTCTTTTGTTTGCAGCACTCACTGCCTGACCTTTTATTCTGATGATTCTGAGCTGTGCACTTATTGCACTTAAAGAATTTTTTTTATCATTAATCTACAATCACGTGAAGAACATTATGTTTACTATGCTCTCCCCTTCACCATGTCGCCCCGAAAAATCTCTTCTGTCACTGTCGATCAGCGTAGTTGGATGCTGTAGACCCCTTCACGATGTCCCCACCCACAAACCACATTATAGTCGCTGTCCATCAGTGAGTAGTATGACGCTTTATGATCTCTACTAGTCTTCTCTGTGTTGTACAGTACTCCCCATGCACACCGGACCCCACGCATTACACATGCTAATCCTAAGGCCCCCATTCTTTCTCCCCACACTTATCCCTTCCTTCAGACTCACCCTGCCGAGTCCATTTCCCTTTCGTAACTTTTCAGCAACTCTCGGATTCTGTGTGTCTGCTGCTATTTTTTTCCTTCAGTTTTTTTTGTTGTTATTGTCCACACATGAGTGAAATCACTTGGTACTTCTCTTTCTAAGCATGACCTATTTCTCTGAACATACTACCGTCTAGCTCCATCCACGTAATTGCAAATGGTAGTATTTGTTATCTTCTTAAGGCTGCTTACTGCACTTTTTAAACTGGATTTCATTCTTCCTTTTTGTTTGTACTTTAGCTATGTTATTCACCATTCAACTCCTGGTTATGAACAATAGCTTTGTGTCAATTGATATGTATCTGTATGTATCTGTCTAACGGTCTGTCTGTCTATCTATGTATCTATGTATGTATGTATCTATCTATCTATCTATCTGCCTATCAACTATCTATGATGTCTATCATCTAATAATCTACGTACCTCTCTATCTATCTTTCATCTGTCGTCTGTGTACCTATCTATCAATGAATCAATCATCTTTTTGTCTGCCCATCTATCCTTCTGTACAGAACAGTTAGCAACATAGCCTATGTCTCTTCCCTACATTATGCTTCCAGAAATCTTGCAAGGTAACTAAGCCATAAGGAGAGCACTGTGTTCACCAATACACATTCAGGTAGGGTCAGCCGCGTGTGCTTACAAAACCAGTAAATGGAGGTGAAAGGACTTGAAACCGTATCTCTGTCCTCTGTCCTCTTATACTTCCTGATCGCTTGGTGACTTTATTTAACCACATTCAGGGAGTAAGTGATCCCTGAAGACAACAAGTATCCTTCGTCTGGGCCTACTGTCGAAAGAAAAGTGTACTTGTTTCTTTGCACACCTCCATGTTTGAGGGACATCAGCGTGATCACTGCTGATAGGTGGAGGGACAAATATAAAGGAACACCTATTTCTGGACAGGAGCAGTTGGGAACAAAGAGTGTGTTGTGGAGTGAAGTGTTTATTTGAGGGTCCAACCTTCCTTCTTTAGGTGGTTATTCCTTCTTTACATTCGTGAACATCATAAAAAGCAATGATTTTAAAAGCCCAGACACATATTATTACAGCAATTCATTTCTTGAGGTGAGAGGAAATGAGAAGGAAGTTACTGCACCACTAAATCTATGCCTAAGCACTGCTGAAACCAAACAAAAAGAATTCACGGTGGCTAGGTAGGACTATTTTCTACTGACTCCCTCTGGGGACTCAAACAGAATCCATTAGTTTGTTTGTTTCTCAGTTTCACTTGTATAGGGTACCTGTCCCCGCCCCTTCAGCTTTTAGTTTGTCTGTGTCCTTGAATCTCATGTGAGTCTCCAGAAAGGGAGCATGGAGTTGGTCTTGAGTTTTCATCAGTTCTTCTAACCCTGTGTCTTTTGATTGGAGCACTCAAAGCCTGTACATTTATTCTGATATTTGAGAGCTGTGCTCTTAATGCAATTTGAAATTTTTTTTGTTCTCATTAATATACAATCACATGCAGAACATTATGTTTTCTAGTCTATCCCCTTCACCAAGTACCCCCCAAATCCCAGTTACAGTCTCTGTCCTTCAGCATGTACTAGGATGCTGTAGAATCACTACATGTCTTCTCTGTGTTGTACAGCCCTTCCCATGAGACCCCACAATACCAATTATACATGCTAATCCTAATGACCGCATTCTTTTTCCCCGCCCTTATTACCCCCTTCCCACAAACCCTACCCAGTCCCTTTCTCTTTGGTAACTGTTAGTCCACTCTCTGTTTCTGTAAGTCTGCTGCTGTCTTTTCCTTCAGTTTTTCTTTGTTATCATACCCCACACATGACTGAAATCATTTGGTACATGTACTTCTCAGTTGGCCTATTTGACTGAGCATAATACCCTCTAGCTCCATCCACGTTATTGCCAATGATAGGATTTGTTTTCTTCTTATGGCTGCTTATGGCACTTTTTAAACTGGATTTCATTTTTCTTTTTTGTTTGTAGTTTCGCTATGTGCTTTCACCATTGCTCTCCTGGTTATGAGCAGTAGCTTTGTGTTAATCGATATGTACCTATATCTATCTATCTGTCTGTCTATCTATTTATCAATCAATCAATCAATCATCCTTTTGTCTTCAAATCTGTCCTTTTGTACAGAACAGTTAACCATATATCCTATATCACTTTTCTACACTATGCTTCCAAAAATCCTGCAAAGTATCTAGGCTGTAGAGAGAGCACTGGGTTCACCGAGACACTTGCAGTTCGAGTCGGCCGCGTGTACCTACAAAACCAGGAAATGGTTTTGCCGGGACTTGAACCCGTGTCTCTATCCTCTGTCCTCCTTCATCTCCTTCTAAATGGCTGTCTGTATTTCGCCACATTCATTGACTCAGTGCTCCCTGAAGACCACAAGTATCATTCCTCTGGGCCTGTTGTCGACAGAAAAGTAAACTTGTTGCTTTGCTCACCACCATGTTTGAAGGACATCAGCGTGATCACCGCCGATAGGACGGAGGGTCAAATAAAAAGGAACACCAATTTCTAGACAGGAGCAGTTGTAAGCTAAGATTGTATTGTGGAGTGACGTGTTTATTTGAGTGTCCAAACTTCCCTCTTTAGGTGGTTATTAGATCTTCACATTCGTGAACATCAGAAAACCCATTGATTTCAAAGGCCCAGATGGTTATTATTACAGCAAATCAGTTGTTGAGGTGAGAGAAAATGAGAACTATGTTGCTGCACCACTAAATCCATGGCTGGGAACTGCTGAAACCAAACAAAAAGAATTCACGGTGGCCAGATAGGTCTATTTTCTGCTGACTGTCTCTGGGGACTCAAACAGAATCCATTTGTTTGAATGTTTGATTTTCAGTTTCACTCGTGTAGGGTACTTGTCCACACACCTTTGGCTTGTAGTTTGTCTGTGTCCTTCTATCTCAAGTGAGTCTCCTGTAAGTAAGCACGTAGGTGTCTTGAGTTTTCATCCCTTCTTTCAACCGAGTGTCTTTTGTTTGCAGCACTCACTGCCTGACCTTTTATTCTGATGATTCTGAGCTGTGCACTTATTGCACTTAAAGAATTTTTTTTATCATTAATCTACAATCACGTGAAGAACATTATGTTTACTATGCTCTCCCCTTCACCATGTCGCCCCGAAAAATCTCTTCTGTCACTGTCGATCAGCGTAGTTGGATGCTGTAGACCCCTTCACGATGTCCCCACCCACAAACCACATTATAGTCGCTGTCCATCAGTGAGTAGTATGACGCTTTATGATCTCTACTAGTCTTCTCTGTGTTGTACAGTACTCCCCATGCACACCGGACCCCACGCATTATACATGCTAATCCTAAGGCCCCCATTCTTTCTCCCCACACTTATCCCTTCCTTCAGACTCACCCTGCCGAGTCCATTTCCCTTTCGTAACTTTTCAGCAACTCTCGGATTCTGTGTGTCTGCTGCTATTTTTTTCCTTCAGTTTTTTTTGTTGTTATTGTCCACACATGAGTGAAATCACTTGGTACTTCTCTTTCTAAGCATGACCTATTTCTCTGAACATACTACCGTCTAGCTCCATCCACGTAATTGCAAATGGTAGTATTTGTTATCTTCTTAAGGCTGCTTACTGCACTTTTTAAACTGGATTTCATTCTTCCTTTTTGTTTGTACTTTAGCTATGTTATTCACCATTCAACTCCTGGTTATGAGCAATAGCTTTGTGTCAATTGATATGTATCTGTATGTATCTGTCTAACGGTATGTCTGTCTATCTATGTATCTATGTATATATGTATCTATCTATCTATCTATCTGCCTATCAACTATCTATGATGTCTATCATCTAATAATCTACGTACCTCTCTATCTATCTTTCATCTGTCGTCTGTGTACCTATCTATCAATGAATCAATCATCTTTTTGTCTGCCCATCTATCCTTCTGTACAGAACAGTTAGCAACATAGCCTATGTCTCTTCCCTACATTATGCTTCCAGAAATCTTGCAAGGTAACTAAGCCATAAGGAGAGCACTGTGTTCACCAATACACATTCAGGTAGGGTCAGCCGCGTGTGCTTACAAAACCAGTAAATGGAGGTGAAAGGACTTGAAACCGTATCTCTGTCCTCTGTCCTCTTATACTTCCTGATCGCTTGGTGACTTTATTTAACCACATTCAGGGAGTAAGTGATCCCTGAAGACAACAAGTATCCTTCGTCTGGGCCTATTGTCGAAAGAAAAGTGTACTTGTTTCTTTGCACACCTCCATGTTTGAGGGACAACGGCAAGATCACTGCTGATTTGGTGGAGCCACAAATATAAAGGAACACCTATTTCTGGACAGGAGCAGTTGGGAACAAAGAGTGTGTTGTGGAGTGAAGTGTTTATTTGAGGGTCCAACCTTCCTTCTTTAGGTGGTTATTCCTTCTTTACATTCGTGAACATCATAAAAAGCAATGATTTTAAAAGCCCAGACACATATTATTACAGCAATTCATTTCTTGAGGTGAGAGGAAATGAGAAGGAAGTTACTGCACCACTAAATCTATGCCTAAGCACTGCTGAAACCAAACAAAAAGAATTCACGGTGGCTAGGTAGGACTATTTTCTACTGACTCCCTCTGGGGACTCAAACAGAATCCATTAGTTTGTTTGTTTCTCAGTTTCACTTGTATAGGGTACCTGTCCCCGCCCCTTCAGCTTTTAGTTTGTCTGTGTCCTTGAATCTCATGTGAGTCTCCAGAAAGGGAGCATGGAGTTGGTCTTGAGTTTTCATCAGTTCTTCTAACCCTGTGTCTTTTGATTGGAGCACTCAAAGCCTGTACTTTTATTCTGATATTTGAGAGCTGTGCTCTTAATGCAATTTGAAATTTTTTTTGTTCTCATTAATATACAATCACATGCAGAACATTATGTTTTCTAGTCTATCCCCTTCACCAAGTACCCCCCAAATCCCAGTTACAGTCTCTGTCCTTCAGCATGTACTAGGATGCTGTAGAATCACTACATGTCTTCTCTGTGTTGTACAGCCCTTCCCATGAGACCCCACAATACCAATTATACATGCTAATCCTAATGACCGCATTCTTTTCCCCCGCCCTTATTACCCCCTTCCCACAAACCCTACCCAGTCCCTTTCTCTTTGGTAACTGTTAGTCCACTCTCTGTTTCTGTAAGTCTGCTGCTGTCTTTTCCTTCAGTTTTTCTTTGTTATCATACCCCACACATGACTGAAATCATTTGGTACATGTACTTCTCAGTTGGCCTATTTGACTGAGCATAATACCCTCTAGCTCCATCCACGTTATTGCAAATGATAGGATTTGTTTTCTTCTTATGGCTGCTTATGGCACTTTTTAAACTGGATTTCATTTTTCTTTTTTGTTTGTAGTTTCGCTATGTGCTTTCACCATTGCTCTCCTGGTTATGAGCAGTAGCTTTGTGTTAATCGATATGTACCTATATCTATCTATCTGTCTGTCTATCTATTTATCAATCAATCAATCAATCATCCTTTTGTCTTCAAATCTGTCCTTTTGTACAGAACAGTTAACCATATATCCTATATCACTTTTCTACACTATGCTTCCAAAAATCCTGCAAAGTATCTAGGCTGTAGAGAGAGCACTGGGTTCACCGAGACACTTGCAGTTCGAGTCGGCCGCGTGTACCTACAAAACCAGGAAATGGTTTTGCCGGGACTTGAACCCGTGTCTCTATCCTCTGTCCTCCTTCATCTCCTTCTAAATGGCTGTCTGTATTTCGCCACATTCATTGACTCAGTGCTCCCTGAAGACCACAAGTATCATTCCTCTGGGCCTGTTGTCGACAGAAAAGTAAACTTGTTGCTTTGCTCACCACCATGTTTGAAGGACATCAGCGTGATCACCGCCGATAGGACGGAGGGTCAAATAAAAAGGAACACCAATTTCTAGACAGGAGCAGTTGTAAGCTAAGATTGTATTGTGGAGTGACGTGTTTATTTGAGTGTCCAAACTTCCCTCTTTAGGTGGTTATTAGATCTTCACATTCGTGAACATCAGAAAACCCATTGATTTCAAAGGCCCAGATGGTTATTATTACAGCAAATCAGTTGTTGAGGTGAGAGAAAATGAGAACTATGTTGCTGCACCACTAAATCCATGGCTGGGAACTGCTGAAACCAAACAAAAAGAATTCACGGTGGCCAGATAGGTCTATTTTCTGCTGACTGTCTCTGGGGACTCAAACAGAATCCATTTGTTTGAATGTTTGATTTTCAGTTTCACTCGTGTAGGGTACTTGTCCACACACCTTCGGCTTGTAGTTTGTCTGTGTCCTTCTATCTCAAGTGAGTCTCCTGTAAGTAAGCACGTAGGTGTCTTGAGTTTTCATCCCTTCTTTCAACCGAGTGTCTTTTGTTTGCAGCACTCACTGCCTGACCTTTTATTCTGATGATTCTGAGCTGTGCACTTATTGCACTTAAAGAATTTTTTTTATCATTAATCTACAATCACGTGAAGAACATTATGTTTACTATGCTCTCCCCTTCACCATGTCGCCCCGAAAAATCTCTTCTGTCACTGTCGATCAGCGTAGTTGGATGCTGTAGACCCCTTCACGATGTCCCCACCCACAAACCACATTATAGTCGCTGTCCATCAGTGAGTAGTATGACGCTTTATGATCTCTACTAGTCTTCTCTGTGTTGTACAGTACTCCCCATGCACACCGGACCCCACGCATTATACATGCTAATCCTAAGGCCCCCATTCTTTCTCCCCACACTTATCCCTTCCTTCAGACTCACCCTGCCGAGTCCATTTCCCTTTCGTAACTTTTCAGCAACTCTCGGATTCTGTGTGTCTGCTGCTATTTTTTTCCTTCAGTTTTTTTTGTTGTTATTGTCCACACATGAGTGAAATCACTTGGTACTTCTCTTTCTAAGCATGACCTATTTCTCTGAACATACTACCGTCTAGCTCCATCCACGTAATTGCAAATGGTAGTATTTGTTATCTTCTTAAGGCTGCTTACTGCACTTTTTAAACTGGATTTCATTCTTCCTTTTTGTTTGTACTTTAGCTATGTTATTCACCATTCAACTCCTGGTTATGAACAATAGCTTTGTGTCAATTGATATGTATCTGTATGTATCTGTCTAACGGTATGTCTGTCTATCTATGTATCTATGTATATATGTATCTATCTATCTATCTATCTGCCTATCAACTATCTATGATGTCTATCATCTAATAATCTACGTACCTCTCTATCTATCTTTCATCTGTCGTCTGTGTACCTATCTATCAATGAATCAATCATCTTTTTGTCTGCCCATCTATCCTTCTGTACAGAACAGTTAGCAACATAGCCTATGTCTCTTCCCTACATTATGCTTCCAGAAATCTTGCAAGGTAACTAAGCCATAAGGAGAGCACTGTGTTCACCAATACACATTCAGGTAGGGTCAGCCGCGTGTGCTTACAAAACCAGTAAATGGAGGTGAAAGGACTTGAAACCGTATCTCTGTCCTCTGTCCTCTTATACTTCCTGATCGCTTGGTGACTTTATTTAACCACATTCAGGGAGTAAGTGATCCCTGAAGACAACAAGTATCCTTCGTCTGGGCCTATTGTCGAAAGAAAAGTGTACTTGTTTCTTTGCACACCTCCATGTTTGAGGGACAACGGCAAGATCACTGCTGATTTGGTGGAGCCACAAATATAAAGGAACACCTATTTCTGGACAGGAGCAGTTGGGAACAAAGAGTGTGTTGTGGAGTGAAGTGTTTATTTGAGGGTCCAACCTTCCTTCTTTAGGTGGTTATTCCTTCTTTACATTCGTGAACATAAAAAGCAATGATTTTAAAAGCCCAGACACATATTATTACAGCAATTCATTTCTTGAGGTGAGAGGAAATGAGAAGGAAGTTACTGCACCACTAAATCTATGCCTAAGCACTGCTGAAACCAAACAAAAAGAATTCACGGTGGCTAGGTAGGACTATTTTCTACTGACTCCCTCTGGGGACTCAAACAGAATCCATTAGTTTGTTTGTTTCTCAGTTTCACTTGTATAGGGTACCTGTCCCCGCCCCTTCAGCTTTTAGTTTGTCTGTGTCCTTGAATCTCATGTGAGTCTCCAGAAAGGGAGCATGGAGTTGGTCTTGAGTTTTCATCAGTTCTTCTAACCCTGTGTCTTTTGATTGGAGCACTCAAAGCCTGTACTTTTATTCTGATATTTGAGAGCTGTGCTCTTAATGCAATTTGAAATTTTTTTTGTTCTCATTAATATACAATCACATGCAGAACATTATGTTTTCTAGTCTATCCCCTTCACCAAGTACCCCCCAAATCCCAGTTACAGTCTCTGTCCTTCAGCATGTACTAGGATGCTGTAGAATCACTACATGTCTTCTCTGTGTTGTACAGCCCTTCCCATGAGACCCCACAATACCAATTATACATGCTAATCCTAATGACCGCATTCTTTTCCCCCGCCCTTATTACCCCCTTCCCACAAACCCTACCCAGTCCCTTTCTCTTTGGTAACTGTTAGTCCACTCTCTGTTTCTGTAAGTCTGCTGCTGTCTTTTCCTTCAGTTTTTCTTTGTTATCATACCCCACACATGACTGAAATCATTTGGTACATGTACTTCTCAGTTGGCCTATTTGACTGAGCATAATACCCTCTAGCTCCATCCACGTTATTGCAAATGATAGGATTTGTTTTCTTCTTATGGCTGCTTATGGCACTTTTTAAACTGGATTTCATTTTTCTTTTTTGTTTGTAGTTTCGCTATGTGCTTTCACCATTGCTCTCCTGGTTATGAGCAGTAGCTTTGTGTTAATCGATATGTACCTATATCTATCTATCTGTCTGTCTATCTATTTATCAATCAATCAATCAATCATCCTTTTGTCTTCAAATCTGTCCTTTTGTACAGAACAGTTAACCATATATCCTATATCACTTTTCTACACTATGCTTCCAAAAATCCTGCAAAGTATCTAGGCTGTAGAGAGAGCACTGGGTTCACCGAGACACTTGCAGTTCGAGTCGGCCGCGTGTACCTACAAAACCAGGAAATGGTTTTGCCGGGACTTGAACCCGTGTCTCTATCCTCTGTCCTCCTTCATCTCCTTCTAAATGGCTCTCTGTATTTCGCCACATTCATTGACTCAGTGCTCCCTGAAGACCACAAGTATCATTCCTCTGGGCCTGTTGTCGACAGAAAAGTAAACTTGTTGCTTTGCTCACCACCATGTTTGAAGGACATCAGCGTGATCACTGCCGATAGGACGGAGGGTCAAATAAAAAGGAACACCAATTTCTAGACAGGAGCAGTTGTAAGCTAAGATTCTATTGTGGAGTGACGTGTTTATTTGAGTGTCCAAACTTCCCTCTTTAGGTGGTTATTAGATCTTCACATTCGTGAACATCAGAAAACCCATTGATTTCAAAGGCCCAGATGGTTATTATTACAGCAAATCAGTTGTTGAGGTGAGAGAAAATGAGAACTATGTTGCTGCACCACTAAATCCATGGCTGGGAACTGCTGAAACCAAACAAAAAGAATTCACGGTGGCCAGATAGGTCTATTTTCTGCTGACTGTCTCTGGGGACTCAAACAGAATCCATTTGTTTGAATGTTTGATTTTCAGTTTCACTCGTGTAGGGTACTTGTCCACACACCTTCGGCTTGTAGTTTGTCTGTGTCCTTCTATCTCAAGTGAGTCTCCTGTAAGTAAGCACGTAGGTGTCTTGAGTTTTCATCCCTTCTTTCAACCGAGTGTCTTTTGTTTGCAGCACTCACTGCCTGACCTTTTATTCTGATGATTCTGAGCTGTGCACTTATTGCACTTAAAGAATTTTTTTATCATTAATCTACAATCACGTGAAGAACATTATGTTTACTATGCTCTCCCCTTCACCATGTCGCCCCGAAAAATCTCTTCTGTCACTGTCGATCAGCGTAGTTGGATGCTGTAGACCCCTTCACGATGTCCCCACCCACAAACCACATTATAGTTGCTGTCCATCAGTGAGTAGTATGACGCTTTATGATCTCTACTAGTCTTCTCTGTGTTGTACAGTACTCCCCATGCACACCGGACCCCACGCATTATACATGCTAATCCTAAGGCCCCCATTCTTTCTCCCCACACTTATCCCTTCCTTCAGACTCACCCTGCCGAGTCCATTTCCCTTTCGTAACTTTTCAGCAACTCTCGGATTCTGTGTGTCTGCTGCTATTTTTTTCCTTCAGTTTTTTTTGTTGTTATTGTCCACACATGAGTGAAATCACTTGGTACTTCTCTTTCTAAGCATGACCTATTTCTCTGAACATACTACCGTCTAGCTCCATCCACGTAATTGCAAATGGTAGTATTTGTTATCTTCTTAAGGCTGCTTACTGCACTTTTTAAACTGGATTTCATTCTTCCTTTTTGTTTGTACTTTAGCTATGTTATTCACCATTCAACTCCTGGTTATGAACAATAGCTTTGTGTCAATTGATATGTATCTGTATGTATCTGTCTAACGGTCTGTCTGTCTATCTATGTATCTATGTATATATGTATCTATCTATCTATCTATCTGCCTATCAACTATCTATGATGTCTATCATCTAATAATCTACGTACCTCTCTATCTATCTTTCATCTGTCGTCTGTGTACCTATCTATCAATGAATCAATCATCTTTTTGTCTGCCCATCTATCCTTCTGTACAGAACAGTTAGCAACATAGCCTATGTCTCTTCCCTACATTATGCTTCCAGAAATCTTGCAAGGTAACTAAGCCATAAGGAGAGCACTGTGTTCACCAATACACATTCAGGTAGGGTCAGCCGCGTGTGCTTACAAAACCAGTAAATGGAGGTGAAAGGACTTGAAACCGTATCTCTGTCCTCTGTCCTCTTATACTTCCTGATCGCTTGGTGACTTTATTTAACCACATTCAGGGAGTAAGTGATCCCTGAAGACAACAAGTATCCTTCGTCTGGGCCTACTGTCGAAAGAAAAGTGTACTTGTTTCTTTGCACACCTCCATGTTTGAGGGACAACGGCAAGATCACTGCTGATTGGTGGAGCCACAAATATAAAGGAACACCTATTTCTGGACAGGAGCAGTTGGGAACAAAGAGTGTGTTGTGGAGTGAAGTGTTTATTTGAGGGTCCAACCTTCCTTCTTTAGGTGGTTATTCCTTCTTTACATTCGTGAACATCATAAAAAGCAATGATTTTAAAAGCCCAGACACATATTATTACAGCAATTCATTTCTTGAGGTGAGAGGAAATGAGAAGGAAGTTACTGCACCACTAAATCTATGCCTAAGCACTGCTGAAACCAAACAAAAAGAATTCACGGTGGCTAGGTAGGACTATTTTCTACTGACTCCCTCTGGGGACTCAAACAGACTCCATTAGTTTGTTTGTTTCTCAGTTTCACTTGTATAGGGTACCTGTACCCGCCCCTTCAGCTTTTAGTTTGTCTGTGTCCTTGAATCTCATGTGAGTCTCCAGAAAGGGAGCATGGAGTTGGTCTTGAGTTTTCATCAGTTCTTCTAACCCTGTGTCTTTTGATTGGAGCACTCAAAGCCTGTACTTTTATTCTGATATTTGAGAGCTGTGCTCTTAATGCAATTTGAAATTTTTTTTGTTCTCATTAATATACAATCACATGCAGAACATTATGTTTTCTAGTCTATCCCCTTCACCAAGTACCCCCCAAATCCCAGTTACAGTCTCTGTCCTTCAGCATGTACTAGGATGCTGTAGAATCACTACATGTCTTCTCTGTGTTGTACAGCCCTTCCCATGAGACCCCACAATACCAATTATACATGCTAATCCTAATGACCGCATTCTTTTCCCCCGCCCTTATTACCCCCTTCCCACAAACCCTACCCAGTCCCTTTCTCTTTGGTAACTGTTAGTCCACTCTCTGTTTCTGTAAGTCTGCTGCTGTCTTTTCCTTCAGTTTTTCTTTGTTATCATACCCCACACATGACTGAAATCATTTGGTACATGTACTTCTCAGTTGGCCTATTTGACTGAGCATAATACCCTCTAGCTCCATCCACGTTATTGCAAATGATAGGATTTGTTTTCTTCTTATGGCTGCTTATGGCACTTTTTAAACTGGATTTCATTTTTCTTTTTTGTTTGTAGTTTCGCTATGTGCTTTCACCATTGCTCTCCTGGTTATGAGCAGTAGCTTTGTGTTAATCGATATGTACCTATATCTATCTATCTGTCTGTCTATCTATTTATCAATCAATCAATCAATCATCCTTTTGTCTTCAAATCTGTCCTTTTGTACAGAACAGTTAACCATATATCCTATATCACTTTTCTACACTATGCTTCCAAAAATCCTGCAAAGTATCTAGGCTGTAGAGAGAGCACTGGGTTCACCGAGACACTTGCAGTTCGAGTCGGCCGCGTGTACCTACAAAACCAGGAAATGGTTTTGCCGGGACTTGAACCCGTGTCTCTATCCTCTGTCCTCCTTCATCTCCTTCTAAATGGCTGTCTGTATTTCGCCACATTCATTGACTCAGTGCTCCCTGAAGACCACAAGTATCATTCCTCTGGGCCTGTTGTCGACAGAAAAGTAAACTTGTTGCTTTGCTCACCACCATGTTTGAAGGACATCAGCGTGATCACTGCCGATAGGACGGAGGGTCAAATAAAAAGGAACACCAATTTCTAGACAGGAGCAGTTGTAAGCTAAGATTCTATTGTGGAGTGACGTGTTTATTTGAGTGTCCAAACTTCCCTCTTTAGGTGGTTATTAGATCTTCACATTCGTGAACATCAGAAAACCCATTGATTTCAAAGGCCCAGATGGTTATTATTACAGCAAATCAGTTGTTGAGGTGAGAGAAAATGAGAACTATGTTGCTGCACCACTAAATCCATGGCTGGGAACTGCTGAAACCAAACAAAAAGAATTCACGGTGGCCAGATAGGTCTATTTTCTGCTGACTGTCTCTGGGGACTCAAACAGAATCCATTTGTTTGAATGTTTGATTTTCAGTTTCACTCGTGTAGGGTACTTGTCCACACACCTTCGGCTTGTAGTTTGTCTGTGTCCTTCTATCTCAAGTGAGTCTCCTGTAAGTAAGCACGTAGGTGTCTTGAGTTTTCATCCCTTCTTTCAACCGAGTGTCTTTTGTTTGCAGCACTCACTGCCTGACCTTTTATTCTGATGATTCTGAGCTGTGCACTTATTGCACTTAAAGAATTTTTTTTATCATTAATCTACAATCACGTGAAGAACATTATGTTTACTATGCTCTCCCCTTCACCATGTCGCCCCAAAAAATCTCTTCTGTCACTGTCGATCAGCGTAGTTGGATGCTGTAGACCCCTTCACGATGTCCCCACCCACAAACCACATTATAGTCGCTGTCCATCAGTGAGTAGTATGACGCTTTATGATCTCTACTAGTCTTCTCTGTGTTGTACAGTACTCCCCATGCACACCGGACCCCACGCATTATACATGCTAATCCTAAGGCCCCCATTCTTTCTCCCCACACTTATCCCTTCCTTCAGACTCACCCTGCCGAGTCCATTTCCCTTTCGTAACTTTTCAGCAACTCTCGGATTCTGTGTGTCTGCTGCTATTTTTTTCCTTCAGTTTTTTTTGTTGTTATTGTCCACACATGAGTGAAATCACTTGGTACTTCTCTTTCTAAGCATGACCTATTTCTCTGAACATACTACCGTCTAGCTCCATCCACGTAATTGCAAATGGTAGTATTTGTTATCTTCTTAAGGCTGCTTACTGCACTTTTTAAACTGGATTTCATTCTTCCTTTTTGTTTGTACTTTAGCTATGTTATTCACCATTCAACTCCTGGTTATGAACAATAGCTTTGTGTCAATTGATATGTATCTGTATGTATCTGTCTAACGGTCTGTCTGTCTATCTATGTATCTATGTATATATGTATCTATCTATCTATCTATCTGCCTATCAACTATCTATGATGTCTATCATCTAATAATCTACGTACCTCTCTATCTATCTTTCATCTGTCGTCTGTGTACCTATCTATCAATGAATCAATCATCTTTTTGTCTGCCCATCTATCCTTCTGTACAGAACAGTTAGCAACATAGCCTATGTCTCTTCCCTACATTATGCTTCCAGAAATCTTGCAAGGTAACTAAGCCATAAGGAGAGCACTGTGTTCACCAATACACATTCAGGTAGGGTCAGCCGCGTGTGCTTACAAAACCAGTAAATGGAGGTGAAAGGACTTGAAACCGTATCTCTGTCCTCTGTCCTCTTATACTTCCTGATCGCTTGGTGACTTTATTTAACCACATTCAGGGAGTAAGTGATCCCTGAAGACAACAAGTATCCTTCGTCTGGGCCTATTGTCGAAAGAAAAGTGTACTTGTTTCTTTGCACACCTCCATGTTTGAGGGACAACGGCAAGATCACTGCTGATTGGTGGAGCCACAAATATAAAGGAACACCTATTTCTGGACAGGAGCAGTTGGGAACAAAGAGTGTGTTGTGGAGTGAAGTGTTTATTTGAGGGTCCAACCTTCCTTCTTTAGGTGGTTATTCCTTCTTTACATTCGTGAACATCATAAAAAGCAATGATTTTAAAAGCCCAGACACATATTATTACAGCAATTCATTTCTTGAGGTGAGAGGAAATGAGAAGGAAGTTACTGCACCACTAAATCTATGCCTAAGCACTGCTGAAACCAAACAAAAAGAATTCACGGTGGCTAGGTAGGACTATTTTCTACTGACTCCCTCTGGGGACTCAAACAGACTCCATTAGTTTGTTTGTTTCTCAGTTTCACTTGTATAGGGTACCTGTACCCGCCCCTTCAGCTTTTAGTTTGTCTGTGTCCTTGAATCTCATGTGAGTCTCCAGAAAGGGAGCATGGAGTTGGTCTTGAGTTTTCATCAGTTCTTCTAACCCTGTGTCTTTTGATTGGAGCACTCAAAGCCTGTACTTTTATTCTGATATTTGAGAGCTGTGCTCTTAATGCAATTTGAAATTTTTTTTGTTCTCATTAATATACAATCACATGCAGAACATTATGTTTTCTAGTCTATCCCCTTCACCAAGTACCCCCCAAATCCCAGTTACAGTCTCTGTCCTTCAGCATGTACTAGGATGCTGTAGAATCACTACATGTCTTCTCTGTGTTGTACAGCCCTTCCCATGAGACCCCACAATACCAATTATACATGCTAATCCTAATGACCGCATTCTTTTCCCCCGCCCTTATTACCCCCTTCCCACAAACCCTACCCAGTCCCTTTCTCTTTGGTAACTGTTAGTCCACTCTCTGTTTCTGTAAGTCTGCTGCTGTCTTTTCCTTCAGTTTTTCTTTGTTATCATACCCCACACATGACTGAAATCATTTGGTACATGTACTTCTCAGTTGGCCTATTTGACTGAGCATAATACCCTCTAGCTCCATCCACGTTATTGCAAATGATAGGATTTGTTTTCTTCTTATGGCTGTTTATGGCACTTTTTAAACTGGATTTCATTTTTCTTTTTTGTTTGTAGTTTCGCTATGTGCTTTCACCATTGCTCTCCTGGTTATGAGCAGTAGCTTTGTGTTAATCGATATGTACCTATATCTATCTATCTGTCTGTCTATCTATTTATCAATCAATCAATCAATCATCCTTTTGTCTTCAAATCTGTCCTTTTGTACAGAACAGTTAACCATATATCCTATATCACTTTTCTACACTATGCTTCCAAAAATCCTGCAAAGTATCTAGGCTGTAGAGAGAGCACTGGGTTCACCGAGACACTTGCAGTTCGAGTCGGCCGCGTGTACCTACAAAACCAGGAAATGGTTTTGCCGGGACTTGAACCCGTGTCTCTATCCTCTGTCCTCCTTCATCTCCTTCTAAATGGCTGTCTGTATTTCGCCACATTCATTGACTCAGTGCTCCCTGAAGACCACAAGTATCATTCCTCTGGGCCTGTTGTCAACAGAAAAGTAAACTTGTTGCTTTGCTCACCACCATGTTTGAAGGACATCAGCGTGATCACTGCCGATAGGACGGAGGGTCAAATAAAAAGGAACACCAATTTCTAGACAGGAGCAGTTGTAAGCTAAGATTCTATTGTGGAGTGACGTGTTTATTTGAGTGTCCAAACTTCCCTCTTTAGGTGGTTATTAGATCTTCACATTCGTGAACATCAGAAAACCCATTGATTTCAAAGGCCCAGATGGTTATTATTACAGCAAATCAGTTGTTGAGGTGAGAGAAAATGAGAACTATGTTGCTGCACCACTAAATCCATGGCTGGGAACTGCTGAAACCAAACAAAAAGAATTCACGGTGGCCAGATAGGTCTATTTTCTGCTGACTGTCTCTGGGGACTCAAACAGAATCCATTTGTTTGAATGTTTGATTTTCAGTTTCACTCGTGTAGGGTACTTGTCCACACACCTTCGGCTTGTAGTTTGTCTGTGTCCTTCTATCTCAAGTGAGTCTCCTGTAAGTAAGCACGTAGGTGTCTTGAGTTTTCATCCCTTCTTTCAACCGAGTGTCTTTTGTTTGCAGCACTCACTGCCTGACCTTTTATTCTGATGATTCTGAGCTGTGCACTTATTGCACTTAAAGAATTTTTTTTATCATTAATCTACAATCACGTGAAGAACATTATGTTTACTATGCTCTCCCCTTCACCATGTCGCCCCGAAAAATCTCTTCTGTCACTGTCGATCAGCGTAGTTGGATGCTGTAGACCCCTTCACGATGTCCCCACCCACAAACCACATTATAGTCGCTGTCCATCAGTGAGTAGTATGACGCTTTATGATCTCTACTAGTCTTCTCTGTGTTGTACAGTACTCCCCATGCACACCGGACCCCACGCATTATACATGCTAATCCTAAGGCCCCCATTCTTTCTCCCCACACTTATCCCTTCCTTCAGACTCACCCTGCCGAGTCCATTTCCCTTTCGTAACTTTTCAGCAACTCTCGGATTCTGTGTGTCTGCTGCTATTTTTTTCCTTCAGTTTTTTTTGTTGTTATTGTCCACACATGAGTGAAATCACTTGGTACTTCTCTTTCTAAGCATGACCTATTTCTCTGAACATACTACCGTCTAGCTCCATCCACGTAATTGCAAATGGTAGTATTTGTTATCTTCTTAAGGCTGCTTACTGCACTTTTTAAACTGGATTTCATTCTTCCTTTTTGTTTGTACTTTAGCTATGTTATTCACCATTCAACTCCTGGTTATGAACAATAGCTTTGTGTCAATTGATATGTATCTGTATGTATCTGTCTAACGGTCTGTCTGTCTATCTATGTATCTATGTATATATGTATCTATCTATCTATCTATCTGCCTATCAACTATCTATGATGTCTATCATCTAATAATCTACGTACCTCTCTATCTATCTTTCATCTGTCGTCTGTGTACCTATCTATCAATGAATCAATCATCTTTTTGTCTGCCCATCTATCCTTCTGTACAGAACAGTTAGCAACATAGCCTATGTCTCTTCCCTACATTATGCTTCCAGAAATCTTGCAAGGTAACTAAGCCATAAGGAGAGCACTGTGTTCACCAATACACATTCAGGTAGGGTCAGCCGCGTGTGCTTACAAAACCAGTAAATGGAGGTGAAAGGACTTGAAACCGTATCTCTGTCCTCTGTCCTCTTATACTTCCTGATCGCTTGGTGACTTTATTTAACCACATTCAGGGAGTAAGTGATCCCTGAAGACAACAAGTATCCTTCGTCTGGGCCTATTGTCGAAAGAAAAGTGTACTTGTTTCTTTGCACACCTCCATGTTTGAGGGACAACGGCAAGATCACTGCTGATTGGTGGAGCCACAAATATAAAGGAACACCTATTTCTGGACAGGAGCAGTTGGGAACAAAGAGTGTGTTGTGGAGTGAAGTGTTTATTTGAGGGTCCAACCTTCCTTCTTTAGGTGGTTATTCCTTCTTTACATTCGTGAACATCATAAAAAGCAATGATTTTAAAAGCCCAGACACATATTATTACAGCAATTCATTTCTTGAGGTGAGAGGAAATGAGAAGGAAGTTACTGCACCACTAAATCTATGCCTAAGCACTGCTGAAACCAAACAAAAAGAATTCACGGTGGCTAGGTAGGACTATTTTCTACTGACTCCCTCTGGGGACTCAAACAGACTCCATTAGTTTGTTTGTTTCTCAGTTTCACTTGTATAGGGTACCTGTCCCCGCCCCTTCAGCTTTTAGTTTGTCTGTGTCCTTGAATCTCATGTGAGTCTCCAGAAAGGGAGCATGGAGTTGGTCTTGAGTTTTCATCAGTTCTTCTAACCCTGTGTCTTTTGATTGGAGCACTCAAAGCCTGTACTTTTATTCTGATATTTGAGAGCTGTGCTCTTAATGCAATTTGAAATTTTTTTTGTTCTCATTAATATACAATCACATGCAGAACATTATGTTTTCTAGTCTATCCCCTTCACCAAGTACCCCCCAAATCCCAGTTACAGTCTCTGTCCTTCAGCATGTACTAGGATGCTGTAGAATCACTACATGTCTTCTCTGTGTTGTACAGCCCTTCCCATGAGACCCCACAATACCAATTATACATGCTAATCCTAATGACCGCATTCTTTTCCCCCGCCCTTATTACCCCCTTCCCACAAACCCTACCCAGTCCCTTTCTCTTTGGTAACTGTTAGTCCACTCTCTGTTTCTGTAAGTCTGCTGCTGTCTTTTCCTTCAGTTTTTCTTTGTTATCATACCCCACACATGACTGAAATCATTTGGTACATGTACTTCTCAGTTGGCCTATTTGACTGAGCATAATACCCTCTAGCTCCATCCACGTTATTGCAAATGATAGGATTTGTTTTCTTCTTATGGCTGCTTATGGCACTTTTTAAACTGGATTTCATTTTTCTTTTTTGTTTGTAGTTTCGCTATGTGCTTTCACCATTGCTCTCCTGGTTATGAGCAGTAGCTTTGTGTTAATCGATATGTACCTATATCTATCTATCTGTCTGTCTATCTATTTATCAATCAATCAATCAATCATCCTTTTGTCTTCAAATCTGTCCTTTTGTACAGAACAGTTAACCATATATCCTATATCACTTTTCTACACTATGCTTCCAAAAATCCTGCAAAGTATCTAGGCTGTAGAGAGAGCACTGGGTTCACCGAGACACTTGCAGTTCGAGTCGGCCGCGTGTACCTACAAAACCAGGAAATGGTTTTGCCGGGACTTGAACCCGTGTCTCTATCCTCTGTCCTCCTTCATCTCCTTCTAAATGGCTGTCTGTATTTCGCCACATTCATTGACTCAGTGCTCCCTGAAGACCACAAGTATCATTCCTCTGGGCCTGTTGTCGACAGAAAAGTAAACTTGTTGCTTTGCTCACCACCATGTTTGAAGGACATCAGCGTGATCACTGCCGATAGGACGGAGGGTCAAATAAAAAGGAACACCAATTTCTAGACAGGAGCAGTTGTAAGCTAAGATTCTATTGTGGAGTGACGTGTTTATTTGAGTGTCCAAACTTCCCTCTTTAGGTGGTTATTAGATCTTCACATTCGTGAACATCAGAAAACCCATTGATTTCAAAGGCCCAGATGGTTATTATTACAGCAAATCAGTTGTTGAGGTGAGAGAAAATGAGAACTATGTTGCTGCACCACTAAATCCATGGCTGGGAACTGCTGAAACCAAACAAAAAGAATTCACGGTGGCCAGATAGGTCTATTTTCTGCTGACTGTCTCTGGGGACTCAAACAGAATCCATTTGTTTGAATGTTTGATTTTCAGTTTCACTCGTGTAGGGTACTTGTCCACACACCTTCGGCTTGTAGTTTGTCTGTGTCCTTCTATCTCAAGTGAGTCTCCTGTAAGTAAGCACGTAGGTGTCTTGAGTTTTCATCCCTTCTTTCAACCGAGTGTCTTTTGTTTGCAGCACTCACTGCCTGACCTTTTATTCTGATGATTCTGAGCTGTGCACTTATTGCACTTAAAGAATTTTTTTTATCATTAATCTACAATCACGTGAAGAACATTATGTTTACTATGCTCTCCCCTTCACCATGTCGCCCCGAAAAATCTCTTCTGTCACTGTCGATCAGCGTAGTTGGATGCTGTAGACCCCTTCACGATGTCCCCACCCACAAACCACATTATAGTCGCTGTCCATCAGTGAGTAGTATGACGCTTTATGATCTCTACTAGTCTTCTCTGTGTTGTACAGTACTCCCCATGCACACCGGACCCCACGCATTATACATGCTAATCCTAAGGCCCCCATTCTTTCTCCCCACACTTATCCCTTCCTTCAGACTCACCCTGCCGAGTCCATTTCCCTTTCGTAACTTTTCAGCAACTCTCGGATTCTGTGTGTCTGCTGCTATTTTTTTCCTTCAGTTTTTTTTGTTGTTATTGTCCACACATGAGTGAAATCACTTGGTACTTCTCTTTCTAAGCATGACCTATTTCTCTGAACATACTACCGTCTAGCTCCATCCACGTAATTGCAAATGGTAGTATTTGTTATCTTCTTAAGGCTGCTTACTGCACTTTTTAAACTGGATTTCATTCTTCCTTTTTGTTTGTACTTTAGCTATGTTATTCACCATTCAACTCCTGGTTATGAACAATAGCTTTGTGTCAATTGATATGTATCTGTATGTATCTGTCTAACGGTCTGTCTGTCTATCTATGTATCTATGTATGTATGTATCTATCTATCTATCTATCTGCCTATCAACTATCTATGATGTCTATCATCTAATAATCTACGTACCTCTCTATCTATCTTTCATCTGTCGTCTGTGTACCTATCTATCAATGAATCAATCATCTTTTTGTCTGCCCATCTATCCTTCTGTACAGAACAGTTAGCAACATAGCCTATGTCTCTTCCCTACATTATGCTTCCAGAAATCTTGCAAGGTAACTAAGCCATAAGGAGAGCACTGTGTTCACCAATACACATTCAGGTAGGGTCAGCCGCGTGTGCTTACAAAACCAGTAAATGGAGGTGAAAGGACTTGAAACCGTATCTCTGTCCTCTGTCCTCTTATACTTCCTGATCGCTTGGTGACTTTATTTAACCACATTCAGGGAGTAAGTGATCCCTGAAGACAACAAGTATCCTTCGTCTGGGCCTATTGTCGAAAGAAAAGTGTACTTGTTTCTTTGCACACCTCCATGTTTGAGGGACAACGGCAAGATCACTGCTGATTGGTGGAGCCACAAATATAAAGGAACACCTATTTCTGGACAGGAGCAGTTGGGAACAAAGAGTGTGTTGTGGAGTGAAGTGTTTATTTGAGGGTCCAACCTTCCTTCTTTAGGTGGTTATTCCTTCTTTACATTCGTGAACATCATAAAAAGCAATGATTTTAAAAGCCCAGACACATATTATTACAGCAATTCATTTCTTGAGGTGAGAGGAAATGAGAAGGAAGTTACTGCACCACTAAATCTATGCCTAAGCACTGCTGAAACCAAACAAAAAGAATTCACGGTGGCTAGGTAGGACTATTTTCTACTGACTCCCTCTGGGGACTCAAACAGACTCCATTAGTTTGTTTGTTTCTCAGTTTCACTTGTATAGGGTACCTGTCCCCGCCCCTTCAGCTTTTAGTTTGTCTGTGTCCTTGAATCTCATGTGAGTCTCCAGAAAGGGAGCATGGAGTTGGTCTTGAGTTTTCATCAGTTCTTCTAACCCTGTGTCTTTTGATTGGAGCACTCAAAGCCTGTACTTTTATTCTGATATTTGAGAGCTGTGCTCTTAATGCAATTTGAAATTTTTTTTGTTCTCATTAATATACAATCACATGCAGAACATTATGTTTTCTAGTCTATCCCCTTCACCAAGTACCCCCCAAATCCCAGTTACAGTCTCTGTCCTTCAGCATGTACTAGGATGCTGTAGAATCACTACATGTCTTCTCTGTGTTGTACAGCCCTTCCCATGAGACCCCACAATACCAATTATACATGCTAATCGTAATGACCGCATTCTTTTTCCCCGCCCTTATTACCCCCTTCCCACAAACCCTACCCAGTCCCTTTCTCTTTGGTAACTGTTAGTCCACTCTCTGTTTCTGTAAGTCTGCTGCTGTCTTTTCCTTCAGTTTTTCTTTGTTATCATACCCCACACATGACTGAAATCATTTGGTACATGTACTTCTCAGTTGGCCTATTTGACTGAGCATAATACCCTCTAGCTCCATCCACGTTATTGCAAATGATAGGATTTGTTTTCTTCTTATGGCTGCTTATGGCACTTTTTAAACTGGATTTCATTTTTCTTTTTTGTTTGTAGTTTCGCTATGTGCTTTCACCATTGCTCTCCTGGTTATGAGCAGTAGCTTTGTGTTAATCGATATGTACCTATATCTATCTATCTGTCTGTCTATCTATTTATCAATCAATCAATCAATCATCCTTTTGTCTTCAAATCTGTCCTTTTGTACAGAACAGTTAACCATATATCCTATATCACTTTTCTACACTATGCTTCCAAAAATCCTGCAAAGTATCTAGGCTGTAGAGAGAGCACTGGGTTCACCGAGACACTTGCAGTTCGAGTCGGCCGCGTGTACCTACAAAACCAGGAAATGGTTTTGCCGGGACTTGAACCCGTGTCTCTATCCTCTGTCATCCTTCATCTCCTTCTAAATGGCTGTCTGTATTTCGCCACATTCATTGACTCAGTGCTTCCTGAAGACCACAAGTATCATTCCTCTGGGCCTGTTGTCGACAGAAAAGTAAACTTGTTGCTTTGCTCACCACCATGTTTGAAGGACATCAGCGTGATCACTGCCGATAGGACGGAGGGTCAAATAAAAAGGAACACCAATTTCTAGACAGGAGCAGTTGGGAGCTAAGATTGTATTGTGGAGTGACGTGTTTATTTGAGTGTCCAAACTTCCCTCTTTAGGTGGTTATTAGATCTTCACATTCGTGAACATCAGAAAACCCATTGATTTCAAAGGCCCAGATGGTTATTATTACAGCAAATCAGTTGTTGAGGTGAGAGAAAATGAGAACTATGTTGCTGCACCACTAAATCCATGGCTGGGAACTGCTGAAACCAAACAAAAAGAATTCACGGTGGCCAGATAGGTCTATTTTCTGCTGACTGTCTCTGGGGACTCAAACAGAATCCATTTGTTTGAATGTTTGATTTTCAGTTTCACTCGTGTAGGGTACTTGTCCACACACCTTCGGCTTGTAGTTTGTCTGTGTCCTTCTATCTCAAGTGAGTCTCCTGTAAGTAAGCACGTAGGTGTCTTGAGTTTTCATCCCTTCTTTCAACCGAGTGTCTTTTGTTTGCAGCACTCACTGCCTGACCTGTTATTCTGATGATTCTGAGCTGTGCACTTATTGCACTTAAAGAATTTTTTTTATCATTAATCTACAATCACGTGAAGAACATTATGTTTACTATGCTCTCCCCTTCACCATGTCGCCCCGAAAAATCTCTTCTGTCACTGTCGATCAGCGTAGTTGGATGCTGTAGACCCCTTCACGATGTCCCCACCCACAAACCACATTATAGTCGCTGTCCATCAGTGAGTAGTATGACGCTTTATGATCTCTACTAGTCTTCTCTGTGTTGTACAGTACTCCCCATGCACACCGGACCCCACGCATTATACATGCTAATCCTAATGCCCCCATTCTTTCTCCCCACACTTATCCCTTCCTTTAGACTCACCCTGCCGAGTCCATTTCCCTTTCGTAACTTTTCAGCAACTCTCGGATTCTGTGTGTCTGCTGCTATTTTTTTCCTTCAGTTTTTTTTGTTGTTATAGTCCACACATGAGTGAAATCACTTGGTACTTCTCTTTCTAAGCATGACCTATTTCTCTGAACATACTACCGTCTAGCTCCAACCACGTAATTGCAAATGGTAGTATTTGTTATCTTCTTAAGGCTGCTTACTGCACTTTTTAAACTGGATTTCATTCTTCCTTTTTGTTTGTACTTTAGCTATGTTATTCACCATTCAACTCCTGGTTATGAACAATAGCTTTGTGTCAATTGATGTGTATCTGTATGTATCTATCTAACGGTCTGTCTGTCTATCTATGTATCTATGTATATATGTATCTATCTATCTATCTATCTGCCTATCATCTATCTATGATGTCTATCATCTAATAATCTACGTACCTCTCTATCTATCTTTCATCTGTCGTCTGTGTACCTATCTATCAATGAATCAATCATCTTTTTGTCTGCCCATCTATCCTTCTGTACAGAACAGTTAGCAACATAGCCTATGTCTCTTCCCTACATTATGCTTCCAGAAATCTTGCAAGGTAACTCAGCCATAAGGAGAGCACTGTGTTCACCAATACACATTCAGGTAGGGTCAGCCGCGTGTGCTTACAAAACCAGTAAATGGAGGTGAAAGGACTTGAAACCGTATCTCTGTCCTCTGTCCTCTTATACTTCCTGATCGCTTGGTGACTTTATTTAACCACATTCAGGTTGTAAGTGATCCCTGAAGACAACAAGTATCCTTCGTCTGGGCCTATTGTCGAAAGAAAAGTGTACTTGTTTCTTTGCACACCTCCATGTTTGAGGGACAACGGCAAGATCACTGCTGATTGGTGGAGCCACAAATATAAAGGAACACCTATTTCTGGACAGGAGCAGTTGGGAACAAAGAGTGTGTTGTGGAGTGAAGTGTTTATTTGAGGGTCCAACCTTCCTTCTTTAGGTGGTTATTCCTTCTTTACATTCGTGAACATCATAAAAAGCAATGATTTTAAAAGCCCAGACACATATTATTACAGCAATTCATTTCTTGAGGTGAGAGGAAATGAGAAGGAAGTTACTGCACCACTAAATCTATGCCTAAGCACTGCTGAAACCAAACAAAAAGAATTCACGGTGGCTAGGTAGGACTATTTTCTACTGACTCCCTCTGGGGACTCAAACAGAATCCATTAGTTTGTTTGTTTCTCAGTTTCACTTGTATAGGGTACCTGTCCCCGCCCCTTCAGCTTTTAGTTTGTCTGTGTCCTTGAATCTCATGTGAGTCTCCAGAAAGGGAGCATGGAGTTGGTCTTGAGTTTTCATCAGTTCTTCTAACCCTGTGTCTTTTGATTGGAGCACTCAAAGCCTGTACTTTTATTCTGATATTTGAGAGCTGTGCTCTTAATGCAATTTGAAATTTTTTTTGTTCTCATTAATATACAATCACATGCAGAACATTATGTTTTCTAGTCTATCCCCTTCACCAAGTACCCCCCAAATCCCAGTTACAGTCTCTGTCCTTCAGCATGTACTAGGATGCTGTAGAATCACTACATGTCTTCTCTGTGTTGTACAGCCCTTCCCATGAGACCCCACAATACCAATTATACATGCTAATCGTAATGACCGCATTCTTTTTCCCCGCCCTTATTACCCCCTTCCCACAAACCCTACCCAGTCCCTTTCTCTTTGGTAACTGTTAGTCCACTCTCTGTTTCTGTAAGTCTGCTGCTGTCTTTTCCTTCAGTTTTTCTTTGTTATCATACCCCACACATGACTGAAATCATTTGGTACATGTACTTCTCAGTTGGCCTATTTGACTGAGCATAATACCCTCTAGCTCCATCCACGTTATTGCAAATGATAGGATTTGTTTTCTTCTTATGGCTGCTTATGGCACTTTTTAAACTGGATTTCATTTTTCTTTTTTGTTTGTAGTTTCGCTATGTGCTTTCACCATTGCTCTTCTGGTTATGAGCAGTAGCTTTGTGTTAATCGATATGTACCTATATCTATATATCTGTCTGTCTATCTATTTATCAATCAATCAATCAATCATCCTTTTGTCTTCAAATCTGTCCTTTTGTACAGAACAGTTAACCATATATCCTATATCACTTTTCTACACTATGCTTCCAAAAATCCTGCAAAGTGTCTAGGCTGTAGAGAGAGCACTGGGTTCACCGAGACACTTGCAGTTCGAGGCGGCCGCGTGTACCTACAAAACCAGGAAATGGTTTTGCCGGGACTTGAACCCGTGTCTCTATCCTCTGTCCTCCTTCATCTCCTTCTAAATGGCTGTCTGTATTTCGCCACATTCATTGACTCAGTGCTCCCTGAAGACCACAAGTATCATTCCTCTGGGCCTGTTGTCGACAGAAAAGTAAACTTGTTGCTTTGCTCACCACCATGTTTGAAGGACATCAGCGTGATCACCGCCGATAGGACGGAGGGTCAAATAAAAAGGAACACCAATTTCTAGACAGGAGCAGTTGGGAGCTAAGATTGTATTGTGGAGTGACGTGTTTATTTGAGTGTCCAAACTTCCCTCTTTAGGTGGTTATTAGATCTTCACATTCGTGAACATCAGAAAACCCATTGATTTCAAAGGCCCAGATGGTTATTATTACAGCAAATCAGTTGTTGAGGTGAGAGAAAATGAGAACTATGTTGCTGCACCACTAAATCCATGGCTGGGAACTGCTGAAACCAAACAAAAAGAATTCACGGTGGCCAGATAGGTCTATTTTCTGCTGACTGTCTCTGGGGACTCAAACAGAATCCATTTGTTTGAATGTTTGATTTTCAGTTTCACTCGTGTAGGGTACTTGTCCACACACCTTCGGCTTGTAGTTTGTCTGTGTCCTTCTATCTCAAGTGAGTCTCCTGTAAGTAAGCACGTAGGTGTCTTGAGTTTTCATCCCTTCTTTCAACCGAGTGTCTTTTGTTTGCAGCACTCACTGCCTGACCTTTTATTCTGATGATTCTGAGCTGTGCACTTATTGCACTTAAAGAATTTTTTTTATCATTAATCTACAATCACGTGAAGAACATTATGTTTACTATGCTCTCCCCTTCACCATGTCGCCCCGAAAAATCTCTTCTGTCACTGTCGATCAGCGTAGTTGGATGCTGTAGACCCCTTCACGATGTCCCCACCCACAAACCACATTATAGTCGCTGTCCATCAGTGAGTAGTATGACGCTTTATGATCTCTACTAGTCTTCTCTGTGTTGTACAGTACTCCCCATGCACACCGGACCCCACGCATTACACATGCTAATCCTAAGGCCCCCATTCTTTCTCCCCACACTTATCCCTTCCTTTAGACTCACCCTGCCGAGTCCATTTCCCTTTCGTAACTTTTCAGCAACTCTCGGATTCTGTGTGTCTGCTGCTATTTTTTTCCTTCAGTTTTTTTTGTTGTTATAGTCCACACATGAGTGAAATCACTTGGTACTTCTCTTTCTAAGCATGACCTATTTCTCTGAACATACTACCGTCTAGCTCCATCCACGTAATTGCAAATGGTAGTATTTGTTATCTTCTTAAGGCTGCTTACTGCACTTTTTAAACTGGATTTCATTCTTCCTTTTTGTTTGTACTTTAGCTATGTTATTCACCATTCAACTCCTGGTTATGAACAATAGCTTTGTGTCAATTGATATGTATCTGTATGTATCTGTCTAACGGTCTGTCTGTCTATCTATGTATCTATGTATATATGTATCTATCTATCTATCTATCTGCCTATCAACTATCTATGATGTCTATCATCTAATAATCTACGTACCTCTCTATCTATCTTTCATCTGTCGTCTGTGTACCTATCTATCAATGAATCAATCATCTTTTTGTCTGCCCATCTATCCTTCTGTACAGAACAGTTAGCAACATAGCCTATGTCTCTTCCCTACATTATGCTTCCAGAAATCTTGCAAGGTAACTAAGCCATAAGGAGAGCACTGTGTTCACCAATACACATTCAGGTAGGGTCAGCCGCGTGTGCTTACAAAACCAGTAAATGGAGGTGAAAGGACTTGAAACCGTATCTCTGTCCTCTGTCCTCTTATACTTCCTGATCGCTTGGTGACTTTATTTAACCACATTCAGGGAGTAAGTGATCCCTGAAGACAACAAGTATCCTTCGTCTGGGCCTATTGTCGAAAGAAAAGTGTGCTTGTTTCTTTGCACACCTCCATGTTTGAGGGACAACGGCAAGATCACTGCTGATTGGTGGAGCCACAAATATAAAGGAACACCTATTTCTGGACAGGAGCAGTTGGGAACAAAGAGTGTGTTGTGGAGTGAAGTGTTTATTTGAGGGTCCAACCTTCCTTCTTTAGGTGGTTATTCCTTCTTTACATTCGTGAACATCATAAAAAGCAATGATTTTAAAAGCCCAGACACATATTATTACAGCAATTCATTTCTTGAGGTGAGAGGAAATGAGAAGGAAGTTACTGCACCACTAAATCTATGCCTAAGCACTGCTGAAACCAAACAAAAAGAATTCACGGTGGCTAGGTAGGACTATTTTCTACTGACTCCCTCTGGGGACTCAAACAGACTCCATTAGTTTGTTTGTTTCTCAGTTTCACTTGTATAGGGTACCTGTCCCCGCCCCTTCAGCTTTTAGTTTGTCTGTGTCCTTGAATCTCATGTGAGTCTCCAGAAAGGGAGCATGGAGTTGGTCTTGAGTTTTCATCAGTTCTTCTAACCCTGTGTCTTTTGATTGGAGCACTCAAAGCCTGTACTTTTATTCTGATATTTGAGAGCTGTGCTCTTAATGCAATTTGAAATTTTTTTTGTTCTCATTAATATACAATCACATGCAGAACATTATGTTTTCTAGTCTATCCCCTTCACCAAGTACCCCCCAAATCCCAGTTACAGTCTCTGTCCTTCAGCATGTACTAGGATGCTGTAGAATCACTACATGTCTTCTCTGTGTTGTACAGCCCTTCCCATGAGACCCCACAATACCAATTATACATGCTAATCGTAATGACCGCATTCTTTTTCCCCGCCCTTATTACCCCCTTCCCACAAACCCTACCCAGTCCCTTTCTCTTTGGTAACTGTTAGTCCACTCTCTGTTTCTGTAAGTCTGCTGCTGTCTTTTCCTTCAGTTTTTCTTTGTTATCATACCCCACACATGACTGAAATCATTTGGTACATGTATTTCTCAGTTGGCCTATTTGACTGAGCATAATACCCTCTAGCTCCATCCACGTTATTGCAAATGATAGGATTTGTTTTCTTCTTATGGCTGCTTATGGCACTTTTTAAACTGGATTTCATTTTTCTTTTTTGTTTGTAGTTTCGCTATGTGCTTCCACCATTGCTCTCCTGGTTATGAGCAGTAGCTTTGTGTTAATCGATATGTACCTATATCTATCTATCTGTCTGTCTATCTATTTATCAATCAATCAATCAATCATCCTTTTGTCTTCAAATCTGTCCTTTTGTACAGAACAGTTAACCATATATCCTATATCACTTTTCTGCACTATGCTTCCAAAAATCCTGCAAAGTATCTAGGCTGTAGAGAGAGCACTGGGTTCACCGAGACACTTGCAGTTCGAGTCGGCCGCGTGTACCTACAAAACCAGGAAATGGTTTTGCCGGGACTTGAACCCGTGTCTCTATCCTCTGTCCTCCTTCATCTCCTTCTAAATGGCTGTCTGTATTTCGCCACATTCATTGACTCAGTGCTCCCTGAAGACCACAAGTATCATTCCTCTGGGCCTGTTGTCGACAGAAAAGTAAACTTGTTGCTTTGCTCACCACCATGTTTGAAGGACATCAGCGTGATCACCGCCGATAGGACGGAGGGTCAAATAAAAAGGAACACCAATTTCTAGACAGGAGCAGTTGGGAGCTAAGATTGTATTGTGGAGTGACGTGTTTATTTGAGTGTCCAAACTTCCCTCTTTAGGTGGTTATTAGATCTTCACATTCGTGAACATCAGAAAACCCATTGATTTCAAAGGCCCAGATGGTTATTATTACAGCAAATCAGTTGTTGAGGTGAGAGAAAATGAGAACTATGTTGCTGCACCACTAAATCCATGGCTGGGAACTGCTGAAACCAAACAAAAAGAATTCACGGTGGCCAGATAGGTCTATTTTCTGCTGACTGTCTCTGGGGACTCAAACAGAATCCATTTGTTTGAATGTTTGATTTTCAGTTTCACTCGTGTAGGGTACTTGTCCACACACCTTCGGCTTGTAGTTTGTCTGTGTCCTTCTATCTCAAGTGAGTCTCCTGTAAGTAAGCACGTAGGTGTCTTGAGTTTTCATCCCTTCTTTCAACCGAGTGTCTTTTGTTTGCAGCACTCACTGCCTGACCTTTTATTCTGATGATTCTGAGCTGTGCACTTATTGCACTTAAAGAATTTTTTTTATCATTAATCTACAATCACGTGAAGAACATTATGTTTACTATGCTCTCCCCTTCACCATGTCGCCCCGAAAAATCTCTTCTGTCACTGTCGATCAGCGTAGTTGGATGCTGTAGACCCCTTCACGATGTCCCCACCCACAAACCACATTATAGTCGCTGTCCATCAGTGAGTAGTATGACGCTTTATGATCTCTACTAGTCTTCTCTGTGTTGTACAGTACTCCCCATGCACACCGGACCCCACGCATTATACATGCTAATCCTAAGGCCCCCATTCTTTCTCCCCACACTCATCCCTTCCTTCAGACTCACCCTGCCGAGTCCATTTCCCTTTCGTAACTTTTCAGCAACTCTCGGATTCTGTGTGTCTGCTGCTATTTTTTTCCTTCAGTTTTTTTTGTTGTTATAGTCCACACATGAGTGAAATCACTTGGTACTTCTCTTTCTAAGCATGACCTATTTCTCTGAACATACTACCGTCTAGCTCCATCCACGTAATTGCAAATGGTAGTATTTGTTATCTCCTTAAGGCTGCTTACTGCACTTTTTAAACTGGATTTCATTCTTCCTTTTTGTTTGTACTTTAGCTATGTTATTCACCATTCAACTCCTGGTTATGAACAATAGCTTTGTGTCAATTGATGTGTATCTGTATGTATCTATCTAACGGTCTGTCTGTCTATCTATGTATCTATGTATATATGTATCTATCTATCTATCTATCTGCCTATCATCTATCTATGATGTCTATCATCTAATAATCTACGTACCTCTCTATCTATCTTTCATCTGTCGTCTGTGTACCTATCTATCAATGAATCAATCATCTTTTTGTCTGCCCATCTATCCTTCTGTACAGAACAGTTAGCAACATAGCCTATGTCTCTTCCCTACATTATGCTTCCAGAAATCTTGCAAGGTAACTAAGCCATAAGGAGAGCACTGTGTTCACCAATACACATTCAGGTAGGGTCAGCCGCGTGTGCTTACAAAACCAGTAAATGGAGGTGAAAGGACTTGAAACCGTATCTCTGTCCTCTGTCCTCTTATACTTCCTGATCGCTTGGTGACTTTATTTAACCACATTCAGGGAGTAAGTGATCCCTGAAGACAACAAGTATCCTTCGTCTGGGCCTATTGTCGAAAGAAAAGTGTACTTGTTTCTTTGCACACCTCCATGTTTGAGGGACAACGGCAAGATCACTGCTGATTGGTGGAGCCACAAATATAAAGGAACACCTATTTCTGGACAGGAGCAGTTGGGAACAAAGAGTGTGTTGTGGAGTGAAGTGTTTATTTGAGGGTCCAACCTTCCTTCTTTAGGTGGTTATTCCTTCTTTACATTCGTGAACATCATAAAAAGCAATGATTTTAAAAGCCCAGACACATATTATTACAGCAATTCATTTCTTGAGGTGAGAGGAAATGAGAAGGAAGTTACTGCACCACTAAATCTATGCCTAAGCACTGCTGAAACCAAACAAAAAGAATTCACGGTGGCTAGGTAGGACTATTTTCTACTGACTCCCTCTGGGGACTCAAACAGACTCCATTAGTTTGTTTGTTTCTCAGTTTCACTTGTATAGGGTACCTGTCCCCGCCCCTTCAGCTTTTAGTTTGTCTGTGTCCTTGAATCTCATGTGAGTCTCCAGAAAGGGAGCATGGAGTTGGTCTTGAGTTTTCATCAGTTCTTCTAACCCTGTGTCTTTTGATTGGAGCACTCAAAGCCTGTACTTTTATTCTGATATTTGAGAGCTGTGCTCTTAATGCAATTTGAAATTTTTTTTGTTCTCATTAATATACAATCACATGCAGAACATTATGTTTTCTAGTCTATCCCCTTCACCAAGTACCCCCCAAATCCCAGTTACAGTCTCTGTCCTTCAGCATGTACTAGGATGCTGTAGAATCACTACATGTCTTCTCTGTGTTGTACAGCCCTTCCCATGAGACCCCACAATACCAATTATACATGCTAATCCTAATGACCGCATTCTTTTTCCCCGCCCTTATTACCCCCTTCCCACAAACCCTACCCAGTCCCTTTCTCTTTGGTAACTGTTAGTCCACTCTCTGTTTCTGTAAGTCTGCTGCTGTCTTTTCCTTCAGTTTTTCTTTGTTATCATACCCCACACATGACTGAAATCATTTGGTACATGTACTTCTCAGTTGGCCTATTTGACTGAGCATAATACCCTCTAGCTCCATCCACGTTATTGCAAATGATAGGATTTGTTTTCTTCTTATGGCTGCTTATGGCACTTTTTAAACTGGATTTCATTTTTCTTTTTTGTTTGTAGTTTCGCTATGTGCTTTCACCATTGCTCTCCTGGTTATGAGCAGTAGCTTTGTGTTAATCGATATGTACCTATATCTATCTATCTGTCTGTCTATCTATTTATCAATCAATCAATCAATCAATCAATCATCCTTTTGTCTTCAAATCTGTCCTTTTGTACAGAACAGTTAACCATATATCCTATATCACTTTTCTACACTATGCTTCCAAAAATCCTGCAAAGTATCTATTCTGTAGAGAGAGCACTGGGTTCACCGAGACACTTGCAGTTCGAGTCGGCCGCGTGTACCTACAAAACCAGGAAATGGTTTTGCCGGGACTTGAACCCGTGTCTCTATCCTCTGTCCTCCTTCATCTCCTTCTAAATGGCTGTCTGTATTTCGCCACATTCATTGACTCAGTGCTCCCTGAAGACCACAACTATCATTCCTCTGGGCCTGTTGTCGACAGAAAAGTAAACTTGTTGCTTTGCTCACCACCATGTTTGAAGGACATCAGCGTGATCACCGCCGATAGGACGGAGGGTCAAATAAAAAGGAACACCAATTTCTAGACAGGAGCAGTTGGGAGCTAAGATTGTATTGTGGAGTGACGTGTTTATTTGAGTGTCCAAACTTCCCTCTTTAGGTGGTTATTAGATCTTCACATTCGTGAACATCAGAAAACCCATTGATTTCAAAGGCCCAGATGGTTATTATTACAGCAAATCAGTTGTTGAGGTGAGAGAAAATGAGAACTATGTTGCTGCACCACTAAATCCATGGCTGGGAACTGCTGAAACCAAACAAAAAGAATTCACGGTGGCCAGATAGGTCTATTTTCTGCTGACTGTCTCTGGGGTCTCAAACAGAATCCATTTGTTTGAATGTTTGATTTTCAGTTTCACTCGTGTAGGGTACTTGTCCACACACCTTCGGCTTGTAGTTTGTCTGTGTCCTTCTATCTCAAGTGAGTCTCCTGTAAGTAAGCACGTAGGTGTCTTGAGTTTTCATCCCTTCTTTCAACCGAGTGTCTTTTGTTTGCAGCACTCACTGCCTGACCTTTTATTCTGATGATTCTGAGCTGTGCACTTATTGCACTTAAAGAATTTTTTTTATCATTAATCTACAATCACGTGAAGAACATTATGTTTACTATGCTCTCCCCTTCACCATGTCGCCCCGAAAAATCTCTTCTGTCACTGTCGATCAGCATAGTTGGATGCTGTAGACCCCTTCACGATGTCCCCACCCACAAACCACATTATAGTCGCTGTCCATCAGTGAGTAGTATGACGCTTTATGATCTCTACTAGTCTTCTCTGTGTTGTACAGTACTCCCCATGCACACCGGACCCCACGCATTACACATGCTAATCCTAAGGCCCCCATTCTTTCTCCCCACACTTATCCCTTCCTTCAGACTCACCCTGCCGAGTCCATTTCCCTTTCGTAACTTTTCAGCAACTCTCGGATTCTGTGTGTCTGCTGCTATTTTTTTCCTTCAGTTTTTTTTGTTGTTATAGTCCACACATGAGTGAAATCACTTGGTACTTCTCTTTCTAAGCATGACCTATTTCTCTGAACATACTACCGTCTAGCTCCATCCACGTAATTGCAAATGGTAGTATTTGTTATCTCCTTAAGGCTGCTTACTGCACTTTTTAAACTGGATTTCATTCTTCCTTTTTGTTTGTACTTTAGCTATGTTATTCACCATTCAACTCCTGGTTATGAACAATAGCTTTGTGTCAATTGATGTGTATCTGTATGTATCTATCTAACGGTCTGTCTGTCTATCTATGTATCTATGTATATATGTATCTATCTATCTATCTATCTGCCTATCATCTATCTATGATGTCTATCATCTAATAATCTACGTACCTCTCTATCTATCTTTCATCTGTCGTCTGTGTACCTATCTATCAATGAATCAATCATCTTTTTGTCTGCCCATCTATCCTTCTGTACAGAACAGTTAGCAACATAGCCTATGTCTCTTCCCTACATTATGCTTCCAGAAATCTTGCAAGGTAACTAAGCCATAAGGAGAGCACTGTGTTCACCAATACACATTCAGGTAGGGTCAGCCGCGTGTGCTTACAAAACCAGTAAATGGAGGTGAAAGGACTTGAAACCGTATCTCTGTCCTCTGTCCTCTTATACTTCCTGATCGCTTGGTGACTTTATTTAACCACATTCAGGGAGTAAGTGATCCCTGAAGACAACAAGTATCCTTCGTCTGGGCCTATTGTCGAAAGAAAAGTGTGCTTGTTTCTTTGCACACCTCCATGTTTGAGGGACAACGGCAAGATCACTGCTGATTGGTGGAGCCACAAATATAAAGGAACACCTATTTCTGGACAGGAGCAGTTGGGAACAAAGAGTGTGTTGTGGAGTGAAGTGTTTATTTGAGGGTCCAACCTTCCTTCTTTAGGTGGTTATTCCTTCTTTACATTCGTGAACATCATAAAAAGCAATGATTTTAAAAGCCCAGACACATATTATTACAGCAATTCATTTCTTGAGGTGAGAGGAAATGAGAAGGAAGTTACTGCACCACTAAATCTATGCCTAAGCACTGCTGAAACCAAACAAAAAGAATTCACGGTGGCTAGGTAGGACTATTTTCTACTGACTCCCTCTGGGGACTCAAACAGACTCCATTAGTTTGTTTGTTTCTCAGTTTCACTTGTATAGGGTACCTGTCCCCGCCCCTTCAGCTTTTAGTTTGTCTGTGTCCTTGAATCTCATGTGAGTCTCCAGAAAGGGAGCATGGAGTTGGTCTTGAGTTTTCATCAGTTCTTCTAACCCTGTGTCTTTTGATTGGAGCACTCAAAGCCTGTACTTTTATTCTGATATTTGAGAGCTGTGCTCTTAATGCAATTTGAAATTTTTTTTGTTCTCATTAATATACAATCACATGCAGAACATTATGTTTTCTAGTCTATCCCCTTCACCAAGTACCCCCCAAATCCCAGTTACAGTCTCTGTCCTTCAGCATGTACTAGGATGCTGTAGAATCACTACATGTCTTCTCTGTGTTGTACAGCCCTTCCCATGAGACCCCACAATACCAATTATACATGCTAATCCTAATGACCGCATTCTTTTTCCCCGCCCTTATTACCCCCTTCCCACAAACCCTACCCAGTCCCTTTCTCTTTGGTAACTGTTAGTCCACTCTCTGTTTCTGTAAGTCTGCTGCTGTCTTTTCCTTCAGTTTTTCTTTGTTATCATACCCCACACATGACTGAAATCATTTGGTACATGTACTTCTCAGTTGGCCTATTTGACTGAGCATAATACCCTCTAGCTCCATCCACGTTATTGCAAATGATAGGATTTGTTTTCTTCTTATGGCTGCTTATGGCACTTTTTAAACTGGATTTCATTTTTCTTTTTTGTTTGTAGTTTCGCTATGTGCTTTCACCATTGCTCTCCTGGTTATGAGCAGTAGCTTTGTGTTAATCGATATGTACCTATATCTATCTATCTGTCTGTCTATCTATTTATCAATCAATCAATCAATCAATCATCCTTTTGTCTTCAAATCTGTCCTTTTGTACAGAACAGTTAACCATATATCCTATATCACTTTTCTACACTATGCTTCCAAAAATCCTGCAAAGTATCTATTCTGTAGAGAGAGCACTGGGTTCACCGAGACACTTGCAGTTCGAGTCGGCCGCGTGTACCTACAAAACCAGGAAATGGTTTTGCCGGGACTTGAACCCGTGTCTCTATCCTCTGTCCTCCTTCATCTCCTTCTAAATGGCTGTCTGTATTTCGCCACATTCATTGACTCAGTGCTCCCTGAAGACCACAACTATCATTCCTCTGGGCCTGTTGTCGACAGAAAAGTAAACTTGTTGCTTTGCTCACCACCATGTTTGAAGGACATCAGCGTGATCACCGCCGATAGGACGGAGGGTCAAATAAAAAGGAACACCAATTTCTAGACAGGAGCAGTTGGGAGCTAAGATTGTATTGTGGAGTGACGTGTTTATTTGAGTGTCCAAACTTCCCTCTTTAGGTGGTTATTAGATCTTCACATTCGTGAACATCAGAAAACCCATTGATTTCAAAGGCCCAGATGGTTATTATTACAGCAAATCAGTTGTTGAGGTGAGAGAAAATGAGAACTATGTTGCTGCACCACTAAATCCATGGCTGGGAACTGCTGAAACCAAACAAAAAGAATTCACGGTGGCCAGATAGGTCTATTTTCTGCTGACTGTCTCTGGGGTCTCAAACAGAATCCATTTGTTTGAATGTTTGATTTTCAGTTTCACTCGTGTAGGGTACTTGTCCACACACCTTCGGCTTGTAGTTTGTCTGTGTCCTTCTATCTCAAGTGAGTCTCCTGTAAGTAAGCACGTAGGTGTCTTGAGTTTTCATCCCTTCTTTCAACCGAGTGTCTTTTGTTTGCAGCACTCACTGCCTGACCTTTTATTCTGATGATTCTGAGCTGTGCACTTATTGCACTTAAAGAATTTTTTTTATCATTAATCTACAATCACGTGAAGAACATTATGTTTACTATGCTCTCCCCTTCACCATGTCGCCCCGAAAAATCTCTTCTGTCACTGTCGATCAGCATAGTTGGATGCTGTAGACCCCTTCACGATGTCCCCACCCACAAACCACATTATAGTCGCTGTCCATCAGTGAGTAGTATGACGCTTTATGATCTCTACTAGTCTTCTCTGTGTTGTACAGTACTCCCCATGCACACCGGACCCCACGCATTACACATGCTAATCCTAAGGCCCCCATTCTTTCTCCCCACACTTATCCCTTCCTTCAGACTCACCCTGCCGAGTCCATTTCCCTTTCGTAACTTTTCAGCAACTCTCGGATTCTGTGTGTCTGCTGCTATTTTTTTCCTTCAGTTTTTTTTGTTGTTATAGTCCACACATGAGTGAAATCACTTGGTACTTCTCTTTCTAAGCATGACCTATTTCTCTGAACATACTACCGTCTAGCTCCATCCACGTAATTGCAAATGGTAGTATTTGTTATCTCCTTAAGGCTGCTTACTGCACTTTTTAAACTGGATTTCATTCTTCCTTTTTGTTTGTACTTTAGCTATGTTATTCACCATTCAACTCCTTTTTATGAAAAATAGCTTTGTGTCAATTGATGTGTATCTGTATGTATCTATCTAACGGTCTGTCTGTCTATCTATGTATCTATGTATATATGTATCTATCTATCTATCTATCTGCCTATCATCTATCTATGATGTCTATCATCTAATAATCTACGTACCTCTCTATCTATCTTTCATCTGTCGTCTGTGTACCTATCTATCAATGAATCAATCATCTTTTTGTCTGCCCATCTATCCTTCTGTACAGAACAGTTAGCAACATAGCCTATGTCTCTTCCCTACATTATGCTTCCAGAAATCTTGCAAGGTAACTAAGCCATAAGGAGAGCACTGTGTTCACCAATACACATTCAGGTAGGGTCAGCCGCGTGTGCTTACAAAACCAGTAAATGGAGGTGAAAGGACTTGAAACCGTATCTCTGTCCTCTGTCCTCTTATACTTCCTGATCGCTTGGTGACTTTATTTAACCACATTCAGGGAGTAAGTGATCCCTGAAGACAACAAGTATCCTTCGTCTGGGCCTATTGTCGAAAGAAAAGTGTGCTTGTTTCTTTGCACACCTCCATGTTTGAGGGACAACGGCAAGATCACTGCTGATTGGTGGAGCCACAAATATAAAGGAACACCTATTTCTGGACAGGAGCAGTTGGGAACAAAGAGTGTGTTGTGGAGTGAAGTGTTTATTTGAGGGTCCAACCTTCCTTCTTTAGGTGGTTATTCCTTCTTTACATTCGTGAACATCATAAAAAGCAATGATTTTAAAAGCCCAGACACATATTATTACAGCAATTCATTTCTTGAGGTGAGAGGAAATGAGAAGGAAGTTACTGCACCACTAAATCTATGCCTAAGCACTGCTGAAACCAAACAAAAAGAATTCACGGTGGCTAGGTAGGACTATTTTCTACTGACTCCCTCTGGGGACTCAAACAGACTCCATTAGTTTGTTTGTTTCTCAGTTTCACTTGTATAGGGTACCTGTCCCCGCCCCTTCAGCTTTTAGTTTGTCTGTGTCCTTGAATCTCATGTGAGTCTCCAGAAAGGGAGCATGGAGTTGGTCTTGAGTTTTCATCAGTTCTTCTAACCCTGTGTCTTTTGATTGGAGCACTCAAAGCCTGTACTTTTATTCTGATATTTGAGAGCTGTGCTCTTAATGCAATTTGAAATTTTTTTTGTTCTCATTAATATACAATCACATGCAGAACATTATGTTTTCTAGTCTATCCCCTTCACCAAGTACCCCCCAAATCCCAGTTACAGTCTCTGTCCTTCAGCATGTACTAGGATGCTGTAGAATCACTACATGTCTTCTCTGTGTTGTACAGCCCTTCCCATGAGACCCCACAATACCAATTATACATGCTAATCGTAATGACCGCATTCTTTTTCCCCGCCCTTATTACCCCCTTCCCACAAACCCTACCCAGTCCCTTTCTCTTTGGTAACTGTTAGTCCACTCTCTGTTTCTGTAAGTCTGCTGCTGTCTTTTCCTTCAGTTTTTCTTTGTTATCATACCCCACACATGACTGAAATCATTTGGTACATGTACTTCTCAGTTGGCCTATTTGACTGAGCATAATACCCTCTAGCTCCATCCACGTTATTGCAAATGATAGGATTTGTTTTCTTCTTATGGCTGCTTATGGCACTTTTTAAACTGGATTTCATTTTTCTTTTTTGTTTGTAGTTTCGCTATGTGCTTTCACCATTGCTCTCCTGGTTATGAGCAGTAGCTTTGTGTTAATCGATATGTACCTATATCTATCTATCTGTCTGTCTATCTATTTATCAATCAATCAATCAATCATCCTTTTGTCTTCAAATCTGTCCTTTTGTACAGAACAGTTAACCATATATCCTATATCACTTTTCTACACTATGCTTCCAAAAATCCTGCAAAGTGTCTAGGCTGTAGAGAGAGCACTGGGTTCACCGAGACACTTGCAGTTCGAGTCGGCCGCGTGTACCTACAAAACCAGGAAATGGTTTTGCCGGGACTTGAACCCTTGTCTCTATCCTCTGTCCTCCTTCATCTCCTTCTAAATGGCTGTCTGTATTTCGCCACATTCATTGACTCAGTGCTCCCTGAAGACCACAAGTATAATTCCTCTGGGCCTGTTGTCGACAGAAAAGTAAACTTGTTGCTTTGCTCACCACCATGTTTGAAGGACATCAGCGTGATCACCGCCGATAGGACGGAGGGTCAAATAAAAAGGAACACCAATTTCTAGACAGGAGCAGTTGGGAGCTAAGATTGTATTGTGGAGTGACGTGTTTATTTGAGTGTCCAAACTTCCCTCTTTAGGTGGTTATTAGATCTTCACATTCGTGAACATCAGAAAACCCATTGATTTCAAAGGCCCAGATGGTTATTATTACAGCAAATCAGTTGTTGAGGTGAGAGAAAATGAGAACTATGTTGCTGCACCACTAAATCCATGGCTGGGAACTGCTGAAACCAAACAAAAAGAATTCACGGTGGCCAGATAGGTCTATTTTCTGCTGACTGTCTCTGGGGACTCAAACAGAATCCATTTGTTTGAATGTTTGATTTTCAGTTTCACTCGTGTAGGGTACTTGTCCACACACCTTCGGCTTGTAGTTTGTCTGTGTCCTTCTATCTCAAGTGAGTCTCCTGTAAGTAAGCACGTAGGTGTCTTGAGTTTTCATCCCTTCTTTCAACCGAGTGTCTTTTGTTTGCAGCACTCACTGCCTGACCTTTTATTCTGATGATTCTGAGCTGTGCACTTATTGCACTTAAAGAATTTTTTTTATCATTAATCTACAATCACGTGAAGAACATTATGTTTACTATGCTCTCCCCTTCACCATGTCGCCCCGAAAAATCTCTTCTGTCACTGTCGATCAGCGTAGTTGGATGCTGTAGACCCCTTCACGATGTCCCCACCCACAAACCACATTATAGTCGCTGTCCATCAGTGAGTAGTATGACGCTTTATGATCTCTACTAGTCTTCTCTGTGTTGTACAGTACTCCCCATGCACACCGGACCCCACGCATTATACATGCTAATCCTAAGGCCCCCATTCTTTCTCCCCACACTTATCCCTTCCTTCAGACTCACCCTGCCGAGTCCATTTCCCTTTCGTAACTTTTCAGCAACTCTCGGATTCTGTGTGTCTGCTGCTATTTTTTTCCTTCAGTTTTTTTTGTTGTTATAGTCCACACATGAGTGAAATCACTTGGTACTTCTCTTTCTAAGCATGACCTATTTCTCTGAACATACTACCATCTAGCTCCATCCACGTAATTGCAAATGGTAGTATTTGTTATCTCCTTAAGGCTGCTTACTGCACTTTTTAAACTGGATTTCATTCTTCCTTTTTGTTTGTACTTTAGCTATGTTATTCACCATTCAACTCCTGGTTATGAACAATAGCTTTGTGTCAATTGATGTGTATCTGTATGTATCTATCTAACGGTCTGTCTGTCTATCTATGTATCTATGTATATATGTATCTATCTATCTATCTATCTGCCTATCATCTATCTATGATGTCTATCATCTAATAATCTACGTACCTCTCTATCTTTCATCTGTCGTCTGTGTACCTATCTATCAATGAATCAATCATCTTTTTGTCTGCCCATCTATCCTTCTGTACAGAACAGTTAGCAACATAGCCTATGTCTCTTCCCTACATTATGCTTCCAGAAATCTTGCAAGGTAACTAAGCCATAAGGAGAGCACTGTGTTCACCAATACACATTCAGGTAGGGTCAGCCGCGTGTGCTTACAAAACCAGTAAATGGAGGTGAAAGGACTTGAAACCGTATCTCTGTCCTCTGTCCTCTTATACTTCCTGATCGCTTGGTGACTTTATTTAACCACATTCAGGGAGTAAGTGATCCCTGAAGACAACAAGTATCCTTCGTCTGGGCCTATTGTCGAAAGAAAAGTGTACTTGTTTCTTTGCACACCTCCATGTTTGAGGGACAACGGCAAGATCACTGCTGATTGGTGGAGCCACAAATATAAAGGAACACCTATTTCTGGACAGGAGCAGTTGGGAACAAAGAGTGTGTTGTGGAGTGAAGTGTTTATTTGAGGGTCCAACCTTCCTTCTTTAGGTGGTTATTCCTTCTTTACATTCGTGAACATCATAAAAAGCAATGATTTTAAAAGCCCAGACACATATTATTACAGCAATTCATTTCTTGAGGTGAGAGGAAATGAGAAGGAAGTTACTGCACCACTAAATCTATGCCTAAGCACTGCTGAAACCAAACAAAAAGAATTCACGGTGGCTAGGTAGGACTATTTTCTACTGACTCCCTCTGGGGACTCAAACAGACTCCATTAGTTTGTTTGTTTCTCAGTTTCACTTGTATAGGGTACCTGTACCCGCCCCTTCAGCTTTTAGTTTGTCTGTGTCCTTGAATCTCATGTGAGTCTCCAGAAAGGGAGCATGGAGTTGGTCTTGAGTTTTCATCAGTTCTTCTAACCCTGTGTCTTTTGATTGGAGCACTCAAAGCCTGTACTTTTATTCTGATATTTGAGAGCTGTGCTCTTAATGCAATTTGAAATTTTTTTTGTTCTCATTAATATACAATCACATGCAGAACATTATGTTTTCTAGTCTATCCCCTTCACCAAGTACCCCCCAAATCCCAGTTACAGTCTCTGTCCTTCAGCATGTACTAGGATGCTGTAGAATCACTACATGTCTTCTCTGTGTTGTACAGCCCTTCCCATGAGACCCCACAATACCAATTATACATGCTAATCCTAATGACCGCATTCTTTTTCCCCGCCCTTATTACCCCCTTCCCACAAACCCTACCCAGTCCCTTTCTCTTTGGTAACTGTTAGTCCACTCTCTGTTTCTGTGAGTCTGCTGCTGTCTTTTCCTTCAGTTTTTCTTTGTTATCATACCCCACACATGACTGAAATCATTTGGTACATGTACTTCTCAGTTGGCCAATTTGACTGAGCATAATACCCTCTAGCTCCATCCACGTTATTGCAAATGATAGGATTTGTTTTCTTCTTATGGCTGCTTATGGCACTTTTTAAACTGGATTTCATTTTTCTTTTTTGTTTGTAGTTTCGCTATGTGCTTTCACCATTGCTCTCCTGGTTATGAGCAGTAGCTTTGTGTTAATCGATATGTACCTATATCTATCTATCTGTCTGTCTATCTATTTATCAATCAATCAATCAATCATCCTTTTGTCTTCAAATCTGTCCTTTTGTACAGAACAGTTAACCATATATCCTATATCACTTTTCTACACTATGCTTCCAAAAATCCTGCAAAGTATCTAGGCTGTAGAGAGAGCACTGGGTTCACCGAGACACTTGCAGTTCGAGTCGGCCGCGTGTACCTACAAAACCAGGAAATGGTTTTGCCAGGACTTGAACCCGTGTCTCTATCCTCTGTCCTCCTTCATCTCCTTCTAAATGGCTGTCTGTATTTCGCCACATTCATTGACTCAGTGCTCCCTGAAGACCACAAGTATCATTCCTCTGGGCCTGTTGTCGACAGAAAAGTAAACTTGTTGCTTTGCTCACCACCATGTTTGAAGGACATCAGCGTGATCACCGCCGATAGGACGGAGGGTCAAATAAAAAGGAACACCAATTTCTAGACAGGAGCAGTTGGGAGCTAAGATTGTATTGTGGAGTGACGTGTTTATTTGAGTGTCCAAACTTCCCTCTTTAGGTGGTTATTAGATCTTCACATTCGTGAACATCAGAAAACCCATTGATTTCAAAGGCCCAGATGGTTATTATTACAGCAAATCAGTTGTTGAGGTGAGAGAAAATGAGAACTATGTTGCTGCACCACTAAATCCATGGCTGGGAACTGCTGAAACCAAACAAAAAGAATTCACGGTGGCCAGATAGGTCTATTTTCTGCTGACTGTCTCTGGGGTCTCAAACAGAATCCATTTGTTTGAATGTTTGATTTTCAGTTTCACTCGTGTAGGGTACTTGTCCACACACCTTCGGCTTGTAGTTTGTCTGTGTCCTTCTATCTCAAGTGAGTCTCCTGTAAGTAAGCACGTAGGTGTCTTGAGTTTTCATCCCTTCTTTCAACCGAGTGTCTTTTGTTTGCAGCACTCACTGCCTGACCTTTTATTCTGATGATTCTGAGCTGTGCACTTATTGCACTTAAAGAATTTTTTTTATCATTAATCTACAATCACGTGAAGAACATTATGTTTACTATGCTCTCCCCTTCTCCATGTCGCCCCGAAAAATCTCTTCTGTCACTGTCGATCAGCATAGTTGGATGCTGTAGACCCCTTCACGATGTCCCCACCCACAAACCACATTATAGTCGCTGTCCATCAGTGAGTAGTATGACGCTTTATGATCTCTACTAGTCTTCTCTGTGTTGTACAGTACTCCCCATGCACACCGGACCCCACGCATTACACATGCTAATCCTAAGGCCCCCATTCTTTCTCCCCACACTTATCCCTTCCTTCAGACTCACCCTGCCGAGTCCATTTCCCTTTCGTAACTTTTCAGCAACTCTCGGATTCTGTGTGTCTGCTGCTATTTTTTTCCTTCAGTTTTTTTTGTTGTTATAGTCCACACATGAGTGAAATCACTTGGTACTTCTCTTTCTAAGCATGACCTATTTCTCTGAACATACTACCGTCTAGCTCCATCCACGTAATTGCAAATGGTAGTATTTGTTATCTCCTTAAGGCTGCTTACTGCACTTTTTAAACTGGATTTCATTCTTCCTTTTTGTTTGTACTTTAGCTATGTTATTCACCATTCAACTCCTGGTTATGAACAATAGCTTTGTGTCAATTGATGTGTATCTGTATGTATCTATCTAACGGTCTGTCTGTCTATCTATGTATCTATGTATATATGTATCTATCTATCTATCTATCTGCCTATCATCTATCTATGATGTCTATCATCTAATAATCTACGTACCTCTCTATCTATCTTTCATCTGTCGTCTGTGTACCTATCAATCAATGAATCAATCATCTCCTTGTCTGCCCATCTATCCTTCTGTACAGAACAGTTAACAACATAGCCTATGTCTCTTCCCTACATTATGCTTCCAGAAATCTTGCAAGGTAACTAAGCCATAAGGAGAGCACTGTGTTCACCAATACACATTCAGGTAGGGTCAGCCGCGTGTGCTTACAAAACCAGTAAATGGAGGTGAAAGGACTTGAAACCGTATCTCTGTCCTCTGTCCTCTTATACTTCCTGATCGCTTGGTGACTTTATTTAACCACATTCAGGGAGTAAGTGATCCCTGAAGACAACAAGTATCCTTCGTCTGGGCCTATTGTCGAAAGAAAAGTGTGCTTGTTTCTTTGCACACCTCCATGTTTGAGGGACAACGGCAAGATCACTGCTGATTGGTGGAGCCACAAATATAAAGGAACACCTATTTCTGGACAGGAGCAGTTGGGAACAAAGAGTGTGTTGTGGAGTGAAGTGTTTATTTGAGGGTCCAACCTTCCTTCTTTAGGTGGTTATTCCTTCTTTACATTCGTGAACATCATAAAAAGCAATGATTTTAAAAGCCCAGACACATATTATTACAGCAATTCATTTCTTGAGGTGAGAGGAAATGAGAAGGAAGTTACTGCACCACTAAATCTATGCCTAAGCACTGCTGAAACCAAACAAAAAGAATTCACGGTGGCTAGGTAGGACTATTTTCTACTGACTCCCTCTGGGGACTCAAACAGACTCCATTAGTTTGTTTGTTTCTCAGTTTCACTTGTATAGGGTACCTGTCCCCGCCCCTTCAGCTTTTAGTTTGTCTGTGTCCTTGAATCTCATGTGAGTCTCCAGAAAGGGAGCATGGAGTTGGTCTTGAGTTTTCATCAGTTCTTCTAACCCTGTGTCTTTTGATTGGAGCACTCAAAGCCTGTACTTTTATTCTGATATTTGAGAGCTGTGCTCTTAATGCAATTTGAAATTTTTTTTGTTCTCATTAATATACAATCACATGCAGAACATTATGTTTTCTAGTCTATCCCCTTCACCAAGTACCCCCCAAATCCCAGTTACAGTCTCTGTCCTTCAGCATGTACTAGGATGCTGTAGAATCACTACATGTCTTCTCTGTGTTGTACAGCCCTTCCCATGAGACCCCACAATAACAATTATACATGCTAATCCTAATGACCGCATTCTTTTTCCCCGCCCTTATTACCCCCTTCCCACAAACCCTACCCAGTCCCTTTCTCTTTGGTAACTGTTAGTCCACTCTCTGTTTCTGTAAGTCTGCTGCTGTCTTTTCCTTCAGTTTTTCTTTGTTATCATACCCCACACATGACTGAAATCATTTGGTACATGTACTTCTCAGTTGGCCTATTTGACTGAGCATAATACCCTCTAGCTCCATCCACGTTATTGCAAATGATAGGATTTGTTTTCTTCTTATGGCTGCTTATGGCACTTTTTAAACTGGATTTCATTTTTCTTTTTTGTTTGTAGTTTAGCTATGTGCTTTCACCATTGCTCTCCTGGTTATGAGCAGTAGCTTTGTGTTAATCGATATGTACCTATATCTATCTATCTGTCTGTCTATCTATTTATCAATCAATCAAACAATCATCCTTTTGTCTTCAAATCTGTCCTTTTGTACAGAACAGTTAACCATATATCCTATATCACTTTTCTGCACTATGCTTCCAAAAATCCTGCAAAGTATCTAGGTTGTAGAGAGAGCACTGGGTTCACCGAGACACTTGCAGTTCGAGTCGGCCGCGTGTACCTACAAAACCAGGAAATGGTTTTGCCGGGACTTGAACCCGTGTCTCTATCCTCTGTCCTCCTTCATCTCCTTCTAAATGGCTGTCTGTATTTCGCCACATTCATTGACTCAGTGCTCCCTGAAGACCACAAGTATCATTCCTCTGGGCCTGTTGTCGACAGAAAAGTAAACTTGTTGCTTTGCTCACCACCATGTTTGAAGGACATCAGCGTGATCACCGCCGATAGGACGGAGGGTCAAATAAAAAGGAACACCAATTTCTAGACAGGAGCAGTTGGGAGCTAAGATTGTATTGTGGAGTGACGTGTTTATTTGAGTGTCCAAACTTCCCTCTTTAGGTGGTTATTAGATCTTCTCATTCGTGAACATCAGAAAACCCATTGATTTCAAAGGCCCAGATGGTTATTATTACAGCAAATCAGTTGTTGAGGTGAGAGAAAATGAGAACTATGTTGCTGCACCACTAAATCCATGGCTGGGAACTGCTGAAACCAAACAAAAAGAATTCACGGTGGCCAGATAGGTCTATTTTCTGCTGACTGTCTCTGGGGACTCAAACAGAATCCATTTGTTTGAATGTTTGATTTTCAGTTTCACTCGTGTAGGGTACTTGTCCACACACCTTCGGCTTGTAGTTTGTCTGTGTCCTTCTATCTCAAGTGAGTCTCCTGTAAGTAAGCACGTAGGTGTCTTGAGTTTTCATCCCTTCTTTCAACCGAGTGTCTTTTGTTTGCAGCACTCACTGCCTGACCTTTTATTCTGATGATTCTGAGCTGTGCACTTATTGCACTTAAAGAATTTTTTTTATCATTAATCTACAATCACGTGAAGAACATTATGTTTACTATGCTCTCCCCTTCACCATGTCGCCCCGAAAAATCTCTTCTGTCACTGTCGATCAGCGTAGTTGGATGCTGTAGACCCCTTCACGATGTCCCCACCCACAAACCACATTATAGTCGCTGTCCATCAGTGAGTAGTATGACGCTTTATGATCTCTACTAGTCTTCTCTGTGTTGTACAGTACTCCCCATGCACACCGGACCCCACGCATTATACATGCTAATCCTAAGGCCCCCATTCTTTCTCCCCACACTTATCCCTTCCTTCAGACTCACCCTGCCGAGTCCATTTCCCTTTCGTAACTTTTCAGCAACTCTCGGATTCTGTGTGTCTGCTGCTATTTTTTTCCTTCAGTTTTTTTTGTTGTTATAGTCCACACATGAGTGAAATCACTTGGTACTTCTCTTTCTAAGCATGACCTATTTCTCTGAACATACTACCGTCTAGCTCCATCCACGTAATTGCAAATGGTAGTATTTGTTATCTCCTTAAGGCTGCTTACTGCACTTTTTAAACTGGATTTCATTCTTCCTTTTTGTTTGTACTTTAGCTATGTTATTCACCATTCAACTCCTGGTTATGAACAATAGCTTTGTGTCAATTGATGTGTATCTGTATGTATCTGTCTAACGGTCTGTCTGTCTATCTATGTATCTATGTATATATGTATCTATCTATCTATCTATCTGCCTATCATCTATCTATGATGTCTATCATCTAATAATCTACGTACATCTCTATCTATCTTTCATCTGTCGTCTGTGTACCTATCTATCAATGAATCAATCATCTTTTTGTCTGCCCATCTATCCTTCTGTACAGAACAGTTAGCAACATAGCCTATGTCTCTTCCCTACATTATGCTTCCAGAAATCTTGCAAGGTAACTAAGCCATAAGGAGAGCACTGTGTTCACCAATACACATTCAGGTAGGGTCAGCCGCGTGTGCTTACAAAACCAGTAAATGGAGGTGAAAGGACTTGAAACCGTATCTCTGTCCTCTGTCCTCTTATACTTCCTGATCGCTTGGTGACTTTATTTAACCACATTCAGGGAGTAAGTGATCCCTGAAGACAACAAGTATCCTTCGTCTGGGCCTATTGTCGAAAGAAAAGTGTACTTGTTTCTTTGCACACCTCCATGTTTGAGGGACAACGGCAAGATCACTGCTGATTGGTGGAGCCACAAATATAAAGGAACACCTATTTCTGGACAGGAGCAGTTGGGAACAAAGAGTGTGTTGTGGAGTGAAGTGTTTATTTGAGGGTCCAACCTTCCTTCTTTAGGTGGTTATTCCTTCTTTACATTCGTGAACATCATAAAAAGCAATGATTTTAAAAGCCCAGACACATATTATTACAGCAATTCATTTCTTGAGGTGAGAGGAAATGAGAAGGAAGTTACTGCACCACTAAATCTATGCCTAAGCACTGCTGAAACCAAACAAAAAGAATTCACGGTGGCTAGGTAGGACTATTTTCTACTGACTCCCTCTGGGGACTCAAACAGACTCCATTAGTTTGTTTGTTTCTCAGTTTCACTTGTATAGGGTACCTGTCCCCGCCCCTTCAGCTTTTAGTTTGTCTGTGTCCTTGAATCTCATGTGAGTCTCCAGAAAGGGAGCATGGAGTTGGTCTTGAGTTTTCATCAGTTCTTCTAACCCTGTGTCTTTTGATTGGAGCACTCAAAGCCTGTACTTTTATTCTGATATTTGAGAGCTGTGCTCTTAATGCAATTTGAAATTTTTTTTGTTCTCATTAATATACAATCACATGCAGAACATTATGTTTTCTAGTCTATCCCCTTCACCAAGTACCCCCCAAATCCCAGTTACAGTCTCTGTCCTTCAGCATGTACTAGGATGCTGTAGAATCACTACATGTCTTCTCTGTGTTGTACAGCCCTTCCCATGAGACCCCACATTACCAATTATACATGCTAATCCTAATGACCGCATTCTTTTTCCCTGCCCTTATTACCCCCTTCCCACAAACCCTACCCAGTCCCTTTCTCTTTGGTAACTGTTAGTCCACTCTCTGTTTCTGTGAGTCTGCTGCTGTCTTTTCCTTCAGTTTTTCTTTGTTATCATACCCCACACATGACTGAAATCATTTGGTACATGTACTTCTCAGTTGGCCTATTTGACTGAGCATAATACCCTCTAGCTCCATCCACGTTATTGCAAATGATAGGATTTGTTTTCTTCTTATGGCTGCTTATGGCACTTTTTAAACTGGATTTCATTTTTCTTTTTTGTTTGTAGTTTCGCTATGTGCTTTCACCATTGCTCTCCTGGTTATGAGCAGTATCTTTGTGTTAATCGATATGTACCTATATCTATCTATCTGTCTGTCTATCTATTTATCAATCAATCAATCAATCATCCTTTTGTCTTCAAATCTGTCCTTTTGTACAGAACAGTTAACCATATATCCTATATCACTTTTCTACACTATGCTTCCAAAAATCCTGCAAAGTATCTAGGCTGTTGAGAGAGCACTGGGTTCACCGAGACACTTGCAGTTCGAGTCGGCCGCGTGTACCTACAAAACCAGGAAATGGTTTTGCCGGGACTTGAACCCGTGTCTCTATCCTCTGTCCTCCTTCATCTCCTTCTAAATGGCTGTCTGTATTTCGCCACATTCATTGACTCAGTGCTCCCTGAAGACCACAAGTATCATTCCTCTGGGCCTGTTGTCGACAGAAAAGTAAACTTGTTGCTTTGCTCACCACCATGTTTGAAGGACATCAGCGTGATCACCGCCGATAGGACGGAGGGTCAAATAAAAAGGAACACCAATTTCTAGACAGGAGCAGTTGGGAGCTAAGATTGTATTGTGGAGTGACGTGTTTATTTGAGTGTCCAAACTTCCCTCTTTAGGTGGTTATTAGATCTTCACATTCGTGAACATCAGAAAACCCATTGATTTCAAAGGCCCAGATGGTTATTATTACAGCAAATCAGTTGTTGAGGTGAGAGAAAATGAGAACTATGTTGCTGCACCACTAAATCCATGGCTGGGAACTGCTGAAACCAAACAAAAAGAATTCACGGTGGCCAGATAGGTCTATTTTCTGCTGACTGTCTCTGGGGACTCAAACAGAATCCATTTGTTTGAATGTTTGATTTTCAGTTTCACTCGTGTAGGGTACTTGTCCACACACCTTCGGCTTGTAGTTTGTCTGTGTCCTTCTATCTCAAGTGAGTCTCCTGTAAGTAAGCACGTAGGTGTCTTGAGTTTTCATCCCTTCTTTCAACCGAGTGTCTTTTGTTTGCAGCACTCACTGCCTGACCTTTTATTCTGATGATTCTGAGCTGTGCACTTATTGCACTTAAAGAATTTTTTTTATCATTAATCTACAATCACGTGAAGAACATTATGTTTACTATGCTCTCCCCTTCACCATGTCGCCCCGAAAAATCTCTTCTGTCACTGTCGATCAGCGTAGTTGGATGCTGTAGACCCCTTCACGATGTCCCCACCCACAAACCACATTATAGTCGCTGTCCATCAGTGAGTAGTATGACGCTTTATGATCTCTACTAGTCTTCTCTGTGTTGTACAGTACTCCCCATGCACACCGGACCCCACGCATTATACATGCTAATCCTAAGGCACCCATTCTTTCTCCCCACACTTATCCCTTCCTTCAGACTCACCCTGCCGAGTCCATTTCCCTTTCGTAACTTTTCAGCAACTCTCGGATTCTGTGTGTCTGCTGCTATTTTTTTCCTTCAGTTTTTTTTGTTGTTATAGTCCACACATGAGTGAAATCACTTGGTACTTCTCTTTCTAAGCATGACCTATTTCTCTGAACATACTACCGTCTAGCTCCATCCACGTAATTGCAAATGGTAGAATTTGTTATCTCCTTAAGGCTGCTTACTGCACTTTTTAAACTGGATTTCATTCTTCCTTTTTGTTTGTACTTTAGCTATGTTATTCACCATTCAACTCCTGGTTATGAACAATAGCTTTGTGTCAATTGATGTGTATCTGTATGTATCTGTCTAACGGTCTGTCTGTCTATCTATGTATCTATGTATATATGTATCTATCTATCTATCTATCTGCCTATCAACTATCTATGATGTCTATCATCTAATAATCTACGTACCTCTCTATCTATCTTTCATCTGTCGTCTGTGTACCTATCTATCAATGAATCAATCATCTTTTTGTCTGCCCATCTATCCTTCTGTACAGAACAGTTAGCAACATAGCCTATGTCTCTTCCCTACATTATGCTTCCAGAAATCTTGCAAGGTAACTAAGCCATAAGGAGAGCACTGTGTTCACCAATACACATTCAGGTAGGGTCAGCCGCGTGTGCTTACAAAACCAGTAAATGGAGGTGAAAGGACTTGAAACCGTGTCTCTGTCCTCTGTCCTCTTATACTTCCTGATCGCTTGGTGACTTTATTTAACCACATTCAGGGAGTAAGTGATCCCTGAAGACAACAAGTATCCTTCGTCTGGGCCTATTGTCGAAAGAAAAGTGTACTTGTTTCTTTGCACACCTCCATGTTTGAGGGACAACGGCAAGATCACTGCTGATTGGTGGAGCCACAAATATAAAGGAACACCTATTTATGGACAGGAGCAGTTGGGAACAAAGAGTGTGTTGTGGAGTGAAGTGTTTATTTGAGGGTCCAACCTTCCTTCTTTAGGTGGTTATTCCTTCTTTACATTCGTGAACATCATAAAAAGCAATGATTTTAAAAGCCCAGACACATATTATTACAGCAATTCATTTCTTGAGGTGAGAGGAAATGAGAAGGAAGTTACTGCACCACTAAATCTATGCCTAAGCACTGCTGAAACCAAACAAAAAGAATTCACGGTGGCTAGGTAGGACTATTTTCTACTGACTCCCTCTGGGGACTCAAACAGACTCCATTAGTTTGTTTGTTTCTCAGTTTCACTTGTATAGGGTACCTGTCCCCGCCCCTTCAGCTTTTAGTTTGTCTGTGTCCTTGAATCTCATGTGAGTCTCCAGAAAGGGAGCATGGAGTTGGTCTTGAGTTTTCATCAGTTCTTCTAACCCTGTGTCTTTTGATTGGAGCACTCAAAGCCTGTACTTTTATTCTGATATTTGAGAGCTGTGCTCTTAATGCAATTTGAAATTTTTTTTGTTCTCATTAATATACAATCACATGCAGAACATTATGTTTTCTAGTCTATCCCCTTCACCAAGTACCCCCCAAATCCCAGTTACAGTCTCTGTCCTTCAGCATGTACTAGGATGCTGTAGAATCACTACATGTCTTCTCTGTGTTGTACAGCCCTTCCCATGAGACCCCACAATACCAATTATACATGCTAATCCTAATGACCGCATTCTTTTTCCCCGCCCTTATTACCCCCTTCCCACAAACCCTACCCAGTCCCTTTCTCTTTGGTAACTGTTAGTCCACTCTCTGTTTCTGTAAGTCTGCTGCTGTCTTTTCCTTCAGTTTTTCTTTGTTATCATACCCCACACATGACTGAAATCATTTGGTACATGTACTTCTCAGTTGGCCTATTTGACTGAGCATAATACCCTCTAGCTCCATCCACGTTATTGCAAATGATAGGATTTGTTTTCTTCTTATGGCTGCTTATGGCACTTTTTAAACTGGATTTCATTTTTCTTTTTTGTTTGTAGTTTCGCTATGTGCTTTCACCATTGCTCTCCTGGTTATGAGCAGTAGCTTTGTGTTAATCGATATGTACCTATATCTATCTATCTGTCTGTCTATCTATTTATCAATCAATCAAACAATCATCCTTTTGTCTTCAAATCTGTCCTTTTGTACAGAACAGTTAACCATATATCCTATATCACTTTTCTGCACTATGCTTCCAAAAATCCTGCAAAGTATCTAGGCTGTAGAGAGAGCACTGGGTTCACCGAGACACTTGCAGTTCGAGTCGGCCGCGTGTACCTACAAAACCAGGAAATGGTTTTGCCGGGACTTGAACCCGTGTCTCTATCCTCTGTCCTCCTTCATCTCCTTCTAAATGGCTGTCTGTATTTCGCCACATTCATTGACTCAGTGCTCCCTGAAGACCACAAGTATCATTCCTCTGGGCCTGTTGTCGACAGAAAAGTAAACTTGTTGCTTTGCTCACCACCATGTTTGAAGGACATCAGCGTGATCACCGCCGATAGGACGGAGGGTCAAATAAAAAGGAACACCAATTTCTAGACAGGAGCAGTTGGGAGCTAAGATTGTATTGTGGAGTGACGTGTTTATTTGAGTGTCCAAACTTCCCTCTTTAGGTGGTTATTAGATCTTCTCATTCGTGAACATCAGAAAACCCATTGATTTCAAAGGCCCAGATGGTTATTATTACAGCAAATCAGTTGTTGAGGTGAGAGAAAATGAGAACTATGTTGCTGCACCACTAAATCCATGGCTGGGAACTGCTGAAACCAAACAAAAAGAATTCACGGTGGCCAGATAGGTCTATTTTCTGCTGACTGTCTCTGGGGACTCAAACAGAATCCATTTGTTTGAATGTTTGATTTTCAGTTTCACTCGTGTAGGGTACTTGTCCACACACCTTCGGCTTGTAGTTTGTCTGTGTCCTTCTATCTCAAGTGAGTCTCCTGTAAGTAAGCACGTAGGTGTCTTGAGTTTTCATCCCTTCTTTCAACCGAGTGTCTTTTGTTTGCAGCACTCACTGCCTGACCTTTTATTCTGATGATTCTGAGCTGTGCACTTATTGCACTTAAAGAATTTTTTTTATCATTAATCTACAATCACGTGAAGAACATTATGTTTACTATGCTCTCCCCTTCACCATGTCGCCCCGAAAAATCTCTTCTGTCACTGTCGATCAGCGTAGTTGGATGCTGTAGACCCCTTCACGATGTCCCCACCCACAAACCACATTATAGTCGCTGTCCATCAGTGAGTAGTATGACGCTTTATGATCTCTACTAGTCTTCTCTGTGTTGTACAGTACTCCCCATGCACACCGGACCCCACGCATTATACATGCTAATCCTAAGGCCCCCATTCTTTCTCCCCACACTTATCCCTTCCTTCAGACTCACCATGCCGAGTCCATTTCCCTTTCGTAACTTTTCAGCATCTCTCGGATTCTGTGTGTCTGCTGCTATTTTTTTCCTTCAGTTTTTTTTGTTGTTATAGTCCACACATGAGTGAAATCACTTGGTACTTCTCTTTCTAAGCATGACCTATTTCTCTGAACATACTACCGTCTAGCTCCATCCACGTAATTGCAAATGGTAGTATTTGTTATCTCCTTAAGGCTGCTTACTGCACTTTTTAAACTGGATTTCATTCTTCCTTTTTGTTTGTACTTTAGCTATGTTATTCACCATTCAACTCCTGGTTATGAACAATAGCTTTGTGTCAATTGATGTGTATCTGTATGTATCTGTCTAACGGTCTGTCTGTCTATCTATGTATCTATGTATATATGTATCTATCTATCTATCTATCTGCCTATCATCTATCTATGATGTCTATCATCTAATAATCTACGTACCTCTCTATCTGTCTTTCATCTGTCGTCTGTGTACCTATCTATCAATGAATCAATCATCTTTTTGTCTGCCCATCTATCCTTCTGTACAGAACAGTTAGCAACATAGCCTATGTCTCTTCCCTACATTATGCTTCCAGAAATCTTGCAAGGTAACTAAGCCATAAGGAGAGCACTGTGTTCACCAATACACATTCAGGTAGGGTCAGCCGCGTGTGCTTACAAAACCAGTAAATGGAGGTGAAAGGACTTGAAACCGTATCTCTGTCCTCTGTCCTCTTATACTTCCTGATCGCTTGGTGACTTTATTTAACCACATTCAGGGAGTAAGTGATCCCTGAAGACAACAAGTATCCTTCGTCTGGGCCTATTGTCGAAAGAAAAGTGTACTTGTTTCTTTGCACACCTCCATGTTTGAGGGACAACGGCAAGATCACTGCTGATTGGTGGAGCCACAAATATAAAGGAACACCTATTTCTGGACAGGAGCAGTTGGGAACAAAGAGTGTGTTGTGGAGTGAAGTGTTTATTTGAGGGTCCAACCTTCCTTCTTTAGGTGGTTATTCCTTCTTTACATTCGTGAACATCATAAAAAGCAATGATTTTAAAAGCCCAGACACATATTATTACAGCAATTCATTTCTTGAGGTGAGAGGAAATGAGAAGGAAGTTACTGCACCACTAAATCTATGCCTAAGCACTGCTGAAACCAAACAAAAAGAATTCACGGTGGCTAGGTAGGACTATTTTCTACTGACTCCCTCTGGGGACTCAAACAGACTCCATTAGTTTGTTTGTTTCTCAGTTTCACTTGTATAGGGTACCTGTCCCCGCCCCTTCAGCTTTTAGTTTGTCTGTGTCCTTGAATCTCATGTGAGTCTCCAGAAAGGGAGCATGGAGTTGGTCTTGAGTTTTCATCAGTTCTTCTAACCCTGTGTCTTTTGATTGGAGCACTCAAAGCCTGTACTTTTATTCTGATATTTGAGAGCTGTGCTCTTAATGCAATTTGAAATTTTTTTTGTTCTCATTAATATACAATCACATGCAGAACATTATGTTTTCTAGTCTATCCCCTTCACCAAGTACCCCCCAAATCCCAGTTACAGTCTCTGTCCTTCAGCATGTACTAGGATGCTGTAGAATCACTACATGTCTTCTCTGTGTTGTACAGCCCTTCCCATGAGACCCCACAATACCAATTATACATGCTAATCCTAATGACCGCATTCTTTTTCCCCGCCCTTATTACCCCCTTCCCACAAACCCTACCCAGTCCCTTTCTCTTTGGTAACTGTTAGTCCACTCTCTGTTTCTGTGAGTCTGCTGCTGTCTTTTCCTTCAGTTTTTCTTTGTTATCATACCCCACACATGACTGAAATCATTTGGTACATGTACTTCTCAGTTGGCCTATTTGACTGAGCATAATACCCTCTAGCTCCATCCACGTTATTGCAAATGATAGGATTTGTTTTCTTCTTATGGCTGCTTATGGCACTTTTTAAACTGGATTTCATTTTTCTTTTTTGTTTGTAGTTTCGCTATGTGCTTTCACCATTGCTCTCCTGGTTATGAGCAGTAGCTTTGTGTTAATCGATATGTACCTATATCTATCTATCTGTCTGTCTATCTATTTATCAATCAATCAATCAATCATCCTTTTGTCTTCAAATCTGTCCTTTTGTACAGAACAGTTAACCATATATCCTATATCACTTTTCTACACTATGCTTCCAAAAATCCTGCAAAGTATCTAGGCTGTAGAGAGAGCACTGGGTTCACCGAGACACTTGCAGTTCGAGTCGGCCGCGTGTACCTACAAAACCAGGAAATGGTTTTGCCGGGACTTGAACCCGTGTCTCTATCCTCTGTCCTCCTTCATCTCCTACTAAATGGCTGTCTGTATTTCGCCACATTCATTGACTCAGTGCTCCCTGAAGACCACAAGTATCATTCCTCTGGGCCTGTTGTCGACAGAAAAGTAAACTTGTTGCTTTGCTCACCACCATGTTTGAAGGACATCAGCGTGATCACCGCCGATAGGACGGAGGGTCAAATAAAAAGGAACACCAATTTCTAGACAGGAGCAGTTGGGAGCTAAGATTGTATTGTGGAGTGACGTGTTTATTTGAGTGTCCAAACTTCCCTCTTTAGGTGGTTATTAGATCTTCACATTCGTGAACATCAGAAAACCCATTGATTTCAAAGGCCCAGATGGTTATTATTACAGCAAATCAGTTGTTGAGGTGAGAGAAAATGAGAACTATGTTGCTGCACCACTAAATCCATGGCTGGGAACTGCTGAAACCAAACAAAAAGAATTCACGGTGGCCAGATAGGTCTATTTTCTGCTGACTGTCTCTGGGGACTCAAACAGAATCCATTTGTTTGAATGTTTGATTTTTAGTTTCACTCGTGTAGGGTGCTTGTCCACACACCTTCGGCTTGTAGTTTGTCTGTGTCCTTCTATCTCAAGTGAGTCTCCTGTAAGTAAGCACGTAGGTGTCTTGAGTTTTCATCCCTTCTTTCAACCGAGTGTCTTTTGTTTGCAGCACTCACTGCCTGACCTTTTATTCTGATGATTCTGAGCTGTGCACTTATTGCACTTAAAGAATTTTTTTATCATTAATCTACAATCACGTGAAGAACATTATGTTTACTATGCTCTCCCCTTCACCATGTCGCCCCGAAAAATCTCTTCTGTCACTGTCGATCAGCGTAGTTGGATGCTGTAGACCCCTTCACGATGTCCCCACCCACAAACCACATTATAGTCGCTGTCCATCAGTGAGTAGTATGACGCTTTATGATCTCTACTAGTCTTCTCTGTGTTGTACAGTACTCCCCATGCACACCGGACCCCACGCATTATACATGCTAATCCTAAGGCCCCCATTCTTTCTCCCCACACTTATCCCTTCCTTCAGACTCACCCTGCCGAGTCCATTTCCCTTTCGTAACTTTTCAGCAACTCTCGGATTCTGTGTGTCTGCTGCTATATTTTTCCTTCAGTTTTTTTTGTTGTTATAGTCCACACATGAGTGAAATCACTTGGTACTTCTCTTTCTAAGCATGACCTATTTCTCTGAACATACTACCGTCTAGCTCCATCCACGTAATTGCAAATGGTAGTATTTGTTATCTCCTTAAGGCTGCTTACTGCACTTTTTAAACTGGATTTCATTCTTCCTTTTTGTTTGTACTTTAGCTATGTTATTCACCATTCAACTCCTGGTTATGAACAATAGCTTTGTGTCAATTGATGTGTATCTGTATGTATCTGTCTAACGGTCTGTCTGTCTATCTATGTATCTATGTATATATGTATCTATCTATCTATCTATCTGCCTATCATCTATCTATGATGTCTATCATCTAATAATCTACGTACCTCTCTATCTGTCTTTCATCTGTCGTCTGTGTACCTATCTATCAATGAATCAATCATCTTTTTGTCTGCCCATCTATCCTTCTGTACAGAACAGTTAGCAACATAGCCTATGTCTCTTCCCTACATTATGCTTCCAGAAATCTTGCAAGGTAACTAAGCCATAAGGAGAGCACTGTGTTCACCAATACACATTCAGGTAGGGTCAGCCGCGTGTGCTTACAAAACCAGTAAATGGAGGTGAAAGGACTTGAAACCGTATCTCTGTCCTCTGTCCTCTTATACTTCCTGATCGCTTGGTGACTTTATTTAACCACATTCAGGGAGTAAGTGATCCCTGAAGACAACAAGTATCCTTCGTCTGGGCCTATTGTCGAAAGAAAAGTGTACTTGTTTCTTTGCACACCTCCATGTTTGAGGGACAACGGCAAGATCACTGCTGATTGGTGGAGCCACAAATATAAAGGAACACCTATTTCTGGACAGGAGCAGTTGGGAACAAAGAGTGTGTTGTGGAGTGAAGTGTTTATTTGAGGGTCCAACCTTCCTTCTTTAGGTGGTTATTCCTTCTTTACATTCGTGAACATCATAAAAAGCAATGATTTTAAAAGCCCAGACACATATTATTACAGCAATTCATTTCTTGAGGTGAGAGGAAATGAGAAGGAAGTTACTGCACCACTAAATCTATGCCTAAGCACTGCTGAAACCAAACAAAAAGAATTCACGGTGGCTAGGTAGGACTATTTTCTACTGACTCCCTCTGGGGACTCAAACAGACTCCATTAGTTTGTTTGTTTCTCAGTTTCACTTGTATAGGGTACCTGTCCCCGCCCCTTCAGCTTTTAGTTTGTCTGTGTCCTTGAATCTCATGTGAGTCTCCAGAAAGGGAGCATGGAGTTGGTCTTGAGTTTTCATCAGTTCTTCTAACCCTGTGTCTTTTGATTGGAGCACTCAAAGCCTGTACTTTTATTCTGATATTTGAGAGCTGTGCTCTTAATGCAATTTGAAATTTTTTTTGTTCTCATTAATATACAATCACATGCAGAACATTATGTTTTCTAGTCTATCCCCTTCACCAAGTACCCCCCAAATCCCAGTTACAGTCTCTGTCCTTCAGCATGTACTAGGATGCTGTAGAATCACTACATGTCTTCTCTGTGTTGTACAGCCCTTCCCATGAGACCCCACAATACCAATTATACATGCTAATCCTAATGACCGCATTCTTTTTCCCCGCCCTTATTACCCCCTTCCCACAAACCCTACCCAGTCCCTTTCTCTTTGGTAACTGTTAGTCCACTCTCTGTTTCTGTGAGTCTGCTGCTGTCTTTTCCTTCAGTTTTTCTTTGTTATCATACCCCACACATGACTGAAATCATTTGGTACATGTACTTCTCAGTTGGCCTATTTGACTGAGCATAATACCCTCTAGCTCCATCCACGTTATTGCAAATGATAGGATTTGTTTTCTTCTTATGGCTGCTTATGGCACTTTTTAAACTGGATTTCATTTTTCTTTTTTGTTTGTAGTTTCGCTATGTGCTTTCACCATTGCTCTCCTGGTTATGAGCAGTAGCTTTGTGTTAATCGATATGTACCTATATCTATCTATCTGTCTGTCTATCTATTTATCAATCAATCAATCAATCATCCTTTTGTCTTCAAATCTGTCCTTTTGTACAGAACAGTTAACCATATATCCTATATCACTTTTCTACACTATGCTTCCAAAAATCCTGCAAAGTATCTAGGCTGTAGAGAGAGCACTGGGTTCACCGAGACACTTGCAGTTCGAGTCGGCCGCGTGTACCTACAAAACCAGGAAATGGTTTTGCCGGGACTTGAACCCGTGTCTCTATCCTCTGTCCTCCTTCATCTCCTACTAAATGGCTGTCTGTATTTCGCCACATTCATTGACTCAGTGCTCCCTGAAGACCACAAGTATCATTCCTCTGGGCCTGTTGTCGACAGAAAAGTAAACTTGTTGCTTTGCTCACCACCATGTTTGAAGGACATCAGCGTGATCACCGCCGATAGGACGGAGGGTCAAATAAAAAGGAACACCAATTTCTAGACAGGAGCAGTTGGGAGCTAAGATTGTATTGTGGAGTGACGTGTTTATTTGAGTGTCCAAACTTCCCTCTTTAGGTGGTTATTAGATCTTCACATTCGTGAACATCAGAAAACCCATTGATTTCAAAGGCCCAGATGGTTATTATTACAGCAAATCAGTTGTTGAGGTGAGAGAAAATGAGAACTATGTTGCTGCACCACTAAATCCATGGCTGGGAACTGCTGAAACCAAACAAAAAGAATTCACGGTGGCCAGATAGGTCTATTTTCTGCTGACTGTCTCTGGGGACTCAAACAGAATCCATTTGTTTGAATGTTTGATTTTCAGTTTCACTCGTGTAGGGTACTTGTCCACACACCTTCGGCTTGTAGTTTGTCTGTGTCCTTCTATCTCAAGTGAGTCTCCTGTAAGTAAGCACGTAGGTGTCTTGAGTTTTCATCCCTTCTTTCAACCGAGTGTCTTTTGTTTGCAGCACTCACTGCCTGACCTTTTATTCTGATGATTCTGAGCTGTGCACTTATTGCACTTAAAGAATTTTTTTTATCATTAATCTACAATCACGTGAAGAACATTATGTTTACTATGCTCTCCCCTTCACCATGTCGCCCCGAAAAATCTCTTCTGTCACTGTCGATCAGCGTAGTTGGATGCTGTAGACCCCTTCACGATGTCCCCACCCACAAACCACATTATAGTCGCTGTCCATCAGTGAGTAGTATGACGCTTTATGATCTCTACTAGTCTTCTCTGTGTTGTACAGTACTCCCCATGCACACCGGACCCCACGCATTATACATGCTAATCCTAAGGCCCCCATTCTTTCTCCCCACACTTATCCCTTCCTTCAGACTCACCCTGCCGAGTCCATTTCCCTTTCGTAACTTTTCAGCAACTCTCGGATTCTGTGTGTCTGCTGCTATTTTTTTCCTTCAGTTTTTTTTGTTGTTATAGTCCACACATGAGTGAAATCACTTGGTACTTCTCTTTCTAAGCATGACCTATTTCTCTGAACATACTACCGTCTAGCTCCATCCACGTAATTGCAAATGGTAGTATTTGTTATCTCCTTAAGGCTGCTTACTGCACTTTTTAAACTGGATTTCATTCTTCCTTTTTGTTTGTACTTTAGCTATGTTATTCACCATTCAACTCCTGGTTATGAACAATAGCTTTGTGTCAATTGATGTGTATCTGTATGTATCTGTCTAACGGTCTGTCTGTCTATCTATGTATCTATGTATATATGTATCTATCTATCTATCTATCTGCCTATCAACTATCTATGATGTCTATCATCTAATAATCTACGTACCTCTCTATCTGTCTTTCATCTGTCGTCTGTGTACCTATCTATCAATGAATCAATCATCTTTTTGTCTGCCCATCTATCCTTCTGTACAGAACAGTTAGCAACATAGCCTATGTCTCTTCCCTACATTATGCTTCCAGAAATCTTGCAAGGTAACTAAGCCATAAGGAGAGCACTGTGTTCACCAATACACATTCAGGTAGGGTCAGCCGCGTGTGCTTACAAAACCAGTAAATGGAGGTGAAAGGACTTGAAACCGTATCTCTGTCCTCTGTCCTCTTATACTTCCTGATCGCTTGGTGACTTTATTTAACCACATTCAGGGAGTAAGTGATCCCTGAAGACAACAAGTATCCTTCGTCTGGGCCTATTGTCGAAAGAAAAGTGTACTTGTTTCTTTGCACACCTCCATGTTTGAGGGACAACGGCAAGATCACTGCTGATTGGTGGAGCCACAAATATAAAGGAACACCTATTTCTGGACAGGAGCAGTTGGGAACAAAGAGTGTGTTGTGGAGTGAAGTGTTTATTTGAGGGTCCAACCTTCCTTCTTTAGGTGGTTATTCCTTCTTTACATTCGTGAACATCATAAAAAGCAATGATTTTAAAAGCCCAGACACATATTATTACAGCAATTCATTTCTTGAGGTGAGAGGAAATGAGAAGGAAGTTACTGCACCACTAAATCTATGCCTAAGCACTGCTGAAACCAAACAAAAAGAATTCACGGTGGCTAGGTAGGACTATTTTCTACTGACTCCCTCTGGGGACTCAAACAGACTCCATTAGTTTGTTTGTTTCTCAGTTTCACTTGTATAGGGTACCTGTCCCCGCCCCTTCAGCTTTTAGTTTGTCTGTGTCCTTGAATCTCATGTGAGTCTCCAGAAAGGGAGCATGGAGTTGGTCTTGAGTTTTCATCAGTTCTTCTAACCCTGTGTCTTTTGATTGGAGCACTCAAAGCCTGTACTTTTATTCTGATATTTGAGAGCTGTGCTCTTAATGCAATTTGAAATTTTTTTTGTTCTCATTAATATACAATCACATGCAGAACATTATGTTTTCTAGTCTATCCCCTTCACCAAGTACCCCCCAAATCCCAGTTACAGTCTCTGTCCTTCAGCATGTACTAGGATGCTGTAGAATCACTACATGTCTTCTCTGTGTTGTACAGCCCTTCCCATGAGACCCCACAATACCAATTATACATGCTAATCCTAATGACCGCATTCTTTTTCCCCGCCCTTATTACCCCCTTCCCACAAACCCTACCCAGTCCCTTTCTCTTTGGTAACTGTTAGTCCACTCTCTGTTTCTGTGAGTCTGCTGCTGTCTTTTCCTTCAGTTTTTCTTTGTTATCATACCCCACACATGACTGAAATCATTTGGTACATGTACTTCTCAGTTGGCCTATTTGACTGAGCATAATACCCTCTAGCTCCATCCACGTTATTGCAAATGATAGGATTTGTTTTCTTCTTATGGCTGCTTATGGCACTTTTTAAACTGGATTTCATTTTTCTTTTTTGTTTGTAGTTTAGCTATGTGCTTTCACCATTGCTCTCCTGGTTATGAGCAGTAGCTTTGTGTTAATCGATATGTACCTATATCTATCTATCTGTCTGTCTATCTATTTATCAATCAATCAAACAATCATCCTTTTGTCTTCAAATCTGTCCTTTTGTACAGAACAGTTAACCATATATCCTATATCACTTTTCTGCACTATGCTTCCAAAAATCCTGCAAAGTATCTAGGCTGTAGAGAGAGCACTGGGTTCACCGAGACACTTGCAGTTCGAGTCGGCCGCGTGTACCTACAAAACCAGGAAATGGTTTTGCCGGGACTTGAACCCGTGTCTCTATCCTCTGTCCTCCTTCATCTCCTTCTAAATGGCTGTCTGTATTTCGCCACATTCATTGACTCAGTGCTCCCTGAAGACCACAAGTATCATTCCTCTGGGCCTGTTGTCGACAGAAAAGTAAACTTGTTGCTTTGCTCACCACCATGTTTGAAGGACATCAGCGTGATCACCGCCGATAGGACGGAGGGTCAAATAAAAAGGAACACCAATTTCTAGACAGGAGCAGTTGGGAGCTAAGATTGTATTGTGGAGTGACGTGTTTATTTGAGTGTCCAAACTTCCCTCTTTAGGTGGTTATTAGATCTTCACATTCGTGAACATCAGAAAACCCATTGATTTCAAAGGCCCAGATGGTTATTATTACAGCAAATCAGTTGTTGAGGTGAGAGAAAATGAGAACTATGTTGCTGCACCACTAAATCCATGGCTGGGAACTGCTGAAACCAAACAAAAAGAATTCACGGTGGCCAGATAGGTCTATTTTCTGCTGACTGTCTCTGGGGACTCAAACAGAATCCATTTGTTTGAATGTTTGATTTTCAGTTTCACTCGTGTAGGGTACTTGTCCACACACCTTCGGCTTGTAGTTTGTCTGTGTCCTTCTATCTCAAGTGAGTCTCCTGTAAGTAAGCACGTAGGTGTCTTGAGTTTTCATCCCTTCTTTCAACCGAGTGTCTTTTGTTTGCAGCACTCACTGCCTGACCTTTTATTCTGATGATTCTGAGCTGTGCACTTATTGCACTTAAAGAATTTTTTTTATCATTAATCTACAATCACGTGAAGAACATTATGTTTACTATGCTCTCCCCTTCACCATGTCGCCCCGAAAAATCTCTTCTGTCACTGTCGATCAGCGTAGTTGGATGCTGTAGACCCCTTCACGATGTCCCCACCCACAAACCACATTATAGTCGCTGTCCATCAGTGAGTAGTATGACGCTTTATGATCTCTACTAGTCTTCTCTGTGTTGTACAGTACTCCCCATGCACACCGGACCCCACGCATTATACATGCTAATCCTAAGGCCCCCATTCTTTCTCCCCACACTTATCCCTTCCTTCAGACTCACCCTGCCGAGTCCATTTCCCTTTCGTAACTTTTCAGCAACTCTCGGATTCTGTGTGTCTGCTGCTATATTTTTCCTTCAGTTTTTTTTGTTGTTATAGTCCACACATGAGTGAAATCACTTGGTACTTCTCTTTCTAAGCATGACCTATTTCTCTGAACATACTACCGTCTAGCTCCATCCACGTAATTGCAAATGGTAGTATTTGTTATCTCCTTAAGGCTGCTTACTGCACTTTTTAAACTGGATTTCATTCTTCCTTTTTGTTTGTACTTTAGCTATGTTATTCACCATTCAACTCCTGGTTATGAACAATAGCTTTGTGTCAATTGATGTGTATCTGTATGTATCTGTCTAACGGTCTGTCTGTCTATCTATGTATCTATGTATATATGTATCTATCTATCTATCTATCTGCCTATCATCTATCTATGATGTCTATCATCTAATAATCTACGTACCTCTCTATCTATCTTTCATCTGTCGTCTGTGTACCTATCTATCAATGAATCAATCATCTTTTTGTCTGCCCATCTATCCTTCTGTACAGAACAGTTAGCAACATAGCCTATGTCTCTTCCCTACATTATGCTTCCAGAAATCTTGCAAGGTAACTAAGCCATAAGGAGAGCACTGTGTTCACCAATACACATTCAGGTAGGGTCAGCCGCGTGTGCTTACAAAACCAGTAAATGGAGGTGAAAGGACTTGAAACCGTATCTCTGTCCTCTGTCCTCTTATACTTCCTGATCGCTTGGTGACTTTATTTAACCACATTCAGGGAGTAAGTGATCCCTGAAGACAACAAGTATCCTTCGTCTGGGCCTATTGTCGAAAGAAAAGTGTACTTGTTTCTTTGCACACCTCCATGTTTGAGGGACAACGGCAAGATCACTGCTGATTGGTGGAGCCACAAATATAAAGGAACACCTATTTCTGGACAGGAGCAGTTGGGAACAAAGAGTGTGTTGTGGAGTGAAGTGTTTATTTGAGGGTCCAACCTTCCTTCTTTAGGTGGTTATTCCTTCTTTACATTCGTGAACATCATAAAAAGCAATGATTTTAAAAGCCCAGACACATATTATTACAGCAATTCATTTCTTGAGGTGAGAGGAAATGAGAAGGAAGTTACTGCACCACTAAATCTATGCCTAAGCACTGCTGAAACCAAACAAAAAGAATTCACGGTGGCTAGGTAGGACTATTTTCTACTGACTCCCTCTGGGGACTCAAACAGACTCCATTAGTTTGTTTGTTTCTCAGTTTCACTTGTATAGGGTACCTGTCCCCGCCCCTTCAGCTTTTAGTTTGTCTGTGTCCTTGAATCTCATGTGAGTCTCCAGAAAGGGAGCATGGAGTTGGTCTTGAGTTTTCATCAGTTCTTCTAACCCTGTGTCTTTTGATTGGAGCACTCAAAGCCTGTACTTTTATTCTGATATTTGAGAGCTGTGCTCTTAATGCAATTTGAAATTTTTTTTGTTCTCATTAATATACAATCACATGCAGAACATTATGTTTTCTAGTCTATCCCCTTCACCAAGTACCCCCCAAATCCCAGTTACAGTCTCTGTCCTTCAGCATGTACTAGGATGCTGTAGAATCACTACATGTCTTCTCTGTGTTGTACAGCCCTTCCCATGAGACCCCACAATACCAATTATACATGCTAATCCTAATGACCGCATTCTTTTTCCCCGCCCTTATTACCCCCTTCCCACAAACCCTACCCAGTCCCTTTCTCTTTGGTAACTGTTAGTCCACTCTCTGTTTCTGTGAGTCTGCTGCTGTCTTTTCCTTCAGTTTTTCTTTGTTATCATACCCCACACATGACTGAAATCATTTGGTACATGTACTTCTCAGTTGGCCTATTTGACTGAGCATAATACCCTCTAGCTCCATCCACGTTATTGCAAATGATAGGATTTGTTTTCTTCTTATGGCTGCTTATGGCACTTTTTAAACTGGATTTCATTTTTCTTTTTTGTTTGTAGTTTAGCTATGTGCTTTCACCATTGCTCTCCTGGTTATGAGCAGTAGCTTTGTGTTAATCGATATGTACCTATATCTATCTATCTGTCTGTCTATCTATTTATCAATCAATCAAACAATCATCCTTTTGTCTTCAAATCTGTCCTTTTGTACAGAACAGTTAACCATATATCCTATATCACTTTTCTGCACTATGCTTCCAAAAATCCTGCAAAGTATCTAGGCTGTAGAGAGAGCACTGGGTTCACCGAGACACTTGCAGTTCGAGTCGGCCGCGTGTACCTACAAAACCAGGAAATGGTTTTGCCGGGACTTGAACCCGTGTCTCTATCCTCTGTCCTCCTTCATCTCCTTCTAAATGGCTGTCTGTATTTCGCCACATTCATTGACTCAGTGCTCCCTGAAGACCACAAGTATCATTCCTCTGGGCCTGTTGTCGACAGAAAAGTAAACTTGTTGCTTTGCTCACCACCATGTTTGAAGGACATCAGCGTGATCACCGCCGATAGGACGGAGGGTCAAATAAAAAGGAACACCAATTTCTAGACAGGAGCAGTTGGGAGCTAAGATTGTATTGTGGAGTGACGTGTTTATTTGAGTGTCCAAACTTCCCTCTTTAGGTGGTTATTAGATCTTCTCATTCGTGAACATCAGAAAACCCATTGATTTCAAAGGCCCAGATGGTTATTATTACAGCAAATCAGTTGTTGAGGTGAGAGAAAATGAGAACTATGTTGCTGCACCACTAAATCCATGGCTGGGAACTGCTGAAACCAAACAAAAAGAATTCACGGTGGCCAGATAGGTCTATTTTCTGCTGACTGTCTCTGGGGACTCAAACAGAATCCATTTGTTTGAATGTTTGATTTTCAGTTTCACTCGTGTAGGGTACTTGTCCACACACCTTCGGCTTGTAGTTTGTCTGTGTCCTTCTATCTCAAGTGAGTCTCCTGTAAGTAAGCACGTAGGTGTCTTGAGTTTTCATCCCTTCTTTCAACCGAGTGTCTTTTGTTTGCAGCACTCACTGCCTGACCTTTTATTCTGATGATTCTGAGCTGTGCACTTATTGCACTTAAAGAATTTTTTTTATCATTAATCTACAATCACGTGAAGAACATTATGTTTACTATGCTCTCCCCTTCACCATGTCGCCCCGAAAAATCTCTTCTGTCACTGTCGATCAGCGTAGTTGGATGCTGTAGACCCCTTCACGATGTCCCCACCCACAAACCACATTATAGTCGCTGTCCATCAGTGAGTAGTATGACGCTTTATGATCTCTACTAGTCTTCTCTGTGTTGTACAGTACTCCCCATGCACACCGGACCCCACGCATTATACATGCTAATCCTAAGGCCCCCATTCTTTCTCCCCACACTTATCCCTTCCTTCAGACTCACCCTGCCGAGTCCATTTCCCTTTCGTAACTTTTCAGCATCTCTCGGATTCTGTGTGTCTGCTGCTATTTTTTTCCTTCAGTTTTTTTTGTTGTTATAGTCCACACATGAGTGAAATCACTTGGTACTTCTCTTTCTAAGCATGACCTATTTCTCTGAACATACTACCGTCTAGCTCCATCCACGTAATTGCAAATGGTAGTATTTGTTATCTCCTTAAGGCTGCTTACTGCACTTTTTAAACTGGATTTCATTCTTCCTTTTTGTTTGTACTTTAGCTATGTTATTCACCATTCAACTCCTGGTTATGAACAATAGCTTTGTGTCAATTGATGTGTATCTGTATGTATCTGTCTAACGGTCTGTCTGTCTATCTATGTATCTATGTATATATGTATCTATCTATCTATCTATCTGCCTATCAACTATCTATGATGTCTATCATCTAATAATCTACGTACCTCTCTATCTATCTTTCATCTGTCGTCTGTGTACCTATCTATCAATGAATCAATCATCTTTTTGTCTGCCCATCTATCCTTCTGTACAGAACAGTTAGCAACATAGCCTATGTCTCTTCCCTACATTATGCTTCCAGAAATCTTGCAAGGTAACTAAGCCATAAGGAGAGCACTGTGTTCACCAATACACATTCAGGTAGGGTCAGCCGCGTGTGCTTACAAAACCAGTAAATGGAGGTGAAAGGACTTGAAACCGTATCTCTGTCCTCTGTCCTCTTATACTTCCTGATCGCTTGGTGACTTTATTTAACCACATTCAGGGAGTAAGTGATCCCTGAAGACAACAAGTATCCTTCGTCTGGGCCTATTGTCGAAAGAAAAGTGTACTTGTTTCTTTGCACACCTCCATGTTTGAGGGACAACGGCAAGATCACTGCTGATTGGTGGAGCCACAAATATAAAGGAACACCTATTTCTGGACAGGAGCAGTTGGGAACAAAGAGTGTGTTGTGGAGTGAAGTGTTTATTTGAGGGTCCAACCTTCCTTCTTTAGGTGGTTATTCCTTCTTTACATTCGTGAACATCATAAAAAGCAATGATTTTAAAAGCCCAGACACATATTATTACAGCAATTCATTTCTTGAGGTGAGAGGAAATGAGAAGGAAGTTACTGCACCACTAAATCTATGCCTAAGCACTGCTGAAACCAAACAAAAAGAATTCACGGTGGCTAGGTAGGACTATTTTCTACTGACTCCCTCTGGGGACTCAAACAGACTCCATTAGTTTGTTTGTTTCTCAGTTTCACTTGTATAGGGTACCTGTCCCCGCCCCTTCAGCTTTTAGTTTGTCTGTGTCCTTGAATCTCATGTGAGTCTCCAGAAAGGGAGCATGGAGTTGGTCTTGAGTTTTCATCAGTTCTTCTAACCCTGTGTCTTTTGATTGGAGCACTCAAAGCCTGTACTTTTATTCTGATATTTGAGAGCTGTGCTCTTAATGCAATTTGAAATTTTTTTTGTTCTCATTAATATACAATCACATGCAGAACATTATGTTTTCTAGTCTATCCCCTTCACCAAGTACCCCCCAAATCCCAGTTACAGTCTCTGTCCTTCAGCATGTACTAGGATGCTGTAGAATCACTACATGTCTTCTCTGTGTTGTACAGCCCTTCCCATGAGACCCCACAATACCAATTATACATGCTAATCCTAATGACCGCATTCTTTTTCCCCGCCCTTATTACCCCCTTCCCACAAACCCTACCCAGTCCCTTTCTCTTTGGTAACTGTTAGTCCACTCTCTGTTTCTGTGAGTCTGCTGCTGTCTTTTCCTTCAGTTTTTCTTTGTTATCATACCCCACACATGACTGAAATCATTTGGTACATGTACTTCTCAGTTGGCCTATTTGACTGAGCATAATACCCTCTAGCTCCATCCACGTTATTGCAAATGATAGGATTTGTTTTCTTCTTATGGCTGCTTATGGCACTTTTTAAACTGGATTTCATTTTTCTTTTTTGTTTGTAGTTTCGCTATGTGCTTTCACCATTGCTCTCCTGGTTATGAGCAGTAGCTTTGTGTTAATCGATATGTACCTATATCTATCTATCTGTCTGTCTATCTATTTATCAATCAATCAATCAATCATCCTTTTGTCTTCAAATCTGTCCTTTTGTACAGAACAGTTAACCATATATCCTATATCACTTTTCTACACTATGCTTCCAAAAATCCTGCAAAGTATCTAGGCTGTAGAGAGAGCACTGGGTTCACCGAGACACTTGCAGTTCGAGTCGGCCGCGTGTACCTACAAAACCAGGAAATGGTTTTGCCGGGACTTGAACCCGTGTCTCTATCCTCTGTCCTCCTTCATCTCCTACTAAATGGCTGTCTGTATTTCGCCACATTCATTGACTCAGTGCTCCCTGAAGACCACAAGTATCATTCCTCTGGGCCTGTTGTCGACAGAAAAGTAAACTTGTTGCTTTGCTCACCACCATGTTTGAAGGACATCAGCGTGATCACCGCCGATAGGACGGAGGGTCAAATAAAAAGGAACACCAATTTCTAGACAGGAGCAGTTGGGAGCTAAGATTGTATTGTGGAGTGACGTGTTTATTTGAGTGTCCAAACTTCCCTCTTTAGGTGGTTATTAGATCTTCACATTCGTGAACATCAGAAAACCCATTGATTTCAAAGGCCCAGATGGTTATTATTACAGCAAATCAGTTGTTGAGGTGAGAGAAAATGAGAACTATGTTGCTGCACCACTAAATCCATGGCTGGGAACTGCTGAAACCAAACAAAAAGAATTCACGGTGGCCAGATAGGTCTATTTTCTGCTGACTGTCTCTGGGGACTCAAACAGAATCCATTTGTTTGAATGTTTGATTTTCAGTTTCACTCGTGTAGGGTACTTGTCCACACACCTTCGGCTTGTAGTTTGTCTGTGTCCTTCTATCTCAAGTGAGTCTCCTGTAAGTAAGCACGTAGGTGTCTTGAGTTTTCATCCCTTCTTTCAACCGAGTGTCTTTTGTTTGCAGCACTCACTGCCTGACCTTTTATTCTGATGATTCTGAGCTGTGCACTTATTGCACTTAAAGAATTTTTTTTATCATTAATCTACAATCACGTGAAGAACATTATGTTTACTATGCTCTCCCCTTCACCATGTCGCCCCGAAAAATCTCTTCTGTCACTGTCGATCAGCGTAGTTGGATGCTGTAGACCCCTTCACGATGTCCCCACCCACAAACCACATTATAGTCGCTGTCCATCAGTGAGTAGTATGACGCTTTATGATCTCTACTAGTCTTCTCTGTGTTGTACAGTACTCCCCATGCACACCGGACCCCACGCATTATACATGCTAATCCTAAGGCCCCCATTCTTTCTCCCCACACTTATCCCTTCCTTCAGACTCACCCTGCCGAGTCCATTTCCCTTTCGTAACTTTTCAGCAACTCTCGGATTCTGTGTGTCTGCTGCTATTTTTTTCCTTCAGTTTTTTTTGTTGTTATAGTCCACACATGAGTGAAATCACTTGGTACTTCTCTTTCTAAGCATGACCTATTTCTCTGAACATACTACCGTCTAGCTCCATCCACGTAATTGCAAATGGTAGTATTTGTTATCTCCTTAAGGCTGCTTACTGCACTTTTTAAACTGGATTTCATTCTTCCTTTTTGTTTGTACTTTAGCTATGTTATTCACCATTCAACTCCTGGTTATGAACAATAGCTTTGTGTCAATTGATGTGTATCTGTATGTATCTGTCTAACGGTCTGTCTGTCTATCTATGTATCTATGTATATATGTATCTATCTATCTATCTATCTGCCTATCATCTATCTATGATGTCTATCATCTAATAATCTACGTACCTCTCTATCTGTCTTTCATCTGTCGTCTGTGTACCTATCTATCAATGAATCAATCATCTTTTTGTCTGCCCATCTATCCTTCTGTACAGAACAGTTAGCAACATAGCCTATGTCTCTTCCCTACATTATGCTTCCAGAAATCTTGCAAGGTAACTAAGCCATAAGGAGAGCACTGTGTTCACCAATACACATTCAGGTAGGGTCAGCCGCGTGTGCTTACAAAACCAGTAAATGGAGGTGAAAGGACTTGAAACCGTATCTCTGTCCTCTGTCCTCTTATACTTCCTGATCGCTTGGTGACTTTATTTAACCACATTCAGGGAGTAAGTGATCCCTGAAGACAACAAGTATCCTTCGTCTGGGCCTATTGTCGAAAGAAAAGTGTACTTGTTTCTTTGCACACCTCCATGTTTGAGGGACAACGGCAAGATCACTGCTGATTGGTGGAGCCACAAATATAAAGGAACACCTATTTCTGGACAGGAGCAGTTGGGAACAAAGAGTGTGTTGTGGAGTGAAGTGTTTATTTGAGGGTCCAACCTTCCTTCTTTAGGTGGTTATTCCTTCTTTACATTCGTGAACATCATAAAAAGCAATGATTTTAAAAGCCCAGACACATATTATTACAGCAATTCATTTCTTGAGGTGAGAGGAAATGAGAAGGAAGTTACTGCACCACTAAATCTATGCCTAAGCACTGCTGAAACCAAACAAAAAGAATTCACGGTGGCTAGGTAGGACTATTTTCTACTGACTCCCTCTGGGGACTCAAACAGACTCCATTAGTTTGTTTGTTTCTCAGTTTCACTTGTATAGGGTACCTGTCCCCGCCCCTTCAGCTTTTAGTTTGTCTGTGTCCTTGAATCTCATGTGAGTCTCCAGAAAGGGAGCATGGAGTTGGTCTTGAGTTTTCATCAGTTCTTCTAACCCTGTGTCTTTTGATTGGAGCACTCAAAGCCTGTACTTTTATTCTGATATTTGAGAGCTGTGCTCTTAATGCAATTTGAAATTTTTTTTGTTCTCATTAATATACAATCACATGCAGAACATTATGTTTTCTAGTCTATCCCCTTCACCAAGTACCCCCCAAATCCCAGTTACAGTCTCTGTCCTTCAGCATGTACTAGGATGCTGTAGAATCACTACATGTCTTCTCTGTGTTGTACAGCCCTTCCCATGAGACCCCACAATACCAATTATACATGCTAATCCTAATGACCGCATTCTTTTTCCCCGCCCTTATTACCCCCTTCCCACAAACCCTACCCAGTCCCTTTCTCTTTGGTAACTGTTAGTCCACTCTCTGTTTCTGTAAGTCTGCTGCTGTCTTTTCCTTCAGTTTTTCTTTGTTATCATACCCCACACATGACTGAAATCATTTGGTACATGTACTTCTCAGTTGGCCTATTTGACTGAGCATAATACCCTCTAGCTCCATCCACGTTATTGCAAATGATAGGATTTGTTTTCTTCTTATGGCTGCTTATGGCACTTTTTAAACTGGATTTCATTTTTCTTTTTTGTTTGTAGTTTAGCTATGTGCTTTCACCATTGCTCTCCTGGTTATGAGCAGTAGCTTTGTGTTAATCGATATGTACCTATATCTATCTATCTGTCTGTCTATCTATTTATCAATCAATCAAACAATCATCCTTTTGTCTTCAAATCTGTCCTTTTGTACAGAACAGTTAACCATATATCCTATATCACTTTTCTGCACTATGCTTCCAAAAATCCTGCAAAGTATCTAGGCTGTAGAGAGAGCACTGGGTTCACCGAGACACTTGCAGTTCGAGTCGGCCGCGTGTACCTACAAAACCAGGAAATGGTTTTGCCGGGACTTGAACCCGTGTCTCTATCCTCTGTCCTCCTTCATCTCCTTCTAAATGGCTGTCTGTATTTCGCCACATTCATTGACTCAGTGCTCCCTGAAGACCACAAGTATCATTCCTCTGGGCCTGTTGTCGACAGAAAAGTAAACTTGTTGCTTTGCTCACCACCATGTTTGAAGGACATCAGCGTGATCACCGCCGATAGGACGGAGGGTCAAATAAAAAGGAACACCAATTTCTAGACAGGAGCAGTTGGGAGCTAAGATTGTATTGTGGAGTGACGTGTTTATTTGAGTGTCCAAACTTCCCTCTTTAGGTGGTTATTAGATCTTCACATTCGTGAACATCAGAAAACCCATTGATTTCAAAGGCCCAGATGGTTATTATTACAGCAAATCAGTTGTTGAGGTGAGAGAAAATGAGAACTATGTTGCTGCACCACTAAATCCATGGCTGGGAACTGCTGAAACCAAACAAAAAGAATTCACGGTGGCCAGATAGGTCTATTTTCTGCTGACTGTCTCTGGGGACTCAAAGAGAATCCATTTGTTTGAATGTTTGATTTTCAGTTTCACTCGTGTAGGGTACTTGTCCACACACCTTCGGAATGTAGTTTGTCTGTGTCCTTCTATCTCAAGTGAGTCTCCTGTAAGTAAGCACGTAGGTGTCTTGAGTTTTCATCCCTTCTTTCAACCGAGTGTCTTTTGTTTGCAGCACTCACTGCCTGACCTTTTATTCTGATGATTCTGAGCTGTGCACTTATTGCACTTAAAGAATTTTTTTTATCATTAATCTACAATCACGTGAAGAACATTATGTTTACTATGCTCTCCCCTTCACCATGTCGCCCCGAAAAATCTCTTCTGTCACTGTCGATCAGCGTAGTTGGATGCTGTAGACCCCTTCACGATGTCCCCACCCACAAACCACATTATAGTCGCTGTCCATCAGTGAGTAGTATGACGCTTTATGATCTCTACTAGTCTTCTCTGTGTTGTACAGTACTCCCCATGCACACCGGACCCCACGCATTATACATGCTAATCCTAAGGCCCCCATTCTTTCTCCCCACACTTATCCCTTCCTTCAGACTCACCCTGCCGAGTCCATTTCCCTTTCGTAACTTTTCAGCAACTCTCGGATTCTGTGTGTCTGCTGCTATATTTTTCCTTCAGTTTTTTTTGTTGTTATAGTCCACACATGAGTGAAATCACTTGGTACTTCTCTTTCTAAGCATGACCTATTTCTCTGAACATACTACCGTCTAGCTCCATCCACGTAATTGCAAATGGTAGTATTTGTTATCTCCTTAAGGCTGCTTACTGCACTTTTTAAACTGGATTTCATTCTTCCTTTTTGTTTGTACTTTAGCTATGTTATTCACCATTCAACTCCTGGTTATGAACAATAGCTTTGTGTCAATTGATGTGTATCTGTATGTATCTGTCTAACGGTCTGTCTGTCTATCTATGTATCTATGTATATATGTATCTATCTATCTATCTATCTGCCTATCATCTATCTATGATGTCTATCATCTAATAATCTACGTACCTCTCTATCTGTCTTTCATCTGTCGTCTGTGTACCTATCTATCAATGAATCAATCATCTTTTTGTCTGCCCATCTATCCTTCTGTACAGAACAGTTAGCAACATAGCCTATGTCTCTTCCCTACATTATGCTTCCAGAAATCTTGCAAGGTAACTAAGCCATAAGGAGAGCACTGTGTTCACCAATACACATTCAGGTAGGGTCAGCCGCGTGTGCTTACAAAACCAGTAAATGGAGGTGAAAGGACTTGAAACCGTATCTCTGTCCTCTGTCCTCTTATACTTCCTGATCGCTTGGTGACTTTATTTAACCACATTCAGGGAGTAAGTGATCCCTGAAGACAACAAGTATCCTTCGTCTGGGCCTATTGTCGAAAGAAAAGTGTACTTGTTTCTTTGCACACCTCCATGTTTGAGGGACAACGGCAAGATCACTGCTGATTGGTGGAGCCACAAATATAAAGGAACACCTATTTCTGGACAGGAGCAGTTGGGAACAAAGAGTGTGTTGTGGAGTGAAGTGTTTATTTGAGGGTCCAACCTTCCTTCTTTAGGTGGTTATTCCTTCTTTACATTCGTGAACATCATAAAAAGCAATGATTTTAAAAGCCCAGACACATATTATTACAGCAATTCATTTCTTGAGGTGAGAGGAAATGAGAAGGAAGTTACTGCACCACTAAATCTATGCCTAAGCACTGCTGAAACCAAACAAAAAGAATTCACGGTGGCTAGGTAGGACTATTTTCTACTGACTCCCTCTGGGGACTCAAACAGACTCCATTAGTTTGTTTGTTTCTCAGTTTCACTTGTATAGGGTACCTGTCCCCGCCCCTTCAGCTTTTAGTTTGTCTGTGTCCTTGAATCTCATGTGAGTCTCCAGAAAGGGAGCATGGAGTTGGTCTTGAGTTTTCATCAGTTCTTCTAACCCTGTGTCTTTTGATTGGAGCACTCAAAGCCTGTACTTTTATTCTGATATTTGAGAGCTGTGCTCTTAATGCAATTTGAAATTTTTTTTGTTCTCATTAATATACAATCACATGCAGAACATTATGTTTTCTAGTCTATCCCCTTCACCAAGTACCCCCCAAATCCCAGTTACAGTCTCTGTCCTTCAGCATGTACTAGGATGCTGTAGAATCACTACATGTCTTCTCTGTGTTGTACAGCCCTTCCCATGAGACCCCACAATACCAATTATACATGCTAATCCTAATGACCGCATTCTTTTTCCCCGCCCTTATTACCCCCTTCCCACAAACCCTACCCAGTCCCTTTCTCTTTGGTAACTGTTAGTCCACTCTCTGTTTCTGTGAGTCTGCTGCTGTCTTTTCCTTCAGTTTTTCTTTGTTATCATACCCCACACATGACTGAAATCATTTGGTACATGTACTTCTCAGTTGGCCTATTTGACTGAGCATAATACCCTCTAGCTCCATCCACGTTATTGCAAATGATAGGATTTGTTTTCTTCTTATGGCTGCTTATGGCACTTTTTAAACTGGATTTCATTTTTCTTTTTTGTTTGTAGTTTAGCTATGTGCTTTCACCATTGCTCTCCTGGTTATGAGCAGTAGCTTTGTGTTAATCGATATGTACCTATATCTATCTATCTGTCTGTCTATCTATTTATCAATCAATCAAACAATCATCCTTTTGTCTTCAAATCTGTCCTTTTGTACAGAACAGTTAACCATATATCCTATATCACTTTTCTGCACTATGCTTCCAAAAATCCTGCAAAGTATCTAGGCTGTAGAGAGAGCACTGGGTTCACCGAGACACTTGCAGTTCGAGTCGGCCGCGTGTACCTACAAAACCAGGAAATGGTTTTGCCGGGACTTGAACCCGTGTCTCTATCCTCTGTCCTCCTTCATCTCCTTCTAAATGGCTGTCTGTATTTCGCCACATTCATTGACTCAGTGCTCCCTGAAGACCACAAGTATCATTCCTCTGGGCCTGTTGTCGACAGAAAAGTAAACTTGTTGCTTTGCTCACCACCATGTTTGAAGGACATCAGCGTGATCACCGCCGATAGGACGGAGGGTCAAATAAAAAGGAACACCAATTTCTAGACAGGAGCAGTTGGGAGCTAAGATTGTATTGTGGAGTGACGTGTTTATTTGAGTGTCCAAACTTCCCTCTTTAGGTGGTTATTAGATCTTCACATTCGTGAACATCAGAAAACCCATTGATTTCAAAGGCCCAGATGGTTATTATTACAGCAAATCAGTTGTTGAGGTGAGAGAAAATGAGAACTATGTTGCTGCACCACTAAATCCATGGCTGGGAACTGCTGAAACCAAACAAAAAGAATTCACGGTGGCCAGATAGGTCTATTTTCTGCTGACTGTCTCTGGGGACTCAAACAGAATCCATTTGTTTGAATGTTTGATTTTCAGTTTCACTCGTGTAGGGTACTTGTCCACACACCTTCGGCTTGTAGTTTGTCTGTGTCCTTCTATCTCAAGTGAGTCTCCTGTAAGTAAGCACGTAGGTGTCTTGAGTTTTCATCCCTTCTTTCAACCGAGTGTCTTTTGTTTGCAGCACTCACTGCCTGACCTTTTATTCTGATGATTCTGAGCTGTGCACTTATTGCACTTAAAGAATTTTTTTTATCATTAATCTACAATCACGTGAAGAACATTATGTTTACTATGCTCTCCCCTTCACCATGTCGCCCCGAAAAATCTCTTCTGTCACTGTCGATCAGCGTAGTTGGATGCTGTAGACCCCTTCACGATGTCCCCACCCACAAACCACATTATAGTCGCTGTCCATCAGTGAGTAGTATGACGCTTTATGATCTCTACTAGTCTTCTCTGTGTTGTACAGTACTCCCCATGCACACCGGACCCCACGCATTATACATGCTAATCCTAAGGCCCCCATTCTTTCTCCCCACACTTATCCCTTCCTTCAGACTCACCCTGCCGAGTCCATTTCCCTTTCGTAACTTTTCAGCAACTCTCGGATTCTGTGTGTCTGCTGCTATTTTTTTCCTTCAGTTTTTTTTGTTGTTATAGTCCACACATGAGTGAAATCACTTGGTACTTCTCTTTCTAAGCATGACCTATTTCTCTGAACATACTACCGTCTAGCTCCATCCACGTAATTGCAAATGGTAGTATTTGTTATCTCCTTAAGGCTGCTTACTGCACTTTTTAAACTGGATTTCATTCTTCCTTTTTGTTTGTACTTTAGCTATGTTATTCACCATTCAACTCCTGGTTATGAACAATAGCTTTGTGTCAATTGATGTGTATCTGTATGTATCTGTCTAACGGTCTGTCTGTCTATCTATGTATCTATGTATATATGTATCTATCTATCTATCTATCTGCCTATCATCTATCTATGATGTCTATCATCTAATAATCTACGTACCTCTCTATCTGTCTTTCATCTGTCGTCTGTGTACCTATCTATCAATGAATCAATCATCTTTTTGTCTGCCCATCTATCCTTCTGTACAGAACAGTTAGCAACATAGCCTATGTCTCTTCCCTACATTATGCTTCCAGAAATCTTGCAAGGTAACTAAGCCATAAGGAGAGCACTGTGTTCACCAATACACATTCAGGTAGGGTCAGCCGCGTGTGCTTACAAAACCAGTAAATGGAGGTGAAAGGACTTGAAACCGTATCTCTGTCCTCTGTCCTCTTATACTTCCTGATCGCTTGGTGACTTTATTTAACCACATTCAGGGAGTAAGTGATCCCTGAAGACAACAAGTATCCTTCGTCTGGGCCTATTGTCGAAAGAAAAGTGTACTTGTTTCTTTGCACACCTCCATGTTTGAGGGACAACGGCAAGATCACTGCTGATTGGTGGAGCCACAAATATAAAGGAACACCTATTTCTGGACAGGAGCAGTTGGGAACAAAGAGTGTGTTGTGGAGTGAAGTGTTTATTTGAGGGTCCAACCTTCCTTCTTTAGGTGGTTATTCCTTCTTTACATTCGTGAACATCATAAAAAGCAATGATTTTAAAAGCCCAGACACATATTATTACAGCAATTCATTTCTTGAGGTGAGAGGAAATGAGAAGGAAGTTACTGCACCACTAAATCTATGCCTAAGCACTGCTGAAACCAAACAAAAAGAATTCACGGTGGCTAGGTAGGACTATTTTCTACTGACTCCCTCTGGGGACTCAAACAGACTCCATTAGTTTGTTTGTTTCTCAGTTTCACTTGTATAGGGTACCTGTCCCCGCCCCTTCAGCTTTTAGTTTGTCTGTGTCCTTGAATCTCATGTGAGTCTCCAGAAAGGGAGCATGGAGTTGGTCTTGAGTTTTCATCAGTTCTTCTAACCCTGTGTCTTTTGATTGGAGCACTCAAAGCCTGTACTTTTATTCTGATATTTGAGAGCTGTGCTCTTAATGCAATTTGAAATTTTTTTTGTTCTCATTAATATACAATCACATGCAGAACATTATGTTTTCTAGTCTATCCCCTTCACCAAGTACCCCCCAAATCCCAGTTACAGTCTCTGTCCTTCAGCATGTACTAGGATGCTGTAGAATCACTACATGTCTTCTCTGTGTTGTACAGCCCTTCCCATGAGACCCCACAATACCAATTATACATGCTAATCCTAATGACCGCATTCTTTTTCCCCGCCCTTATTACCCCCTTCCCACAAACCCTACCCAGTCCCTTTCTCTTTGGTAACTGTTAGTCCACTCTCTGTTTCTGTGAGTCTGCTGCTGTCTTTTCCTTCAGTTTTTCTTTGTTATCATACCCCACACATGACTGAAATCATTTGGTACATGTACTTCTCAGTTGGCCTATTTGACTGAGCATAATACCCTCTAGCTCCATCCACGTTATTGCAAATGATAGGATTTGTTTTCTTCTTATGGCTGCTTATGGCACTTTTTAAACTGGATTTCATTTTTCTTTTTTGTTTGTAGTTTCGCTATGTGCTTTCACCATTGCTCTCCTGGTTATGAGCAGTAGCTTTGTGTTAATCGATATGTACCTATATCTATCTATCTGTCTGTCTATCTATTTATCAATCAATCAATCAATCATCCTTTTGTCTTCAAATCTGTCCTTTTGTACAGAACAGTTAACCATATATCCTATATCACTTTTCTACACTATGCTTCCAAAAATCCTGCAAAGTATCTAGGCTGTAGAGAGAGCACTGGGTTCACCGAGACACTTGCAGTTCGAGTCGGCCGCGTGTACCTACAAAACCAGGAAATGGTTTTGCCGGGACTTGAACCCGTGTCTCTATCCTCTGTCCTCCTTCATCTCCTACTAAATGGCTGTCTGTATTTCGCCACATTCATTGACTCAGTGCTCCCTGAAGACCACAAGTATCATTCCTCTGGGCCTGTTGTCGACAGAAAAGTAAACTTGTTGCTTTGCTCACCACCATGTTTGAAGGACATCAGCGTGATCACCGCCGATAGGACGGAGGGTCAAATAAAAAGGAACACCAATTTCTAGACAGGAGCAGTTGGGAGCTAAGATTGTATTGTGGAGTGACGTGTTTATTTGAGTGTCCAAACTTCCCTCTTTAGGTGGTTATTAGATCTTCACATTCGTGAACATCAGAAAACCCATTGATTTCAAAGGCCCAGATGGTTATTATTACAGCAAATCAGTTGTTGAGGTGAGAGAAAATGAGAACTATGTTGCTGCACCACTAAATCCATGGCTGGGAACTGCTGAAACCAAACAAAAAGAATTCACGGTGGCCAGATAGGTCTATTTTCTGCTGACTGTCTCTGGGGACTCAAACAGAATCCATTTGTTTGAATGTTTGATTTTTAGTTTCACTCGTGTAGGGTGCTTGTCCACACACCTTCGGCTTGTAGTTTGTCTGTGTCCTTCTATCTCAAGTGAGTCTCCTGTAAGTAAGCACGTAGGTGTCTTGAGTTTTCATCCCTTCTTTCAACCGAGTGTCTTTTGTTTGCAGCACTCACTGCCTGACCTTTTATTCTGATGATTCTGAGCTGTGCACTTATTGCACTTAAAGAATTTTTTTTATCATTAATCTACAATCACGTGAAGAACATTATGTTTACTATGCTCTCCCCTTCACCATGTCGCCCCGAAAAATCTCTTCTGTCACTGTCGATCAGCGTAGTTGGATGCTGTAGACCCCTTCACGATGTCCCCACCCACAAACCACATTATAGTCGCTGTCCATCAGTGAGTAGTATGACGCTTTATGATCTCTACTAGTCTTCTCTGTGTTGTACAGTACTCCCCATGCACACCGGACCCCACGCATTATACATGCTAATCCTAAGGCCCCCATTCTTTCTCCCCACACTTATCCCTTCCTTCAGACTCACCCTGCCGAGTCCATTTCCCTTTCGTAACTTTTCAGCAACTCTCGGATTCTGTGTGTCTGCTGCTATTTTTTTCCTTCAGTTTTTTTTGTTGTTATAGTCCACACATGAGTGAAATCACTTGGTACTTCTCTTTCTAAGCATGACCTATTTCTCTGAACATACTACCGTCTAGCTCCATCCACGTAATTGCAAATGGTAGTATTTGTTATCTCCTTAAGGCTGCTTACTGCACTTTTTAAACTGGATTTCATTCTTCCTTTTTGTTTGTACTTTAGCTATGTTATTCACCATTCAACTCCTGGTTATGAACAATAGCTTTGTGTCAATTGATGTGTATCTGTATGTATCTGTCTAACGGTCTGTCTGTCTATCTATGTATCTATGTATATATGTATCTATCTATCTATCTATCTGCCTATCATCTATCTATGATGTCTATCATCTAATAATCTACGTACCTCTCTATCTGTCTTTCATCTGTCGTCTGTGTACCTATCTATCAATGAATCAATCATCTTTTTGTCTGCCCATCTATCCTTCTGTACAGAACAGTTAGCAACATAGCCTATGTCTCTTCCCTACATTATGCTTCCAGAAATCTTGCAAGGTAACTAAGCCATAAGGAGAGCACTGTGTTCACCAATACACATTCAGGTAGGGTCAGCCGCGTGTGCTTACAAAACCAGTAAATGGAGGTGAAAGGACTTGAAACCGTATCTCTGTCCTCTGTCCTCTTATACTTCCTGATCGCTTGGTGACTTTATTTAACCACATTCAGGGAGTAAGTGATCCCTGAAGACAACAAGTATCCTTCGTCTGGGCCTATTGTCGAAAGAAAAGTGTACTTGTTTCTTTGCACACCTCCATGTTTGAGGGACAACGGCAAGATCACTGCTGATTGGTGGAGCCACAAATATAAAGGAACACCTATTTCTGGACAGGAGCAGTTGGGAACAAAGAGTGTGTTGTGGAGTGAAGTGTTTATTTGAGGGTCCAACCTTCCTTCTTTAGGTGGTTATTCCTTCTTTACATTCGTGAACATCATAAAAAGCAATGATTTTAAAAGCCCAGACACATATTATTACAGCAATTCATTTCTTGAGGTGAGAGGAAATGAGAAGGAAGTTACTGCACCACTAAATCTATGCCTAAGCACTGCTGAAACCAAACAAAAAGAATTCACGGTGGCTAGGTAGGACTATTTTCTACTGACTCCCTCTGGGGACTCAAACAGACTCCATTAGTTTGTTTGTTTCTCAGTTTCACTTGTATAGGGTACCTGTCCCCGCCCCTTCAGCTTTTAGTTTGTCTGTGTCCTTGAATCTCATGTGAGTCTCCAGAAAGGGAGCATGGAGTTGGTCTTGAGTTTTCATCAGTTCTTCTAACCCTGTGTCTTTTGATTGGAGCACTCAAAGCCTGTACTTTTATTCTGATATTTGAGAGCTGTGCTCTTAATGCAATTTGAAATTTTTTTTGTTCTCATTAATATACAATCACATGCAGAACATTATGTTTTCTAGTCTATCCCCTTCACCAAGTACCCCCCAAATCCCAGTTACAGTCTCTGTCCTTCAGCATGTACTAGGATGCTGTAGAATCACTACATGTCTTCTCTGTGTTGTACAGCCCTTCCCATGAGACCCCACAATACCAATTATACATGCTAATCCTAATGACCGCATTCTTTTTCCCCGCCCTTATTACCCCCTTCCCACAAACCCTACCCAGTCCCTTTCTCTTTGGTAACTGTTAGTCCACTCTCTGTTTCTGTGAGTCTGCTGCTGTCTTTTCCTTCAGTTTTTCTTTGTTATCATACCCCACACATGACTGAAATCATTTGGTACATGTACTTCTCAGTTGGCCTATTTGACTGAGCATAATACCCTCTAGCTCCATCCACGTTATTGCAAATGATAGGATTTGTTTTCTTCTTATGGCTGCTTATGGCACTTTTTAAACTGGATTTCATTTTTCTTTTTTGTTTGTAGTTTAGCTATGTGCTTTCACCATTGCTCTCCTGGTTATGAGCAGTAGCTTTGTGTTAATCGATATGTACCTATATCTATCTATCTGTCTGTCTATCTATTTATCAATCAATCAAACAATCATCCTTTTGTCTTCAAATCTGTCCTTTTGTACAGAACAGTTAACCATATATCCTATATCACTTTTCTGCACTATGCTTCCAAAAATCCTGCAAAGTATCTAGGCTGTAGAGAGAGCACTGGGTTCACCGAGACACTTGCAGTTCGAGTCGGCCGCGTGTACCTACAAAACCAGGAAATGGTTTTGCCGGGACTTGAACCCGTGTCTCTATCCTCTGTCCTCCTTCATCTCCTTCTAAATGGCTGTCTGTATTTCGCCACATTCATTGACTCAGTGCTCCCTGAAGACCACAAGTATCATTCCTCTGGGCCTGTTGTCGACAGAAAAGTAAACTTGTTGCTTTGCTCACCACCATGTTTGAAGGACATCAGCGTGATCACCGCCGATAGGACGGAGGGTCAAATAAAAAGGAACACCAATTTCTAGACAGGAGCAGTTGGGAGCTAAGATTGTATTGTGGAGTGACGTGTTTATTTGAGTGTCCAAACTTCCCTCTTTAGGTGGTTATTAGATCTTCACATTCGTGAACATCAGAAAACCCATTGATTTCAAAGGCCCAGATGGTTATTATTACAGCAAATCAGTTGTTGAGGTGAGAGAAAATGAGAACTATGTTGCTGCACCACTAAATCCATGGCTGGGAACTGCTGAAACCAAACAAAAAGAATTCACGGTGGCCAGATAGGTCTATTTTCTGCTGACTGTCTCTGGGGACTCAAACAGAATCCATTTGTTTGAATGTTTGATTTTTAGTTTCACTCGTGTAGGGTGCTTGTCCACACACCTTCGGCTTGTAGTTTGTCTGTGTCCTTCTATCTCAAGTGAGTCTCCTGTAAGTAAGCACGTAGGTGTCTTGAGTTTTCATCCCTTCTTTCAACCGAGTGTCTTTTGTTTGCAGCACTCACTGCCTGACCTTTTATTCTGATGATTCTGAGCTGTGCACTTATTGCACTTAAAGAATTTTTTTATCATTAATCTACAATCACGTGAAGAACATTATGTTTACTATGCTCTCCCCTTCACCATGTCGCCCCGAAAAATCTCTTCTGTCACTGTCGATCAGCGTAGTTGGATGCTGTAGACCCCTTCACGATGTCCCCACCCACAAACCACATTATAGTCGCTGTCCATCAGTGAGTAGTATGACGCTTTATGATCTCTACTAGTCTTCTCTGTGTTGTACAGTACTCCCCATGCACACCGGACCCCACGCATTATACATGCTAATCCTAAGGCCCCCATTCTTTCTCCCCACACTTATCCCTTCCTTCAGACTCACCCTGCCGAGTCCATTTCCCTTTCGTAACTTTTCAGCAACTCTCGGATTCTGTGTGTCTGCTGCTATTTTTTTCCTTCAGTTTTTTTTGTTGTTATAGTCCACACATGAGTGAAATCACTTGGTACTTCTCTTTCTAAGCATGACCTATTTCTCTGAACATACTACCGTCTAGCTCCATCCACGTAATTGCAAATGGTAGTATTTGTTATCTCCTTAAGGCTGCTTACTGCACTTTTTAAACTGGATTTCATTCTTCCTTTTTGTTTGTACTTTAGCTATGTTATTCACCATTCAACTCCTGGTTATGAACAATAGCTTTGTGTCAATTGATGTGTATCTGTATGTATCTGTCTAACGGTCTGTCTGTCTATCTATGTATCTATGTATATATGTATCTATCTATCTATCTATCTGCCTATCATCTATCTATGATGTCTATCATCTAATAATCTACGTACCTCTCTATCTGTCTTTCATCTGTCGTCTGTGTACCTATCTATCAATGAATCAATCATCTTTTTGTCTGCCCATCTATCCTTCTGTACAGAACAGTTAGCAACATAGCCTATGTCTCTTCCCTACATTATGCTTCCAGAAATCTTGCAAGGTAACTAAGCCATAAGGAGAGCACTGTGTTCACCAATACACATTCAGGTAGGGTCAGCCGCGTGTGCTTACAAAACCAGTAAATGGAGGTGAAAGGACTTGAAACCGTATCTCTGTCCTCTGTCCTCTTATACTTCCTGATCGCTTGGTGACTTTATTTAACCACATTCAGGGAGTAAGTGATCCCTGAAGACAACAAGTATCCTTCGTCTGGGCCTATTGTCGAAAGAAAAGTGTACTTGTTTCTTTGCACACCTCCATGTTTGAGGGACAACGGCAAGATCACTGCTGATTGGTGGAGCCACAAATATAAAGGAACACCTATTTCTGGACAGGAGCAGTTGGGAACAAAGAGTGTGTTGTGGAGTGAAGTGTTTATTTGAGGGTCCAACCTTCCTTCTTTAGGTGGTTATTCCTTCTTTACATTCGTGAACATCATAAAAAGCAATGATTTTAAAAGCCCAGACACATATTATTACAGCAATTCATTTCTTGAGGTGAGAGGAAATGAGAAGGAAGTTACTGCACCACTAAATCTATGCCTAAGCACTGCTGAAACCAAACAAAAAGAATTCACGGTGGCTAGGTAGGACTATTTTCTACTGACTCCCTCTGGGGACTCAAACAGACTCCATTAGTTTGTTTGTTTCTCAGTTTCACTTGTATAGGGTACCTGTCCCCGCCCCTTCAGCTTTTAGTTTGTCTGTGTCCTTGAATCTCATGTGAGTCTCCAGAAAGGGAGCATGGAGTTGGTCTTGAGTTTTCATCAGTTCTTCTAACCCTGTGTCTTTTGATTGGAGCACTCAAAGCCTGTACTTTTATTCTGATATTTGAGAGCTGTGCTCTTAATGCAATTTGAAATTTTTTTTGTTCTCATTAATATACAATCACATGCAGAACATTATGTTTTCTAGTCTATCCCCTTCACCAAGTACCCCCCAAATCCCAGTTACAGTCTCTGTCCTTCAGCATGTACTAGGATGCTGTAGAATCACTACATGTCTTCTCTGTGTTGTACAGCCCTTCCCATTAGACCCCACAATACCAATTATACATGCTAATCCTAATGACCGCATTCTTTTTCCCCGCCCTTATTACCCCCTTCCCACAAACCCTACCCAGTCCCTTTCTCTTTGGTAACTGTTAGTCCACTCTCTGTTTCTGTGAGTCTGCTGCTGTCTTTTCCTTCAGTTTTTCTTTGTTATCATACCCCACACATGACTGAAATCATTTGGTACATGTACTTCTCAGTTGGCCTATTTGACTGAGCATAATACCCTCTAGCTCCATCCACGTTATTGCAAATGATAGGATTTGTTTTCTTCTTATGGCTGCTTATGGCACTTTTTAAACTGGATTTCATTTTTCTTTTTTGTTTGTAGTTTAGCTATGTGCTTTCACCATTGCTCTCCTGGTTATGAGCAGTAGCTTTGTGTTAATCGATATGTACCTATATCTATCTATCTGTCTGTCTATCTATTTATCAATCAATCAAACAATCATCCTTTTGTCTTCAAATCTGTCCTTTTGTACAGAACAGTTAACCATATATCCTATATCACTTTTCTGCACTATGCTTCCAAAAATCCTGCAAAGTATCTAGGCTGTAGAGAGAGCACTGGGTTCACCGAGACACTTGCAGTTCGAGTCGGCCGCGTGTACCTACAAAACCAGGAAATGGTTTTGCCGGGACTTGAACCCGTGTCTCTATCCTCTGTCCTCCTTCATCTCCTTCTAAATGGCTGTCTGTATTTCGCCACATTCATTGACTCAGTGCTCCCTGAAGACCACAAGTATCATTCCTCTGGGCCTGTTGTCGACAGAAAAGTAAACTTGTTGCTTTGCTCACCACCATGTTTGAAGGACATCAGCGTGATCACCGCCGATAGGACGGAGGGTCAAATAAAAAGGAACACCAATTTCTAGACAGGAGCAGTTGGGAGCTAAGATTGTATTGTGGAGTGACGTGTTTATTTGAGTGTCCAAACTTCCCTCTTTAGGTGGTTATTAGATCTTCACATTCGTGAACATCAGAAAACCCATTGATTTCAAAGGCCCAGATGGTTATTATTACAGCAAATCAGTTGTTGAGGTGAGAGAAAATGAGAACTATGTTGCTGCACCACTAAATCCATGGCTGGGAACTGCTGAAACCAAACAAAAAGAATTCACGGTGGCCAGATAGGTCTATTTTCTGCTGACTGTCTCTGGGGACTCAAACAGAATCCATTTGTTTGAATGTTTGATTTTTAGTTTCACTCGTGTAGGGTGCTTGTCCACACACCTTCGGCTTGTAGTTTGTCTGTGTCCTTCTATCTCAAGTGAGTCTCCTGTAAGTAAGCACGTAGGTGTCTTGAGTTTTCATCCCTTCTTTCAACCGAGTGTCTTTTGTTTGCAGCACTCACTGCCTGACCTTTTATTCTGATGATTCTGAGCTGTGCACTTATTGCACTTAAAGAATTTTTTTATCATTAATCTACAATCACGTGAAGAACATTATGTTTACTATGCTCTCCCCTTCACCATGTCGCCCCGAAAAATCTCTTCTGTCACTGTCGATCAGCGTAGTTGGATGCTGTAGACCCCTTCACGATGTCCCCACCCACAAACCACATTATAGTCGCTGTCCATCAGTGAGTAGTATGACGCTTTATGATCTCTACTAGTCTTCTCTGTGTTGTACAGTACTCCCCATGCACACCGGACCCCACGCATTATACATGCTAATCCTAAGGCCCCCATTCTTTCTCCCCACACTTATCCCTTCCTTCAGACTCACCCTGCCGAGTCCATTTCCCTTTCGTAACTTTTCAGCAACTCTCGGATTCTGTGTGTCTGCTGCTATTTTTTTCCTTCAGTTTTTTTTGTTGTTATAGTCCACACATGAGTGAAATCACTTGGTACTTCTCTTTCTAAGCATGACCTATTTCTCTGAACATACTACCGTCTAGCTCCATCCACGTAATTGCAAATGGTAGTATTTGTTATCTCCTTAAGGCTGCTTACTGCACTTTTTAAACTGGATTTCATTCTTCCTTTTTGTTTGTACTTTAGCTATGTTATTCACCATTCAACTCCTGGTTATGAACAATAGCTTTGTGTCAATTGATGTGTATCTGTATGTATCTGTCTAACGGTCTGTCTGTCTATCTATGTATCTATGTATATATGTATCTATCTATCTATCTATCTGCCTATCATCTATCTATGATGTCTATCATCTAATAATCTACGTACCTCTCTATCTGTCTTTCATCTGTCGTCTGTGTACCTATCTATCAATGAATCAATCATCTTTTTGTCTGCCCATCTATCCTTCTGTACAGAACAGTTAGCAACATAGCCTATGTCTCTTCCCTACATTATGCTTCCAGAAATCTTGCAAGGTAACTAAGCCATAAGGAGAGCACTGTGTTCACCAATACACATTCAGGTAGGGTCAGCCGCGTGTGCTTACAAAACCAGTAAATGGAGGTGAAAGGACTTGAAACCGTATCTCTGTCCTCTGTCCTCTTATACTTCCTGATCGCTTGGTGACTTTATTTAACCACATTCAGGGAGTAAGTGATCCCTGAAGACAACAAGTATCCTTCGTCTGGGCCTATTGTCGAAAGAAAAGTGTACTTGTTTCTTTGCACACCTCCATGTTTGAGGGACAACGGCAAGATCACTGCTGATTGGTGGAGCCACAAATATAAAGGAACACCTATTTCTGGACAGGAGCAGTTGGGAACAAAGAGTGTGTTGTGGAGTGAAGTGTTTATTTGAGGGTCCAACCTTCCTTCTTTAGGTGGTTATTCCTTCTTTACATTCGTGAACATCATAAAAAGCAATGATTTTAAAAGCCCAGACACATATTATTACAGCAATTCATTTCTTGAGGTGAGAGGAAATGAGAAGGAAGTTACTGCACCACTAAATCTATGCCTAAGCACTGCTGAAACCAAACAAAAAGAATTCACGGTGGCTAGGTAGGACTATTTTCTACTGACTCCCTCTGGGGACTCAAACAGACTCCATTAGTTTGTTTGTTTCTCAGTTTCACTTGTATAGGGTACCTGTCCCCGCCCCTTCAGCTTTTAGTTTGTCTGTGTCCTTGAATCTCATGTGAGTCTCCAGAAAGGGAGCATGGAGTTGGTCTTGAGTTTTCATCAGTTCTTCTAACCCTGTGTCTTTTGATTGGAGCACTCAAAGCCTGTACTTTTATTCTGATATTTGAGAGCTGTGCTCTTAATGCAATTTGAAATTTTTTTTGTTCTCATTAATATACAATCACATGCAGAACATTATGTTTTCTAGTCTATCCCCTTCACCAAGTACCCCCCAAATCCCAGTTACAGTCTCTGTCCTTCAGCATGTACTAGGATGCTGTAGAATCACTACATGTCTTCTCTGTGTTGTACAGCCCTTCCCATGAGACCCCACAATACCAATTATACATGCTAATCCTAATGACCGCATTCTTTTTCCCCGCCCTTATTACCCCCTTCCCACAAACCCTACCCAGTCCCTTTCTCTTTGGTAACTGTTAGTCCACTCTCTGTTTCTGTGAGTCTGCTGCTGTCTTTTCCTTCAGTTTTTCTTTGTTATCATACCCCACACATGACTGAAATCATTTGGTACATGTACTTCTCAGTTGGCCTATTTGACTGAGCATAATACCCTCTAGCTCCATCCACGTTATTGCAAATGATAGGATTTGTTTTCTTCTTATGGCTGCTTATGGCACTTTTTAAACTGGATTTCATTTTTCTTTTTTGTTTGTAGTTTCGCTATGTGCTTTCACCATTGCTCTCCTGGTTATGAGCAGTAGCTTTGTGTTAATCGATATGTACCTATATCTATCTATCTGTCTGTCTATCTATTTATCAATCAATCAAACAATCATCCTTTTGTCTTCAAATCTGTCCTTTTGTACAGAACAGTTAACCATATATCCTATATCACTTTTCTGCACTATGCTTCCAAAAATCCTGCAAAGTATCTAGGCTGTAGAGAGAGCACTGGGTTCACCGAGACACTTGCAGTTCGAGTCGGCCGCGTGTACCTACAAAACCAGGAAATGGTTTTGCCGGGACTTGAACCCGTGTCTCTATCCTCTGTCCTCCTTCATCTCCTTCTAAATGGCTGTCTGTATTTCGCCACATTCATTGACTCAGTGCTCCCTGAAGACCACAAGTATCATTCCTCTGGGCCTGTTGTCGACAGAAAAGTAAACTTGTTGCTTTGCTCACCACCATGTTTGAAGGACATCAGCGTGATCACCGCCGATAGGACGGAGGGTCAAATAAAAAGGAACACCAATTTCTAGACAGGAGCAGTTGGGAGCTAAGATTGTATTGTGGAGTGACGTGTTTATTTGAGTGTCCAAACTTCCCTCTTTAGGTGGTTATTAGATCTTCACATTCGTGAACATCAGAAAACCCATTGATTTCAAAGGCCCAGATGGTTATTATTACAGCAAATCAGTTGTTGAGGTGAGAGAAAATGAGAACTATGTTGCTGCACCACTAAATCCATGGCTGGGAACTGCTGAAACCAAACAAAAAGAATTCACGGTGGCCAGATAGGTCTATTTTCTGCTGACTGTCTCTGGGGACTCAAACAGAATCCATTTGTTTGAATGTTTGATTTTCAGTTTCACTCGTGTAGGGTACTTGTCCACACACCTTCGGCTTGTAGTTTGTCTGTGTCCTTCTATCTCAAGTGAGTCTCCTGTAAGTAAGCACGTAGGTGTCTTGAGTTTTCATCCCTTCTTTCAACCGAGTGTCTTTTGTTTGCAGCACTCACTGCCTGACCTTTTATTCTGATGATTCTGAGCTGTGCACTTATTGCACTTAAAGAATTTTTTTTATCATTAATCTACAATCACGTGAAGAACATTATGTTTACTATGCTCTCCCCTTCACCATGTCGCCCCGAAAAATCTCTTCTGTCACTGTCGATCAGCGTAGTTGGATGCTGTAGACCCCTTCACGATGTCCCCACCCACAAACCACATTATAGTCGCTGTCCATCAGTGAGTAGTATGACGCTTTATGATCTCTACTAGTCTTCTCTGTGTTGTACAGTACTCCCCATGCACACCGGACCCCACGCATTATACATGCTAATCCTAAGGCCCCCATTCTTTCTCCCCACACTTATCCCTTCCTTCAGACTCACCCTGCCGAGTCCATTTCCCTTTCGTAACTTTTCAGCAACTCTCGGATTCTGTGTGTCTGCTGCTATATTTTTCCTTCAGTTTTTTTTGTTGTTATAGTCCACACATGAGTGAAATCACTTGGTACTTCTCTTTCTAAGCATGACCTATTTCTCTGAACATACTACCGTCTAGCTCCATCCACGTAATTGCAAATGGTAGTATTTGTTATCTCCTTAAGGCTGCTTACTGCACTTTTTAAACTGGATTTCATTCTTCCTTTTTGTTTGTACTTTAGCTATGTTATTCACCATTCAACTCCTGGTTATGAACAATAGCTTTGTGTCAATTGATGTGTATCTGTATGTATCTGTCTAACGGTCTGTCTGTCTATCTATGTATCTATGTATATATGTATCTATCTATCTATCTATCTGCCTATCATCTATCTATGATGTCTATCATCTAATAATCTACGTACCTCTCTATCTGTCTTTCATCTGTCGTCTGTGTACCTATCTATCAATGAATCAATCATCTTTTTGTCTGCCCATCTATCCTTCTGTACAGAACAGTTAGCAACATAGCCTATGTCTCTTCCCTACATTATGCTTCCAGAAATCTTGCAAGGTAACTAAGCCATAAGGAGAGCACTGTGTTCACCAATACACATTCAGGTAGGGTCAGCCGCGTGTGCTTACAAAACCAGTAAATGGAGGTGAAAGGACTTGAAACCGTATCTCTGTCCTCTGTCCTCTTATACTTCCTGATCGCTTGGTGACTTTATTTAACCACATTCAGGGAGTAAGTGATCCCTGAAGACAACAAGTATCCTTCGTCTGGGCCTATTGTCGAAAGAAAAGTGTACTTGTTTCTTTGCACACCTCCATGTTTGAGGGACAACGGCAAGATCACTGCTGATTGGTGGAGCCACAAATATAAAGGAACACCTATTTCTGGACAGGAGCAGTTGGGAACAAAGAGTGTGTTGTGGAGTGAAGTGTTTATTTGAGGGTCCAACCTTCCTTCTTTAGGTGGTTATTCCTTCTTTACATTCGTGAACATCATAAAAAGCAATGATTTTAAAAGCCCAGACACATATTATTACAGCAATTCATTTCTTGAGGTGAGAGGAAATGAGAAGGAAGTTACTGCACCACTAAATCTATGCCTAAGCACTGCTGAAACCAAACAAAAAGAATTCACGGTGGCTAGGTAGGACTATTTTCTACTGACTCCCTCTGGGGACTCAAACAGACTCCATTAGTTTGTTTGTTTCTCAGTTTCACTTGTATAGGGTACCTGTCCCCGCCCCTTCAGCTTTTAGTTTGTCTGTGTCCTTGAATCTCATGTGAGTCTCCAGAAAGGGAGCATGGAGTTGGTCTTGAGTTTTCATCAGTTCTTCTAACCCTGTGTCTTTTGATTGGAGCACTCAAAGCCTGTACTTTTATTCTGATATTTGAGAGCTGTGCTCTTAATGCAATTTGAAATTTTTTTTGTTCTCATTAATATACAATCACATGCAGAACATTATGTTTTCTAGTCTATCCCCTTCACCAAGTACCCCCCAAATCCCAGTTACAGTCTCTGTCCTTCAGCATGTACTAGGATGCTGTAGAATCACTACATGTCTTCTCTGTGTTGTACAGCCCTTCCCATGAGACCCCACAATACCAATTATACATGCTAATCCTAATGACCGCATTCTTTTTCCCCGCCCTTATTACCCCCTTCCCACAAACCCTACCCAGTCCCTTTCTCTTTGGTAACTGTTAGTCCACTCTCTGTTTCTGTGAGTCTGCTGCTGTCTTTTCCTTCAGTTTTTCTTTGTTATCATACCCCACACATGACTGAAATCATTTGGTACATGTACTTCTCAGTTGGCCTATTTGACTGAGCATAATACCCTCTAGCTCCATCCACGTTATTGCAAATGATAGGATTTGTTTTCTTCTTATGGCTGCTTATGGCACTTTTTAAACTGGATTTCATTTTTCTTTTTTGTTTGTAGTTTAGCTATGTGCTTTCACCATTGCTCTCCTGGTTATGAGCAGTAGCTTTGTGTTAATCGATATGTACCTATATCTATCTATCTGTCTGTCTATCTATTTATCAATCAATCAAACAATCATCCTTTTGTCTTCAAATCTGTCCTTTTGTACAGAACAGTTAACCATATATCCTATATCACTTTTCTGCACTATGCTTCCAAAAATCCTGCAAAGTATCTAGGCTGTAGAGAGAGCACTGGGTTCACCGAGACACTTGCAGTTCGAGTCGGCCGCGTGTACCTACAAAACCAGGAAATGGTTTTGCCGGGACTTGAACCCGTGTCTCTATCCTCTGTCCTCCTTCATCTCCTTCTAAATGGCTGTCTGTATTTCGCCACATTCATTGACTCAGTGCTCCCTGAAGACCACAAGTATCATTCCTCTGGGCCTGTTGTCGACAGAAAAGTAAACTTGTTGCTTTGCTCACCACCATGTTTGAAGGACATCAGCGTGATCACCGCTGATAGGACGGAGGGTCAAATAAAAAGGAACACCAATTTCTAGACAGGAGCAGTTGGGAGCTAAGATTGTATTGTGGAGTGACGTGTTTATTTGAGTGTCCAAACTTCCCTCTTTAGGTGGTTATTAGATCTTCACATTCGTGAACATCAGAAAACCCATTGATTTCAAAGGCCCAGATGGTTATTATTACAGCAAATCAGTTGTTGAGGTGAGAGAAAATGAGAACTATGTTGCTGCACCACTAAATCCATGGCTGGGAACTGCTGAAACCAAACAAAAAGAATTCACGGTGGCCAGATAGGTCTATTTTCTGCTGACTGTCTCTGGGGACTCAAACAGAATCCATTTGTTTGAATGTTTGATTTTCAGTTTCACTCGTGTAGGGTACTTGTCCACACACCTTCGGCTTGTAGTTTGTCTGTGTCCTTCTATCTCAAGTGAGTCTCCTGTAAGTAAGCACGTAGGTGTCTTGAGTTTTCATCCCTTCTTTCAACCGAGTGTCTTTTGTTTGCAGCACTCACTGCCTGACCTTTTATTCTGATGATTCTGAGCTGTGCACTTATTGCACTTAAAGAATTTTTTTTATCATTAATCTACAATCACGTGAAGAACATTATGTTTACTATGCTCTCCCCTTCACCATGTCGCCCCGAAAAATCTCTTCTGTCACTGTCGATCAGCGTAGTTGGATGCTGTAGACCCCTTCACGATGTCCCCACCCACAAACCACATTATAGTCGCTGTCCATCAGTGAGTAGTATGACGCTTTATGATCTCTACTAGTCTTCTCTGTGTTGTACAGTACTCCCCATGCACACCGGACCCCACGCATTATACATGCTAATCCTAAGGCCCCCATTCTTTCTCCCCACACTTATCCCTTCCTTCAGACTCACCCTGCCGAGTCCATTTCCCTTTCGTAACTTTTCAGCAACTCTCGGATTCTGTGTGTCTGCTGCTATTTTTTTCCTTCAGTTTTTTTTGTTGTTATAGTCCACACATGAGTGAAATCACTTGGTACTTCTCTTTCTAAGCATGACCTATTTCTCTGAACATACTACCGTCTAGCTCCATCCACGTAATTGCAAATGGTAGTATTTGTTATCTCCTTAAGGCTGCTTACTGCACTTTTTAAACTGGATTTCATTCTTCCTTTTTGTTTGTACTTTAGCTATGTTATTCACCATTCAACTCCTGGTTATGAACAATAGCTTTGTGTCAATTGATGTGTATCTGTATGTATCTGTCTAACGGTCTGTCTGTCTATCTATGTATCTATGTATATATGTATCTATCTATCTATCTATCTGCCTATCATCTATCTATGATGTCTATCATCTAATAATCTACGTACCTCTCTATCTGTCTTTCATCTGTCGTCTGTGTACCTATCTATCAATGAATCAATCATCTTTTTGTCTGCCCATCTATCCTTCTGTACAGAACAGTTAGCAACATAGCCTATGTCTCTTCCCTACATTATGCTTCCAGAAATCTTGCAAGGTAACTAAGCCATAAGGAGAGCACTGTGTTCACCAATACACATTCAGGTAGGGTCAGCCGCGTGTGCTTACAAAACCAGTAAATGGAGGTGAAAGGACTTGAAACCGTATCTCTGTCCTCTGTCCTCTTATACTTCCTGATCGCTTGGTGACTTTATTTAACCACATTCAGGGAGTAAGTGATCCCTGAAGACAACAAGTATCCTTCGTCTGGGCCTATTGTCGAAAGAAAAGTGTACTTGTTTCTTTGCACACCTCCATGTTTGAGGGACAACGGCAAGATCACTGCTGATTGGTGGAGCCACAAATATAAAGGAACACCTATTTCTGGACAGGAGCAGTTGGGAACAAAGAGTGTGTTGTGGAGTGAAGTGTTTATTTGAGGGTCCAACCTTCCTTCTTTAGGTGGTTATTCCTTCTTTACATTCGTGAACATCATAAAAAGCAATGATTTTAAAAGCCCAGACACATATTATTACAGCAATTCATTTCTTGAGGTGAGAGGAAATGAGAAGGAAGTTACTGCACCACTAAATCTATGCCTAAGCACTGCTGAAACCAAACAAAAAGAATTCACGGTGGCTAGGTAGGACTATTTTCTACTGACTCCCTCTGGGGACTCAAACAGACTCCATTAGTTTGTTTGTTTCTCAGTTTCACTTGTATAGGGTACCTGTCCCCGCCCCTTCAGCTTTTAGTTTGTCTGTGTCCTTGAATCTCATGTGAGTCTCCAGAAAGGGAGCATGGAGTTGGTCTTGAGTTTTCATCAGTTCTTCTAACCCTGTGTCTTTTGATTGGAGCACTCAAAGCCTGTACTTTTATTCTGATATTTGAGAGCTGTGCTCTTAATGCAATTTGAAATTTTTTTTGTTCTCATTAATATACAATCACATGCAGAACATTATGTTTTCTAGTCTATCCCCTTCACCAAGTACCCCCCAAATCCCAGTTACAGTCTCTGTCCTTCAGCATGTACTAGGATGCTGTAGAATCACTACATGTCTTCTCTGTGTTGTACAGCCCTTCCCATGAGACCCCACAATACCAATTATACATGCTAATCCTAATGACCGCATTCTTTTTCCCCGCCCTTATTACCCCCTTCCCACAAACCCTACCCAGTCCCTTTCTCTTTGGTAACTGTTAGTCCACTCTCTGTTTCTGTGAGTCTGCTGCTGTCTTTTCCTTCAGTTTTTCTTTGTTATCATACCCCACACATGACTGAAATCATTTGGTACATGTACTTCTCAGTTGGCCTATTTGACTGAGCATAATACCCTCTAGCTCCATCCACGTTATTGCAAATGATAGGATTTGTTTTCTTCTTATGGCTGCTTATGGCACTTTTTAAACTGGATTTCATTTTTCTTTTTTGTTTGTAGTTTCGCTATGTGCTTTCACCATTGCTCTCCTGGTTATGAGCAGTAGCTTTGTGTTAATCGATATGTACCTATATCTATCTATCTGTCTGTCTATCTATTTATCAATCAATCAATCAATCATCCTTTTGTCTTCAAATCTGTCCTTTTGTACAGAACAGTTAACCATATATCCTATATCACTTTTCTACACTATGCTTCCAAAAATCCTGCAAAGTATCTAGGCTGTAGAGAGAGCACTGGGTTCACCGAGACACTTGCAGTTCGAGTCGGCCGCGTGTACCTACAAAACCAGGAAATGGTTTTGCCGGGACTTGAACCCGTGTCTCTATCCTCTGTCCTCCTTCATCTCCTACTAAATGGCTGTCTGTATTTCGCCACATTCATTGACTCAGTGCTCCCTGAAGACCACAAGTATCATTCCTCTGGGCCTGTTGTCGACAGAAAAGTAAACTTGTTGCTTTGCTCACCACCATGTTTGAAGGACATCAGCGTGATCACCGCCGATAGGACGGAGGGTCAAATAAAAAGGAACACCAATTTCTAGACAGGAGCAGTTGGGAGCTAAGATTGTATTGTGGAGTGACGTGTTTATTTGAGTGTCCAAACTTCCCTCTTTAGGTGGTTATTAGATCTTCACATTCGTGAACATCAGAAAACCCATTGATTTCAAAGGCCCAGATGGTTATTATTACAGCAAATCAGTTGTTGAGGTGAGAGAAAATGAGAACTATGTTGCTGCACCACTAAATCCATGGCTGGGAACTGCTGAAACCAAACAAAAAGAATTCACGGTGGCCAGATAGGTCTATTTTCTGCTGACTGTCTCTGGGGACTCAAACAGAATCCATTTGTTTGAATGTTTGATTTTTAGTTTCACTCGTGTAGGGTGCTTGTCCACACACCTTCGGCTTGTAGTTTGTCTGTGTCCTTCTATCTCAAGTGAGTCTCCTGTAAGTAAGCACGTAGGTGTCTTGAGTTTTCATCCCTTCTTTCAACCGAGTGTCTTTTGTTTGCAGCACTCACTGCCTGACCTTTTATTCTGATGATTCTGAGCTGTGCACTTATTGCACTTAAAGAATTTTTTTTATCATTAATCTACAATCACGTGAAGAACATTATGTTTACTATGCTCTCCCCTTCACCATGTCGCCCCGAAAAATCTCTTCTGTCACTGTCGATCAGCGTAGTTGGATGCTGTAGACCCCTTCACGATGTCCCCACCCACAAACCACATTATAGTCGCTGTCCATCAGTGAGTAGTATGACGCTTTATGATCTCTACTAGTCTTCTCTGTGTTGTACAGTACTCCCCATGCACACCGGACCCCACGCATTATACATGCTAATCCTAAGGCCCCCATTCTTTCTCCCCACACTTATCCCTTCCTTCAGACTCACCCTGCCGAGTCCATTTCCCTTTCGTAACTTTTCAGCAACTCTCGGATTCTGTGTGTCTGCTGCTATTTTTTTCCTTCAGTTTTTTTTGTTGTTATAGTCCACACATGAGTGAAATCACTTGGTACTTCTCTTTCTAAGCATGACCTATTTCTCTGAACATACTACCGTCTAGCTCCATCCACGTAATTGCAAATGGTAGTATTTGTTATCTCCTTAAGGCTGCTTACTGCACTTTTTAAACTGGATTTCATTCTTCCTTTTTGTTTGTACTTTAGCTATGTTATTCACCATTCAACTCCTGGTTATGAACAATAGCTTTGTGTCAATTGATGTGTATCTGTATGTATCTGTCTAACGGTCTGTCTGTCTATCTATGTATCTATGTATATATGTATCTATCTATCTATCTATCTGCCTATCATCTATCTATGATGTCTATCATCTAATAATCTACGTACCTCTCTATCTGTCTTTCATCTGTCGTCTGTGTACCTATCTATCAATGAATCAATCATCTTTTTGTCTGCCCATCTATCCTTCTGTACAGAACAGTTAGCAACATAGCCTATGTCTCTTCCCTACATTATGCTTCCAGAAATCTTGCAAGGTAACTAAGCCATAAGGAGAGCACTGTGTTCACCAATACACATTCAGGTAGGGTCAGCCGCGTGTGCTTACAAAACCAGTAAATGGAGGTGAAAGGACTTGAAACCGTATCTCTGTCCTCTGTCCTCTTATACTTCCTGATCGCTTGGTGACTTTATTTAACCACATTCAGGGAGTAAGTGATCCCTGAAGACAACAAGTATCCTTCGTCTGGGCCTATTGTCGAAAGAAAAGTGTACTTGTTTCTTTGCACACCTCCATGTTTGAGGGACAACGGCAAGATCACTGCTGATTGGTGGAGCCACAAATATAAAGGAACACCTATTTCTGGACAGGAGCAGTTGGGAACAAAGAGTGTGTTGTGGAGTGAAGTGTTTATTTGAGGGTCCAACCTTCCTTCTTTAGGTGGTTATTCCTTCTTTACATTCGTGAACATCATAAAAAGCAATGATTTTAAAAGCCCAGACACATATTATTACAGCAATTCATTTCTTGAGGTGAGAGGAAATGAGAAGGAAGTTACTGCACCACTAAATCTATGCCTAAGCACTGCTGAAACCAAACAAAAAGAATTCACGGTGGCTAGGTAGGACTATTTTCTACTGACTCCCTCTGGGGACTCAAACAGACTCCATTAGTTTGTTTGTTTCTCAGTTTCACTTGTATAGGGTACCTGTCCCCGCCCCTTCAGCTTTTAGTTTGTCTGTGTCCTTGAATCTCATGTGAGTCTCCAGAAAGGGAGCATGGAGTTGGTCTTGAGTTTTCATCAGTTCTTCTAACCCTGTGTCTTTTGATTGGAGCACTCAAAGCCTGTACTTTTATTCTGATATTTGAGAGCTGTGCTCTTAATGCAATTTGAAATTTTTTTTGTTCTCATTAATATACAATCACATGCAGAACATTATGTTTTCTAGTCTATCCCCTTCACCAAGTACCCCCCAAATCCCAGTTACAGTCTCTGTCCTTCAGCATGTACTAGGATGCTGTAGAATCACTACATGTCTTCTCTGTGTTGTACAGCCCTTCCCATGAGACCCCACAATACCAATTATACATGCTAATCCTAATGACCGCATTCTTTTTCCCCGCCCTTATTACCCCCTTCCCACAAACCCTACCCAGTCCCTTTCTCTTTGGTAACTGTTAGTCCACTCTCTGTTTCTGTGAGTCTGCTGCTGTCTTTTCCTTCAGTTTTTCTTTGTTATCATACCCCACACATGACTGAAATCATTTGGTACATGTACTTCTCAGTTGGCCTATTTGACTGAGCATAATACCCTCTAGCTCCATCCACGTTATTGCAAATGATAGGATTTGTTTTCTTCTTATGGCTGCTTATGGCACTTTTTAAACTGGATTTCATTTTTCTTTTTTGTTTGTAGTTTAGCTATGTGCTTTCACCATTGCTCTCCTGGTTATGAGCAGTAGCTTTGTGTTAATCGATATGTACCTATATCTATCTATCTGTCTGTCTATCTATTTATCAATCAATCAAACAATCATCCTTTTGTCTTCAAATCTGTCCTTTTGTACAGAACAGTTAACCATATATCCTATATCACTTTTCTGCACTATGCTTCCAAAAATCCTGCAAAGTATCTAGGCTGTAGAGAGAGCACTGGGTTCACCGAGACACTTGCAGTTCGAGTCGGCCGCGTGTACCTACAAAACCAGGAAATGGTTTTGCCGGGACTTGAACCCGTGTCTCTATCCTCTGTCCTCCTTCATCTCCTTCTAAATGGCTGTCTGTATTTCGCCACATTCATTGACTCAGTGCTCCCTGAAGACCACAAGTATCATTCCTCTGGGCCTGTTGTCGACAGAAAAGTAAACTTGTTGCTTTGCTCACCACCATGTTTGAAGGACATCAGCGTGATCACCGCCGATAGGACGGAGGGTCAAATAAAAAGGAACACCAATTTCTAGACAGGAGCAGTTGGGAGCTAAGATTGTATTGTGGAGTGACGTGTTTATTTGAGTGTCCAAACTTCCCTCTTTAGGTGGTTATTAGATCTTCACATTCGTGAACATCAGAAAACCCATTGATTTCAAAGGCCCAGATGGTTATTATTACAGCAAATCAGTTGTTGAGGTGAGAGAAAATGAGAACTATGTTGCTGCACCACTAAATCCATGGCTGGGAACTGCTGAAACCAAACAAAAAGAATTCACGGTGGCCAGATAGGTCTATTTTCTGCTGACTGTCTCTGGGGACTCAAACAGAATCCATTTGTTTGAATGTTTGATTTTTTGTTTCACTCGTGTAGGGTGCTTGTCCACACACCTTCGGCTTGTAGTTTGTCTGTGTCCTTCTATCTCAAGTGAGTCTCCTGTAAGTAAGCACGTAGGTGTCTTGAGTTTTCATCCCTTCTTTCAACCGAGTGTCTTTTGTTTGCAGCACTCACTGCCTGACCTTTTATTCTGATGATTCTGAGCTGTGCACTTATTGCACTTAAAGAATTTTTTTATCATTAATCTACAATCACGTGAAGAACATTATGTTTACTATGCTCTCCCCTTCACCATGTCGCCCCGAAAAATCTCTTCTGTCACTGTCGATCAGCGTAGTTGGATGCTGTAGACCCCTTCACGATGTCCCCACCCACAAACCACATTATAGTCGCTGTCCATCAGTGAGTAGTATGACGCTTTATGATCTCTACTAGTCTTCTCTGTGTTGTACAGTACTCCCCATGCACACCGGACCCCACGCATTATACATGCTAATCCTAAGGCCCCCATTCTTTCTCCCCACACTTATCCCTTCCTTCAGACTCACCCTGCCGAGTCCATTTCCCTTTCGTAACTTTTCAGCAACTCTCGGATTCTGTGTGTCTGCTGCTATTTTTTTCCTTCAGTTTTTTTTGTTGTTATAGTCCACACATGAGTGAAATCACTTGGTACTTCTCTTTCTAAGCATGACCTATTTCTCTGAACATACTACCGTCTAGCTCCATCCACGTAATTGCAAATGGTAGTATTTGTTATCTCCTTAAGGCTGCTTACTGCACTTTTTAAACTGGATTTCATTCTTCCTTTTTGTTTGTACTTTAGCTATGTTATTCACCATTCAACTCCTGGTTATGAACAATAGCTTTGTGTCAATTGATGTGTATCTGTATGTATCTGTCTAACGGTCTGTCTGTCTATCTATGTATCTATGTATATATGTATCTATCTATCTATCTATCTGCCTATCATCTATCTATGATGTCTATCATCTAATAATCTACGTACCTCTCTATCTGTCTTTCATCTGTCGTCTGTGTACCTATCTATCAATGAATCAATCATCTTTTTGTCTGCCCATCTATCCTTCTGTACAGAACAGTTAGCAACATAGCCTATGTCTCTTCCCTACATTATGCTTCCAGAAATCTTGCAAGGTAACTAAGCCATAAGGAGAGCACTGTGTTCACCAATACACATTCAGGTAGGGTCAGCCGCGTGTGCTTACAAAACCAGTAAATGGAGGTGAAAGGACTTGAAACCGTATCTCTGTCCTCTGTCCTCTTATACTTCCTGATCGCTTGGTGACTTTATTTAACCACATTCAGGGAGTAAGTGATCCCTGAAGACAACAAGTATCCTTCGTCTGGGCCTATTGTCGAAAGAAAAGTGTACTTGTTTCTTTGCACACCTCCATGTTTGAGGGACAACGGCAAGATCACTGCTGATTGGTGGAGCCACAAATATAAAGGAACACCTATTTCTGGACAGGAGCAGTTGGGAACAAAGAGTGTGTTGTGGAGTGAAGTGTTTATTTGAGGGTCCAACCTTCCTTCTTTAGGTGGTTATTCCTTCTTTACATTCGTGAACATCATAAAAAGCAATGATTTTAAAAGCCCAGACACATATTATTACAGCAATTCATTTCTTGAGGTGAGAGGAAATGAGAAGGAAGTTACTGCACCACTAAATCTATGCCTAAGCACTGCTGAAACCAAACAAAAAGAATTCACGGTGGCTAGGTAGGACTATTTTCTACTGACTCCCTCTGGGGACTCAAACAGACTCCATTAGTTTGTTTGTTTCTCAGTTTCACTTGTATAGGGTACCTGTCCCCGCCCCTTCAGCTTTTAGTTTGTCTGTGTCCTTGAATCTCATGTGAGTCTCCAGAAAGGGAGCATGGAGTTGGTCTTGAGTTTTCATCAGTTCTTCTAACCCTGTGTCTTTTGATTGGAGCACTCAAAGCCTGTACTTTTATTCTGATATTTGAGAGCTGTGCTCTTAATGCAATTTGAAATTTTTTTTGTTCTCATTAATATACAATCACATGCAGAACATTATGTTTTCTAGTCTATCCCCTTCACCAAGTACCCCCCAAATCCCAGTTACAGTCTCTGTCCTTCAGCATGTACTAGGATGCTGTAGAATCACTACATGTCTTCTCTGTGTTGTACAGCCCTTCCCATGAGACCCCACAATACCAATTATACATGCTAATCCTAATGACCGCATTCTTTTTCCCCGCCCTTATTACCCCCTTCCCACAAACCCTACCCAGTCCCTTTCTCTTTGGTAACTGTTAGTCCACTCTCTGTTTCTGTGAGTCTGCTGCTGTCTTTTCCTTCAGTTTTTCTTTGTTATCATACCCCACACATGACTGAAATCATTTGGTACATGTACTTCTCAGTTGGCCTATTTGACTGAGCATAATACCCTCTAGCTCCATCCACGTTATTGCAAATGATAGGATTTGTTTTCTTCTTATGGCTGCTTATGGCACTTTTTAAACTGGATTTCATTTTTCTTTTTTGTTTGTAGTTTCGCTATGTGCTTTCACCATTGCTCTCCTGGTTATGAGCAGTAGCTTTGTGTTAATCGATATGTACCTATATCTATCTATCTGTCTGTCTATCTATTTATCAATCAATCAAACAATCATCCTTTTGTCTTCAAATCTGTCCTTTTGTACAGAACAGTTAACCATATATCCTATATCACTTTTCTGCACTATGCTTCCAAAAATCCTGCAAAGTATCTAGGCTGTAGAGAGAGCACTGGGTTCACCGAGACACTTGCAGTTCGAGTCGGCCGCGTGTACCTACAAAACCAGGAAATGGTTTTGCCGGGACTTGAACCCGTGTCTCTATCCTCTGTCCTCCTTCATCTCCTTCTAAATGGCTGTCTGTATTTCGCCACATTCATTGACTCAGTGCTCCCTGAAGACCACAAGTATCATTCCTCTGGGCCTGTTGTCGACAGAAAAGTAAACTTGTTGCTTTGCTCACCACCATGTTTGAAGGACATCAGCGTGATCACCGCCGATAGGACGGAGGGTCAAATAAAAAGGAACACCAATTTCTAGACAGGAGCAGTTGGGAGCTAAGATTGTATTGTGGAGTGACGTGTTTATTTGAGTGTCCAAACTTCCCTCTTTAGGTGGTTATTAGATCTTCACATTCGTGAACATCAGAAAACCCATTGATTTCAAAGGCCCAGATGGTTATTATTACAGCAAATCAGTTGTTGAGGTGAGAGAAAATGAGAACTATGTTGCTGCACCACTAAATCCATGGCTGGGAACTGCTGAAACCAAACAAAAAGAATTCACGGTGGCCAGATAGGTCTATTTTCTGCTGACTGTCTCTGGGGACTCAAACAGAATCCATTTGTTTGAATGTTTGATTTTCAGTTTCACTCGTGTAGGGTACTTGTCCACACACCTTCGGCTTGTAGTTTGTCTGTGTCCTTCTATCTCAAGTGAGTCTCCTGTAAGTAAGCACGTAGGTGTCTTGAGTTTTCATCCCTTCTTTCAACCGAGTGTCTTTTGTTTGCAGCACTCACTGCCTGACCTTTTATTCTGATGATTCTGAGCTGTGCACTTATTGCACTTAAAGAATTTTTTTTATCATTAATCTACAATCACGTGAAGAACATTATGTTTACTATGCTCTCCCCTTCACCATGTCGCCCCGAAAAATCTCTTCTGTCACTGTCGATCAGCGTAGTTGGATGCTGTAGACCCCTTCACGATGTCCCCACCCACAAACCACATTATAGTCGCTGTCCATCAGTGAGTAGTATGACGCTTTATGATCTCTACTAGTCTTCTCTGTGTTGTACAGTACTCCCCATGCACACCGGACCCCACGCATTATACATGCTAATCCTAAGGCCCCCATTCTTTCTCCCCACACTTATCCCTTCCTTCAGACTCACCCTGCCGAGTCCATTTCCCTTTCGTAACTTTTCAGCAACTCTCGGATTCTGTGTGTCTGCTGCTATTTTTTTCCTTCAGTTTTTTTTGTTGTTATAGTCCACACATGAGTGAAATCACTTGGTACTTCTCTTTCTAAGCATGACCTATTTCTCTGAACATACTACCGTCTAGCTCCATCCACGTAATTGCAAATGGTAGTATTTGTTATCTCCTTAAGGCTGCTTACTGCACTTTTTAAACTGGATTTCATTCTTCCTTTTTGTTTGTACTTTAGCTATGTTATTCACCATTCAACTCCTGGTTATGAACAATAGCTTTGTGTCAATTGATGTGTATCTGTATGTATCTGTCTAACGGTCTGTCTGTCTATCTATGTATCTATGTATATATGTATCTATCTATCTATCTATCTGCCTATCATCTATCTATGATGTCTATCATCTAATAATCTACGTACCTCTCTATCTGTCTTTCATCTGTCGTCTGTGTACCTATCTATCAATGAATCAATCATCTTTTTGTCTGCCCATCTATCCTTCTGTACAGAACAGTTAGCAACATAGCCTATGTCTCTTCCCTACATTATGCTTCCAGAAATCTTGCAAGGTAACTAAGCCATAAGGAGAGCACTGTGTTCACCAATACACATTCAGGTAGGGTCAGCCGCGTGTGCTTACAAAACCAGTAAATGGAGGTGAAAGGACTTGAAACCGTATCTCTGTCCTCTGTCCTCTTATACTTCCTGATCGCTTGGTGACTTTATTTAACCACATTCAGGGAGTAAGTGATCCCTGAAGACAACAAGTATCCTTCGTCTGGGCCTATTGTCGAAAGAAAAGTGTACTTGTTTCTTTGCACACCTCCATGTTTGAGGGACAACGGCAAGATCACTGCTGATTGGTGGAGCCACAAATATAAAGGAACACCTATTTCTGGACAGGAGCAGTTGGGAACAAAGAGTGTGTTGTGGAGTGAAGTGTTTATTTGAGGGTCCAACCTTCCTTCTTTAGGTGGTTATTCCTTCTTTACATTCGTGAACATCATAAAAAGCAATGATTTTAAAAGCCCAGACACATATTATTACAGCAATTCATTTCTTGAGGTGAGAGGAAATGAGAAGGAAGTTACTGCACCACTAAATCTATGCCTAAGCACTGCTGAAACCAAACAAAAAGAATTCACGGTGGCTAGGTAGGACTATTTTCTACTGACTCCCTCTGGGGACTCAAACAGACTCCATTAGTTTGTTTGTTTCTCAGTTTCACTTGTATAGGGTACCTGTCCCCGCCCCTTCAGCTTTTAGTTTGTCTGTGTCCTTGAATCTCATGTGAGTCTCCAGAAAGGGAGCATGGAGTTGGTCTTGAGTTTTCATCAGTTCTTCTAACCCTGTGTCTTTTGATTGGAGCACTCAAAGCCTGTACTTTTATTCTGATATTTGAGAGCTGTGCTCTTAATGCAATTTGAAATTTTTTTTGTTCTCATTAATATACAATCACATGCAGAACATTATGTTTTCTAGTCTATCCCCTTCACCAAGTACCCCCCAAATCCCAGTTACAGTCTCTGTCCTTCAGCATGTACTAGGATGCTGTAGAATCACTACATGTCTTCTCTGTGTTGTACAGCCCTTCCCATGAGACCCCACAATACCAATTATACATGCTAATCCTAATGACCGCATTCTTTTTCCCCGCCCTTATTACCCCCTTCCCACAAACCCTACCCAGTCCCTTTCTCTTTGGTAACTGTTAGTCCACTCTCTGTTTCTGTGAGTCTGCTGCTGTCTTTTCCTTCAGTTTTTCTTTGTTATCATACCCCACACATGACTGAAATCATTTGGTACATGTACTTCTCAGTTGGCCTATTTGACTGAGCATAATACCCTCTAGCTCCATCCACGTTATTGCAAATGATAGGATTTGTTTTCTTCTTATGGCTGCTTATGGCACTTTTTTAACTGGATTTCATTTTTCTTTTTTGTTTGTAGTTTCGCTATGTGCTTTCACCATTGCTCTCCTGGTTATGAGCAGTAGCTTTGTGTTAATCGATATGTACCTATATCTATCTATCTGTCTGTCTATCTATTTATCAATCAATCAATCAATCATCCTTTTGTCTTCAAATCTGTCCTTTTGTACAGAACAGTTAACCATATATCCTATATCACTTTTCTACACTATGCTTCCAAAAATCCTGCAAAGTATCTAGGCTGTAGAGAGAGCACTGGGTTCACCGAGACACTTGCAGTTCGAGTCGGCCGCGTGTACCTACAAAACCAGGAAATGGTTTTGCCGGGACTTGAACCCGTGTCTCTATCCTCTGTCCTCCTTCATCTCCTTCTAAATGGCTGTCTGTATTTCGCCACTTTCATTGACTCAGTGCTCCCTGAAGACCACAAGTATCATTCCTCTGGGCCTGTTGTCGACAGAAAAGTAAACTTGTTGCTTTGCTCACCACCATGTTTGAAGGACATCAGCGTGATCACCGCCGATAGGACGGAGGGTCAAATAAAAAGGAACACCAATTTCTAGACAGGAGCAGTTGGGAGCTAAGATTGTATTGTGGAGTGACGTGTTTATTTGAGTGTCCAAACTTCCCTCTTTAGGTGGTTATTAGATCTTCACATTCGTGAACATCAGAAAACCCATTGATTTCAAAGGCCCAGATGGTTATTATTACAGCAAATCAGTTGTTGAGGTGAGAGAAAATGAGAACTATGTTGCTGCACCACTAAATCCATGGCTGGGAACTGCTGAAACCAAACAAAAAGAATTCACGGTGGCCAGATAGGTCTATTTTCTGCTGACTGTCTCTGGGGACTCAAACAGAATCCATTTGTTTGAATGTTTGATTTTCAGTTTCACTCGTGTAGGGTGCTTGTCCACACACCTTCGGCTTGTAGTTTGTCTGTGTCCTTCTATCTCAAGTGAGTCTCCTGTAAGTAAGCACGTAGGTGTCTTGAGTTTTCATCCCTTCTTTCAACCGAGTGTCTTTTGTTTGCAGCACTCACTGCCTGACCTTTTATTCTGATGATTCTGAGCTGTGCACTTATTGCACTTAAAGAATTTTTTTTATCATTAATCTACAATCACGTGAAGAACATTATGTTTACTATGCTCTCCCCTTCACCATGTCGCCCCGAAAAATCTCTTCTGTCACTGTCGATCAGCGTAGTTGGATGCTGTAGACCCCTTCACGATGTCCCCACCCACAAACCACATTATAGTCGCTGTCCATCAGTGAGTAGTATGACGCTTTATGATCTCTACTAGTCTTCTCTGTGTTGTACAGTACTCCCCATGCACACCGGACCCCACGCATTATACATGCTAATCCTAAGGCCCCCATTCTTTCTCCCCACACTTATCCCTTCCTTCAGACTCACCCTGCCGAGTCCATTTCCCTTTCGTAACTTTTCAGCAACTCTCGGATTCTGTGTGTCTGCTGCTATTTTTTTCCTTCAGTTTTTTTTGTTGTTATAGTCCACACATGAGTGAAATCACTTGGTACTTCTCTTTCTAAGCATGACCTATTTCTCTGAACATACTACCGTCTAGCTCCATCCACGTAATTGCAAATGGTAGTATTTGTTATCTCCTTAAGGCTGCTTACTGCACTTTTTAAACTGGATTTCATTCTTCCTTTTTGTTTGTACTTTAGCTATGTTATTCACCATTCAACTCCTGGTTATGAACAATAGCTTTGTGTCAATTGATGTGTATCTGTATGTATCTATCTAACGGTCTGTCTGTCTATCTATGTATCTATGTATATATGTATCTATCTATCTATCTATCTGCCTATCATCTATCTATGATGTCTATCATCTAATAATCTACGTACCTCTCTATCTGTCTTTCATCTGTCCTCTGTGTACCTATCTATCAATGAATCAATCATCTTTTTGTCTGCCCATCTATCCTTCTGTACAGAACAGTTAGCAACATAGCCTATGTCTCTTCCCTACATTATGCTTCCAGAAATCTTGCAAGGTAACTAAGCCATAAGGAGAGCACTGTGTTCACCAATACACATTCAGGTAGGGTCAGCCGCGTGTGCTTACAAAACCAGTAAATGGAGGTGAAAGGACTTGAAACCGTATCTCTGTCCTCTGTCCTCTTATACTTCCTGATCGCTTGGTGACTTTATTTAACCACATTCAGGGAGTAAGTGATCCCTGAAGACAACAAGTATCCTTCGTCTGGGCCTATTGTCGAAAGAAAAGTGTACTTGTTTCTTTGCACACCTCCATGTTTGAGGGACAACGGCAAGATCACTGCTGATTGGTGGAGCCACAAATATAAAGGAACACCTATTTCTGGACAGGAGCAGTTGGGAACAAAGAGTGTGTTGTGGAGTGAAGTGTTTATTTGAGGGTCCAACCTTCCTTCTTTAGGTGGTTATTCCTTCTTTACATTCGTGAACATCATAAAAAGCAATGATTTTAAAAGCCCAGACACATATTATTACAGCAATTCATTTCTTGAGGTGAGAGGAAATGAGAAGGAAGTTACTGCACCACTAAATCTATGCCTAAGCACTGCTGAAACCAAACAAAAAGAATTCACGGTGGCTAGGTAGGACTATTTTCTACTGACTCCCTCTGGGGACTCAAACAGACTCCATTAGTTTGTTTGTTTCTCAGTTTCACTTGTATAGGGTACCTGTCCCCGCCCCTTCAGCTTTTACTTTGTCTGTGTCCTTGAATCTCATGTGAGTCTCCAGAAAGGGAGCATGGAGTTGGTCTTGAGTTTTCATCAGTTCTTCTAACCCTGTGTCTTTTGATTGGAGCACTCAAAGCCTGTACTTTTATTCTGATATTTGAGAGCTGTGCTCTTAATGCAATTTGAAATTTTTTTTGTTCTCATTAATATACAATCACATGCAGAACATTATGTTTTCTAGTCTATCCCCTTCACCAAGTACCCCCCAAATCCCAGTTACAGTCTCTGTCCTTCAGCATGTACTAGGATGCTGTAGAATCACTACATGTCTTCTCTGTGTTGTACAGCCCTTCCCATGAGACCCCACAATACCAATTATACATGCTAATCCTAATGACCGCATTCTTTTTCCCCGCCCTTATTACCCCCTTCCCACAAACCCTACCCAGTCCCTTTCTCTTTGGTAACTGTTAGTCCACTCTCTGTTTCTGTGAGTCTGCTGCTGTCTTTTCCTTCAGTTTTTCTTTGTTATCATACCCCACACATGACTGAAATCATTTGGTACATGTACTTCTCAGTTGGCCTATTTGACTGAGCATAATACCCTCTAGCTCCATCCACGTTATTGCAAATGATAGGATTTGTTTTCTTCTTATGGCTGCTTATGGCACTTTTTAAACTGGATTTCATTTTTCTTTTTTGTTTGTAGTTTCGCTATGTGCTTTCACCATTGCTCTCCTGGTTATGAGCAGTAGCTTTGTGTTAATCGATATGTACCTATATCTATCTATCTGTCTGTCTATCTATTTATCAATCAATCAATCAATCATCCTTTTGTCTTCAAATCTGTCCTTTTGTACAGAACAGTTAACCATATATCCTATATCACTTTTCTACACTATGCTTCCAAAAATCCTGCAAAGTATCTAGGCTGTAGAGAGAGCACTGGGTTCACCGAGACACTTGCAGTTCGAGTCGGCCGCGTGTACCTACAAAACCAGGAAATGGTTTTGCCGGGACTTGAACCCGTGTCTCTATCCTCTGTCCTCCTTCATCTCCTTCTAAATGGCTGTCTGTATTTCGCCACATTCATTGACTCAGTGCTCCCTGAAGACCACAAGTATCATTCCTCTGGGCCTGTTGTCGACAGAAAAGTAAACTTGTTGCTTTGCTCACCACCATGTTTGAAGGACATCAGCGTGATCACCGCCGATAGGACGGAGGGTCAAATAAAAAGGAACACCAATTTCTAGACAGGAGCAGTTGGGAGCTAAGATTGTATTGTGGAGTGACGTGTTTATTTGAGTGTCCAAACTTCCCTCTTTAGGTGGTTATTAGATCTTCACATTCGTGAACATCAGAAAACCCATTGATTTCAAAGGCCCAGATGGTTATTATTACAGCAAATCAGTTGTTGAGGTGAGAGAAAATGAGAACTATGTTGCTGCACCACTAAATCCATGGCTGGGAACTGCTGAAACCAAACAAAAAGAATTCACGGTGGCCAGATAGGTCTATTTTCTGCTGACTGTCTCTGGGGACTCAAACAGAATCCATTTGTTTGAATGTTTGATTTTCAGTTTCACTCGTGTAGGGTGCTTGTCCACACACCTTCGGCTTGTAGTTTGTCTGTGTCCTTCTATCTCAAGTGAGTCTCCTGTAAGTAAGCACGTAGGTGTCTTGAGTTTTCATCCCTTCTTTCAACCGAGTGTCTTTTGTTTGCAGCACTCACTGCCTGACCTTTTATTCTGATGATTCTGAGCTGTGCACTTATTGCACTTAAAGAATTTTTTTTATCATTAATCTACAATCACGTGAAGAACATTATGTTTACTATGCTCTCCCCTTCACCATGTCGCCCCGAAAAATCTCTTCTGTCACTGTCGATCAGCGTAGTTGGATGCTGTAGACCCCTTCACGATGTCCCCACCCACAAACCACATTATAGTCGCTGTCCATCAGTGAGTAGTATGACGCTTTATGATCTCTACTAGTCTTCTCTGTGTTGTACAGTACTCCCCATGCACACCGGACCCCACGCATTATACATGCTAATCCTAAGGCCCCCATTCTTTCTCCCCACACTTATCCCTTCCTTCAGACTCACCCTGCCGAGTCCATTTCCCTTTCGTAACTTTTCAGCAACTCTCGGATTCTGTGTGTCTGCTGCTATTTTTTTCCTTCAGTTTTTTTTGTTGTTATAGTCCACACATGAGTGAAATCACTTGGTACTTCTCTTTCTAAGCATGACCTATTTCTCTGAACATACTACCGTCTAGCTCCATCCACGTAATTGCAAGTGGTAGTATTTGTTATCTCCTTAAGGCTGCTTACTGCACTTTTTAAACTGGATTTCATTCTTCCTTTTTGTTTGTACTTTAGCTATGTTATTCACCATTCAACTCCTGGTTATGAACAATAGCTTTGTGTCAATTGATGTGTATCTGTATGTATCTATCTAACGGTCTGTCTGTCTATCTATGTATCTATGTATATATGTATCTATCTATCTATCTATCTGCCTATCATCTATCTATGATGTCTATCATCTAATAATCTACGTACCTCTCTATCTGTCTTTCATCTGTCGTCTGTGTACCTATCTATCAATGAATCAATCATCTTTTTGTCTGCCCATCTATCCTTCTGTACAGAACAGTTAGCAACATAGCCTATGTCTCTTCCCTACATTATGCTTCCAGAAATCTTGCAAGGTAACTAAGCCATAAGGAGAGCACTGTGTTCACCAATACACATTCAGGTAGGGTCAGCCGCGTGTGCTTACAAAACCAGTAAATGGAGGTGAAAGGACTTGAAACCGTATCTCTGTCCTCTGTCCTCTTATACTTCCTGATCGCTTGGTGACTTTATTTAACCACATTCAGGGAGTAAGTGATCCCTGAAGACAACAAGTATCCTTCGTCTGGGCCTATTGTCGAAAGAAAAGTGTACTTGTTTCTTTGCACACCTCCATGTTTGAGGGACAACGGCAAGATCACTGCTGATTGGTGGAGCCACAAATATAAAGGAACACCTATTTCTGGACAGGAGCAGTTGGGAACAAAGAGTGTGTTGTGGAGTGAAGTGTTTATTTGAGGGTCCAACCTTCCTTCTTTAGGTGGTTATTCCTTCTTTACATTCGTGAACATCATAAAAAGCAATGATTTTAAAAGCCCAGACACATATTATTACAGCAATTCATTTCTTGAGGTGAGAGGAAATGAGAAGGAAGTTACTGCACCACTAAATCTATGCCTAAGCACTGCTGAAACCAAACAAAAAGAATTCACGGTGGCTAGGTAGGACTATTTTCTACTGACTCCCTCTGGGGACTCAAACAGACTCCATTAGTTTGTTTGTTTCTCAGTTTCACTTGTATAGGGTACCTGTCCCCGCCCCTTCAGCTTTTACTTTGTCTGTGTCCTTGAATCTCATGTGAGTCTCCAGAAAGGGAGCATGGAGTTGGTCTTGAGTTTTCATCAGTTCTTCTAACCCTGTGTCTTTTGATTGGAGCACTCAAAGCCTGTACTTTTATTCTGATATTTGAGAGCTGTGCTCTTAATGCAATTTGAAATTTTTTTTGTTCTCATTAATATACAATCACATGCAGAACATTATGTTTTCTAGTCTATCCCCTTCACCAAGTACCCCCCAAATCCCAGTTACAGTCTCTGTCCTTCAGCATGTACTAGGATGCTGTAGAATCACTACATGTCTTCTCTGTGTTGTACAGCCCTTCCCATGAGACCCCACAATACCAATTATACATGCTAATCCTAATGACCGCATTCTTTTTCCCCGCCCTTATTACCCCCTTCCCACAAACCCTACCCAGTCCCTTTCTCTTTGGTAACTGTTAGTCCACTCTCTGTTTCTGTGAGTCTGCTGCTGTCTTTTCCTTCAGTTTTTCTTTGTTATCATACCCCACACATGACTGAAATCATTTGGTACATGTACTTCTCAGTTGGCCTATTTGACTGAGCATAATACCCTCTAGCTCCATCCACGTTATTGCAAATGATAGGATTTGTTTTCTTCTTATGGCTGCTTATGGCACTTTTTAAACTGGATTTCATTTTTCTTTTTTGTTTGTAGTTTCGCTATGTGCTTTCACCATTGCTCTCCTGGTTATGAGCAGTAGCTTTGTGTTAATCGATATGTACCTATATCTATCTATCTGTCTGTCTATCTATTTATCAATCAATCAATCAATCATCCTTTTGTCTTCAAATCTGTCCTTTTGTACAGAACAGTTAACCATATATCCTATATCACCTTTCTACACTATGCTTCCAAAAATCCTGCAAAGTATCTAGGCTGTAGAGAGAGCACTGGGTTCACCGAGACACTTGCAGTTCGAGTCGGCCGCGTGTACCTACAAAACCAGGAAATGGTTTTGCCGGGACTTGAACCCGTGTCTCTATCCTCTGTCCTCCTTCATCTCCTTCTAAATGGCTGTCTGTATTTCGCCACATTCATTGACTCAGTGCTCCCTGAAGACCACAAGTATCATTCCTCTGGGCCTGTTGTCGACAGAAAAGTAAACTTGTTGCTTTGCTCACCACCATGTTTGAAGGACATCAGCGTGATCACCGCCGATAGGACGGAGGGTCAAATAAAAAGGAACACCAATTTCTAGACAGGAGCAGTTGGGAGCTAAGATTGTATTGTGGAGTGACGTGTTTATTTGAGTGTCCAAACTTCCCTCTTTAGGTGGTTATTAGATCTTCACATTCGTGAACATCAGAAAACCCATTGATTTCAAAGGCCCAGATGGTTATTATTACAGCAAATCAGTTGTTGAGGTGAGAGAAAATGAGAACTATGTTGCTGCACCACTAAATCCATGGCTGGGAACTGCTGAAACCAAACAAAAAGAATTCACGGTGGCCAGATAGGTCTATTTTCTGCTGACTGTCTCTGGGGACTCAAACAGAATCCATTTGTTTGAATGTTTGATTTTCAGTTTCACTCGTGTAGGGTACTTGTCCACACACCTTCGGCTTGTAGTTTGTCTGTGTCCTTCTATCTCAAGTGAGTCTCCTGTAAGTAAGCACGTAGGTGTCTTGAGTTTTCATCCCTTCTTTCAACCGAGTGTCTTTTGTTTGCAGCACTCACTGCCTGACCTTTTATTCTGATGATTCTGAGCTGTGCACTTATTGCACTTAAAGAATTTTTTTTATCATTAATCTACAATCACGTGAAGAACATTATGTTTACTATGCTCTCCCCTTCACCATGTCGCCCCGAAAAATCTCTTCTGTCACTGTCGATCAGCGTAGTTGGATGCTGTAGACCCCTTCACGATGTCCCCACCCACAAACCACATTATAGTCGCTGTCCATCAGTGAGTAGTATGACGCTTTATGATCTCTACTAGTCTTCTCTGTGTTGTACAGTACTCCCCATGCACACCGGACCCCACGCATTATACATGCTAATCCTAAGGCCCCCATTCTTTCTCCCCACACTTATCCCTTCCTTCAGACTCACCCTGCCGAGTCCATTTCCCTTTCGTAACTTTTCAGCAACTCTCGGATTCTGTGTGTCTGCTGCTATTTTTTTCCTTCAGTTTTTTTTGTTGTTATAGTCCACACATGAGTGAAATCACTTGGTACTTCTCTTTCTAAGCATGACCTATTTCTCTGAACATACTACCGTCTAGCTCCATCCACGTAATTGCAAATGGTAGTATTTGTTATCTCCTTAAGGCTGCTTACTGCACTTTTTAAACTGGATTTCATTCTTCCTTTTTGTTTGTACTTTAGCTATGTTATTCACCATTCAACTCCTGGTTATGAACAATAGCTTTGTGTCAATTGATGTGTATCTGTATGTATCTGTCTAACGGTCTGTCTGTCTATCTATGTATCTATGTATATATGTATCTATCTATCTATCTATCTGCCTATCAACTATCTATGATGTCTATCATCTAATAATCTACGTACCTCTCTATCTATCTTTCATCTGTCGTCTGTGTACCTATCTATCAATGAATCAATCATCTTTTTGTCTGCCCATCTATCCTTCTGTACAGAACAGTTAGCAACATAGCCTATGTCTCTTCCCTACATTATGCTTCCAGAAATCTTGCAAGGTAACTAAGCCATAAGGAGAGCACTGTGTTCACCAATACACATTCAGGTAGGGTCAGCCGCGTGTGCTTACAAAACCAGTAAATGGAGGTGAAAGGACTTGAAACCGTATCTCTGTCCTCTGTCCTCTTATACTTCCTGATCGCTTGGTGACTTTATTTAACCACATTCAGGGAGTAAGTGATCCCTGAAGACAACAAGTATCCTTCGTCTGGGCCTATTGTCGAAAGAAAAGTGTACTTGTTTCTTTGCACACCTCCATGTTTGAGGGACAACGGCAAGATCACTGCTGATTGGTGGAGCCACAAATATAAAGGAACACCTATTTCTGGACAGGAGCAGTTGGGAACAAAGAGTGTGTTGTGGAGTGAAGTGTTTATTTGAGGGTCCAACCTTCCTTCTTTAGGTGGTTATTCCTTCTTTACATTCGTGAACATCATAAAAAGCAATGATTTTAAAAGCCCAGACACATATTATTACAGCAATTCATTTCTTGAGGTGAGAGGAAATGAGAAGGAAGTTACTGCACCACTAAATCTATGCCTAAGCACTGCTGAAACCAAACAAAAAGAATTCACGGTGGCTAGGTAGGACTATTTTCTACTGACTCCCTCTGGGGACTCAAACAGACTCCATTAGTTTGTTTGTTTCTCAGTTTCACTTGTATAGGGTACCTGTCCCCGCCCCTTCAGCTTTTAGTTTGTCTGTGTCCTTGAATCTCATGTGAGTCTCCAGAAAGGGAGCATGGAGTTGGTCTTGAGTTTTCATCAGTTCTTCTAACCCTGTGTCTTTTGATTGGAGCACTCAAAGCCTGTACTTTTATTCTGATATTTGAGAGCTGTGCTCTTAATGCAATTTGAAATTTTTTTTGTTCTCATTAATATACAATCACATGCAGAACATTATGTTTTCTAGTCTATCCCCTTCACCAAGTACCCCCCAAATCCCAGTTACAGTCTCTGTCCTTCAGCATGTACTAGGATGCTGTAGAATCACTACATGTCTTCTCTGTGTTGTACAGCCCTTCCCATGAGACCCCACAATACCAATTATACATGCTAATCCTAATGACCGCATTCTTTTTCCCCGCCCTTATTACCCCCTTCCCACAAACCCTACCCAGTCCCTTTCTCTTTGGTAACTGTTAGTCCACTCTCTGTTTCTGTGAGTCTGCTGCTGTCTTTTCCTTCAGTTTTTCTTTGTTATCATACCCCACACATGACTGAAATCATTTGGTACATGTACTTCTCAGTTGGCCTATTTGACTGAGCATAATACCCTCTAGCTCCATCCACGTTATTGCAAATGATAGGATTTGTTTTCTTCTTATGGCTGCTTATGGCACTTTTTAAACTGGATTTCATTTTTCTTTTTTGTTTGTAGTTTCGCTATGTGCTTTCACCATTGCTCTCCTGGTTATGAGCAGTAGCTTTGTGTTAATCGATATGTACCTATATCTATCTATCTGTCTGTCTATCTATTTATCAATCAATCAATCAATCATCCTTTTGTCTTCAAATCTGTCCTTTTGTACAGAACAGTTAACCATATATCCTATATCACCTTTCTACACTATGCTTCCAAAAATCCTGCAAAGTATCTAGGCTGTAGAGAGAGCACTGGGTTCACCGAGACACTTGCAGTTCGAGTCGGCCGCGTGTACCTACAAAACCAGGAAATGGTTTTGCCGGGACTTGAACCCGTGTCTCTATCCTCTGTCCTCCTTCATCTCCTTCTAAATGGCTGTCTGTATTTCGCCACATTCATTGACTCAGTGCTCCCTGAAGACCACAAGTATCATTCCTCTGGGCCTGTTGTCGACAGAAAAGTAAACTTGTTGCTTTGCTCACCACCATGTTTGAAGGACATCAGCGTGATCACCGCCGATAGGACGGAGGGTCAAATAAAAAGGAACACCAATTTCTAGACAGGAGCAGTTGGGAGCTAAGATTGTATTGTGGAGTGACGTGTTTATTTGAGTGTCCAAACTTCCCTCTTTAGGTGGTTATTAGATCTTCACATTCGTGAACATCAGAAAACCCATTGATTTCAAAGGCCCAGATGGTTATTATTACAGCAAATCAGTTGTTGAGGTGAGAGAAAATGAGAACTATGTTGCTGCACCACTAAATCCATGGCTGGGAACTGCTGAAACCAAACAAAAAGAATTCACGGTGGCCAGATAGGTCTATTTTCTGCTGACTGTCTCTGGGGACTCAAACAGAATCCATTTGTTTGAATGTTTGATTTTCAGTTTCACTCGTGTAGGGTACTTGTCCACACACCTTCGGCTTGTAGTTTGTCTGTGTCCTTCTATCTCAAGTGAGTCTCCTGTAAGTAAGCACGTAGGTGTCTTGAGTTTTCATCCCTTCTTTCAACCGAGTGTCTTTTGTTTGCAGCACTCACTGCCTGACCTTTTATTCTGATGATTCTGAGCTGTGCACTTATTGCACTTAAAGAATTTTTTTTATCATTAATCTACAATCACGTGAAGAACATTATGTTTACTATGCTCTCCCCTTCACCATGTCGCCCCGAAAAATCTCTTCTGTCACTGTCGATCAGCGTAGTTGGATGCTGTAGACCCCTTCACGATGTCCCCACCCACAAACCACATTATAGTCGCTGTCCATCAGTGAGTAGTATGACGCTTTATGATCTCTACTAGTCTTCTCTGTGTTGTACAGTACTCCCCATGCACACCGGACCCCACGCATTATACATGCTAATCCTAAGGCCCCCATTCTTTCTCCCCACACTTATCCCTTCCTTCAGACTCACCCTGCCGAGTCCATTTCCCTTTCGTAACTTTTCAGCAACTCTCGGATTCTGTGTGTCTGCTGCTATTTTTTTCCTTCAGTTTTTTTTGTTGTTATAGTCCACACATGAGTGAAATCACTTGGTACTTCTCTTTCTAAGCATGACCTATTTCTCTGAACATACTACCGTCTAGCTCCATCCACGTAATTGCAAATGGTAGAATTTGTTATCTCCTTAAGGCTGCTTACTGCACTTTTTAAACTGGATTTCATTCTTCCTTTTTGTTTGTACTTTAGCTATGTTATTCACCATTCAACTCCTGGTTATGAACAATAGCTTTGTGTCAATTGATGTGTATCTGTATGTATCTGTCTAACGGTCTGTCTGTCTATCTATGTATCTATGTATATATGTATCTATCTATCTATCTATCTGCCTATCAACTATCTATGATGTCTATCATCTAATAATCTACGTACCTCTCTATCTATCTTTCATCTGTCGTCTGTGTACCTATCTATCAATGAATCAATCATCTTTTTGTCTGCCCATCTATCCTTCTGTACAGAACAGTTAGCAACATAGCCTATGTCTCTTCCCTACATTATGCTTCCAGAAATCTTGCAAGGTAACTAAGCCATAAGGAGAGCACTGTGTTCACCAATACACATTCAGGTAGGGTCAGCCGCGTGTGCTTACAAAACCAGTAAATGGAGGTGAAAGGACTTGAAACCGTATCTCTGTCCTCTGTCCTCTTATACTTCCTGATCGCTTGGTGACTTTATTTAACCACATTCAGGGAGTAAGTGATCCCTGAAGACAACAAGTATCCTTCGTCTGGGCCTATTGTCGAAAGAAAAGTGTACTTGTTTCTTTGCACACCTCCATGTTTGAGGGACAACGGCAAGATCACTGCTGATTGGTGGAGCCACAAATATAAAGGAACACCTATTTCTGGACAGGAGCAGTTGGGAACAAAGAGTGTGTTGTGGAGTGAAGTGTTTATTTGAGGGTCCAACCTTCCTTCTTTAGGTGGTTATTCCTTCTTTACATTCGTGAACATCATAAAAAGCAATGATTTTAAAAGCCCAGACACATATTATTACAGCAATTCATTTCTTGAGGTGAGAGGAAATGAGAAGGAAGTTACTGCACCACTAAATCTATGCCTAAGCACTGCTGAAACCAAACAAAAAGAATTCACGGTGGCTAGGTAGGACTATTTTCTACTGACTCCCTCTGGGGACTCAAACAGACTCCATTAGTTTGTTTGTTTCTCAGTTTCACTTGTATAGGGTACCTGTCCCCGCCCCTTCAGCTTTTAGTTTGTCTGTGTCCTTGAATCTCATGTGAGTCTCCAGAAAGGGAGCATGGAGTTGGTCTTGAGTTTTCATCAGTTCTTCTAACCCTGTGTCTTTTGATTGGAGCACTCAAAGCCTGTACTTTTATTCTGATATTTGAGAGCTGTGCTCTTAATGCAATTTGAAATTTTTTTTGTTCTCATTAATATACAATCACATGCAGAACATTATGTTTTCTAGTCTATCCCCTTCACCAAGTACCCCCCAAATCCCAGTTACAGTCTCTGTCCTTCAGCATGTACTAGGATGCTGTAGAATCACTACATGTCTTCTCTGTGTTGTACAGCCCTTCCCATGAGACCCCACAATACCAATTATACATGCTAATCCTAATGACCGCATTCTTTTTCCCCGCCCTTATTACCCCCTTCCCACAAACCCTACCCAGTCCCTTTCTCTTTGGTAACTGTTAGTCCACTCTCTGTTTCTGTGAGTCTGCTGCTGTCTTTTCCTTCAGTTTTTCTTTGTTATCATACCCCACACATGACTGAAATCATTTGGTACATGTACTTCTCAGTTGGCCTATTTGACTGAGCATAATACCCTCTAGCTCCATCCACGTTATTGCAAATGATAGGATTTGTTTTCTTCTTATGGCTGCTTATGGCACTTTTTAAACTGGATTTCATTTTTCTTTTTTGTTTGTAGTTTCGCTATGTGCTTTCACCATTGCTCTCCTGGTTATGAGCAGTAGCTTTGTGTTAATCGATATGTACCTATATCTATCTATCTGTCTGTCTATCTATTTATCAATCAATCAATCAATCATCCTTTTGTCTTCAAATCTGTCCTTTTGTACAGAACAGTTAACCATATATCCTATATCACCTTTCTACACTATGCTTCCAAAAATCCTGCAAAGTATCTAGGCTGTAGAGAGAGCACTGGGTTCACCGAGACACTTGCAGTTCGAGTCGGCCGCGTGTACCTACAAAACCAGGAAATGGTTTTGCCGGGACTTGAACCCGTGTCTCTATCCTCTGTCCTCCTTCATCTCCTTCTAAATGGCTGTCTGTATTTCGCCACATTCATTGACTCAGTGCTCCCTGAAGACCACAAGTATCATTCCTCTGGGCCTGTTGTCGACAGAAAAGTAAACTTGTTGCTTTGCTCACCACCATGTTTGAAGGACATCAGCGTGATCACCGCCGATAGGACGGAGGGTCAAATAAAAAGGAACACCAATTTCTAGACAGGAGCAGTTGGGAGCTAAGATTGTATTGTGGAGTGACGTGTTTATTTGAGTGTCCAAACTTCCCTCTTTAGGTGGTTATTAGATCTTCACATTCGTGAACATCAGAAAACCCATTGATTTCAAAGGCCCAGATGGTTATTATTACAGCAAATCAGTTGTTGAGGTGAGAGAAAATGAGAACTATGTTGCTGCACCACTAAATCCATGGCTGGGAACTGCTGAAACCAAACAAAAAGAATTCACGGTGGCCAGATAGGTCTATTTTCTGCTGACTGTCTCTGGGGACTCAAACAGAATCCATTTGTTTGAATGTTTGATTTTCAGTTTCACTCGTGTAGGGTACTTGTCCACACACCTTCGGCTTGTAGTTTGTCTGTGTCCTTCTATCTCAAGTGAGTCTCCTGTAAGTAAGCACGTAGGTGTCTTGAGTTTTCATCCCTTCTTTCAACCGAGTGTCTTTTGTTTGCAGCACTCACTGCCTGACCTTTTATTCTGATGATTCTGAGCTGTGCACTTATTGCACTTAAAGAATTTTTTTTATCATTAATCTACAATCACGTGAAGAACATTATGTTTACTATGCTCTCCCCTTCACCATGTCGCCCCGAAAAATCTCTTCTGTCACTGTCGATCAGCGTAGTTGGATGCTGTAGACCCCTTCACGATGTCCCCACCCACAAACCACATTATAGTCGCTGTCCATCAGTGAGTAGTATGACGCTTTATGATCTCTACTAGTCTTCTCTGTGTTGTACAGTACTCCCCATGCACACCGGACCCCACGCATTATACATGCTAATCCTAAGGCCCCCATTCTTTCTCCCCACACTTATCCCTTCCTTCAGACTCACCCTGCCGAGTCCATTTCCCTTTCGTAACTTTTCAGCAACTCTCGGATTCTGTGTGTCTGCTGCTATTTTTTTCCTTCAGTTTTTTTTGTTGTTATAGTCCACACATGAGTGAAATCACTTGGTACTTCTCTTTCTAAGCATGACCTATTTCTCTGAACATACTACCGTCTAGCTCCATCCACGTAATTGCAAATGGTAGAATTTGTTATCTCCTTAAGGCTGCTTACTGCACTTTTTAAACTGGATTTCATTCTTCCTTTTTGTTTGTACTTTAGCTATGTTATTCACCATTCAACTCCTGGTTATGAACAATAGCTTTGTGTCAATTGATGTGTATCTGTATGTATCTGTCTAACGGTCTGTCTGTCTATCTATGTATCTATGTATATATGTATCTATCTATCTATCTATCTGCCTATCAACTATCTATGATGTCTATCATCTAATAATCTACGTACCTCTCTATCTATCTTTCATCTGTCGTCTGTGTACCTATCTATCAATGAATCAATCATCTTTTTGTCTGCCCATCTATCCTTCTGTACAGAACAGTTAGCAACATAGCCTATGTCTCTTCCCTACATTATGCTTCCAGAAATCTTGCAAGGTAACTAAGCCATAAGGAGAGCACTGTGTTCACCAATACACATTCAGGTAGGGTCAGCCGCGTGTGCTTACAAAACCAGTAAATGGAGGTGAAAGGACTTGAAACCGTATCTCTGTCCTCTGTCCTCTTATACTTCCTGATCGCTTGGTGACTTTATTTAACCACATTCAGGGAGTAAGTGATCCCTGAAGACAACAAGTATCCTTCGTCTGGGCCTATTGTCGAAAGAAAAGTGTACTTGTTTCTTTGCACACCTCCATGTTTGAGGGACAACGGCAAGATCACTGCTGATTGGTGGAGCCACAAATATAAAGGAACACCTATTTCTGGACAGGAGCAGTTGGGAACAAAGAGTGTGTTGTGGAGTGAAGTGTTTATTTGAGGGTCCAACCTTCCTTCTTTAGGTGGTTATTCCTTCTTTACATTCGTGAACATCATAAAAAGCAATGATTTTAAAAGCCCAGACACATATTATTACAGCAATTCATTTCTTGAGGTGAGAGGAAATGAGAAGGAAGTTACTGCACCACTAAATCTATGCCTAAGCACTGCTGAAACCAAACAAAAAGAATTCACGGTGGCTAGGTAGGACTATTTTCTACTGACTCCCTCTGGGGACTCAAACAGACTCCATTAGTTTGTTTGTTTCTCAGTTTCACTTGTATAGGGTACCTGTCCCCGCCCCTTCAGCTTTTAGTTTGTCTGTGTCCTTGAATCTCATGTGAGTCTCCAGAAAGGGAGCATGGAGTTGGTCTTGAGTTTTCATCAGTTCTTCTAACCCTGTGTCTTTTGATTGGAGCACTCAAAGCCTGTACTTTTATTCTGATATTTGAGAGCTGTGCTCTTAATGCAATTTGAAATTTTTTTTGTTCTCATTAATATACAATCACATGCAGAACATTATGTTTTCTAGTCTATCCCCTTCACCAAGTACCCCCCAAATCCCAGTTACAGTCTCTGTCCTTCAGCATGTACTAGGATGCTGTAGAATCACTACATGTCTTCTCTGTGTTGTACAGCCCTTCCCATGAGACCCCACAATACCAATTATACATGCTAATCCTAATGACCGCATTCTTTTTCCCCGCCCTTATTACCCCCTTCCCACAAACCCTACCCAGTCCCTTTCTCTTTGGTAACTGTTAGTCCACTCTCTGTTTCTGTGAGTCTGCTGCTGTCTTTTCCTTCAGTTTTTCTTTGTTATCATACCCCACACATGACTGAAATCATTTGGTACATGTACTTCTCAGTTGGCCTATTTGACTGAGCATAATACCCTCTAGCTCCATCCACGTTATTGCAAATGATAGGATTTGTTTTCTTCTTATGGCTGCTTATGGCACTTTTTAAACTGGATTTCATTTTTCTTTTTTGTTTGTAGTTTCGCTATGTGCTTTCACCATTGCTCTCCTGGTTATGAGCAGTAGCTTTGTGTTAATCGATATGTACCTATATCTATCTATCTGTCTGTCTATCTATTTATCAATCAATCAATCAATCATCCTTTTGTCTTCAAATCTGTCCTTTTGTACAGAACAGTTAACCATATATCCTATATCACCTTTCTACACTATGCTTCCAAAAATCCTGCAAAGTATCTAGGCTGTAGAGAGAGCACTGGGTTCACCGAGACACTTGCAGTTCGAGTCGGCCGCGTGTACCTACAAAACCAGGAAATGGTTTTGCCGGGACTTGAACCCGTGTCTCTATCCTCTGTCCTCCTTCATCTCCTTCTAAATGGCTGTCTGTATTTCGCCACTTTCATTGACTCAGTGCTCCCTGAAGACCACAAGTATCATTCCTCTGGGCCTGTTGTCGACAGAAAAGTAAACTTGTTGCTTTGCTCACCACCATGTTTGAAGGACATCAGCGTGATCACCGCCGATAGGACGGAGGGTCAAATAAAAAGGAACACCAATTTCTAGACAGGAGCAGTTGGGAGCTAAGATTGTATTGTGGAGTGACGTGTTTATTTGAGTGTCCAAACTTCCCTCTTTAGGTGGTTATTAGATCTTCACATTCGTGAACATCAGAAAACCCATTGATTTCAAAGGCCCAGATGGTTATTATTACAGCAAATCAGTTGTTGAGGTGAGAGAAAATGAGAACTATGTTGCTGCACCACTAAATCCATGGCTGGGAACTGCTGAAACCAAACAAAAAGAATTCACGGTGGCCAGATAGGTCTATTTTCTGCTGACTGTCTCTGGGGACTCAAACAGAATCCATTTGTTTGAATGTTTGATTTTCAGTTTCACTCGTGTAGGGTACTTGTCCACACACCTTCGGCTTGTAGTTTGTCTGTGTCCTTCTATCTCAAGTGAGTCTCCTGTAAGTAAGCACGTAGGTGTCTTGAGTTTTCATCCCTTCTTTCAACCGAGTGTCTTTTGTTTGCAGCACTCACTGCCTGACCTTTTATTCTGATGATTCTGAGCTGTGCACTTATTGCACTTAAAGAATTTTTTTTATCATTAATCTACAATCACGTGAAGAACATTATGTTTACTATGCTCTCCCCTTCACCATGTCGCCCCGAAAAATCTCTTCTGTCACTGTCGATCAGCGTAGTTGGATGCTGTAGACCCCTTCACGATGTCCCCACCCACAAACCACATTATAGTCGCTGTCCATCAGTGAGTAGTATGACGCTTTATGATCTCTACTAGTCTTCTCTGTGTTGTACAGTACTCCCCATGCACACCGGACCCCACGCATTATACATGCTAATCCTAAGGCCCCCATTCTTTCTCCCCACACTTATCCCTTCCTTCAGACTCACCCTGCCGAGTCCATTTCCCTTTCGTAACTTTTCAGCAACTCTCGGATTCTGTGTGTCTGCTGCTATTTTTTTCCTTCAGTTTTTTTTGTTGTTATAGTCCACACATGAGTGAAATCACTTGGTACTTCTCTTTCTAAGCATGACCTATTTCTCTGAACATACTACCGTCTAGCTCCATCCACGTAATTGCAAATGGTAGAATTTGTTATCTCCTTAAGGCTGCTTACTGCACTTTTTAAACTGGATTTCATTCTTCCTTTTTGTTTGTACTTTAGCTATGTTATTCACCATTCAACTCCTGGTTATGAACAATAGCTTTGTGTCAATTGATGTGTATCTGTATGTATCTGTCTAACGGTCTGTCTGTCTATCTATGAATCTATGTATATATGTATCTATCTATCTATCTATCTGCCTATCAACTATCTATGATGTCTATCATCTAATAATCTACGTACCTCTCTATCTATCTTTCATCTGTCGTCTGTGTACCTATCTATCAATGAATTAATCATCTTTTTGTCTGCCCATCTATCCTTCTGTACAGAACAGTTAGCAACATAGCCTATGTCTCTTCCCTACATTATGCTTCCAGAAATCTTGCAAGGTAACTAAGCCATAAGGAGAGCACTGTGTTCACCAATACACATTCAGGTAGGGTCAGCCGCGTGTGCTTACAAAACCAGTAAATGGAGGTGAAAGGACTTGAAACCGTATCTCTGTCCTCTGTCCTCTTATACTTCCTGATCGCTTGGTGACTTTATTTAACCACATTCAGGGAGTAAGTGATCCCTGAAGACAACAAGTATCCTTCGTCTGGGCCTATTGTCGAAAGAAAAGTGTACTTGTTTCTTTGCACACCTCCATGTTTGAGGGACAACGGCAAGATCACTGCTGATTGGTGGAGCCACAAATATAAAGGAACACCTATTTCTGGACAGGAGCAGTTGGGAACAAAGAGTGTGTTGTGGAGTGAAGTGTTTATTTGAGGGTCCAACCTTCCTCCTTTAGGTGGTTATTCCTTCTTTACATTCGTGAACATCATAAAAAGCAATGATTTTAAAAGCCCAGACACATATTATTACAGCAATTCATTTCTTGAGGTGAGAGGAAATGAGAAGGAAGTTACTGCACCACTAAATCTATGCCTAAGCACTGCTGAAACCAAACAAAAAGAATTCACGGTGGCTAGGTAGGACTATTTTCTACTGACTCCCTCTGGGGACTCAAACAGACTCCATTAGTTTGTTTGTTTCTCAGTTTCACTTGTATAGGGTACCTGTCCCCGCCCCTTCAGCTTTTAGTTTGTCTGTGTCCTTGAATCTCATGTGAGTCTCCAGAAAGGGAGCATGGAGTTGGTCTTGAGTTTTCATCAGTTCTTCTAACCCTGTGTCTTTTGATTGGAGCACTCAAAGCCTGTACTTTTATTCTGATATTTGAGAGCTGTGCTCTTAATGCAATTTGAAATTTTTTTTGTTCTCATTAATATACAATCACATGCAGAACATTATGTTTTCTAGTCTATCCCCTTCACCAAGTACCCCCCAAATCCCAGTTACAGTCTCTGTCCTTCAGCATGTACTAGGATGCTGTAGAATCACTACATGTCTTCTCTGTGTTGTACAGCCCTTCCCATGAGACCCCACAATACCAATTATACATGCTAATCCTAATGACCGCATTCTTTTTCCCCGCCCTTATTACCCCCTTCCCACAAACCCTACCCAGTCCCTTTCTCTTTGGTAACTGTTAGTCCACTCTCTGTTTCTGTGAGTCTGCTGCTGTCTTTTCCTTCAGTTTTTCTTTGTTATCATACCCCACACATGACTGAAATCATTTGGTACATGTACTTCTCAGTTGGCCTATTTGACTGAGCATAATACCCTCTAGCTCCATCCACGTTATTGCAAATGATAGGATTTGTTTTCTTCTTATGGCTGCTTATGGCACTTTTTAAACTGGATTTCATTTTTCTTTTTTGTTTGTAGTTTCGCTATGTGCTTTCACCATTGCTCTCCTGGTTATGAGCAGTAGCTTTGTGTTAATCGATATGTACCTATATCTATCTATCTGTCTGTCTATCTATTTATCAATCAATCAATCAATCATCCTTTTGTCTTCAAATCTGTCCTTTTGTACAGAACAGTTAACCATATATCCTATATCACCTTTCTACACTATGCTTCCAAAAATCCTGCAAAGTATCTAGGCTGTAGAGAGAGCACTGGGTTCACCGAGACACTTGCAGTTCGAGTCGGCCGCGTGTACCTACAAAACCAGGAAATGGTTTTGCCGGGACTTGAACCCGTGTCTCTATCCTCTGTCCTCCTTCATCTCCTTCTAAATGGCTGTCTGTATTTCGCCACTTTCATTGACTCAGTGCTCCCTGAAGACCACAAGTATCATTCCTCTGGGCCTGTTGTCGACAGAAAAGTAAACTTGTTGCTTTGCTCACCACCATGTTTGAAGGACATCAGCGTGATCACCGCCGATAGGACGGAGGGTCAAATAAAAAGGAACACCAATTTCTAGACAGGAGCAGTTGGGAGCTAAGATTGTATTGTGGAGTGACGTGTTTATTTGAGTGTCCAAACTTCCCTCTTTAGGTGGTTATTAGATCTTCACATTCGTGAACATCAGAAAACCCATTGATTTCAAAGGCCCAGATGGTTATTATTACAGCAAATCAGTTGTTGAGGTGAGAGAAAATGAGAACTATGTTGCTGCACCACTAAATCCATGGCTGGGAACTGCTGAAACCAAACAAAAAGAATTCACGGTGGCCAGATAGGTCTATTTTCTGCTGACTGTCTCTGGGGACTCAAACAGAATCCATTTGTTTGAATGTTTGATTTTCAGTTTCACTCGTGTAGGGTACTTGTCCACACACCTTCGGCTTGTAGTTTGTCTGTGTCCTTCTATCTCAAGTGAGTCTCCTGTAAGTAAGCACGTAGGTGTCTTGAGTTTTCATCCCTTCTTTCAACCGAGTGTCTTTTGTTTGCAGCACTCACTGCCTGACCTTTTATTCTGATGATTCTGAGCTGTGCACTTATTGCACTTAAAGAATTTTTTTTATCATTAATCTACAATCACGTGAAGAACATTATGTTTACTATGCTCTCCCCTTCACCATGTCGCCCCGAAAAATCTCTTCTGTCACTGTCGATCAGCGTAGTTGGATGCTGTAGACCCCTTCACGATGTCCCCACCCACAAACCACATTATAGTCGCTGTCCATCAGTGAGTAGTATGACGCTTTATGATCTCTACTAGTCTTCTCTGTGTTGTACAGTACTCCCCATGCACACCGGACCCCACGCATTATACATGCTAATCCTAAGGCCCCCATTCTTTCTCCCCACACTTATCCCTTCCTTCAGACTCACCCTGCCGAGTCCATTTCCCTTTCGTAACTTTTCAGCAACTCTCGGATTCTGTGTGTCTGCTGCTATTTTTTTCCTTCAGTTTTTTTTGTTGTTATAGTCCACACATGAGTGAAATCACTTGGTACTTCTCTTTCTAAGCATGACCTATTTCTCTGAACATACTACCGTCTAGCTCCATCCACGTAATTGCAAATGGTAGAATTTGTTATCTCCTTAAGGCTGCTTACTGCACTTTTTAAACTGGATTTCATTCTTCCTTTTTGTTTGTACTTTAGCTATGTTATTCACCATTCAACTCCTGGTTATGAACAATAGCTTTGTGTCAATTGATGTGTATCTGTATGTATCTGTCTAACGGTCTGTCTGTCTATCTATGAATCTATGTATATATGTATCTATCTATCTATCTATCTGCCTATCAACTATCTATGATGTCTATCATCTAATAATCTACGTACCTCTCTATCTATCTTTCATCTGTCGTCTGTGTACCTATCTATCAATGAATCAATCATCTTTTTGTCTGCCCATCTATCCTTCTGTACAGAACAGTTAGCAACATAGCCTATGTCTCTTCCCTACATTATGCTTCCAGAAATCTTGCAAGGTAACTAAGCCATAAGGAGAGCACTGTGTTCACCAATACACATTCAGGTAGGGTCAGCCGCGTGTGCTTACAAAACCAGTAAATGGAGGTGAAAGGACTTGAAACCGTATCTCTGTCCTCTGTCCTCTTATACTTCCTGATCGCTTGGTGACTTTATTTAACCACATTCAGGGAGTAAGTGATCCCTGAAGACAACAAGTATCCTTCGTCTGGGCCTATTGTCGAAAGAAAAGTGTACTTGTTTCTTTGCACACCTCCATGTTTGAGGGACAACGGCAAGATCACTGCTGATTGGTGGAGCCACAAATATAAAGGAACACCTATTTCTGGACAGGAGCAGTTGGGAACAAAGAGTGTGTTGTGGAGTGAAGTGTTTATTTGAGGGTCCAACCTTCCTCCTTTAGGTGGTTATTCCTTCTTTACATTCGTGAACATCATAAAAAGCAATGATTTTAAAAGCCCAGACACATATTATTACAGCAATTCATTTCTTGAGGTGAGAGGAAATGAGAAGGAAGTTACTGCACCACTAAATCTATGCCTAAGCACTGCTGAAACCAAACAAAAAGAATTCACGGTGGCTAGGTAGGACTATTTTCTACTGACTCCCTCTGGGGACTCAAACAGACTCCATTAGTTTGTTTGTTTCTCAGTTTCACTTGTATAGGGTACCTGTCCCCGCCCCTTCAGCTTTTAGTTTGTCTGTGTCCTTGAATCTCATGTGAGTCTCCAGAAAGGGAGCATGGAGTTGGTCTTGAGTTTTCATCAGTTCTTCTAACCCTGTGTCTTTTGATTGGAGCACTCAAAGCCTGTACTTTTATTCTGATATTTGAGAGCTGTGCTCTTAATGCAATTTGAAATTTTTTTTGTTCTCATTAATATACAATCACATGCAGAACATTATGTTTTCTAGTCTATCCCCTTCACCAAGTACCCCCCAAATCCCAGTTACAGTCTCTGTCCTTCAGCATGTACTAGGATGCTGTAGAATCACTACATGTCTTCTCTGTGTTGTACAGCCCTTCCCATGAGACCCCACAATACCAATTATACATGCTAATCCTAATGACCGCATTCTTTTTCCCCGCCCTTATTACCCCCTTCCCACAAACCCTACCCAGTCCCTTTCTCTTTGGTAACTGTTAGTCCTCTCTCTGTTTCTGTGAGTCTGCTGCTGTCTTTTCCTTCAGTTTTTCTTTGTTATCATACCCCACACATGACTGAAATCATTTGGTACATGTACTTCTCAGTTGGCCTATTTGACTGAGCATAATACCCTCTAGCTCCATCCACGTTATTGCAAATGATAGGATTTGTTTTCTTCTTATGGCTGCTTATGGCACTTTTTAAACTGGATTTCATTTTTCTTTTTTGTTTGTAGTTTCGCTATGTGCTTTCACCATTGCTCTCCTGGTTATGAGCAGTAGCTTTGTGTTAATCGATATGTACCTATATCTATCTATCTGTCTGTCTATCTATTTATCAATCAATCAATCAATCATCCTTTTGTCTTCAAATCTGTCCTTTTGTACAGAACAGTTAACCATATATCCTATATCACTTTTCTACACTATGCTTCCAAAAATCCTGCAAAGTATCTAGGCTGTAGAGAGAGCACTGGGTTCACCGAGACACTTGCAGTTCGAGTCGGCCGCGTGTACCTACAAAACCAGGAAATGGTTTTGCCGGGACTTGAACCCGTGTCTCTATCCTCTGTCCTCCTTCATCTCCTTCTAAATGGCTGTCTGTATTTCGCCACTTTCATTGACTCAGTGCTCCCTGAAGACCACAAGTATCATTCCTCTGGGCCTGTTGTCGACAGAAAAGTAAACTTGTTGCTTTGCTCACCACCATGTTTGAAGGACATCAGCGTGATCACCGCCGATAGGACGGAGGGTCAAATAAAAAGGAACACCAATTTCTAGACAGGAGCAGTTGGGAGCTAAGATTGTATTGTGGAGTGACGTGTTTATTTGAGTGTCCAAACTTCCCTCTTTAGGTGGTTATTAGATCTTCACATTCGTGAACATCAGAAAACCCATTGATTTCAAAGGCCCAGATGGTTATTATTACAGCAAATCAGTTGTTGAGGTGAGAGAAAATGAGAACTATGTTGCTGCACCACTAAATCCATGGCTGGGAACTGCTGAAACCAAACAAAAAGAATTCACGGTGGCCAGATAGGTCTATTTTCTGCTGACTGTCTCTGGGGACTCAAACAGAATCCATTTGTTTGAATGTTTGATTTTCAGTTTCACTCGTGTAGGGTACTTGTCCACACACCTTCGGCTTGTAGTTTGTCTGTGTCCTTCTATCTCAAGTGAGTCTCCTGTAAGTAAGCACGTAGGTGTCTTGAGTTTTCATCCCTTCTTTCAACCGAGTGTCTTTTGTTTGCAGCACTCACTGCCTGACCTTTTATTCTGATGATTCTGAGCTGTGCACTTATTGCACTTAAAGAATTTTTTTTATCATTAATCTACAATCACGTGAAGAACATTATGTTTACTATGCTCTCCCCTTCACCATGTCGCCCCGAAAAATCTCTTCTGTCACTGTCGATCAGCGTAGTTGGATGCTGTAGACCCCTTCACGATGTCCCCACCCACAAACCACATTATAGTCGCTGTCCATCAGTGAGTAGTATGACGCTTTATGATCTCTACTAGTCTTCTCTGTGTTGTACAGTACTCCCCATGCACACCGGACCCCACGCATTATACATGCTAATCCTAAGGCCCCCATTCTTTCTCCCCACACTTATCCCTTCCTTCAGACTCACCCTGCCGAGTCCATTTCCCTTTCGTAACTTTTCAGCAACTCTCGGATTCTGTGTGTCTGCTGCTATTTTTTTCCTTCAGTTTTTTTTGTTGTTATAGTCCACACATGAGTGAAATCACTTGGTACTTCTCTTTCTAAGCATGACCTATTTCTCTGAACATACTACCGTCTAGCTCCATCCACGTAATTGCAAATGGTAGAATTTGTTATCTCCTTAAGGCTGCTTACTGCACTTTTTAAACTGGATTTCATTCTTCCTTTTTGTTTGTACTTTAGCTATGTTATTCACCATTCAACTCCTGGTTATGAACAATAGCTTTGTGTCAATTGATGTGTATCTGTATGTATCTGTCTAACGGTCTGTCTGTCTATCTATGAATCTATGTATATATGTATCTATCTATCTATCTATCTGCCTATCAACTATCTATGATGTCTATCATCTAATAATCTACGTACCTCTCTATCTATCTTTCATCTGTCGTCTGTGTACCTATCTATCAATGAATCAATCATCTTTTTGTCTGCCCATCTATCCTTCTGTACAGAACAGTTAGCAACATAGCCTATGTCTCTTCCCTACATTATGCTTCCAGAAATCTTGCAAGGTAACTAAGCCATAAGGAGAGCACTGTGTTCACCAATACACATTCAGGTAGGGTCAGCCGCGTGTGCTTACAAAACCAGTAAATGGAGGTGAAAGGACTTGAAACCGTATCTCTGTCCTCTGTCCTCTTATACTTCCTGATCGCTTGGTGACTTTATTTAACCACATTCAGGGAGTAAGTGATCCCTGAAGACAACAAGTATCCTTCGTCTGGGCCTATTGTCGAAAGAAAAGTGTACTTGTTTCTTTGCACACCTCCATGTTTGAGGGACAACGGCAAGATCACTGCTGATTGGTGGAGCCACAAATATAAAGGAACACCTATTTCTGGACAGGAGCAGTTGGGAACAAAGAGTGTGTTGTGGAGTGAAGTGTTTATTTGAGGGTCCAACCTTCCTCCTTTAGGTGGTTATTCCTTCTTTACATTCGTGAACATCATAAAAAGCAATGATTTTAAAAGCCCAGACACATATTATTACAGCAATTCATTTCTTGAGGTGAGAGGAAATAAGAAGGAAGTTACTGCACCACTAAATCTATGCCTAAGCACTGCTGAAACCAAACAAAAAGAATTCACGGTGGCTAGGTAGGACTATTTTCTACTGACTCCCTCTGGGGACTCAAACAGACTCCATTAGTTTGTTTGTTTCTCAGTTTCACTTGTATAGGGTACCTGTCCCCGCCCCTTCAGCTTTTAGTTTGTCTGTGTCCTTGAATCTCATGTGAGTCTCCAGAAAGGGAGCATGGAGTTGGTCTTGAGTTTTCATCAGTTCTTCTAACCCTGTGTCTTTTGATTGGAGCACTCAAAGCCTGTACTTTTATTCTGATATTTGAGAGCTGTGCTCTTAATGCAATTTGAAATTTTTTTTGTTCTCATTAATATACAATCACATGCAGAACATTATGTTTTCTAGTCTATCCCCTTCACCAAGTACCCCCCAAATCCCAGTTACAGTCTCTGTCCTTCAGCATGTACTAGGATGCTGTAGAATCACTACATGTCTTCTCTGTGTTGTACAGCCCTTCCCATGAGACCCCACAATACCAATTATACATGCTAATCCTAATGACCGCATTCTTTTTCCCCGCCCTTATTACCCCCTTCCCACAAACCCTACCCAGTCCCTTTCTCTTTGGTAACTGTTAGTCCACTCTCTGTTTCTGTGAGTCTGCTGCTGTCTTTTCCTTCAGTTTTTCTTTGTTATCATACCCCACACATGACTGAAATCATTTGGTACATGTACTTCTCAGTTGGCCTATTTGACTGAGCATAATACCCTCTAGCTCCATCCACGTTATTGCAAATGATAGGATTTGTTTTCTTCTTATGGCTGCTTATGGCACTTTTTAAACTGGATTTCATTTTTCTTTTTTGTTTGTAGTTTCGCTATGTGCTTTCACCATTGCTCTCCTGGTTATGAGCAGTAGCTTTGTGTTAATCGATATGTACCTATATCTATCTATCTGTCTGTCTATCTATTTATCAATCAATCAATCAATCATCCTTTTGTCTTCAAATCTGTCCTTTTGTACAGAACAGTTAACCATATATCCTATATCACCTTTCTACACTATGCTTCCAAAAATCCTGCAAAGTATCTAGGCTGTAGAGAGAGCACTGGGTTCACCGAGACACTTGCAGTTCGAGTCGGCCGCGTGTACCTACAAAACCAGGAAATGGTTTTGCCGGGACTTGAACCCGTGTCTCTATCCTCTGTCCTCCTTCATCTCCTTCTAAATGGCTGTCTGTATTTCGCCACTTTCATTGACTCAGTGCTCCCTGAAGACCACAAGTATCATTCCTCTGGGCCTGTTGTCGACAGAAAAGTAAACTTGTTGCTTTGCTCACCACCATGTTTGAAGGACATCAGCGTGATCACCGCCGATAGGACGGAGGGTCAAATAAAAAGGAACACCAATTTCTAGACAGGAGCAGTTGGGAGCTAAGATTGTATTGTGGAGTGACGTGTTTATTTGAGTGTCCAAACTTCCCTCTTTAGGTGGTTATTAGATCTTCACATTCGTGAACATCAGAAAACCCATTGATTTCAAAGGCCCAGATGGTTATTATTACAGCAAATCAGTTGTTGAGGTGAGAGAAAATGAGAACTATGTTGCTGCACCACTAAATCCATGGCTGGGAACTGCTGAAACCAAACAAAAAGAATTCACGGTGGCCAGATAGGTCTATTTTCTGCTGACTGTCTCTGGGGACTCAAACAGAATCCATTTGTTTGAATGTTTGATTTTCAGTTTCACTCGTGTAGGGTACTTGTCCACACACCTTCGGCTTGTAGTTTGTCTGTGTCCTTCTATCTCAAGTGAGTCTCCTGTAAGTAAGCACGTAGGTGTCTTGAGTTTTCATCCCTTCTTTCAACCGAGTGTCTTTTGTTTGCAGCACTCACTGCCTGACCTTTTATTCTGATGATTCTGAGCTGTGCACTTATTGCACTTAAAGAATTTTTTTTATCATTAATCTACAATCACGTGAAGAACATTATGTTTACTATGCTCTCCCCTTCACCATGTCGCCCCGAAAAATCTCTTCTGTCACTGTCGATCAGCGTAGTTGGATGCTGTAGACCCCTTCACGATGTCCCCACCCACAAACCACATTATAGTCGCTGTCCATCAGTGAGTAGTATGACGCTTTATGATCTCTACTAGTCTTCTCTGTGTTGTACAGTACTCCCCATGCACACCGGACCCCACGCATTACACATGCTAATCCTAAGGCCCCCATTCTTTCTCCCCACACTTATCCCTTCCTTCAGACTCACCCTGCCGAGTCCATTTCCCTTTCGTAACTTTTCAGCAACTCTCGGATTCTGTGTGTCTGCTGCTATTTTTTTCCTTCAGTTTTTTTTGTTGTTATAGTCCACACATGAGTGAAATCACTTGGTACTTCTCTTTCTAAGCATGACCTATTTCTCTGAACATACTACCGTCTAGCTCCATCCACGTAATTGCAAATGGTAGTATTTGTTATCTCCTTAAGGCTGCTTACTGCACTTTTTAAACTGGATTTCATTCTTCCTTTTTGTTTGTACTTTAGCTATGTTATTCACCATTCAACTCCTGGTTATGAACAATAGCTTTGTGTCAATTGATGTGTATCTGTATGTATCTGTCTAACGGTCTGTCTGTCTATCTATGAATCTATGTATATATGTATCTATCTATCTATCTATCTGCCTATCAACTATCTATGATGTCTATCATCTAATAATCTACGTACCTCTCTATCTATCTTTCATCTGTCGTCTGTGTACCTATCTATCAATGAATCAATCATCTTTTTGTCTGCCCATCTATCCTTCTGTACAGAACAGTTAGCAACATAGCCTATGTCTCTTCCCTACATTATGCTTCCAGAAATCTTGCAAGGTAACTAAGCCATAAGGAGAGCACTGTGTTCACCAATACACATTCAGGTAGGGTCAGCCGCGTGTGCTTACAAAACCAGTAAATGGAGGTGAAAGGACTTGAAACCGTATCTCTGTCCTCTGTCCTCTTATACTTCCTGATCGCTTGGTGACTTTATTTAACCACATTCAGGGAGTAAGTGATCCCTGAAGACAACAAGTATCCTTCGTCTGGGCCTATTGTCGAAAGAAAAGTGTACTTGTTTCTTTGCACACCTCCATGTTTGAGGGACAACGGCAAGATCACTGCTGATTGGTGGAGCCACAAATATAAAGGAACACCTATTTCTGGACAGGAGCAGTTGGGAACAAAGAGTGTGTTGTGGAGTGAAGTGTTTATTTGAGGGTCCAACCTTCCTCCTTTAGGTGGTTATTCCTTCTTTACATTCATGAACATCATAAAAAGCAATGATTTTAAAAGCCCAGACACATATTATTACAGCAATTCATTTCTTGAGGTGAGAGGAAATGAGAAGGAAGTTACTGCACCACTAAATCTATGCCTAAGCACTGCTGAAACCAAACAAAAAGAATTCACGGTGGCTAGGTAGGACTATTTTCTACTGACTCCCTCTGGGGACTCAAACAGACTCCATTAGTTTGTTTGTTTCTCAGTTTCACTTGTATAGGGTACCTGTCCCCGCCCCTTCAGCTTTTAGTTTGTCTGTGTCCTTGAATCTCATGTGAGTCTCCAGAAAGGGAGCATGGAGTTGGTCTTGAGTTTTCATCAGTTCTTCTAACCCTGTGTCTTTTGATTGGAGCACTCAAAGCCTGTACTTTTATTCTGATATTTGAGAGCTGTGCTCTTAATGCAATTTGAAATTTTTTTTGTTCTCATTAATATACAATCACATGCAGAACATTATGTTTTCTAGTCTATCCCCTTCACCAAGTACCCCCCAAATCCCAGTTACAGTCTCTGTCCTTCAGCATGTACTAGGATGCTGTAGAATCACTACATGTCTTCTCTGTGTTGTACAGCCCTTCCCATGAGACCCCACAATACCAATTATACATGCTAATCCTAATGACCGCATTCTTTTTCCCCGCCCTTATTACCCCCTTCCCACAAACCCTACCCAGTCCCTTTCTCTTTGGTAACTGTTAGTCCACTCTCTGTTTCTGTAAGTCTGCTGCTGTCTTTTCCTTCAGTTTTTCTTTGTTATCATACCCCACACATGACTGAAATCATTTGGTACATGTACTTCTCAGTTGGCCTATTTGACTGAGCATAATACCCTCTAGCTCCATCCACGTTATTGCAAATGATAGGATTTGTTTTCTTCTTATGGCTGCTTATGGCACTTTTTAAACTGGATTTCATTTTTCTTTTTTGTTTGTAGTTTCGCTATGTGCTTTCACCATTGCTCTCCTGGTTATGAGCAGTAGCTTTGTGTTAATCGATATGTACCTATATCTATCTATCTGTCTGTCTATCTATTTATCAATCAATCAAACAATCATCCTTTTGTCTTCAAATCTGTCCTTTTGTACAGAACAGTTAACCATATATCCTATATCACTTTTCTGCACTATGCTTCCAAAAATCCTGCAAAGTATCTAGGCTGTAGAGAGAGCACTGGGTTCACCGAGACACTTGCAGTTCGAGTCGGCCGCGTGTACCTACAAAACCAGGAAATGGTTTTGCCGGGACTTGAACCCGTGTCTCTATCCTCTGTCCTCCTTCATCTCCTTCTAAATGGCTGTCTGTATTTCGCCACATTCATTGACTCAGTGCTCCCTGAAGACCACAAGTATCATTCCTCTGGGCCTGTTGTCGACAGAAAAGTAAACTTGTTGCTTTGCTCACCACCATGTTTGAAGGACATCAGCGTGATCACCGCCGATAGGACGGAGGGTCAAATAAAAAGGAACACCAATTTCTAGACAGGAGCAGTTGGGAGCTAAGATTGTATTGTGGAGTGACGTGTTTATTTGAGTGTCCAAACTTCCCTCTTTAGGTGGTTATTAGATCTTCACATTCGTGAACATCAGAAAACCCATTGATTTCAAAGGCCCAGATGGTTATTATTACAGCAAATCAGTTGTTGAGGTGAGAGAAAATGAGAACTATGTTGCTGCACCACTAAATCCATGGCTGGGAACTGCTGAAACCAAACAAAAAGAATTCACGGTGGCCAGATAGGTCTATTTTCTGCTGACTGTCTCTGGGGACTCAAACAGAATCCATTTGTTTGAATGTTTGATTTTCAGTTTCACTCGTGTAGGGTACTTGTCCACACACCTTCGGCTTGTAGTTTGTCTGTGTCCTTCTATCTCAAGTGAGTCTCCTGTAAGTAAGCACGTAGGTGTCTTGAGTTTTCATCCCTTCTTTCAACCGAGTGTCTTTTGTTTGCAGCACTCACTGCCTGACCTTTTATTCTGATGATTCTGAGCTGTGCACTTATTGCACTTAAAGAATTTTTTTTATCATTAATCTACAATCACGTGAAGAACATTATGTTTACTATGCTCTCCCCTTCACCATGTCGCCCCGAAAAATCTCTTCTGTCACTGTCGATCAGCGTAGTTGGATGCTGTAGACCCCTTCACGATGTCCCCACCCACAAACCACATTATAGTCGCTGTCCATCAGTGAGTAGTATGACGCTTTATGATCTCTACTAGTCTTCTCTGTGTTGTACAGTACTCCCCATGCACACCGGACCCCACGCATTACACATGCTAATCCTAAGGCCCCCATTCTTTCTCCCCACACTTATCCCTTCCTTCAGACTCACCCTGCCGAGTCCATTTCCCTTTCGTAACTTTTCAGCAACTCTCGGATTCTGTGTGTCTGCTGCTATTTTTTTCCTTCAGTTTTTTTTGTTGTTATAGTCCACACATGAGTGAAATCACTTGGTACTTCTCTTTCTAAGCATGACCTATTTCTCTGAACATACTACCGTCTAGCTCCATCCACGTAATTGCAAATGGTAGTATTTGTTATCTCCTTAAGGCTGCTTACTGCACTTTTTAAACTGGATTTCATTCTTCCTTTTTGTTTGTACTTTAGCTATGTTATTCACCATTCAACTCCTGGTTATGAACAATAGCTTTGTGTCAATTGATGTGTATCTGTATGTATCTATCTAACGGTCTGTCTGTCTATCTATGTATCTATGTATATATGTATCTATCTATCTATCTATCTGCCTATCATCTATCTATGATGTCTATCATCTAATAATCTACGTACCTCTCTATCTATCTTTCATCTGTCGTCTGTGTACCTATCTATCAATGAATCAATCATCTTTTTGTCTGCCCATCTATCCTTCTGTACAGAACAGTTAGCAACATAGCCTATGTCTCTTCCCTACATTATGCTTCCAGAAATCTTGCAAGGTAACTAAGCCATAAGGAGAGCACTGTGTTCACCAATACACATTCAGGTAGGGTCAGCCGCGTGTGCTTACAAAACCAGTAAATGGAGGTGAAAGGACTTGAAACCGTATCTCTGTCCTCTGTCCTCTTATACTTCCTGATCGCTTGGTGACTTTATTTAACCACATTCAGGGAGTAAGTGATCCCTGAAGACAACAAGTATCCTTCGTCTGGGCCTATTGTCGAAAGAAAAGTGTGCTTGTTTCTTTGCACACCTCCATGTTTGAGGGACAACGGCAAGATCACTGCTGATTGGTGGAGCCACAAATATAAAGGAACACCTATTTCTGGACAGGAGCAGTTGGGAACAAAGAGTGTGTTGTGGAGTGAAGTGTTTATTTGAGGGTCCAACCTTCCTTCTTTAGGTGGTTATTCCTTCTTTACATTCGTGAACATCATAAAAAGCAATGATTTTAAAAGCCCAGACACATATTATTACAGCAATTCATTTCTTGAGGTGAGAGGAAATGAGAAGGAAGTTACTGCACCACTAAATCTATGCCTAAGCACTGCTGAAACCAAACAAAAAGAATTCACGGTGGCTAGGTAGGACTATTTTCTACTGACTCCCTCTGGGGACTCAAACAGACTCCATTAGTTTGTTTGTTTCTCAGTTTCACTTGTATAGGGTACCTGTCCCCGCCCCTTCAGCTTTTAGTTTGTCTGTGTCCTTGAATCTCATGTGAGTCTCCAGAAAGGGAGCATGGAGTTGGTCTTGAGTTTTCATCAGTTCTTCTAACCCTGTGTCTTTTGATTGGAGCACTCAAAGCCTGTACTTTTATTCTGATATTTGAGAGCTGTGCTCTTAATGCAATTTGAAATTTTTTTTGTTCTCATTAATATACAATCACATGCAGAACATTATGTTTTCTAGTCTATCCCCTTCACCAAGTACCCCCCAAATCCCAGTTACAGTCTCTGTCCTTCAGCATGTACTAGGATGCTGTAGAATCACTACATGTCTTCTCTGTGTTGTACAGCCCTTCCCATGAGACCCCACAATACCAATTATACATGCTAATCCTAATGACCGCATTCTTTTTCCCCGCCCTTATTACCCCCTTCCCACAAACCCTACCCAGTCCCTTTCTCTTTGGTAACTGTTAGTCCACTCTCTGTTTCTGTAAGTCTGCTGCTGTCTTTTCCTTCAGTTTTTCTTTGTTATCATACCCCACACATGACTGAAATCATTTGGTACATGTACTTCTCAGTTGGCCTATTTGACTGAGCATAATACCCTCTAGCTCCATCCACGTTATTGCAAATGATAGGATTTGTTTTCTTCTTATGGCTGCTTATGGCACTTTTTAAACTGGATTTCATTTTTCTTTTTTGTTTGTAGTTTCGCTATGTGCTTTCACCATTGCTCTCCTGGTTATGAGCAGTAGCTTTGTGTTAATCGATATGTACCTATATCTATCTATCTGTCTGTCTATCTATTTATCAATCAATCAAACAATCATCCTTTTGTCTTCAAATCTGTCCTTTTGTACAGAACAGTTAACCATATATCCTATATCACTTTTCTGCACTATGCTTCCAAAAATCCTGCAAAGTATCTAGGCTGTAGAGAGAGCACTGGGTTCACCGAGACACTTGCAGTTCGAGTCGGCCGCGTGTACCTACAAAACCAGGAAATGGTTTTGCCGGGACTTGAACCCGTGTCTCTATCCTCTGTCCTCCTTCATCTCCTTCTAAATGGCTGTCTGTATTTCGCCACATTCATTGACTCAGTGCTCCCTGAAGACCACAAGTATCATTCCTCTGGGCCTGTTGTCGACAGAAAAGTAAACTTGTTGCTTTGCTCACCACCATGTTTGAAGGACATCAGCGTGATCACCGCCGATAGGACGGAGGGTCAAATAAAAAGGAACACCAATTTCTAGACAGGAGCAGTTGGGAGCTAAGATTGTATTGTGGAGTGACGTGTTTATTTGAGTGTCCAAACTTCCCTCTTTAGGTGGTTATTAGATCTTCACATTCGTGAACATCAGAAAACCCATTGATTTCAAAGGCCCAGATGGTTATTATTACAGCAAATCAGTTGTTGAGGTGAGAGAAAATGAGAACTATGTTGCTGCACCACTAAATCCATGGCTGGGAACTGCTGAAACCAAACAAAAAGAATTCACGGTGGCCAGATAGGTCTATTTTCTGCTGACTGTCTCTGGGGACTCAAACAGAATCCATTTGTTTGAATGTTTGATTTTCAGTTTCACTCGTGTAGGGTACTTGTCCACACACCTTCGGCTTGTAGTTTGTCTGTGTCCTTCTATCTCAAGTGAGTCTCCTGTAAGTAAGCACGTAGGTGTCTTGAGTTTTCATCCCTTCTTTCAACCGAGTGTCTTTTGTTTGCAGCACTCACTGCCTGACCTTTTATTCTGATGATTCTGAGCTGTGCACTTATTGCACTTAAAGAATTTTTTTTATCATTAATCTACAATCACGTGAAGAACATTATGTTTACTATGCTCTCCCCTTCACCATGTCGCCCCGAAAAATCTCTTCTGTCACTGTCGATCAGCGTAGTTGGATGCTGTAGACCCCTTCACGATGTCCCCACCCACAAACCACATTATAGTCGCTGTCCATCAGTGAGTAGTATGACGCTTTATGATCTCTACTAGTCTTCTCTGTGTTGTACAGTACTCCCCATGCACACCGGACCCCACGCATTACACATGCTAATCCTAAGGCCCCCATTCTTTCTCCCCACACTTATCCCTTCCTTCAGACTCACCCTGCCGAGTCCATTTCCCTTTCGTAACTTTTCAGCAACTCTCGGATTCTGTGTGTCTGCTGCTATTTTTTTCCTTCAGTTTTTTTTGTTGTTATAGTCCACACATGAGTGAAATCACTTGGTACTTCTCTTTCTAAGCATGACCTATTTCTCTGAACATACTACCGTCTAGCTCCATCCACGTAATTGCAAATGGTAGTATTTGTTATCTCCTTAAGGCTGCTTACTGCACTTTTTAAACTGGATTTCATTCTTCCTTTTTGTTTGTACTTTAGCTATGTTATTCACCATTCAACTCCTGGTTATGAACAATAGCTTTGTGTCAATTGATGTGTATCTGTATGTATCTATCTAACGGTCTGTCTGTCTATCTATGTATCTATGTATATATGTATCTATCTATCTATCTATCTGCCTATCATCTATCTATGATGTCTATCATCTAATAATCTACGTACCTCTCTATCTATCTTTCATCTGTCGTCTGTGTACCTATCTATCAATGAATCAATCATCTTTTTGTCTGCCCATCTATCCTTCTGTACAGAACAGTTAGCAACATAGCCTATGTCTCTTCCCTACATTATGCTTCCAGAAAACTTGCAAGGTAACTAAGCCATAAGGAGAGCACTGTGTTCACCAATACACATTCAGGTAGGGTCAGCCGCGTGTGCTTACAAAACCAGTAAATGGAGGTGAAAGGACTTGAAACCGTATCTCTGTCCTCTGTCCTCTTATACTTCCTGATCGCTTGGTGACTTTATTTAACCACATTCAGGGAGTAAGTGATCCCTGAAGACAACAAGTATCCTTCGTCTGGGCCTATTGTCGAAAGAAAAGTGTGCTTGTTTCTTTGCACACCTCCATGTTTGAGGGACAACGGCAAGATCACTGCTGATTGGTGGAGCCACAAATATAAAGGAACACCTATTTCTGGACAGGAGCAGTTGGGAACAAAGAGTGTGTTGTGGAGTGAAGTGTTTATTTGAGGGTCCAACCTTCCTTCTTTAGGTGGTTATTCCTTCTTTACATTCGTGAACATCATAAAAAGCAATGATTTTAAAAGCCCAGACACATATTATTACAGCAATTCATTTCTTGAGGTGAGAGGAAATGAGAAGGAAGTTACTGCACCACTAAATCTATGCCTAAGCACTGCTGAAACCAAACAAAAAGAATTCACGGTGGCTAGGTAGGACTATTTTCTACTGACTCCCTCTGGGGACTCAAACAGAATCCATTAGTTTGTTTGTTTCTCAGTTTCACTTGTATAGGGTACCTGTCCCCGCCCCTTCAGCTTTTAGTTTGTCTGTGTCCTTGAATCTCATGTGAGTCTCCAGAAAGGGAGCATGGAGTTGGTCTTGAGTTTTCATCAGTTCTTCTAACCCTGTGTCTTTTGATTGGAGCACTCAAAGCCTGTACTTTTATTCTGATATTTGAGAGCTGTGCTCTTAATGCAATTTGAAATTTTTTTTGTTCTCATTAATATACAATCACATGCAGAACATTATGTTTTCTAGTCTATCCCCTTCACCAAGTACCCCCCAAATCCCAGTTACAGTCTCTGTCCTTCAGCATGTACTAGGATGCTGTAGAATCACTACATGTCTTCTCTGTGTTGTACAGCCCTTCCCATGAGACCCCACAATACCAATTATACATGCTAATCCTAATGACCGCATTCTTTTTCCCCGCCCTTATTACCCCCTTCCCACAAACCCTACCCAGTCCCTTTCTCTTTGGTAACTGTTAGTCCACTCTCTGTTTCTGTAAGTCTGCTGCTGTCTTTTCCTTCAGTTTTTCTTTGTTATCATACCCCACACATGACTGAAATCATTTGGTACATGTACTTCTCAGTTGGCCTATTTGACTGAGCATAATACCCTCTAGCTCCATCCACGTTATTGCAAATGATAGGATTTGTTTTCTTCTTATGGCTGCTTATGGCACTTTTTAAACTGGATTTCATTTTTCTTTTTTGTTTGTAGTTTCGCTATGTGCTTTCACCATTGCTCTCCTGGTTATGAGCAGTAGCTTTGTGTTAATCGATATGTACCTATATCTATCTATCTGTCTGTCTATCTATTTATCAATCAATCAAACAATCATCCTTTTGTCTTCAAATCTGTCCTTTTGTACAGAACAGTTAACCATATATCCTATATCACTTTTCTGCACTATGCTTCCAAAAATCCTGCAAAGTATCTAGGCTGTAGAGAGAGCACTGGGTTCACCGAGACACTTGCAGTTCGAGTCGGCCGCGTGTACCTACAAAACCAGGAAATGGTTTTGCCGGGACTTGAACCCGTGTCTCTATCCTCTGTCCTCCTTCATCTCCTTCTAAATGGCTGTCTGTATTTCGCCACATTCATTGACTCAGTGCTCCCTGAAGACCACAAGTATCATTCCTCTGGGCCTGTTGTCGACAGAAAAGTAAACTTGTTGCTTTGCTCACCACCATGTTTGAAGGACATCAGCGTGATCACCGCCGATAGGACGGAGGGTCAAATAAAAAGGAACACCAATTTCTAGACAGGAGCAGTTGGGAGCTAAGATTGTATTGTGGAGTGACGTGTTTATTTGAGTGTCCAAACTTCCCTCTTTAGGTGGTTATTAGATCTTCACATTCGTGAACATCAGAAAACCCATTGATTTCAAAGGCCCAGATGGTTATTATTACAGCAAATCAGTTGTTGAGGTGAGAGAAAATGAGAACTATGTTGCTGCACCACTAAATCCATGGCTGGGAACTGCTGAAACCAAACAAAAAGAATTCACGGTGGCCAGATAGGTCTATTTTCTGCTGACTGTCTCTGGGGACTCAAACAGAATCCATTTGTTTGAATGTTTGATTTTCAGTTTCACTCGTGTAGGGTACTTGTCCACACACCTTCGGCTTGTAGTTTGTCTGTGTCCTTCTATCTCAAGTGAGTCTCCTGTAAGTAAGCACGTAGGTGTCTTGAGTTTTCATCCCTTCTTTCAACCGAGTGTCTTTTGTTTGCAGCACTCACTGCCTGACCTTTTATTCTGATGATTCTGAGCTGTGCACTTATTGCACTTAAAGAATTTTTTTTATCATTAATCTACAATCACGTGAAGAACATTATGTTTACTATGCTCTCCCCTTCACCATGTCGCCCCGAAAAATCTCTTCTGTCACTGTCGATCAGCGTAGTTGGATGCTGTAGACCCCTTCACGATGTCCCCACCCACAAACCACATTATAGTCGCTGTCCATCAGTGAGTAGTATGACGCTTTATGATCTCTACTAGTCTTCTCTGTGTTGTACAGTACTCCCCATGCACACCGGACCCCACGCATTACACATGCTAATCCTAAGGCCCCCATTCTTTCTCCCCACACTTATCCCTTCCTTCAGACTCACCCTGCCGAGTCCATTTCCCTTTCGTAACTTTTCAGCAACTCTCGGATTCTGTGTGTCTGCTGCTATTTTTTTCCTTCAGTTTTTTTTGTTGTTATAGTCCACACATGAGTGAAATCACTTGGTACTTCTCTTTCTAAGCATGACCTATTTCTCTGAACATACTACCGTCTAGCTCCATCCACGTAATTGCAAATGGTAGTATTTGTTATCTCCTTAAGGCTGCTTACTGCACTTTTTAAACTGGATTTCATTCTTCCTTTTTGTTTGTACTTTAGCTATGTTATTCACCATTCAACTCCTGGTTATGAACAATAGCTTTGTGTCAATTGATGTGTATCTGTATGTATCTATCTAACGGTCTGTCTGTCTATCTATGTATCTATGTATATATGTATCTATCTATCTATCTATCTGCCTATCATCTATCTATGATGTCTATCATCTAATAATCTACGTACCTCTCTATCTATCTTTCATCTGTCGTCTGTGTACCTATCTATCAATGAATCAATCATCTTTTTGTCTGCCCATCTATCCTTCTGTACAGAACAGTTAGCAACATAGCCTATGTCTCTTCCCTACATTATGCTTCCAGAAATCTTGCAAGGTAACTAAGCCATAAGGAGAGCACTGTGTTCACCAATACACATTCAGGTAGGGTCAGCCGCGTGTGCTTACAAAACCAGTAAATGGAGGTGAAAGGACTTGAAACCGTATCTCTGTCCTCTGTCCTCTTATACTTCCTGATCGCTTGGTGACTTTATTTAACCACATTCAGGGAGTAAGTGATCCCTGAAGACAACAAGTATCCTTCGTCTGGGCCTATTGTCGAAAGAAAAGTGTGCTTGTTTCTTTGCACACCTCCATGTTTGAGGGACAACGGCAAGATCACTGCTGATTGGTGGAGCCACAAATATAAAGGAACACCTATTTCTGGACAGGAGCAGTTGGGAACAAAGAGTGTGTTGTGGAGTGAAGTGTTTATTTGAGGGTCCAACCTTCCTTCTTTAGGTGGTTATTCCTTCTTTACATTCGTGAACATCATAAAAAGCAATGATTTTAAAAGCCCAGACACATATTATTACAGCAATTCATTTCTTGAGGTGAGAGGAAATGAGAAGGAAGTTACTGCACCACTAAATCTATGCCTAAGCACTGCTGAAACCAAACAAAAAGAATTCACGGTGGCTAGGTAGGACTATTTTCTACTGACTCCCTCTGGGGACTCAAACAGACTCCATTAGTTTGTTTGTTTCTCAGTTTCACTTGTATAGGGTACCTGTCCCCGCCCCTTCAGCTTTTAGTTTGTCTGTGTCCTTGAATCTCATGTGAGTCTCCAGAAAGGGAGCATGGAGTTGGTCTTGAGTTTTCATCAGTTCTTCTAACCCTGTGTCTTTTGATTGGAGCACTCAAAGCCTGTACTTTTATTCTGATATTTGAGAGCTGTGCTCTTAATGCAATTTGAAATTTTTTTTGTTCTCATTAATATACAATCACATGCAGAACATTATGTTTTCTAGTCTATCCCCTTCACCAAGTACCCCCCAAATCCCAGTTACAGTCTCTGTCCTTCAGCATGTACTAGGATGCTGTAGAATCACTACATGTCTTCTCTGTGTTGTACAGCCCTTCCCATGAGACCCCACAATACCAATTATACATGCTAATCCTAATGACCGCATTCTTTTTCCCCGCCCTTATTACCCCCTTCCCACAAACCCTACCCAGTCCCTTTCTCTTTGGTAACTGTTAGTCCACTCTCTGTTTCTGTAAGTCTGCTGCTGTCTTTTCCTTCAGTTTTTCTTTGTTATCATACCCCACACATGACTGAAATCATTTGGTACATGTACTTCTCAGTTGGCCTATTTGACTGAGCATAATACCCTCTAGCTCCATCCACGTTATTGCAAATGATAGGATTTGTTTTCTTCTTATGGCTGCTTATGGCACTTTTTAAACTGGATTTCATTTTTCTTTTTTGTTTGTAGTTTCGCTATGTGCTTTCACCATTGCTCTCCTGGTTATGAGCAGTAGCTTTGTGTTAATCGATATGTACCTATATCTATCTATCTGTCTGTCTATCTATTTATCAATCAATCAAACAATCATCCTTTTGTCTTCAAATCTGTCCTTTTGTACAGAACAGTTAACCATATATCCTATATCACTTTTCTGCACTATGCTTCCAAAAATCCTGCAAAGTATCTAGGCTGTAGAGAGAGCACTGGGTTCACCGAGACACTTGCAGTTCGAGTCGGCCGCGTGTACCTACAAAACCAGGAAATGGTTTTGCCGGGACTTGAACCCGTGTCTCTATCCTCTGTCCTCCTTCATCTCCTTCTAAATGGCTGTCTGTATTTCGCCACATTCATTGACTCAGTGCTCCCTGAAGACCACAAGTATCATTCCTCTGGGCCTGTTGTCGACAGAAAAGTAAACTTGTTGCTTTGCTCACCACCATGTTTGAAGGACATCAGCGTGATCACCGCCGATAGGACGGAGGGTCAAATAAAAAGGAACACCAATTTCTAGACAGGAGCAGTTGGGAGCTAAGATTGTATTGTGGAGTGACGTGTTTATTTGAGTGTCCAAACTTCCCTCTTTAGGTGGTTATTAGATCTTCACATTCGTGAACATCAGAAAACCCATTGATTTCAAAGGCCCAGATGGTTATTATTACAGCAAATCAGTTGTTGAGGTGAGAGAAAATGAGAACTATGTTGCTGCACCACTAAATCCATGGCTGGGAACTGCTGAAACCAAACAAAAAGAATTCACGGTGGCCAGATAGGTCTATTTTCTGCTGACTGTCTCTGGGGACTCAAACAGAATCCATTTGTTTGAATGTTTGATTTTCAGTTTCACTCGTGTAGGGTACTTGTCCACACACCTTCGGCTTGTAGTTTGTCTGTGTCCTTCTATCTCAAGTGAGTCTCCTGTAAGTAAGCACGTAGGTGTCTTGAGTTTTCATCCCTTCTTTCAACCGAGTGTCTTTTGTTTGCAGCACTCACTGCCTGACCTTTTATTCTGATGATTCTGAGCTGTGCACTTATTGCACTTAAAGAATTTTTTTTATCATTAATCTACAATCACGTGAAGAACATTATGTTTACTATGCTCTCCCCTTCACCATGTCGCCCCGAAAAATCTCTTCTGTCACTGTCGATCAGCGTAGTTGGATGCTGTAGACCCCTTCACGATGTCCCCACCCACAAACCACATTATAGTCGCTGTCCATCAGTGAGTAGTATGACGCTTTATGATCTCTACTAGTCTTCTCTGTGTTGTACAGTACTCCCCATGCACACCGGACCCCACGCATTACACATGCTAATCCTAAGGCCCCCATTCTTTCTCCCCACACTTATCCCTTCCTTCAGACTCACCCTGCCGAGTCCATTTCCCTTTCGTAACTTTTCAGCAACTCTCGGATTCTGTGTGTCTGCTGCTATTTTTTTCCTTCAGTTTTTTTTGTTGTTATAGTCCACACATGAGTGAAATCACTTGGTACTTCTCTTTCTAAGCATGACCTATTTCTCTGAACATACTACCGTCTAGCTCCATCCACGTAATTGCAAATGGTAGTATTTGTTATCTCCTTAAGGCTGCTTACTGCACTTTTTAAACTGGATTTCATTCTTCCTTTTTGTTTGTACTTTAGCTATGTTATTCACCATTCAACTCCTGGTTATGAACAATAGCTTTGTGTCAATTGATGTGTATCTGTATGTATCTATCTAACGGTCTGTCTGTCTATCTATGTATCTATGTATATATGTATCTATCTATCTATCTATCTGCCTATCATCTATCTATGATGTCTATCATCTAATAATCTACGTACCTCTCTATCTATCTTTCATCTGTCGTCTGTGTACCTATCTATCAATGAATCAATCATCTTTTTGTCTGCCCATCTATCCTTCTGTACAGAACAGTTAGCAACATAGCCTATGTCTCTTCCCTACATTATGCTTCCAGAAATCTTGCAAGGTAACTAAGCCATAAGGAGAGCACTGTGTTCACCAATACACATTCAGGTAGGGTCAGCCGCGTGTGCTTACAAAACCAGTAAATGGAGGTGAAAGGACTTGAAACCGTATCTCTGTCCTCTGTCCTCTTATACTTCCTGATCGCTTGGTGACTTTATTTAACCACATTCAGGGAGTAAGTGATCCCTGAAGACAACAAGTATCCTTCGTCTGGGCCTATTGTCGAAAGAAAAGTGTGCTTGTTTCTTTGCACACCTCCATGTTTGAGGGACAACGGCAAGATCACTGCTGATTGGTGGAGCCACAAATATAAAGGAACACCTATTTCTGGACAGGAGCAGTTGGGAACAAAGAGTGTGTTGTGGAGTGAAGTGTTTATTTGAGGGTCCAACCTTCCTTCTTTAGGTGGTTATTCCTTCTTTACATTCGTGAACATCATAAAAAGCAATGATTTTAAAAGCCCAGACACATATTATTACAGCAATTCATTTCTTGAGGTGAGAGGAAATGAGAAGGAAGTTACTGCACCACTAAATCTATGCCTAAGCACTGCTGAAACCAAACAAAAAGAATTCACGGTGGCTAGGTAGGACTATTTTCTACTGACTCCCTCTGGGGACTCAAACAGACTCCATTAGTTTGTTTGTTTCTCAGTTTCACTTGTATAGGGTACCTGTCCCCGCCCCTTCAGCTTTTAGTTTGTCTGTGTCCTTGAATCTCATGTGAGTCTCCAGAAAGGGAGCATGGAGTTGGTCTTGAGTTTTCATCAGTTCTTCTAACCCTGTGTCTTTTGATTGGAGCACTCAAAGCCTGTACTTTTATTCTGATATTTGAGAGCTGTGCTCTTAATGCAATTTGAAATTTTTTTTGTTCTCATTAATATACAATCACATGCAGAACATTATGTTTTCTAGTCTATCCCCTTCACCAAGTACCCCCCAAATCCCAGTTACAGTCTCTGTCCTTCAGCATGTACTAGGATGCTGTAGAATCACTACATGTCTTCTCTGTGTTGTACAGCCCTTCCCATGAGACCCCACAATACCAATTATACATGCTAATCCTAATGACCGCATTCTTTTTCCCCGCCCTTATTACCCCCTTCCCACAAACCCTACCCAGTCCCTTTCTCTTTGGTAACTGTTAGTCCACTCTCTGTTTCTGTAAGTCTGCTGCTGTCTTTTCCTTCAGTTTTTCTTTGTTATCATACCCCACACATGACTGAAATCATTTGGTACATGTACTTCTCAGTTGGCCTATTTGACTGAGCATAATACCCTCTAGCTCCATCCACGTTATTGCAAATGATAGGATTTGTTTTCTTCTTATGGCTGCTTATGGCACTTTTTAAACTGGATTTCATTTTTCTTTTTTGTTTGTAGTTTCGCTATGTGCTTTCACCATTGCTCTCCTGGTTATGAGCAGTAGCTTTGTGTTAATCGATATGTACCTATATCTATCTATCTGTCTGTCTATCTATTTATCAATCAATCAAACAATCATCCTTTTGTCTTCAAATCTGTCCTTTTGTACAGAACAGTTAACCATATATCCTATATCACTTTTCTGCACTATGCTTCCAAAAATCCTGCAAAGTATCTAGGCTGTAGAGAGAGCACTGGGTTCACCGAGACACTTGCAGTTCGAGTCGGCCGCGTGTACCTACAAAACCAGGAAATGGTTTTGCCGGGACTTGAACCCGTGTCTCTATCCTCTGTCCTCCTTCATCTCCTTCTAAATGGCTGTCTGTATTTCGCCACATTCATTGACTCAGTGCTCCCTGAAGACCACAAGTATCATTCCTCTGGGCCTGTTGTCGACAGAAAAGTAAACTTGTTGCTTTGCTCACCACCATGTTTGAAGGACATCAGCGTGATCACCGCCGATAGGACGGAGGGTCAAATAAAAAGGAACACCAATTTCTAGACAGGAGCAGTTGGGAGCTAAGATTGTATTGTGGAGTGACGTGTTTATTTGAGTGTCCAAACTTCCCTCTTTAGGTGGTTATTAGATCTTCACATTCGTGAACATCAGAAAACCCATTGATTTCAAAGGCCCAGATGGTTATTATTACAGCAAATCAGTTGTTGAGGTGAGAGAAAATGAGAACTATGTTGCTGCACCACTAAATCCATGGCTGGGAACTGCTGAAACCAAACAAAAAGAATTCACGGTGGCCAGATAGGTCTATTTTCTGCTGACTGTCTCTGGGGACTCAAACAGAATCCATTTGTTTGAATGTTTGATTTTCAGTTTCACTCGTGTAGGGTACTTGTCCACACACCTTCGGCTTGTAGTTTGTCTGTGTCCTTCTATCTCAAGTGAGTCTCCTGTAAGTAAGCACGTAGGTGTCTTGAGTTTTCATCCCTTCTTTCAACCGAGTGTCTTTTGTTTGCAGCACTCACTGCCTGACCTTTTATTCTGATGATTCTGAGCTGTGCACTTATTGCACTTAAAGAATTTTTTTTATCATTAATCTACAATCACGTGAAGAACATTATGTTTACTATGCTCTCCCCTTCACCATGTCGCCCCGAAAAATCTCTTCTGTCACTGTCGATCAGCGTAGTTGGATGCTGTAGACCCCTTCACGATGTCCCCACCCACAAACCACATTATAGTCGCTGTCCATCAGTGAGTAGTATGACGCTTTATGATCTCTACTAGTCTTCTCTGTGTTGTACAGTACTCCCCATGCACACCGGACCCCACGCATTACACATGCTAATCCTAAGGCCCCCATTCTTTCTCCCCACACTTATCCCTTCCTTCAGACTCACCCTGCCGAGTCCATTTCCCTTTCGTAACTTTTCAGCAACTCTCGGATTCTGTGTGTCTGCTGCTATTTTTTTCCTTCAGTTTTTTTTGTTGTTATAGTCCACACATGAGTGAAATCACTTGGTACTTCTCTTTCTAAGCATGACCTATTTCTCTGAACATACTACCGTCTAGCTCCATCCACGTAATTGCAAATGGTAGTATTTGTTATCTCCTTAAGGCTGCTTACTGCACTTTTTAAACTGGATTTCATTCTTCCTTTTTGTTTGTACTTTAGCTATGTTATTCACCATTCAACTCCTGGTTATGAACAATAGCTTTGTGTCAATTGATGTGTATCTGTATGTATCTATCTAACGGTCTGTCTGTCTATCTATGTATCTATGTATATATGTATCTATCTATCTATCTATCTGCCTATCATCTATCTATGATGTCTATCATCTAATAATCTACGTACCTCTCTATCTATCTTTCATCTGTCGTCTGTGTACCTATCTATCAATGAATCAATCATCTTTTTGTCTGCCCATCTATCCTTCTGTACAGAACAGTTAGCAACATAGCCTATGTCTCTTCCCTACATTATGCTTCCAGAAAACTTGCAAGGTAACTAAGCCATAAGGAGAGCACTGTGTTCACCAATACACATTCAGGTAGGGTCAGCCGCGTGTGCTTACAAAACCAGTAAATGGAGGTGAAAGGACTTGAAACCGTATCTCTGTCCTCTGTCCTCTTATACTTCCTGATCGCTTGGTGACTTTATTTAACCACATTCAGGGAGTAAGTGATCCCTGAAGACAACAAGTATCCTTCGTCTGGGCCTATTGTCGAAAGAAAAGTGTGCTTGTTTCTTTGCACACCTCCATGTTTGAGGGACAACGGCAAGATCACTGCTGATTGGTGGAGCCACAAATATAAAGGAACACCTATTTCTGGACAGGAGCAGTTGGGAACAAAGAGTGTGTTGTGGAGTGAAGTGTTTATTTGAGGGTCCAACCTTCCTTCTTTAGGTGGTTATTCCTTCTTTACATTCGTGAACATCATAAAAAGCAATGATTTTAAAAGCCCAGACACATATTATTACAGCAATTCATTTCTTGAGGTGAGAGGAAATGAGAAGGAAGTTACTGCACCACTAAATCTATGCCTAAGCACTGCTGAAACCAAACAAAAAGAATTCACGGTGGCTAGGTAGGACTATTTTCTACTGACTCCCTCTGAGGACTCAAACAGACTCCATTAGTTTGTTTGTTTCTCAGTTTCACTTGTATAGGGTACCTGTCCCCGCCCCTTCAGCTTTTACTTTGTCTGTGTCCTTGAATCTCATGTGAGTCTCCAGAAAGGGAGCATGGAGTTGGTCTTGAGTTTTCATCAGTTCTTCTAACAATGTGTCTTTTGATTGGAGCACTCAAAGCCTGTACTTTTATTCTGATATTTGAGAGCTGTGCTCTTAATGCAATTTGAAATTTTTTTGTTCTCATTAATATACAATCACATGCAGAACATTATGTTTTCTAGTCTATCCCCTTCACCAAGTACCCCCCAAATCCCAGTTACAGTCTCTGTCCTTCAGCATGTACTAGGATGCTGTAGAATCACTACATGTCTTCTCTGTGTTGTACAGCCCTTCCCATGAGACCCCACAATACCAATTATACATGCTAATCCTAATGACCGCATTCTTTTTCCCCGCCCTTATTACCCCCTTCCCACAAACCCTACCCAGTCCCTTTCTCTTTGGTAACTGTTAGTCCACTCTCTGTTTCTGTAAGTCTGCTGCTGTCTTTTCCTTCAGTTTTTCTTTGTTATCATACCCCACACATGACTGAAATCATTTGGTACATGTACTTCTCAGTTGGCCTATTTGACTGAGCATAATACCCTCTAGCTCCATCCACGTTATTGCAAATGATAGGATTTGTTTTCTTCTTATGGCTGCTTATGGCACTTTTTAAACTGGATTTCATTTTTCTTTTTTGTTTGTAGTTTCGCTATGTGCTTTCACCATTGCTCTCCTGGTTATGAGCAGTAGCTTTGTGTTAATCGATATGTACCTATATCTATCTATCTGTCTGTCTATCTATTTATCAATCAATCAATCAATCATCCTTTTGTCTTCAAATCTGTCCTTTTGTACAGAACAGTTAACCATATATCCTATATCACTTTTCTACACTATGCTTCCAAAAATCCTGCAAAGTATCTAGGCTGTAGAGAGAGCACTGGGTTCACCGAGACACTTGCAGTTCGAGTCGGCCGCGTGTACCTACAAAACCAGGAAATGGTTTTGCCGGGACTTGAACCCGTGTCTCTATCCTCTGTCCTCCTTCATCTCCTTCTAAATGGCTGTCTGTATTTCGCCACATTCATTGACTCAGTGCTCCCTGAAGACCACAAGTATCATTCCTCTGGGCCTGTTGTCGACAGAAAAGTAAACTTTTTGCTTTGCTCACCACCATGTTTGAAGGACATCAGCGTTATCACCGCCGATAGGACGGAGGGTCAAATAAAAAGGAACACCAATTTCTAGACAGGAGCAGTTGGGAGCTAAGATTGTATTGTGGAGTGACGTGTTTATTTGAGTGTCCAAACTTCCCTCTTTAGGTGGTTATTAGATCTTCACATTCGTGAACATCAGAAAACCCATTGATTTCAAAGGCCCAGATGGTTATTATTACAGCAAATCAGTTGTTGAGGTGAGAGAAAATGAGAACTATGTTGCTGCACCACTAAATCCATGGCTGGGAACTGCTGAAACCAAACAAAAAGAATTCACGGTGGCCAGATAGGTCTATTTTCTGCTGACTGTCTCTGGGGACTCAAACAGAATCCATTTGTTTGAATGTTTGATTTTCAGTTTCACTCGTGTAGGGTGCTTGTCCACACACCTTCGGCTTGTAGTTTGTCTGTGTCCTTCTATCTCAAGTGAGTCTCCTGTAAGTAAGCACGTAGGTGTCTTGAGTTTTCATCCCTTCTTTCAACCGAGTGTCTTTTGTTTGCAGCACTCACTGCCTGACCTTTTATTCTGATGATTCTGAGCTGTGCACTTATTGCACTTAAAGAATTTTTTTTATCATTAATCTACAATCACGTGAAGAACATTATGTTTACTATGCTCTCCCCTTCACCATGTCGCCCCGAAAAATCTCTTCTGTCACTGTCGATCAGCGTAGTTGGATGCTGTAGACCCCTTCACGATGTCCCCACCCACAAACCACATTATAGTCGCTGTCCATCAGTGAGTAGTATGACGCTTTATGATCTCTACTAGTCTTCTCTGTGTTGTACAGTACTCCCCATGCACACCGGACCCCACGCATTATACATGCTAATCCTAAGGCCCCCATTCTTTCTCCCCACACTTATCCCTTCCTTCAGACTCACCCTGCCGAGTCCATTTCCCTTTCGTAACTTTTCAGCAACTCTCGGATTCTGTGTGTCTGCTGCTATTTTTTTCCTTCAGTTTTTTTTGTTGTTATAGTCCACACATGAGTGAAATCACTTGGTACTTCTCTTTCTAAGCATGACCTATTTCTCTGAACATACTACCGTCTAGCTCCATCCACGTAATTGCAAATGGTAGTATTTGTTATCTCCTTAAGGCTGCTTACTGCACTTTTTAAACTGGATTTCATTCTTCCTTTTTGTTTGTACTTTAGCTATGTTATTCACCATTCAACTCCTGGTTATGAACAATAGCTTTGTGTCAATTGATGTGTATCTGTATGTATCTATCTAACGGTCTGTCTGTCTATCTATGTATCTATGTATATATGTATCTATCTATCTATCTGCCTATCATCTATCTATGATGTCTATCATCTAATAATCTACGTACCTCTCTATCTATCTTTCATCTGTCGTCTGTGTACCTATCTATCAATGAATCAATCATCTTTTTGTCTGCCCATCTATCCTTCTGTACAGAACAGTTAGCAACATAGCCTATGTCTCTTCCCTACATTATGCTTCCAGAAATCTTGCAAGGTAACTAAGCCATAAGGAGAGCACTGTGTTCACCAATACACATTCAGGTAGGGTCAGCCGCGTGTGCTTACAAAACCAGTAAATGGAGGTGAAAGGACTTGAAACCGTATCTCTGTCCTCTGTCCTCTTATACTTCCTGATCGCTTGGTGACTTTATTTAACCACATTCAGGGAGTAAGTGATCCCTGAAGACAACAAGTATCCTTCGTCTGGGCCTATTGTCGAAAGAAAAGTGTACTTGTTTCTTTGCACACCTCCATGTTTGAGGGACAACGGCAAGATCACTGCTGATTGGTGGAGCCACAAATATAAAGGAACACCTATTTCTGGACAGGAGCAGTTGGGAACAAAGAGTGTGTTGTGGAGTGAAGTGTTTATTTGAGGGTCCAACCTTCCTTCTTTAGGTGGTTATTCCTTCTTTACATTCGTGAACATCATAAAAAGCAATGATTTTAAAAGCCCAGACACATATTATTACAGCAATTCATTTCTTGAGGTGAGAGGAAATGAGAAGGAAGTTACTGCACCACTAAATCTATGCCTAAGCACTGCTGAAACCAAACAAAAAGAATTCACGGTGGCTAGGTAGGACTATTTTCTACTGACTCCCTCTGGGGACTCAAACAGACTCCATTAGTTTGTTTGTTTCTCAGTTTCACTTGTATAGGGTACCTGTCCCCGCCCCTTCAGCTTTTACTTTGTCTGTGTCCTTGAATCTCATGTGAGTCTCCAGAAAGGGAGCATGGAGTTGGTCTTGAGTTTTCATCAGTTCTTCTAACAATGTGTCTTTTGATTGGAGCACTCAAAGCCTGTACTTTTATTCTGATATTTGAGAGCTGTGCTCTTAATGCAATTTGAAATTTTTTTGTTCTCATTAATATACAATCACATGCAGAACATTATGTTTTCTAGTCTATCCCCTTCACCAAGTACCCCCCAAATCCCAGTTACAGTCTCTGTCCTTCAGCATGTACTAGGATGCTGTAGAATCACTACATGTCTTCTCTGTGTTGTACAGCCCTTCCCATGAGACCCCACAATACCAATTATACATGCTAATCCTAATGACCGCATTCTTTTTCCCCGCCCTTATTACCCCCTTCCCACAAACCCTACCCAGTCCCTTTCTCTTTGGTAACTGTTAGTCCACTCTCTGTTTCTGTAAGTCTGCTGCTGTCTTTTCCTTCAGTTTTTCTTTGTTATCATACCCCACACATGACTGAAATCATTTGGTACATGTACTTCTCAGTTGGCCTATTTGACTGAGCATAATACCCTCTAGCTCCATCCACGTTATTGCAAATGATAGGATTTGTTTTCTTCTTATGGCTGCTTATGGCACTTTTTAAACTGGATTTCATTTTTCTTTTTTGTTTGTAGTTTCGCTATGTGCTTTCACCATTGCTCTCCTGGTTATGAGCAGTAGCTTTGTGTTAATCGATATGTACCTATATCTATCTATCTGTCTGTCTATCTATTTATCAATCAATCAATCAATCATCCTTTTGTCTTCAAATCTGTCCTTTTGTACAGAACAGTTAACCATATATCCTATATCACTTTTCTACACTATGCTTCCAAAAATCCTGCAAAGTATCTAGGCTGTAGAGAGAGCACTGGGTTCACCGAGACACTTGCAGTTCGAGTCGGCCGCGTGTACCTACAAAACCAGGAAATGGTTTTGCCGGGACTTGAACCCGTGTCTCTATCCTCTGTCCTCCTTCATCTCCTTCTAAATGGCTGTCTGTATTTCGCCACATTCATTGACTCAGTGCTCCCTGAAGACCACAAGTATCATTCCTCTGGGCCTGTTGTCGACAGAAAAGTAAACTTGTTGCTTTGCTCACCACCATGTTTGAAGGACATCAGCGTGATCACCGCCGATAGGACGGAGGGTCAAATAAAAAGGAACACCAATTTCTAGACAGGAGCAGTTGGGAGCTAAGATTGTATTGTGGAGTGACGTGTTTATTTGAGTGTCCAAACTTCCCTCTTTAGGTGGTTATTAGATCTTCACATTCGTGAACATCAGAAAACCCATTGATTTCAAAGGCCCAGATGGTTATTATTACAGCAAATCAGTTGTTGAGGTGAGAGAAAATGAGAACTATGTTGCTGCACCACTAAATCCATGGCTGGGAACTGCTGAAACCAAACAAAAAGAATTCACGGTGGCCAGATAGGTCTATTTTCTGCTGACTGTCTCTGGGGACTCAAACAGAATCCATTTGTTTGAATGTTTGATTTTCAGTTTCACTCGTGTAGGGTGCTTGTCCACACACCTTCGGCTTGTAGTTTGTCTGTGTCCTTCTATCTCAAGTGAGTCTCCTGTAAGTAAGCACGTAGGTGTCTTGAGTTTTCATCCCTTCTTTCAACCGAGTGTCTTTTGTTTGCAGCACTCACTGCCTGACCTTTTATTCTGATGATTCTGAGCTGTGCACTTATTGCACTTAAAGAATTTTTTTTATCATTAATCTACAATCACGTGAAGAACATTATGTTTACTATGCTCTCCCCTTCACCATGTCGCCCCGAAAAATCTCTTCTGTCACTGTCGATCAGCGTAGTTGGATGCTGTAGACCCCTTCACGATGTCCCCACCCACAAACCACATTATAGTCGCTGTCCATCAGTGAGTAGTATGACGCTTTATGATCTCTACTAGTCTTCTCTGTGTTGTACAGTACTCCCCATGCACACCGGACCCCACGCATTATACATGCTAATCCTAAGGCCCCCATTCTTTCTCCCCACACTTATCCCTTCCTTCAGACTCACCCTGCCGAGTCCATTTCCCTTTCGTAACTTTTCAGCAACTCTCGGATTCTGTGTGTCTGCTGCTATTTTTTTCCTTCAGTTTTTTTTGTTGTTATAGTCCACACATGAGTGAAATCACTTGGTACTTCTCTTTCTAAGCATGACCTATTTCTCTGAACATACTACCGTCTAGCTCCATCCACGTAATTGCAAATGGTAGTATTTGTTATCTCCTTAAGGCTGCTTACTGCACTTTTTAAACTGGATTTCATTCTTCCTTTTTGTTTGTACTTTAGCTATGTTATTCACCATTCAACTCCTGGTTATGAACAATAGCTTTGTGTCAATTGATGTGTATCTGTATGTATCTATCTAACGGTCTGTCTGTCTATCTATGTATCTATGTATATATGTATCTATCTATCTATCTATCTGCCTATCATCTATCTATGATGTCTATCATCTAATAATCTACGTACCTCTCTATCTATCTTTCATCTGTCGTCTGTGTACCTATCTATCAATGAATCAATCATCTTTTTGTCTGCCCATCTATCCTTCTGTACAGAACAGTTAGCAACATAGCCTATGTCTCTTCCCTACATTATGCTTCCAGAAATCTTGCAAGGTAACTAAGCCATAAGGAGAGCACTGTGTTCACCAATACACATTCAGGTAGGGTCAGCCGCGTGTGCTTACAAAACCAGTAAATGGAGGTGAAAGGACTTGAAACCGTATCTCTGTCCTCTGTCCTCTTATACTTCCTGATCGCTTGGTGACTTTATTTAACCACATTCAGGGAGTAAGTGATCCCTGAAGACAACAAGTATCCTTCGTCTGGGCCTATTGTCGAAAGAAAAGTGTACTTGTTTCTTTGCACACCTCCATGTTTGAGGGACAACGGCAAGATCACTGCTGATTGGTGGAGCCACAAATATAAAGGAACACCTATTTCTGGACAGGAGCAGTTGGGAACAAAGAGTGTGTTGTGGAGTGAAGTGTTTATTTGAGGGTCCAACCTTCCTTCTTTAGGTGGTTATTCCTTCTTTACATTCGTGAACATCATAAAAAGCAATGATTTTAAAAGCCCAGACACATATTATTACAGCAATTCATTTCTTGAGGTGAGAGGAAATGAGAAGGAAGTTACTGCACCACTAAATCTATGCCTAAGCACTGCTGAAACCAAACAAAAAGAATTCACGGTGGCTAGGTAGGACTATTTTCTACTGACTCCCTCTGGGGACTCAAACAGACTCCATTAGTTTGTTTGTTTCTCAGTTTCACTTGTATAGGGTACCTGTCCCCGCCCCTTCAGCTTTTAGTTTGTCTGTGTCCTTGAATCTCATGTGAGTCTCCAGAAAGGGAGCATGGAGTTGGTCTTGAGTTTTCATCAGTTCTTCTAACCCTGTGTCTTTTGATTGGAGCACTCAAAGCCTGTACTTTTATTCTGATATTTGAGAGCTGTGCTCTTAATGCAATTTGAAATTTTTTTGTTCTCATTAATATACAATCACATGCAGAACATTATGTTTTCTAGTCTATCCCCTTCACCAAGTACCCCCCAAATCCCAGTTACAGTCTCTGTCCTTCAGCATGTACTAGGATGCTGTAGAATCACTACATGTCTTCTCTGTGTTGTACAGCCCTTCCCATGAGACCCCACAATACCAATTATACATGCTAATCCTAATGACCGCATTCTTTTTCCCCGCCCTTATTACCCCCTTCCCACAAACCCTACCCAGTCCCTTTCTCTTTGGTAACTGTTAGTCCACTCTCTGTTTCTGTAAGTCTGCTGCTGTCTTTTCCTTCAGTTTTTCTTTGTTATCATACCCCACACATGACTGAAATCATTTGGTACATGTACTTCTCAGTTGGCCTATTTGACTGAGCATAATACCCTCTAGCTCCATCCACGTTATTGCAAATGATAGGATTTGTTTTCTTCTTATGGCTGCTTATGGCACTTTTTAAACTGGATTTCATTTTTCTTTTTTGTTTGTAGTTTCGCTATGTGCTTTCACCATTGCTCTCCTGGTTATGAGCAGTAGCTTTGTGTTAATCGATATGTACCTATATCTATCTATCTGTCTGTCTATCTATTTATCAATCAATCAATCAATCATCCTTTTGTCTTCAAATCTGTCCTTTTGTACAGAACAGTTAACCATATATCCTATATCACTTTTCTACACTATGCTTCCAAAAATCCTGCAAAGTATCTAGGCTGTAGAGAGAGCACTGGGTTCACCGAGACACTTGCAGTTCGAGTCGGCCGCGTGTACCTACAAAACCAGGAAATGGTTTTGCCGGGACTTGAACCCGTGTCTCTATCCTCTGTCCTCCTTCATCTCCTTCTAAATGGCTGTCTGTATTTTGCCACATTCATTGACTCAGTGCTCCCTGAAGACCACAAGTATCATTCCTCTGGGCCTGTTGTCGACAGAAAAGTAAACTTTTTGCTTTGCTCACCACCATGTTTGAAGGACATCAGCGTGATCACCGCCGATAGGACGGAGGGTCAAATAAAAAGGAACACCAATTTCTAGACAGGAGCAGTTGGGAGCTAAGATTGTATTGTGGAGTGACGTGTTTATTTGAGTGTCCAAACTTCCCTCTTTAGGTGGTTATTAGATCTTCACATTCGTGAACATCAGAAAACCCATTGATTTCAAAGGCCCAGATGGTTATTATTACAGCAAATCAGTTGTTGAGGTGAGAGAAAATGAGAACTATGTTGCTGCACCACTAAATCCATGGCTGGGAACTGCTGAAACCAAACAAAAAGAATTCACGGTGGCCAGATAGGTCTATTTTCTGCTGACTGTCTCTGGGGACTCAAACAGAATCCATTTGTTTGAATGTTTGATTTTCAGTTTCACTCGTGTAGGGTGCTTGTCCACACACCTTCGGCTTGTAGTTTGTCTGTGTCCTTCTATCTCAAGTGAGTCTCCTGTAAGTAAGCACGTAGGTGTCTTGAGTTTTCATCCCTTCTTTCAACCGAGTGTCTTTTGTTTGCAGCACTCACTGCCTGACCTTTTATTCTGATGATTCTGAGCTGTGCACTTATTGCACTTAAAGAATTTTTTTTATCATTAATCTACAATCACGTGAAGAACATTATGTTTACTATGCTCTCCCCTTCACCATGTCGCCCCGAAAAATCTCTTCTGTCACTGTCGATCAGCGTAGTTGGATGCTGTAGACCCCTTCACGATGTCCCCACCCACAAACCACATTATAGTCGCTGTCCATCAGTGAGTAGTATGACGCTTTATGATCTCTACTAGTCTTCTCTGTGTTGTACAGTACTCCCCATGCACACCGGACCCCACGCATTATACATGCTAATCCTAAGGCCCCCATTCTTTCTCCCCACACTTATCCCTTCCTTCAGACTCACCCTGCCGAGTCCATTTCCCTTTCGTAACTTTTCAGCAACTCTCGGATTCTGTGTGTCTGCTGCTATTTTTTTCCTTCAGTTTTTTTTGTTGTTATAGTCCACACATGAGTGAAATCACTTGGTACTTCTCTTTCTAAGCATGACCTATTTCTCTGAACATACTACCGTCTAGCTCCATCCACGTAATTGCAAATGGTAGTATTTGTTATCTCCTTAAGGCTGCTTACTGCACTTTTTAAACTGGATTTCATTCTTCCTTTTTGTTTGTACTTTAGCTATGTTATTCACCATTCAACTCCTGGTTATGAACAATAGCTTTGTGTCAATTGATGTGTATCTGTATGTATCTATCTAACGGTCTGTCTGTCTATCTATGTATCTATGTATATATGTATCTATCTATCTATCTATCTGCCTATCATCTATCTATGATGTCTATCATCTAATAATCTACGTACCTCTCTATCTATCTTTCATCTGTCGTCTGTGTACCTATCTATCAATGAATCAATCATCTTTTTGTCTGCCCATCTATCCTTCTGTACAGAACAGTTAGCAACATAGCCTATGTCTCTTCCCTACATTATGCTTCCAGAAATCTTGCAAGGTAACTAAGCCATAAGGAGAGCACTGTGTTCACCAATACACATTCAGGTAGGGTCAGCCGCGTGTGCTTACAAAACCAGTAAATGGAGGTGAAAGGACTTGAAACCGTATCTCTGTCCTCTGTCCTCTTATACTTCCTGATCGCTTGGTGACTTTATTTAACCACATTCAGGGAGTAAGTGATCCCTGAAGACAACAAGTATCCTTCGTCTGGGCCTATTGTCGAAAGAAAAGTGTACTTGTTTCTTTGCACACCTCCATGTTTGAGGGACAACGGCAAGATCACTGCTGATTGGTGGAGCCACAAATATAAAGGAACACCTATTTCTGGACAGGAGCAGTTGGGAACAAAGAGTGTGTTGTGGAGTGAAGTGTTTATTTGAGGGTCCAACCTTCCTTCTTTAGGTGGTTATTCCTTCTTTACATTCGTGAACATCATAAAAAGCAATGATTTTAAAAGCCCAGACACATATTATTACAGCAATTCATTTCTTGAGGTGAGAGGAAATGAGAAGGAAGTTACTGCACCACTAAATCTATGCCTAAGCACTGCTGAAACCAAACAAAAAGAATTCACGGTGGCTAGGTAGGACTATTTTCTACTGACTCCCTCTGGGGACTCAAACAGACTCCATTAGTTTGTTTGTTTCTCAGTTTCACTTGTATAGGGTACCTGTCCCCGCCCCTTCAGCTTTTAGTTTGTCTGTGTCCTTGAATCTCATGTGAGTCTCCAGAAAGGGAGCATGGAGTTGGTCTTGAGTTTTCATCAGTTCTTCTAACCCTGTGTCTTTTGATTGGAGCACTCAAAGCCTGTACTTTTATTCTGATATTTGAGAGCTGTGCTCTTAATGCAATTTGAAATTTTTTTTGTTCTCATTAATATACAATCACATGCAGAACATTATGTTTTCTAGTCTATCCCCTTCACCAAGTACCCCCCAAATCCCAGTTACAGTCTCTGTCCTTCAGCATGTACTAGGATGCTGTAGAATCACTACATGTCTTCTCTGTGTTGTACAGCCCTTCCCATGAGACCCCACAATACCAATTATACATGCTAATCCTAATGACCGCATTCTTTTTCCCCGCCCTTATTACCCCCTTCCCACAAACCCTACCCAGTCCCTTTCTCTTTGGTAACTGTTAGTCCACTCTCTGTTTCTGTAAGTCTGCTGCTGTCTTTTCCTTCAGTTTTTCTTTGTTATCATACCCCACACATGACTGAAATCATTTGGTACATGTACTTCTCAGTTGGCCTATTTGACTGAGCATAATACCCTCTAGCTCCATCCACGTTATTGCAAATGATAGGATTTGTTTTCTTCTTATGGCTGCTTATGGCACTTTTTAAACTGGATTTCATTTTTCTTTTTTGTTTGTAGTTTCGCTATGTGCTTTCACCATTGCTCTCCTGGTTATGAGCAGTAGCTTTGTGTTAATCGATATGTACCTATATCTATCTATCTGTCTGTCTATCTATTTATCAATCAATCAATCAATCATCCTTTTGTCTTCAAATCTGTCCTTTTGTACAGAACAGTTAACCATATATCCTATATCACTTTTCTACACTATGCTTCCAAAAATCCTGCAAAGTATCTAGGCTGTAGAGAGAGCACTGGGTTCACCGAGACACTTGCAGTTCGAGTCGGCCGCGTGTACCTACAAAACCAGGAAATGGTTTTGCCGGGACTTGAACCCGTGTCTCTATCCTCTGTCCTCCTTCATCTCCTTCTAAATGGCTGTCTGTATTTCGCCACATTCATTGACTCAGTGCTCCCTGAAGACCACAAGTATCATTCCTCTGGGCCTGTTGTCGACAGAAAAGTAAACTTGTTGCTTTGCTCACCACCATGTTTGAAGGACATCAGCGTGATCACCGCCGATAGGACGGAGGGTCATATAAAAAGGAACACCAATTTCTAGACAGGAGCAGTTGGGAGCTAAGATTGTATTGTGGAGTGACGTGTTTATTTGAGTGTCCAAACTTCCCTCTTTAGGTGGTTATTAGATCTTCACATTCGTGAACATCAGAAAACCCATTGATTTCAAAGGCCCAGATGGTTATTATTACAGCAAATCAGTTGTTGAGGTGAGAGAAAATGAGAACTATGTTGCTGCACCACTAAATCCATGGCTGGGAACTGCTGAAACCAAACAAAAAGAATTCACGGTGGCCAGATAGGTCTATTTTCTGCTGACTGTCTCTGGGGACTCAAACAGAATCCATTTGTTTGAATGTTTGATTTTCAGTTTCACTCGTGTAGGGTGCTTGTCCACACACCTTCGGCTTGTAGTTTGTCTGTGTCCTTCTATCTCAAGTGAGTCTCCTGTAAGTAAGCACGTAGGTGTCTTGAGTTTTCATCCCTTCTTTCAACCGAGTGTCTTTTGTTTGCAGCACTCACTGCCTGACCTTTTATTCTGATGATTCTGAGCTGTGCACTTATTGCACTTAAAGAATTTTTTTTATCATTAATCTACAATCACGTGAAGAACATTATGTTTACTATGCTCTCCCCTTCACCATGTCGCCCCGAAAAATCTCTTCTGTCACTGTCGATCAGCGTAGTTGGATGCTGTAGACCCCTTCACGATGTCCCCACCCACAAACCACATTATAGTCGCTGTCCATCAGTGAGTAGTATGACGCTTTATGATCTCTACTAGTCTTCTCTGTGTTGTACAGTACTCCCCATGCACACCGGACCCCACGCATTATACATGCTAATCCTAAGGCCCCCATTCTTTCTCCCCACACTTATCCCTTCCTTCAGACTCACCCTGCCGAGTCCATTTCCCTTTCGTAACTTTTCAGCAACTCTCGGATTCTGTGTGTCTGCTGCTATTTTTTTCCTTCAGTTTTTTTTGTTGTTATAGTCCACACATGAGTGAAATCACTTGGTACTTCTCTTTCTAAGCATGACCTATTTCTCTGAACATACTACCGTCTAGCTCCATCCACGTAATTGCAAATGGTAGTATTTGTTATCTCCTTAAGGCTGCTTACTGCACTTTTTAAACTGGATTTCATTCTTCCTTTTTGTTTGTACTTTAGCTATGTTATTCACCATTCAACTCCTGGTTATGAACAATAGCTTTGTGTCAATTGATGTGTATCTGTATGTATCTATCTAACGGTCTGTCTGTCTATCTATGTATCTATGTATATATGTATCTATCTATCTATCTATCTGCCTATCATCTATCTATGATGTCTATCATCTAATAATCTACGTACCTCTCTATCTATCTTTCATCTGTCGTCTGTGTACCTATCTATCAATGAATCAATCATCTTTTTGTCTGCCCATCTATCCTTCTGTACAGAACAGTTAGCAACATAGCCTATGTCTCTTCCCTACATTATGCTTCCAGAAATCTTGCAAGGTAACTAAGCCATAAGGAGAGCACTGTGTTCACCAATACACACTCAGGTAGGGTCAGCCGCGTGTGCTTACAAAACCAGTAAATGGAGGTGAAAGGACTTGAAACCGTATCTCTGTCCTCTGTCCTCTTATACTTCCTGATCGCTTGGTGACTTTATTTAACCACATTCAGGGAGTAAGTGATCCTTGAAGACAACAAGTATCCTTCGTCTGGGCCTATTGTCGAAAGAAAAGTGTACTTGTTTCTTTGCACACCTCCATGTTTGAGGGACAACGGCAAGATCACTGCTGATTGGTGGAGCCACAAATATAAAGGAACACCTATTTCTGGACAGGAGCAGTTGGGAACAAAGAGTGTGTTGTGGAGTGAAGTGTTTATTTGAGGGTCCAACCTTCCTTCTTTAGGTGGTTATTCCTTCTTTACATTCGTGAACATCATAAAAAGCAATGATTTTAAAAGCCCAGACACATATTATTACAGCAATTCATTTCTTGAGGTGAGAGGAAATGAGAAGGAAGTTACTGCACCACTAAATCTATGCCTAAGCACTGCTGAAACCAAACAAAAAGAATTCACGGTGGCTAGGTAGGACTATTTTCTACTGACTCCCTCTGGGGACTCAAACAGACTCCATTAGTTTGTTTGTTTCTCAGTTTCACTTGTATAGGGTACCTGTCCCCGCCCCTTCAGCTTTTACTTTGTCTGTGTCCTTGAATCTCATGTGAGTCTCCAGAAAGGGAGCATGGAGTTGGTCTTGAGTTTTCATCAGTTCTTCTAACCCTGTGTCTTTTGATTGGAGCACTCAAAGCCTGTACTTTTATTCTGATATTTGAGAGCTGTGCTCTTAATGCAATTTGAAATTTTTTTTGTTCTCATTAATATACAATCACATGCAGAACATTATGTTTTCTAGTCTATCCCCTTCACCAAGTACCCCCCAAATCCCAGTTACAGTCTCTGTCCTTCAGCATGTACTAGGATGCTGTAGAATCACTACATGTCTTCTCTGTGTTGTACAGCCCTTCCCATGAGACCCCACAATACCAATTATACATGCTAATCCTAATGACCGCATTCTTTTTCCCCGCCCTTATTACCCCCTTCCCACAAACCCTACCCAGTCCCTTTCTCTTTGGTAACTGTTAGTCCACTCTCTGTTTCTGTGAGTCTGCTGCTGTCTTTTCCTTCAGTTTTTCTTTGTTATCATACCCCACACATGACTGAAATCATTTGGTACATGTACTTCTCAGTTGGCCTATTTGACTGAGCATAATACCCTCTAGCTCCATCCACGTTATTGCAAATGATAGGATTTGTTTTCTTCTTATGGCTGCTTATGGCACTTTTTAAACTGGATTTCATTTTTCTTTTTTGTTTGTAGTTTCGCTATGTGCTTTCACCATTGCTCTCCTGGTTATGAGCAGTAGCTTTGTGTTAATCGATATGTACCTATATCTATCTATCTGTCTGTCTATCTATTTATCAATCAATCAATCAATCATCCTTTTGTCTTCAAATCTGTCCTTTTGTACAGAACAGTTAACCATATATCCTATATCACTTTTCTACACTATGCTTCCAAAAATCCTGCAAAGTATCTAGGCTGTAGAGAGAGCACTGGGTTCACCGAGACACTTGCAGTTCGAGTCGGCCGCGTGTACCTACAAAACCAGGAAATGGTTTTGCCGGGACTTGAACCCGTGTCTCTATCCTCTGTCCTCCTTCATCTCCTTCTAAATGGCTGTCTGTATTTCGCCACATTCATTGACTCAGTGCTCCCTGAAGACCACAAGTATCATTCCTCTGGGCCTGTTGTCGACAGAAAAGTAAACTTGTTGCTTTGCTCACCACCATGTTTGAAGGACATCAGCGTGATCACCGCCGATAGGACGGAGGGTCAAATAAAAAGGAACACCAATTTCTAGACAGGAGCAGTTGGGAGCTAAGATTGTATTGTGGAGTGACGTGTTTATTTGAGTGTCCAAACTTCCCTCTTTAGGTGGTTATTAGATCTTCACATTCGTGAACATCAGAAAACCCATTGATTTCAAAGGCCCAGATGGTTATTATTACAGCAAATCAGTTGTTGAGGTGAGAGAAAATGAGAACTATGTTGCTGCACCACTAAATCCATGGCTGGGAACTGCTGAAACCAAACAAAAAGAATTCACGGTGGCCAGATAGGTCTATTTTCTGCTGACTGTCTCTGGGGACTCAAACAGAATCCATTTGTTTGAATGTTTGATTTTCAGTTTCACTCGTGTAGGGTACTTGTCCACACACCTTCGGCTTGTAGTTTGTCTGTGTCCTTCTATCTCAAGTGAGTCTCCTGTAAGTAAGCACGTAGGTGTCTTGAGTTTTCATCCCTTCTATCAACCGAGTGTCTTTTGTTTGCAGCACTCACTGCCTGACCTTTTATTCTGATGATTCTGAGCTGTGCACTTATTGCACTTAAAGAATTTTTTTTATCATTAATCTACAATCACGTGAAGAACATTATGTTTACTATGCTCTCCCCTTCACCATGTCGCCCCGAAAAATCTCTTCTGTCACTGTCGATCAGCGTAGTTGGATGCTGTAGACCCCTTCACGATGTCCCCACCCACAAACCACATTATAGTCGCTGTCCATCAGTGAGTAGTATGACGCTTTATGATCTCTACTAGTCTTCTCTGTGTTGTACAGTACTCCCCATGCACACCGGACCCCACGCATTATACATGCTAATCCTAAGGCCCCCATTCTTTCTCCCCACACTTATCCCTTCCTTCAGACTCACCCTGCCGAGTCCATTTCCCTTTCGTAACTTTTCAGCAACTCTCGGATTCTGTGTGTCTGCTGCTATTTTTTTCCTTCAGTTTTTTTTGTTGTTATAGTCCACACATGAGTGAAATCACTTGGTACTTCTCTTTCTAAGCATGACCTATTTCTCTGAACATACTACCGTCTAGCTCCATCCACGTAATTGCAAATGGTAGTATTTGTTATCTCCTTAAGGCTGCTTACTGCACTTTTTAAACTGGATTTCATTCTTCCTTTTTGTTTGTACTTTAGCTATGTTATTCACCATTCAACTCCTGGTTATGAACAATAGCTTTGTGTCAATTGATGTGTATCTGTATGTATCTATCTAACGGTCTGTCTGTCTATCTATGTATCTATGTATATATGTATCTATCTATCTATCTATCTGCCTATCATCTATCTATGATGTCTATCATCTAATAATCTACGTACCTCTCTATCTGTCTTTCATCTGTCGTCTGTGTACCTATCTATCAATGAATCAATCATCTTTTTGTCTGCCCATCTATCCTTCTGTACAGAACAGTTAGCAACATAGCCTATGTCTCTTCCCTACATTATGCTTCCAGAAATCTTGCAAGGTAACTAAGCCATAAGGAGAGCACTGTGTTCACCAATACACATTCAGGTAGGGTCAGCCGCGTGTGCTTACAAAACCAGTAAATGGAGGTGAAAGGACTTGAAACCGTATCTCTGTCCTCTGTCCTCTTATACTTCCTGATCGCTTGGTGACTTTATTTAACCACATTCAGGGAGTAAGTGATCCCTGAAGACAACAAGTATCCTTCGTCTGGGCCTATTGTCGAAAGAAAAGTGTACTTGTTTCTTTGCACACCTCCATGTTTGAGGGACAACGGCAAGATCACTGCTGATTGGTGGAGCCACAAATATAAAGGAACACCTATTTCTGGACAGGAGCAGTTGGGAACAAAGAGTGTGTTGTGGAGTGAAGTGTTTATTTGAGGGTCCAACCTTCCTTCTTTAGGTGGTTATTCCTTCTTTACATTCGTGAACATCATAAAAAGCAATGATTTTAAAAGCCCAGACACATATTATTACAGCAATTCATTTCTTGAGGTGAGAGGAAATGAGAAGGAAGTTACTGCACCACTAAATCTATGCCTAAGCACTGCTGAAACCAAACAAAAAGAATTCACGGTGGCTAGGTAGGACTATTTTCTACTGACTCCCTCTGGGGACTCAAACAGACTCCATTAGTTTGTTTGTTTCTCAGTTTCACTTGTATAGGGTACCTGTCCCCGCCCCTTCAGCTTTTAGTTTGTCTGTGTCCTTGAATCTCATGTGAGTCTCCAGAAAGGGAGCATGGAGTTGGTCTTGAGTTTTCATCAGTTCTTCTAACCCTGTGTCTTTTGATTGGAGCACTCAAAGCCTGTACTTTTATTCTGATATTTGAGAGCTGTGCTCTTAATGCAATTTGAAATTTTTTTTGTTCTCATTAATATACAATCACATGCAGAACATTATGTTTTCTAGTCTATCCCCTTCACCAAGTACCCCCCAAATCCCAGTTACAGTCTCTGTCCTTCAGCATGTACTAGGATGCTGTAGAATCACTACATGTCTTCTCTGTGTTGTACAGCCCTTCCCATGAGACCCCACAATACCAATTATACATGCTAATCCTAATGACCGCATTCTTTTTCCCCGCCCTTATTACCCCCTTCCCACAAACCCTACCCAGTCCCTTTCTCTTTGGTAACTGTTAGTCCACTCTCTGTTTCTGTGAGTCTGCTGCTGTCTTTTCCTTCAGTTTTTCTTTGTTATCATACCCCACACATGACTGAAATCATTTGGTACATGTACTTCTCAGTTGGCCTATTTGACTGAGCATAATACCCTCTAGCTCCATCCACGTTATTGCAAATGATAGGATTTGTTTTCTTCTTATGGCTGCTTATGGCACTTTTTAAACTGGATTTCATTTTTCTTTTTTGTTTGTAGTTTCGCTATGTGCTTTCACCATTGCTCTCCTGGTTATGAGCAGTAGCTTTGTGTTAATCGATATGTACCTATATCTATCTATCTGTCTGTCTATCTATTTATCAATCAATCAATCAATCATCCTTTTGTCTTCAAATCTGTCCTTTTGTACAGAACAGTTAACCATATATCCTATATCACTTTTCTACACTATGCTTCCAAAAATCCTGCAAAGTATCTAGGCTGTAGAGAGAGCACTGGGTTCACCGAGACACTTGCAGTTCGAGTCGGCCGCGTGTACCTACAAAACCAGGAAATGGTTTTGCCGGGACTTGAACCCGTGTCTCTATCCTCTGTCCTCCTTCATCTCCTTCTAAATGGCTGTCTGTATTTCGCCACATTCATTGACTCAGTGCTCCCTGAAGACCACAAGTATCATTCCTCTGGGCCTGTTGTCGACAGAAAAGTAAACTTGTTGCTTTGCTCACCACCATGTTTGAAGGACATCAGCGTGATCACCGCCGATAGGACGGAGGGTCAAATAAAAAGGAACACCAATTTCTAGACAGGAGCAGTTGGGAGCTAAGATTGTATTGTGGAGTGACGTGTTTATTTGAGTGTCCAAACTTCCCTCTTTAGGTGGTTATTAGATCTTCACATTCGTGAACATCAGAAAACCCATTGATTTCAAAGGCCCAGATGGTTATTATTACAGCAAATCAGTTGTTGAGGTGAGAGAAAATGAGAACTATGTTGCTGCACCACTAAATCCATGGCTGGGAACTGCTGAAACCAAACAAAAAGAATTCACGGTGGCCAGATAGGTCTATTTTCTGCTGACTGTCTCTGGGGACTCAAACAGAATCCATTTGTTTGAATGTTTGATTTTCAGTTTCACTCGTGTAGGGTACTTGTCCACACACCTTCGGCTTGTAGTTTGTCTGTGTCCTTCTATCTCAAGTGAGTCTCCTGTAAGTAAGCACGTAGGTGTCTTGAGTTTTCATCCCTTCTATCAACCGAGTGTCTTTTGTTTGCAGCACTCACTGCCTGACCTTTTATTCTGATGATTCTGAGCTGTGCACTTATTGCACTTAAAGAATTTTTTTTATCATTAATCTACAATCACGTGAAGAACATTATGTTTACTATGCTCTCCCCTTCACCATGTCGCCCCGAAAAATCTCTTCTGTCACTGTCGATCAGCGTAGTTGGATGCTGTAGACCCCTTCACGATGTCCCCACCCACAAACCACATTATAGTCGCTGTCCATCAGTGAGTAGTATGACGCTTTATGATCTCTACTAGTCTTCTCTGTGTTGTACAGTACTCCCCATGCACACCGGACCCCACGCATTATACATGCTAATCCTAAGGCCCCCATTCTTTCTCCCCACACTTATCCCTTCCTTCAGACTCACCCTGCCGAGTCCATTTCCCTTTCGTAACTTTTCAGCAACTCTCGGATTCTGTGTGTCTGCTGCTATTTTTTTCCTTCAGTTTTTTTTGTTGTTATAGTCCACACATGAGTGAAATCACTTGGTACTTCTCTTTCTAAGCATGACCTATTTCTCTGAACATACTACCGTCTAGCTCCATCCACGTAATTGCAAATGGTAGAATTTGTTATCTCCTTAAGGCTGCTTACTGCACTTTTTAAACTGGATTTCATTCTTCCTTTTTGTTTGTACTTTAGCTATGTTATTCACCATTCAACTCCTGGTTATGAACAATAGCTTTGTGTCAATTGATGTGTATCTGTATGTATCTATCTAACGGTCTGTCTGTCTATCTATGTATCTATGTATATATGTATCTATCTATCTATCTATCTGCCTATCATCTATCTATGATGTCTATCATCTAATAATCTACGTACCTCTCTATCTGTCTTTCATCTGTCGTCTGTGTACCTATCTATCAATGAATCAATCATCTTTTTGTCTGCCCATCTATCCTTCTGTACAGAACAGTTAGCAACATAGCCTATGTCTCTTCCCTACATTATGCTTCCAGAAATCTTGCAAGGTAACTAAGCCATAAGGAGAGCACTGTGTTCACCAATACACATTCAGGTAGGGTCAGCCGCGTGTGCTTACAAAACCAGTAAATGGAGGTGAAAGGACTTGAAACCGTATCTCTGTCCTCTGTCCTCTTATACTTCCTGATCGCTTGGTGACTTTATTTAACCACATTCAGGGAGTAAGTGATCCCTGAAGACAACAAGTATCCTTCGTCTGGGCCTATTGTCGAAAGAAAAGTGTACTTGTTTCTTTGCACACCTCCATGTTTGAGGGACAACGGCAAGATCACTGCTGATTGGTGGAGCCACAAATATAAAGGAACACCTATTTCTGGACAGGAGCAGTTGGGAACAAAGAGTGTGTTGTGGAGTGAAGTGTTTATTTGAGGGTCCAACCTTCCTTCTTTAGGTGGTTATTCCTTCTTTACATTCGTGAACATCATAAAAAGCAATGATTTTAAAAGCCCAGACACATATTATTACAGCAATTCATTTCTTGAGGTGAGAGGAAATGAGAAGGAAGTTACTGCACCACTAAATCTATGCCTAAGCACTGCTGAAACCAAACAAAAAGAATTCACGGTGGCTAGGTAGGACTATTTTCTACTGACTCCCTCTGGGGACTCAAACAGACTCCATTAGTTTGTTTGTTTCTCAGTTTCACTTGTATAGGGTACCTGTCCCCGCCCCTTCAGCTTTTACTTTGTCTGTGTCCTTGAATCTCATGTGAGTCTCCAGAAAGGGAGCATGGAGTTGGTCTTGAGTTTTCATCAGTTCTTCTAACCCTGTGTCTTTTGATTGGAGCACTCAAAGCCTGTACTTTTATTCTGATATTTGAGAGCTGTGCTCTTAATGCAATTTGAAATTTTTTTTGTTCTCATTAATATACAATCACATGCAGAACATTATGTTTTCTAGTCTATCCCCTTCACCAAGTACCCCCCAAATCCCAGTTACAGTCTCTGTCCTTCAGCATGTACTAGGATGCTGTAGAATCACTACATGTCTTCTCTGTGTTGTACAGCCCTTCCCATGAGACCCCACAATACCAATTATACATGCTAATCCTAATGACCGCATTCTTTTTCCCCGCCCTTATTACCCCCTTCCCACAAACCCTACCCAGTCCCTTTCTCTTTGGTAACTGTTAGTCCACTCTCTGTTTCTGTGAGTCTGCTGCTGTCTTTTCCTTCAGTTTTTCTTTGTTATCATACCCCACACATGACTGAAATCATTTGGTTCATGTACTTCTCAGTTGGCCTATTTGACTGAGCATAATACCCTCTAGCTCCATCCACGTTATTGCAAATGATAGGATTTGTTTTCTTCTTATGGCTGCTTATGGCACTTTTTAAACTGGATTTCATTTTTCTTTTTTGTTTGTAGTTTCGCTATGTGCTTTCACCATTGCTCTCCTGGTTATGAGCAGTAGCTTTGTGTTAATCGATATGTACCTATATCTATCTATCTGTCTGTCTATCTATTTATCAATCAATCAATCAATCATCCTTTTGTCTTCAAATCTGTCCTTTTGTACAGAACAGTTAACCATATATCCTATATCACTTTTCTACACTATGCTTCCAAAAATCCTGCAAAGTATCTAGGCTGTAGAGAGAGCACTGGGTTCACCGAGACACTTGCAGTTCGAGTCGGCCGCGTGTACCTACAAAACCAGGAAATGGTTTTGCCGGGACTTGAACCCGTGTCTCTATCCTCTGTCCTCCTTCATCTCCTTCTAAATGGCTGTCTGTATTTCGCCACATTCATTGACTCAGTGCTCCCTGAAGACCACAAGTATCATTCCTCTGGGCCTGTTGTCGACAGAAAAGTAAACTTGTTGCTTTGCTCACCACCATGTTTGAAGGACATCAGCGTGATCACCGCCGATAGGACGGAGGGTCAAATAAAAAGGAACACCAATTTCTAGACAGGAGCAGTTGGGAGCTAAGATTGTATTGTGGAGTGACGTGTTTATTTGAGTGTCCAAACTTCCCTCTTTAGGTGGTTATTAGATCTTCACATTCGTGAACATCAGAAAACCCATTGATTTCAAAGGCCCAGATGGTTATTATTACAGCAAATCAGTTGTTGAGGTGAGAGAAAATGAGAACTATGTTGCTGCACCACTAAATCCATGGCTGGGAACTGCTGAAACCAAACAAAAAGAATTCACGGTGGCCAGATAGGTCTATTTTCTGCTGACTGTCTCTGGGGACTCAAACAGAATCCATTTGTTTGAATGTTTGATTTTCAGTTTCACTCGTGTAGGGTACTTGTCCACACACCTTCGGCTTGTAGTTTGTCTGTGTCCTTCTATCTCAAGTGAGTCTCCTGTAAGTAAGCACGTAGGTGTCTTGAGTTTTCATCCCTTCTATCAACCGAGTGTCTTTTGTTTGCAGCACTCACTGCCTGACCTTTTATTCTGATGATTCTGAGCTGTGCACTTATTGCACTTAAAGAATTTTTTTTATCATTAATCTACAATCACGTGAAGAACATTATGTTTACTATGCTCTCCCCTTCACCATGTCGCCCCGAAAAATCTCTTCTGTCACTGTCGATCAGCGTAGTTGGATGCTGTAGACCCCTTCACGATGTCCCCACCCACAAACCACATTATAGTCGCTGTCCATCAGTGAGTAGTATGACGCTTTATGATCTCTACTAGTCTTCTCTGTGTTGTACAGTACTCCCCATGCACACCGGACCCCACGCATTATACATGCTAATCCTAAGGCCCCCATTCTTTCTCCCCACACTTATCCCTTCCTTCAGACTCACCCTGCCGAGTCCATTTCCCTTTCGTAACTTTTCAGCAACTCTCGGATTCTGTGTGTCTGCTGCTATTTTTTTCCTTCAGTTTTTTTTGTTGTTATAGTCCACACATGAGTGAAATCACTTGGTACTTCTCTTTCTAAGCATGACCTATTTCTCTGAACATACTACCGTCTAGCTCCATCCACGTAATTGCAAATGGTAGAATTTGTTATCTCCTTAAGGCTGCTTACTGCACTTTTTAAACTGGATTTCATTCTTCCTTTTTGTTTGTACTTTAGCTATGTTATTCACCATTCAACTCCTGGTTATGAACAATAGCTTTGTGTCAATTGATGTGTATCTGTATGTATCTATCTAACGGTCTGTCTGTCTATCTATGTATCTATGTATATATGTATCTATCTATCTATCTATCTGCCTATCATCTATCTATGATGTCTATCATCTAATAATCTACGTACCTCTCTATCTGTCTTTCATCTGTCGTCTGTGTACCTATCTATCAATGAATCAATCATCTTTTTGTCTGCCCATCTATCCTTCTGTACAGAACAGTTAGCAACATAGCCTATGTCTCTTCCCTACATTATGCTTCCAGAAATCTTGCAAGGTAACTAAGCCATAAGGAGAGCACTGTGTTCACCAATACACACTCAGGTAGGGTCAGCCGCGTGTGCTTACAAAACCAGTAAATGGAGGTGAAAGGACTTGAAACCGTATCTCTGTCCTCTGTCCTCTTATACTTCCTGATCGCTTGGTGACTTTATTTAACCACATTCAGGGAGTAAGTGATCCCTGAAGACAACAAGTATCCTTCGTCTGGGCCTATTGTCGAAAGAAAAGTGTACTTGTTTCTTTGCACACCTCCATGTTTGAGGGACAACGGCAAGATCACTGCTGATTGGTGGAGCCACAAATATAAAGGAACACCTATTTCTGGACAGGAGCAGTTGGGAACAAAGAGTGTGTTGTGGAGTGAAGTGTTTATTTGAGGGTCCAACCTTCCTTCTTTAGGTGGTTATTCCTTCTTTACATTCGTGAACATCATAAAAAGCAATGATTTTAAAAGCCCAGACACATATTATTACAGCAATTCATTTCTTGAGGTGAGAGGAAATGAGAAGGAAGTTACTGCACCACTAAATCTATGCCTAAGCACTGCTGAAACCAAACAAAAAGAATTCACGGTGGCTAGGTAGGACTATTTTCTACTGACTCCCTCTGGGGACTCAAACAGACTCCATTAGTTTGTTTGTTTCTCAGTTTCACTTGTATAGGGTACCTGTCCCCGCCCCTTCAGCTTTTAGTTTGTCTGTGTCCTTGAATCTCATGTGAGTCTCCAGAAAGGGAGCATGGAGTTGGTCTTGAGTTTTCATCAGTTCTTCTAACCCTGTGTCTTTTGATTGGAGCACTCAAAGCCTGTACTTTTATTCTGATATTTGAGAGCTGTGCTCTTAATGCAATTTGAAATTTTTTTTGTTCTCATTAATATACAATCACATGCAGAACATTATGTTTTCTAGTCTATCCCCTTCACCAAGTACCCCCCAAATCCCAGTTACAGTCTCTGTCCTTCAGCATGTACTAGGATGCTGTAGAATCACTACATGTCTTCTCTGTGTTGTACAGCCCTTCCCATGAGACCCCACAATACCAATTATACATGCTAATCCTAATGACCGCATTCTTTTTCCCCGCCCTTATTACCCCCTTCCCACAAACCCTACCCAGTCCCTTTCTCTTTGGTAACTGTTAGTCCACTCTCTGTTTCTGTGAGTCTGCTGCTGTCTTTTCCTTCAGTTTTTCTTTGTTATCATACCCCACACATGACTGAAATCATTTGGTTCATGTACTTCTCAGTTGGCCTATTTGACTGAGCATAATACCCTCTAGCTCCATCCACGTTATTGCAAATGATAGGATTTGTTTTCTTCTTATGGCTGCTTATGGCACTTTTTAAACTGGATTTCAATTTTCTTTTTTGTTTGTAGTTTCGCTATGTGCTTTCACCATTGCTCTCCTGGTTATGAGCAGTAGCTTTGTGTTAATCGATATGTACCTATATCTATCTATCTGTCTGTCTATCTATTTATCAATCAATCAATCAATCATCCTTTTGTCTTCAAATCTGTCCTTTTGTACAGAACAGTTAACCATATATCCTATATCACTTTTCTACACTATGCTTCCAAAAATCCTGCAAAGTATCTAGGCTGTAGAGAGAGCACTGGGTTCACCGAGACACTTGCAGTTCGAGTCGGCCGCGTGTACCTACAAAACCAGGAAATGGTTTTGCCGGGACTTGAACCCGTGTCTCTATCCTCTGTCCTCCTTCATCTCCTTCTAAATGGCTGTCTGTATTTCGCCACATTCATTGACTCAGTGCTCCCTGAAGACCACAAGTATCATTCCTCTGGGCCTGTTGTCGACAGAAAAGTAAACTTGTTGCTTTGCTCACCACCATGTTTGAAGGACATCAGCGTGATCACCGCCGATAGGACGGAGGGTCAAATATAAAGGAACACCAATTTCTAGACAGGAGCAGTTGGGAGCTAAGATTGTATTGTGGAGTGACGTGTTTATTTGAGTGTCCAAACTTCCCTCTTTAGGTGGTTATTAGATCTTCACATTCGTGAACATCAGAAAACCCATTGATTTCAAAGGCCCAGATGGTTATTATTACAGCAAATCAGTTGTTGAGGTGAGAGAAAATGAGAACTATGTTGCTGCACCACTAAATCCATGGCTGGGAACTGCTGAAACCAAACAAAAAGAATTCACGGTGGCCAGATAGGTCTATTTTCTGCTGACTGTCTCTGGGGACTCAAACAGAATCCATTTGTTTGAATGTTTGATTTTCAGTTTCACTCGTGTAGGGTACTTGTCCACACACCTTCGGCTTGTAGTTTGTCTGTGTCCTTCTATCTCAAGTGAGTCTCCTGTAAGTAAGCACGTAGGTGTCTTGAGTTTTCATCCCTTCTTTCAACCGAGTGTCTTTTGTTTGCAGCACTCACTGCCTGACCTTTTATTCTGATGATTCTGAGCTGTGCACTTATTGCACTTAAAGAATTTTTTTTATCATTAATCTACAATCACGTGAAGAACATTATGTTTACTATGCTCTCCCCTTCACCATGTCGCCCCGAAAAATCTCTTCTGTCACTGTCGATCAGCGTAGTTGGATGCTGTAGACCCCTTCACGATGTCCCCACCCACAAACCACATTATAGTCGCTGTCCATCAGTGAGTAGTATGACGCTTTATGATCTCTACTAGTCTTCTCTGTGTTGTACAGTACTCCCCATGCACACCGGACCCCACGCATTATACATGCTAATCCTAAGGCACCCATTCTTTCTCCCCACACTTATCCCTTCCTTCAGACTCACCCTGCCGAGTCCATTTCCCTTTCGTAACTTTTCAGCAACTCTCGGATTCTGTGTGTCTGCTGCTATTTTTTTCCTTCAGTTTTTTTTGTTGTTATAGTCCACACATGAGTGAAATCACTTGGTACTTCTCTTTCTAAGCATGACCTATTTCTCTGAACATACTACCGTCTAGCTCCATCCACGTAATTGCAAATGGTAGTATTTGTTATCTCCTTAAGGCTGCTTACTGCACTTTTTAAACTGGATTTCATTCTTCCTTTTTGTTTGTACTTTAGCTATGTTATTCACCATTCAACTCCTGGTTATGAACAATAGCTTTGTGTCAATTGATGTGTATCTGTATGTATCTATCTAACGGTCTGTCTGTCTATCTATGTATCTATGTATATATGTATCTATCTATCTATCTATCTGCCTATCATCTATCTATGATGTCTATCATCTAATAATCTACGTACCTCTCTATCTGTCTTTCATCTGTCGTCTGTGTACCTATCTATCAATGAATCAATCATCTTTTTGTCTGCCCATCTATCCTTCTGTACAGAACAGTTAGCAACATAGCCTATGTCTCTTCCCTACATTATGCTTCCAGAAATCTTGCAAGGTAACTAAGCCATAAGGAGAGCACTGTGTTCACCAATACACATTCAGGTAGGGTCAGCCGCGTGTGCTTACAAAACCAGTAAATGGAGGTGAAAGGACTTGAAACCGTATCTCTGTCCTCTGTCCTCTTATACTTCCTGATCGCTTGGTGACTTTATTTAACCACATTCAGGGAGTAAGTGATCCCTGAAGACAACAAGTATCCTTCGTCTGGGCCTATTGTCGAAAGAAAAGTGTACTTGTTTCTTTGCACACCTCCATGTTTGAGGGACAACGGCAAGATCACTGCTGATTGGTGGAGCCACAAATATAAAGGAACACCTATTTCTGGACAGGAGCAGTTGGGAACAAAGAGTGTGTTGTGGAGTGAAGTGTTTATTTGAGGGTCCAACCTTCCTTCTTTAGGTGGTTATTCCTTCTTTACATTCGTGAACATCATAAAAAGCAATGATTTTAAAAGCCCAGACACATATTATTACAGCAATTCATTTCTTGAGGTGAGAGGAAATGAGAAGGAAGTTACTGCACCACTAAATCTATGCCTAAGCACTGCTGAAACCAAACAAAAAGAATTCACGGTGGCTAGGTAGGACTATTTTCTACTGACTCCCTCTGGGGACTCAAACAGACTCCATTAGTTTGTTTGTTTCTCAGTTTCACTTGTATAGGGTACCTGTCCCCGCCCCTTCAGCTTTTAGTTTGTCTGTGTCCTTGAATCTCATGTGAGTCTCCAGAAAGGGAGCATGGAGTTGGTCTTGAGTTTTCATCAGTTCTTCTAACCCTGTGTCTTTTGATTGGAGCACTCAAAGCCTGTACTTTTATTCTGATATTTGAGAGCTGTGCTCTTAATGCAATTTGAAATTTTTTTTGTTCTCATTAATATACAATCACATGCAGAACATTATGTTTTCTAGTCTATCCCCTTCACCAAGTACCCCCCAAATCCCAGTTACAGTCTCTGTCCTTCAGCATGTACTAGGATGCTGTAGAATCACTACATGTCTTCTCTGTGTTGTACAGCCCTTCCCATGAGACCCCACAATACCAATTATACATGCTAATCCTAATGACCGCATTCTTTTTCCCCGCCCTTATTACCCCCTTCCCACAAACCCTACCCAGTCCCTTTCTCTTTGGTAACTGTTAGTCCACTCTCTGTTTCTGTGAGTCTGCTGCTGTCTTTTCCTTCAGTTTTTCTTTGTTATCATACCCCACACATGACTGAAATCATTTGGTACATGTACTTCTCAGTTGGCCTATTTGACTGAGCATAATACCCTCTAGCTCCATCCACGTTATTGCAAATGATAGGATTTGTTTTCTTCTTATGGCTGCTTATGGCACTTTTTAAACTGGATTTCATTTTTCTTTTTTGTTTGTAGTTTCGCTATGTGCTTTCACCATTGCTCTCCTGGTTATGAGCAGTAGCTTTGTGTTAATCGATATGTACCTATATCTATCTATCTGTCTGTCTATCTATTTATCAATCAATCAATCAATCATCCTTTTGTCTTCAAATCTGTCCTTTTGTACAGAACAGTTAACCATATATCCTATATCACTTTTCTACACTATGCTTCCAAAAATCCTGCAAAGTATCTAGGCTGTTGAGAGAGCACTGGGTTCACCGAGACACTTGCAGTTCGAGTCGGCCGCGTGTACCTACAAAACCAGGAAATGGTTTTGCCGGGACTTGAACCCGTGTCTCTATCCTCTGTCCTCCTTCATCTCCTTCTAAATGGCTGTCTGTATTTCGCCACATTCATTGACTCAGTGCTCCCTGAAGACCACAAGTATCATTCCTCTGGGCCTGTTGTCGACAGAAAAGTAAACTTGTTGCTTTGCTCACCACCATGTTTGAAGGACATCAGCGTGATCACCGCCGATAGGACGGAGGGTCAAATAAAAAGGAACACCAATTTCTAGACAGGAGCAGTTGGGAGCTAAGATTGTATTGTGGAGTGACGTGTTTATTTGAGTGTCCAAACTTCCCTCTTTAGGTGGTTATTAGATCTTCACATTCGTGAACATCAGAAAACCCATTGATTTCAAAGGCCCAGATGGTTATTATTACAGCAAATCAGTTGTTGAGGTGAGAGAAAATGAGAACTATGTTGCTGCACCACTAAATCCATGGCTGGGAACTGCTGAAACCAAACAAAAAGAATTCACGGTGGCCAGATAGGTCTATTTTCTGCTGACTGTCTCTGGGGACTCAAACAGAATCCATTTGTTTGAATGTTTGATTTTCAGTTTCACTCGTGTAGGGTACTTGTCCACACACCTTCGGCTTGTAGTTTGTCTGTGTCCTTCTATCTCAAGTGAGTCTCCTGTAAGTAAGCACGTAGGTGTCTTGAGTTTTCATCCCTTCTTTCAACCGAGTGTCTTTTGTTTGCAGCACTCACTGCCTGACCTTTTATTCTGATGATTCTGAGCTGTGCACTTATTGCACTTAAAGAATTTTTTTTATCATTAATCTACAATCACGTGAAGAACATTATGTTTACTATGCTCTCCCCTTCACCATGTCGCCCCGAAAAATCTCTTCTGTCACTGTCGATCAGCGTAGTTGGATGCTGTAGACCCCTTCACGATGTCCCCACCCACAAACCACATTATAGTCGCTGTCCATCAGTGAGTAGTATGACGCTTTATGATCTCTACTAGTCTTCTCTGTGTTGTACAGTACTCCCCATGCACACCGGACCCCACGCATTATACATGCTAATCCTAAGGCCCCCATTCTTTCTCCCCACACTTATCCCTTCCTTCAGACTCACCCTGCCGAGTCCATTTCCCTTTCGTAACTTTTCAGCAACTCTCGGATTCTGTGTGTCTGCTGCTATTTTTTTCCTTCAGTTTTTTTTGTTGTTATAGTCCACACATGAGTGAAATCACTTGGTACTTCTCTTTCTAAGCATGACCTATTTCTCTGAACATACTACCGTCTAGCTCCATCCACGTAATTGCAAATGGTAGTATTTGTTATCTCCTTAAGGCTGCTTACTGCACTTTTTAAACTGGATTTCATTCTTCCTTTTTGTTTGTACTTTAGCTATGTTATTCACCATTCAACTCCTGGTTATGAACAATAGCTTTGTGTCAATTGATGTGTATCTGTATGTATCTATCTAACGGTCTGTCTGTCTATCTATGTATCTATGTATGAATGTATCTATCTATCTATCTATCTGCCTATCATCTATCTATGATGTCTATCATCTAATAATCTACGTACCTCTCTATCTGTCTTTCATCTGTCGTCTGTGTACCTATCTATCAATGAATCAATCATCTTTTTGTCTGCCCATCTATCCTTCTGTACAGAACAGTTAGCAACATAGCCTATGTCTCTTCCCTACATTATGCTTCCAGAAATCTTGCAAGGTAACTAAGCCATAAGGAGAGCACTGTGTTCACCAATACACATTCAGGTAGGGTCAGCCGCGTGTGCTTACAAAACCAGTAAATGGAGGTGAAAGGACTTGAAACCGTATCTCTGTCCTCTGTCCTCTTATACTTCCTGATCGCTTGGTGACTTTATTTAACCACATTCAGGGAGTAAGTGATCCCTGAAGACAACAAGTATCCTTCGTCTGGGCCTATTGTCGAAAGAAAAGTGTACTTGTTTCTTTGCACACCTCCATGTTTGAGGGACAACGGCAAGATCACTGCTGATTGGTGGAGCCACAAATATAAAGGAACACCTATTTCTGGACAGGAGCAGTTGGGAACAAAGAGTGTGTTGTGGAGTGAAGTGTTTATTTGAGGGTCCAACCTTCCTTCTTTAGGTGGTTATTCCTTCTTTACATTCGTGAACATCATAAAAAGCAATGATTTTAAAAGCCCAGACACATATTATTACAGCAATTCATTTCTTGAGGTGAGAGGAAATGAGAAGGAAGTTACTGCACCACTAAATCTATGCCTAAGCACTGCTGAAACCAAACAAAAAGAATTCACGGTGGCTAGGTAGGACTATTTTCTACTGACTCCCTCTGGGGACTCAAACAGACTCCATTAGTTTGTTTGTTTCTCAGTTTCACTTGTATAGGGTACCTGTCCCCGCCCCTTCAGCTTTTAGTTTGTCTGTGTCCTTGAATCTCATGTGAGTCTCCAGAAAGGGAGCATGGAGTTGGTCTTGAGTTTTCATCAGTTCTTCTAACCCTGTGTCTTTTGATTGGAGCACTCAAAGCCTGTACTTTTATTCTGATATTTGAGAGCTGTGCTCTTAATGCAATTTGAAATTTTTTTTGTTCTCATTAATATACAATCACATGCAGAACATTATGTTTTCTAGTCTATCCCCTTCACCAAGTACCCCCCAAATCCCAGTTACAGTCTCTGTCCTTCAGCATGTACTAGGATGCTGTAGAATCACTACATGTCTTCTCTGTGTTGTACAGCCCTTCCCATGAGACCCCACATTACCAATTATACATGCTAATCCTAATGACCGCATTCTTTTTCCCCGCCCTTATTACCCCCTTCCCACAAACCCTACCCAGTCCCTTTCTCTTTGGTAACTGTTAGTCCACTCTCTGTTTCTGTGAGTCTGCTGCTGTCTTTTCCTTCAGTTTTTCTTTGTTATCATACCCCACACATGACTGAAATCATTTGGTACATGTACTTCTCAGTTGGCCTATTTGACTGAGCATAATACCCTCTAGCTCCATCCACGTTATTGCAAATGATAGGATTTGTTTTCTTCTTATGGCTGCTTATGGCACTTTTTAAACTGGATTTCATTTTTCTTTTTTGTTTGTAGTTTCGCTATGTGCTTTCACCATTGCTCTCCTGGTTATGAGCAGTAGCTTTGTGTTAATCGATATGTACCTATATATATCTATCTGTCTGTCTATCTATTTATCAATCAATCAATCAATCATCCTTTTGTCTTCAAATCTGTCCTTTTGTACAGAACAGTTAACCATATATCCTATATCACTTTTCTACACTATGCTTCCAAAAATCCTGCAAAGTATCTAGGCTGTTGAGAGAGCACTGGGTTCACCGAGACACTTGCAGTTCGAGTCGGCCGCGTGTACCTACAAAACCAGGAAATGGTTTTGCCGGGACTTGAACCCGTGTCTCTATCCTCTGTCCTCCTTCATCTCCTTCTAAATGGCTGTCTGTATTTCGCCACATTCATTGACTCAGTGCTCCCTGAAGACCACAAGTATCATTCCTCTGGGCCTGTTGTCGACAGAAAAGTAAACTTGTTGCTTTGCTCACCACCATGTTTGAAGGACATCAGCGTGATCACCGCCGATAGGACGGAGGGTCAAATAAAAAGGAACACCAATTTCTAGACAGGAGCAGTTGGGAGCTAAGATTGTATTGTGGAGTGACGTGTTTATTTGAGTGTCCAAACTTCCCTCTTTAGGTGGTTATTAGATCTTCACATTCGTGAACATCAGAAAACCCATTGATTTCAAAGGCCCAGATGGTTATTATTACAGCAAATCAGTTGTTGAGGTGAGAGAAAATGAGAACTATGTTGCTGCACCACTAAATCCATGGCTGGGAACTGCTGAAACCAAACAAAAAGAATTCACGGTGGCCAGATAGGTCTATTTTCTGCTGACTGTCTCTGGGGACTCAAACAGAATCCATTTGTTTGAATGTTTGATTTTCAGTTTCACTCGTGTAGGGTACTTGTCCACACACCTTCGGCTTGTAGTTTGTCTGTGTCCTTCTATCTCAAGTGAGTCTCCTGTAAGTAAGCACGTAGGTGTCTTGAGTTTTCATCCCTTCTTTCAACCGAGTGTCTTTTGTTTGCAGCACTCACTGCCTGACCTTTTATTCTGATGATTCTGAGCTGTGCACTTATTGCACTTAAAGAATTTTTTTTATCATTAATCTACAATCACGTGAAGAACATTATGTTTACTATGCTCTCCCCTTCACCATGTCGCCCCGAAAAATCTCTTCTGTCACTGTCGATCAGCGTAGTTGGATGCTGTAGACCCCTTCACGATGTCCCCACCCACAAACCACATTATAGTCGCTGTCCATCAGTGAGTAGTATGACGCTTTATGATCTCTACTAGTCTTCTCTGTGTTGTACAGTACTCCCCATGCACACCGGACCCCACGCATTATACATGCTAATCCTAAGGCCCCCATTCTTTCTCCCCACACTTATCCCTTCCTTCAGACTCACCCTGCCGAGTCCATTTCCCTTTCGTAACTTTTCAGCAACTCTCGGATTCTGTGTGTCTGCTGCTATTTTTTTCCTTCAGTTTTTTTTGTTGTTATAGTCCACACATGAGTGAAATCACTTGGTACTTCTCTTTCTAAGCATGACCTATTTCTCTGAACATACTACCGTCTAGCTCCATCCACGTAATTGCAAATGGTAGAATTTGTTATCTCCTTAAGGCTGCTTACTGCACTTTTTAAACTGGATTTCATTCTTCCTTTTTGTTTGTACTTTAGCTATGTTATTCACCATTCAACTCCTGGTTATGAACAATAGCTTTGTGTCAATTGATGTGTATCTGTATGTATCTGTCTAACGGTCTGTCTGTCTATCTATGTATCTATGTATATATGTATCTATCTATCTATCTATCTGCCTATCAACTATCTATGATGTCTATCATCTAATAATCTACGTACCTCTCTATCTATCTTTCATCTGTCGTCTGTGTACCTATCTATCAATGAATCAATCATCTTTTTGTCTGCCCATCTATCCTTCTGTACAGAACAGTTAGCAACATAGCCTATGTCTCTTCCCTACATTATGCTTCCAGAAATCTTGCAAGGTAACTAAGCCATAAGGAGAGCACTGTGTTCACCAATACACATTCAGGTAGGGTCAGCCGCGTGTGCTTACAAAACCAGTAAATGGAGGTGAAAGGACTTGAAACCGTATCTCTGTCCTCTGTCCTCTTATACTTCCTGATCGCTTGGTGACTTTATTTAACCACATTCAGGGAGTAAGTGATCCCTGAAGACAACAAGTATCCTTCGTCTGGGCCTATTGTCGAAAGAAAAGTGTACTTGTTTCTTTGCACACCTCCATGTTTGAGGGACAACGGCAAGATCACTGCTGATTGGTGGAGCCACAAATATAAAGGAACACCTATTTCTGGACAGGAGCAGTTGGGAACAAAGAGTGTGTTGTGGAGTGAAGTGTTTATTTGAGGGTCCAACCTTCCTTCTTTAGGTGGTTATTCCTTCTTTACATTCGTGAACATCATAAAAAGCAATGATTTTAAAAGCCCAGACACATATTATTACAGCAATTCATTTCTTGAGGTGAGAGGAAATGAGAAGGAAGTTACTGCACCACTAAATCTATGCCTAAGCACTGCTGAAACCAAACAAAAAGAATTCACGGTGGCTAGGTAGGACTATTTTCTACTGACTCCCTCTGGGGACTCAAACAGACTCCATTAGTTTGTTTGTTTCTCAGTTTCACTTGTATAGGGTACCTGTCCCCGCCCCTTCAGCTTTTAGTTTGTCTGTGTCCTTGAATCTCATGTGAGTCTCCAGAAAGGGAGCATGGAGTTGGTCTTGAGTTTTCATCAGTTCTTCTAACCCTGTGTCTTTTGATTGGAGCACTCAAAGCCTGTACTTTTATTCTGATATTTGAGAGCTGTGCTCTTAATGCAATTTGAAATTTTTTTTGTTCTCATTAATATACAATCACATGCAGAACATTATGTTTTCTAGTCTATCCCCTTCACCAAGTACCCCCCAAATCCCAGTTACAGTCTCTGTCCTTCAGCATGTACTAGGATGCTGTAGAATCACTACATGTCTTCTCTGTGTTGTACAGCCCTTCCCATGAGACCCCACAATACCAATTATACATGCTAATCCTAATGACCGCATTCTTTTTCCCCGCCCTTATTACCCCCTTCCCACAAACCCTACCCAGTCCCTTTCTCTTTGGTAACTGTTAGTCCACTCTCTGTTTCTGTGAGTCTGCTGCTGTCTTTTCCTTCAGTTTTTCTTTGTTATCATACCCCACACATGACTGAAATCATTTGGTACATGTACTTCTCAGTTGGCCTATTTGACTGAGCATAATACCCTCTAGCTCCATCCACGTTATTGCAAATGATAGGATTTGTTTTCTTCTTATGGCTGCTTATGGCACTTTTTAAACTGGATTTCATTTTTCTTTTTTGTTTGTAGTTTAGCTATGTGCTTTCACCATTGCTCTCCTGGTTATGAGCAGTAGCTTTGTGTTAATCGATATGTACCTATATCTATCTATCTGTCTGTCTATCTATTTATCAATCAATCAAACAATCATCCTTTTGTCTTCAAATCTGTCATTTTGTACAGAACAGTTAACCATATATCCTATATCACTTTTCTGCACTATGCTTCCAAAAATCCTGCAAAGTTTCTAGGCTGTAGAGAGAGCACTGGGTTCACCGAGACACTTGCAGTTCGAGTCGGCCGCGTGTACCTACAAAACCAGGAAATGGTTTTGCCGGGACTTGAACCCGTGTCTCTATCCTCTGTCCTCCTTCATCTCCTTCTAAATGGCTGTCTGTATTTTGCCACATTCATTGACTCAGTGCTCCCTGAAGACCACAAGTATCATTCCTCTGGGCCTGTTGTCGACAGAAAAGTAAACTTGTTGCTTTGCTCACCACCATGTTTGAAGGACATCAGCGTGATCACCGCCGATAGGACGGAGGGTCAAATAAAAAGGAACACCAATTTCTAGACAGGAGCAGTTGGGAGCTAAGATTGTATTGTGGAGTGACGTGTTTATTTGAGTGTCCAAACTTCCCTCTTTAGGTGGTTATTAGATCTTCTCATTCGTGAACATCAGAAAACCCATTGATTTCAAAGGCCCAGATGGTTATTATTACAGCAAATCAGTTGTTGAGGTGAGAGAAAATGAGAACTATGTTGCTGCACCACTAAATCCATGGCTGGGAACTGCTGAAACCAAACAAAAAGAATTCACGGTGGCCAGATAGGTCTATTTTCTGCTGACTGTCTCTGGGGACTCAAACAGAATCCATTTGTTTGAATGTTTGATTTTCAGTTTCACTCGTGTAGGGTACTTGTCCACACACCTTCGGCTTGTAGTTTGTCTGTGTCCTTCTATCTCAAGTGAGTCTCCTGTAAGTAAGCACGTAGGTGTCTTGAGTTTTCATCCCTTCTTTCAACCGAGTGTCTTTTGTTTGCAGCACTCACTGCCTGACCTTTTATTCTGATGATTCTGAGCTGTGCACTTATTGCACTTAAAGAATTTTTTTTATCATTAATCTACAATCACGTGAAGAACATTATGTTTACTATGCTCTCCCCTTCACCATGTCGCCCCGAAAAATCTCTTCTGTCACTGTCGATCAGCGTAGTTGGATGCTGTAGACCCCTTCACGATGTCCCCACCCACAAACCACATTATAGTCGCTGTCCATCAGTGAGTAGTATGACGCTTTATGATCTCTACTAGTCTTCTCTGTGTTGTACAGTACTCCCCATGCACACCGGACCCCACGCATTATACATGCTAATCCTAAGGCCCCCATTCTTTCTCCCCACACTTATCCCTTCCTTCAGACTCACCCTGCCGAGTCCATTTCCCTTTCGTAACTTTTCAGCATCTCTCGGATTCTGTGTGTCTGCTGCTATTTTTTTCCTTCAGTTTTTTTTGTTGTTATAGTCCACACATGAGTGAAATCACTTGGTACTTCTCTTTCTAAGCATGACCTATTTCTCTGAACATACTACCGTCTAGCTCCATCCACGTAATTGCAAATGGTAGTATTTGTTATCTCCTTAAGGCTGCTTACTGCACTTTTTAAACTGGATTTCATTCTTCCTTTTTGTTTGTACTTTAGCTATGTTATTCACCATTCAACTCCTGGTTATGAACAATAGCTTTGTGTCAATTGATGTGTATCTGTATGTATCTGTCTAACGGTCTGTCTGTCTATCTATGTATCTATGTATATATGTATCTATCTATCTATCTATCTGCCTATCATCTATCTATGATGTCTATCATCTAATAATCTACGTACCTCTCTATCTGTCTTTCATCTGTCGTCTGTGTACCTATCTATCAATGAATCAATCATCTTTTTGTCTGCCCATCTATCCTTCTGTACAGAACAGTTAGCAACATAGCCTATGTCTCTTCCCTACATTATGCTTCCAGAAATCTTGCAAGGTAACTAAGCCATAAGGAGAGCACTGTGTTCACCAATACACATTCAGGTAGGGTCAGCCGCGTGTGCTTACAAAACCAGTAAATGGAGGTGAAAGGACTTGAAACCGTATCTCTGTCCTCTGTCCTCTTATACTTCCTGATCGCTTGGTGACTTTATTTAACCACATTCAGGGAGTAAGTGATCCCTGAAGACAACAAGTATCCTTCGTCTGGGCCTATTGTCGAAAGAAAAGTGTACTTGTTTCTTTGCACACCTCCATGTTTGAGGGACAACGGCAAGATCACTGCTGATTGGTGGAGCCACAAATATAAAGGAACACCTATTTCTGGACAGGAGCAGTTGGGAACAAAGAGTGTGTTGTGGAGTGAAGTGTTTATTTGAGGGTCCAACCTTCCTTCTTTAGGTGGTTATTCCTTCTTTACATTCGTGAACATCATAAAAAGCAATGATTTTAAAAGCCCAGACACATATTATTACAGCAATTCATTTCTTGAGGTGAGAGGAAATGAGAAGGAAGTTACTGCACCACTAAATCTATGCCTAAGCACTGCTGAAACCAAACAAAAAGAATTCACGGTGGCTAGGTAGGACTATTTTCTACTGACTCCCTCTGGGGACTCAAACAGACTCCATTAGTTTGTTTGTTTCTCAGTTTCACTTGTATAGGGTACCTGTCCCCGCCCCTTCAGCTTTTAGTTTGTCTGTGTCCTTGAATCTCATGTGAGTCTCCAGAAAGGGAGCATGGAGTTGGTCTTGAGTTTTCATCAGTTCTTCTAACCCTGTGTCTTTTGATTGGAGCACTCAAAGCCTGTACTTTTATTCTGATATTTGAGAGCTGTGCTCTTAATGCAATTTGAAATTTTTTTTGTTCTCATTAATATACAATCACATGCAGAACATTATGTTTTCTAGTCTATCCCCTTCACCAAGTACCCCCCAAATCCCAGTTACAGTCTCTGTCCTTCAGCATGTACTAGGATGCTGTAGAATCACTACATGTCTTCTCTGTGTTGTACAGCCCTTCCCATGAGACCCCACAATACCAATTATACATGCTAATCCTAATGACCGCATTCTTTTTCCCCGCCCTTATTACCCCCTTCCCACAAACCCTACCCAGTCCCTTTCTCTTTGGTAACTGTTAGTCCACTCTCTGTTTCTGTGAGTCTGCTGCTGTCTTTTCCTTCAGTTTTTCTTTGTTATCATACCCCACACATGACTGAAATCATTTGGTACATGTACTTCTCAGTTGGCCTATTTGACTGAGCATAATACCCTCTAGCTCCATCCACGTTATTGCAAATGATAGGATTTGTTTTCTTCTTATGGCTGCTTATGGCACTTTTTAAACTGGATTTCATTTTTCTTTTTTGTTTGTAGTTTAGCTATGTGCTTTCACCATTGCTCTCCTGGTTATGAGCAGTAGCTTTGTGTTAATCGATATGTACCTATATCTATCTATCTGTCTGTCTATCTATTTATCAATCAATCAAACAATCATCCTTTTGTCTTCAAATCTGTCATTTTGTACAGAACAGTTAACCATATATCCTATATCACTTTTCTGCACTATGCTTCCAAAAATCCTGCAAAGTTTCTAGGCTGTAGAGAGAGCACTGGGTTCACCGAGACACTTGCAGTTCGAGTCGGCCGCGTGTACCTACAAAACCAGGAAATGGTTTTGCCGGGACTTGAACCCGTGTCTCTATCCTCTGTCCTCCTTCATCTCCTTCTAAATGGCTGTCTGTATTTCGCCACATTCATTGACTCAGTGCTCCCTGAAGACCACAAGTATCATTCCTCTGGGCCTGTTGTCGACAGAAAAGTAAACTTGTTGCTTTGCTCACCACCATGTTTGAAGGACATCAGCGTGATCACCGCCGATAGGACGGAGGGTCAAATAAAAAGGAACACCAATTTCTAGACAGGAGCAGTTGGGAGCTAAGATTGTATTGTGGAGTGACGTGTTTATTTGAGTGTCCAAACTTCCCTCTTTAGGTGGTTATTAGATCTTCTCATTCGTGAACATCAGAAAACCCATTGATTTCAAAGGCCCAGATGGTTATTATTACAGCAAATCAGTTGTTGAGGTGAGAGAAAATGAGAACTATGTTGCTGCACCACTAAATCCATGGCTGGGAACTGCTGAAACCAAACAAAAAGAATTCACGGTGGCCAGATAGGTCTATTTTCTGCTGACTGTCTCTGGGGACTCAAACAGAATCCATTTGTTTGAATGTTTGATTTTCAGTTTCACTCGTGTAGGGTACTTGTCCACACACCTTCGGCTTGTAGTTTGTCTGTGTCCTTCTATCTCAAGTGAGTCTCCTGTAAGTAAGCACGTAGGTGTCTTGAGTTTTCATCCCTTCTTTCAACCGAGTGTCTTTTGTTTGCAGCACTCACTGCCTGACCTTTTATTCTGATGATTCTGAGCTGTGCACTTATTGCACTTAAAGAATTTTTTTTATCATTAATCTACAATCACGTGAAGAACATTATGTTTACTATGCTCTCCCCTTCACCATGTCGCCCCGAAAAATCTCTTCTGTCACTGTCGATCAGCGTAGTTGGATGCTGTAGACCCCTTCACGATGTCCCCACCCACAAACCACATTATAGTCGCTGTCCATCAGTGAGTAGTATGACGCTTTATGATCTCTACTAGTCTTCTCTGTGTTGTACAGTACTCCCCATGCACACCGGACCCCACGCATTATACATGCTAATCCTAAGGCCCCCATTCTTTCTCCCCACACTTATCCCTTCCTTCAGACTCACCCTGCCGAGTCCATTTCCCTTTCGTAACTTTTCAGCATCTCTCGGATTCTGTGTGTCTGCTGCTATTTTTTTCCTTCAGTTTTTTTTGTTGTTATAGTCCACACATGAGTGAAATCACTTGGTACTTCTCTTTCTAAGCATGACCTATTTCTCTGAACATACTACCGTCTAGCTCCATCCACGTAATTGCAAATGGTAGTATTTGTTATCTCCTTAAGGCTGCTTACTGCACTTTTTAAACTGGATTTCATTCTTCCTTTTTGTTTGTACTTTAGCTATGTTATTCACCATTCAACTCCTGGTTATGAACAATAGCTTTGTGTCAATTGATGTGTATCTGTATGTATCTGTCTAACGGTCTGTCTGTCTATCTATGTATCTATGTATATATGTATCTATCTATCTATCTATCTGCCTATCATCTATCTATGATGTCTATCATCTAATAATCTACGTACCTCTCTATCTGTCTTTCATCTGTCGTCTGTGTACCTATCTATCAATGAATCAATCATCTTTTTGTCTGCCCATCTATCCTTCTGTACAGAACAGTTAGCAACATAGCCTATGTCTCTTCCCTACATTATGCTTCCAGAAATCTTGCAAGGTAACTAAGCCATAAGGAGAGCACTGTGTTCACCAATACACATTCAGGTAGGGTCAGCCGCGTGTGCTTACAAAACCAGTAAATGGAGGTGAAAGGACTTGAAACCGTATCTCTGTCCTCTGTCCTCTTATACTTCCTGATCGCTTGGTGACTTTATTTAACCACATTCAGGGAGTAAGTGATCCCTGAAGACAACAAGTATCCTTCGTCTGGGCCTATTGTCGAAAGAAAAGTGTACTTGTTTCTTTGCACACCTCCATGTTTGAGGGACAACGGCAAGATCACTGCTGATTGGTGGAGCCACAAATATAAAGGAACACCTATTTCTGGACAGGAGCAGTTGGGAACAAAGAGTGTGTTGTGGAGTGAAGTGTTTATTTGAGGGTCCAACCTTCCTTCTTTAGGTGGTTATTCCTTCTTTACATTCGTGAACATCATAAAAAGCAATGATTTTAAAAGCCCAGACACATATTATTACAGCAATTCATTTCTTGAGGTGAGAGGAAATGAGAAGGAAGTTACTGCACCACTAAATCTATGCCTAAGCACTGCTGAAACCAAACAAAAAGAATTCACGGTGGCTAGGTAGGACTATTTTCTACTGACTCCCTCTGGGGACTCAAACAGACTCCATTAGTTTGTTTGTTTCTCAGTTTCACTTGTATAGGGTACCTGTCCCCGCCCCTTCAGCTTTTAGTTTGTCTGTGTCCTTGAATCTCATGTGAGTCTCCAGAAAGGGAGCATGGAGTTGGTCTTGAGTTTTCATCAGTTCTTCTAACCCTGTGTCTTTTGATTGGAGCACTCAAAGCCTGTACTTTTATTCTGATATTTGAGAGCTGTGCTCTTAATGCAATTTGAAATTTTTTTTGTTCTCATTAATATACAATCACATGCAGAACATTATGTTTTCTAGTCTATCCCCTTCACCAAGTACCCCCCAAATCCCAGTTACAGTCTCTGTCCTTCAGCATGTACTAGGATGCTGTAGAATCACTACATGTCTTCTCTGTGTTGTACAGCCCTTCCCATGAGACCCCACAATACCAATTATACATGCTAATCCTAATGACCGCATTCTTTTTCCCCGCCCTTATTACCCCCTTCCCACAAACCCTACCCAGTCCCTTTCTCTTTGGTAACTGTTAGTCCACTCTCTGTTTCTGTGAGTCTGCTGCTGTCTTTTCCTTCAGTTTTTCTTTGTTATCATACCCCACACATGACTGAAATCATTTGGTACATGTACTTCTCAGTTGGCCTATTTGACTGAGCATAATACCCTCTAGCTCCATCCACGTTATTGCAAATGATAGGATTTGTTTTCTTCTTATGGCTGCTTATGGCACTTTTTAAACTGGATTTCATTTTTCTTTTTTGTTTGTAGTTTCGCTATGTGCTTTCACCATTGCTCTCCTGGTTATGAGCAGTAGCTTTGTGTTAATCGATATGTACCTATATCTATCTATCTGTCTGTCTATCTATTTATCAATCAATCAATCAATCATCCTTTTGTCTTCAAATCTGTCCTTTTGTACAGAACAGTTAACCATATATCCTATATCACTTTTCTACACTATGCTTCCAAAAATCCTGCAAAGTATCTAGGCTGTAGAGAGAGCACTGGGTTCACCGAGACACTTGCAGTTCGAGTCGGCCGCGTGTACCTACAAAACCAGGAAATGGTTTTGCCGGGACTTGAACCCGTGTCTCTATCCTCTGTCCTCCTTCATCTCCTTCTAAATGGCTGTCTGTATTTCGCCACATTCATTGACTCAGTGCTCCCTGAAGACCACAACTATCATTCCTCTGGGCCTGTTGTCGACAGAAAAGTAAACTTGTTGCTTTGCTCACCACCATGTTTGAAGGACATCAGCGTGATCACCGCCGATAGGACGGAGGGTCAAATAAAAAGGAACACCAATTTCTAGACAGGAGCAGTTGGGAGCTAAGATTGTATTGTGGAGTGACGTGTTTATTTGAGTGTCCAAACTTCCCTCTTTAGGTGGTTATTAGATCTTCACATTCGTGAACATCAGAAAACCCATTGATTTCAAAGGCCCAGATGGTTATTATTACAGCAAATCAGTTGTTGAGGTGAGAGAAAATGAGAACTATGTTGCTGCACCACTAAATCCATGGCTGGGAACTGCTGAAACCAAACAAAAAGAATTCACGGTGGCCAGATAGGTCTATTTTCTGCTGACTGTCTCTGGGGACTCAAACAGAATCCATTTGTTTGAATGTTTGATTTTTAGTTTCACTCGTGTAGGGTGCTTGTCCACACACCTTCGGCTTGTAGTTTGTCTGTGTCCTTCTATCTCAAGTGAGTCTCCTGTAAGTAAGCACGTAGGTGTCTTGAGTTTTCATCCCTTCTTTCAACCGAGTGTCTTTTGTTTGCAGCACTCACTGCCTGACCTTTTATTCTGATGATTCTGAGCTGTGCACTTATTGCACTTAAAGAATTTTTTTATCATTAATCTACAATCACGTGAAGAACATTATGTTTACTATGCTCTCCCCTTCACCATGTCGCCCCGAAAAATCTCTTCTGTCACTGTCGATCAGCGTAGTTGGATGCTGTAGACCCCTTCACGATGTCCCCACCCACAAACCACATTATAGTCGCTGTCCATCAGTGAGTAGTATGACGCTTTATGATCTCTACTAGTCTTCTCTGTGTTGTACAGTACTCCCCATGCACACCGGACCCCACGCATTATACATGCTAATCCTAAGGCCCCCATTCTTTCTCCCCACACTTATCCCTTCCTTCAGACTCACCCTGCCGAGTCCATTTCCCTTTCGTAACTTTTCAGCAACTCTCGGATTCTGTGTGTCTGCTGCTATATTTTTCCTTCAGTTTTTTTTGTTGTTATAGTCCACACATGAGTGAAATCACTTGGTACTTCTCTTTCTAAGCATGACCTATTTCTCTGAACATACTACCGTCTAGCTCCATCCACGTAATTGCAAATGGTAGAATTTGTTATCTCCTTAAGGCTGCTTACTGCACTTTTTAAACTGGATTTCATTCTTCCTTTTTGTTTGTACTTTAGCTATGTTATTCACCATTCAACTCCTGGTTATGAACAATAGCTTTGTGTCAATTGATGTGTATCTGTATGTATCTGTCTAACGGTCTGTCTGTCTATCTATGTATCTATGTATATATGTATCTATCTATCTATCTATCTGCCTATCAACTATCTATGATGTCTATCATCTAATAATCTACGTACCTCTCTATCTATCTTTCATCTGTCGTCTGTGTACCTATCTATCAATGAATCAATCATCTTTTTGTCTGCCCATCTATCCTTCTGTACAGAACAGTTAGCAACATAGCCTATGTCTCTTCCCTACATTATGCTTCCAGAAATCTTGCAAGGTAACTAAGCCATAAGGAGAGCACTGTGTTCACCAATACACATTCAGGTAGGGTCAGCCGCGTGTGCTTACAAAACCAGTAAATGGAGGTGAAAGGACTTGAAACCGTATCTCTGTCCTCTGTCCTCTTATACTTCCTGATCGCTTGGTGACTTTATTTAACCACATTCAGGGAGTAAGTGATCCCTGAAGACAACAAGTATCCTTCGTCTGGGCCTATTGTCGAAAGAAAAGTGTACTTGTTTCTTTGCACACCTCCATGTTTGAGGGACAACGGCAAGATCACTGCTGATTGGTGGAGCCACAAATATAAAGGAACACCTATTTCTGGACAGGAGCAGTTGGGAACAAAGAGTGTGTTGTGGAGTGAAGTGTTTATTTGAGGGTCCAACCTTCCTTCTTTAGGTGGTTATTCCTTCTTTACATTCGTGAACATCATAAAAAGCAATGATTTTAAAAGCCCAGACACATATTATTACAGCAATTCATTTCTTGAGGTGAGAGGAAATGAGAAGGAAGTTACTGCACCACTAAATCTATGCCTAAGCACTGCTGAAACCAAACAAAAAGAATTCACGGTGGCTAGGTAGGACTATTTTCTACTGACTCCCTCTGGGGACTCAAACAGACTCCATTAGTTTGTTTGTTTCTCAGTTTCACTTGTATAGGGTACCTGTCCCCGCCCCTTCAGCTTTTAGTTTGTCTGTGTCCTTGAATCTCATGTGAGTCTCCAGAAAGGGAGCATGGAGTTGGTCTTGAGTTTTCATCAGTTCTTCTAACCCTGTGTCTTTTGATTGGAGCACTCAAAGCCTGTACTTTTATTCTGATATTTGAGAGCTGTGCTCTTAATGCAATTTGAAATTTTTTTTGTTCTCATTAATATACAATCACATGCAGAACATTATGTTTTCTAGTCTATCCCCTTCACCAAGTACCCCCCAAATCCCAGTTACAGTCTCTGTCCTTCAGCATGTACTAGGATGCTGTAGAATCACTACATGTCTTCTCTGTGTTGTACAGCCCTTCCCATGAGACCCCACAATACCAATTATACATGCTAATCCTAATGACCGCATTCTTTTTCCCCGCCCTTATTACCCCCTTCCCACAAACCCTACCCAGTCCCTTTCTCTTTGGTAACTGTTAGTCCACTCTCTGTTTCTGTAAGTCTGCTGCTGTCTTTTCCTTCAGTTTTTCTTTGTTATCATACCCCACACATGACTGAAATCATTTGGTACATGTACTTCTCAGTTGGCCTATTTGACTGAGCATAATACCCTCTAGCTCCATCCACGTTATTGCAAATGATAGGATTTGTTTTCTTCTTATGGCTGCTTATGGCACTTTTTAAACTGGATTTCATTTTTCTTTTTTGTTTGTAGTTTAGCTATGTGCTTTCACCATTGCTCTCCTGGTTATGAGCAGTAGCTTTGTGTTAATCGATATGTACCTATATCTATCTATCTGTCTGTCTATCTATTTATCAATCAATCAAACAATCATCCTTTTGTCTTCAAATCTGTCCTTTTGTACAGAACAGTTAACCATATATCCTATATCACTTTTCTGCACTATGCTTCCAAAAATCCTGCAAAGTATCTAGGCTGTAGAGAGAGCACTGGGTTCACCGAGACACTTGCAGTTCGAGTCGGCCGCGTGTACCTACAAAACCAGGAAATGGTTTTGCCGGGACTTGAACCCGTGTCTCTATCCTCTGTCCTCCTTCATCTCCTTCTAAATGGCTGTCTGTATTTCGCCACATTCATTGACTCAGTGCTCCCTGAAGACCACAAGTATCATTCCTCTGGGCCTGTTGTCGACAGAAAAGTAAACTTGTTGCTTTGCTCACCACCATGTTTGAAGGACATCAGCGTGATCACCGCCGATAGGACGGAGGGTCAAATAAAAAGGAACACCAATTTCTAGACAGGAGCAGTTGGGAGCTAAGATTGTATTGTGGAGTGACGTGTTTATTTGAGTGTCCAAACTTCCCTCTTTAGGTGGTTATTAGATCTTCACATTCGTGAACATCAGAAAACCCATTGATTTCAAAGGCCCAGATGGTTATTATTACAGCAAATCAGTTGTTGAGGTGAGAGAAAATGAGAACTATGTTGCTGCACCACTAAATCCATGGCTGGGAACTGCTGAAACCAAACAAAAAGAATTCACGGTGGCCAGATAGGTCTATTTTCTGCTGACTGTCTCTGGGGACTCAAACAGAATCCATTTGTTTGAATGTTTGATTTTCAGTTTCACTCGTGTAGGGTACTTGTCCACACACCTTCGGCTTGTAGTTTGTCTGTGTCCTTCTATCTCAAGTGAGTCTCCTGTAAGTAAGCACGTAGGTGTCTTGAGTTTTCATCCCTTCTTTCAACCGAGTGTCTTTTGTTTGCAGCACTCACTGCCTGACCTTTTATTCTGATGATTCTGAGCTGTGCACTTATTGCACTTAAAGAATTTTTTTTATCATTAATCTACAATCACGTGAAGAACATTATGTTTACTATGCTCTCCCCTTCACCATGTCGCCCCGAAAAATCTCTTCTGTCACTGTCGATCAGCGTAGTTGGATGCTGTAGACCCCTTCACGATGTCCCCACCCACAAACCACATTATAGTCGCTGTCCATCAGTGAGTAGTATGACGCTTTATGATCTCTACTAGTCTTCTCTGTGTTGTACAGTACTCCCCATGCACACCGGACCCCACGCATTATACATGCTAATCCTAAGGCCCCCATTCTTTCTCCCCACACTTATCCCTTCCTTCAGACTCACCCTGCCGAGTCCATTTCCCTTTCGTAACTTTTCAGCAACTCTCGGATTCTGTGTGTCTGCTGCTATTTTTTTCCTTCAGTTTTTTTTGTTGTTATAGTCCACACATGAGTGAAATCACTTGGTACTTCTCTTTCTAAGCATGACCTATTTCTCTGAACATACTACCGTCTAGCTCCATCCACGTAATTGCAAATGGTAGTATTTGTTATCTCCTTAAGGCTGCTTACTGCACTTTTTAAACTGGATTTCATTCTTCCTTTTTGTTTGTACTTTAGCTATGTTATTCACCATTCAACTCCTGGTTATGAACAATAGCTTTGTGTCAATTGATGTGTATCTGTATGTATCTATCTAACGGTCTGTCTGTCTATCTATGTATCTATGTATATATGTATCTATCTATCTATCTATCTGCCTATCATCTATCTATGATGTCTATCATCTAATAATCTACGTACCTCTCTATCTATCTTTCATCTGTCGTCTGTGTACCTATCTATCAATGAATCAATCATCTTTTTGTCTGCCCATCTATCCTTCTGTACAGAACAGTTAGCAACATAGCCTATGTCTCTTCCCTACATTATGCTTCCAGAAATCTTGCAAGGTAACTAAGCCATAAGGAGAGCACTGTGTTCACCAATACACATTCAGGTAGGGTCAGCCGCGTGTGCTTACAAAACCAGTAAATGGAGGTGAAAGGACTTGAAACCGTATCTCTGTCCTCTGTCCTCTTATACTTCCTGATCGCTTGGTGACTTTATTTAACCACATTCAGGGAGTAAGTGATCCCTGAAGACAACAAGTATCCTTCGTCTGGGCCTATTGTCGAAAGAAAAGTGTACTTGTTTCTTTGCACACCTCCATGTTTGAGGGACAACGGCAAGATCACTGCTGATTGGTGGAGCCACAAATATAAAGGAACACCTATTTCTGGACAGGAGCAGTTGGGAACAAAGAGTGTGTTGTGGAGTGAAGTGTTTATTTGAGGGTCCAACCTTCCTTCTTTAGGTGGTTATTCCTTCTTTACATTCGTGAACATCATAAAAAGCAATGATTTTAAAAGCCCAGACACATATTATTACAGCAATTCATTTCTTGAGGTGAGAGGAAATGAGAAGGAAGTTACTGCACCACTAAATCTATGCCTAAGCACTGCTGAAACCAAACAAAAAGAATTCACGGTGGCTAGGTAGGACTATTTTCTACTGACTCCCTCTGGGGACTCAAACAGACTCCATTAGTTTGTTTGTTTCTCAGTTTCACTTGTATAGGGTACCTGTCCCCGCCCCTTCAGCTTTTAGTTTGTCTGTGTCCTTGAATCTCATGTGAGTCTCCAGAAAGGGAGCATGGAGTTGGTCTTGAGTTTTCATCAGTTCTTCTAACCCTGTGTCTTTTGATTGGAGCACTCAAAGCCTGTACTTTTATTCTGATATTTGAGAGCTGTGCTCTTAATGCAATTTGAAATTTTTTTTGTTCTCATTAATATACAATCACATGCAGAACATTATGTTTTCTAGTCTATCCCCTTCACCAAGTACCCCCCAAATCCCAGTTACAGTCTCTGTCCTTCAGCATGTACTAGGATGCTGTAGAATCACTACATGTCTTCTCTGTGTTGTACAGCCCTTCCCATGAGACCCCACAATACCAATTATACATGCTAATCCTAATGACCGCATTCTTTTTCCCCGCCCTTATTACCCCCTTCCCACAAACCCTACCCAGTCCCTTTCTCTTTGGTAACTGTTAGTCCACTCTCTGTTTCTGTGAGTCTGCTGCTGTCTTTTCCTTCAGTTTTTCTTTGTTATCATACCCCACACATGACTGAAATCATTTGGTACATGTACTTCTCAGTTGGCCTATTTGACTGAGCATAATACCCTCTAGCTCCATCCACGTTATTGCAAATGATAGGATTTGTTTTCTTCTTATGGCTGCTTATGGCACTTTTTAAACTGGATTTCATTTTTCTTTTTTGTTTGTAGTTTCGCTATGTGCTTTCACCATTGCTCTCCTGGTTATGAGCAGTAGCTTTGTGTTAATCGATATGTACCTATATCTATCTATCTGTCTGTCTATCTATTTATCAATCAATCAATCAATCATCCTTTTGTCTTCAAATCTGTCCTTTTGTACAGAACAGTTAACCATATATCCTATATCACTTTTCTACACTATGCTTCCAAAAATCCTGCAAAGTATCTAGGCTGTAGAGAGAGCACTGGGTTCACCGAGACACTTGCAGTTCGAGTCGGCCGCGTGTACCTACAAAACCAGGAAATGGTTTTGCCGGGACTTGAACCCGTGTCTCTATCCTCTGTCCTCCTTCATCTCCTTCTAAATGGCTGTCTGTATTTCGCCACTTTCATTGACTCAGTGCTCCCTGAAGACCACAAGTATCATTCCTCTGGGCCTGTTGTCGACAGAAAAGTAAACTTGTTGCTTTGCTCACCACCATGTTTGAAGGACATCAGCGTGATCACCGCCGATAGGACGGAGGGTCAAATAAAAAGGAACACCAATTTCTAGACAGGAGCAGTTGGGAGCTAAGATTGTATTGTGGAGTGACGTGTTTATTTGAGTGTCCAAACTTCCCTCTTTAGGTGGTTATTAGATCTTCACATTCGTGAACATCAGAAAACCCATTGATTTCAAAGGCCCAGATGGTTATTATTACAGCAAATCAGTTGTTGAGGTGAGAGAAAATGAGAACTATGTTGCTGCACCACTAAATCCATGGCTGGGAACTGCTGAAACCAAACAAAAAGAATTCACGGTGGCCAGATAGGTCTATTTTCTGCTGACTGTCTCTGGGGACTCAAACAGAATCCATTTGTTTGAATGTTTGATTTTTAGTTTCACTCGTGTAGGGTGCTTGTCCACACACCTTCGGCTTGTAGTTTGTCTGTGTCCTTCTATCTCAAGTGAGTCTCCTGTAAGTAAGCACGTAGGTGTCTTGAGTTTTCATCCCTTCTTTCAACCGAGTGTCTTTTGTTTGCAGCACTCACTGCCTGACCTTTTATTCTGATGATTCTGAGCTGTGCACTTATTGCACTTAAAGAATTTTTTTATCATTAATCTACAATCACGTGAAGAACATTATGTTTACTATGCTCTCCCCTTCACCATGTCGCCCCGAAAAATCTCTTCTGTCACTGTCGATCAGCGTAGTTGGATGCTGTAGACCCCTTCACGATGTCCCCACCCACAAACCACATTATAGTCGCTGTCCATCAGTGAGTAGTATGACGCTTTATGATCTCTACTAGTCTTCTCTGTGTTGTACAGTACTCCCCATGCACACCGGACCCCACGCATTATACATGCTAATCCTAAGGCCCCCATTCTTTCTCCCCACACTTATCCCTTCCTTCAGACTCACCCTGCCGAGTCCATTTCCCTTTCATAACTTTTCAGCAACTCTCGGATTCTGTGTGTCTGCTGCTATTTTTTTCCTTCAGTTTTTTTTGTTGTTATAGTCCACACATGAGTGAAATCACTTGGTACTTCTCTTTCTAAGCATGACCTATTTCTCTGAACATACTACCGTCTAGCTCCATCCACGTAATTGCAAATGGTAGTATTTGTTATCTCCTTAAGGCTGCTTACTGCACTTTTTAAACTGGATTTCATTCTTCCTTTTTGTTTGTACTTTAGCTATGTTATTCACCATTCAACTCCTGGTTATGAACAATAGCTTTGTGTCAATTGATGTGTATCTGTATGTATCTATCTAACGGTCTGTCTGTCTATCTATGTATCTATGTATATATGTATCTATCTATCTATCTATCTGCCTATCATCTATCTATGATGTCTATCATCTAATAATCTACGTACCTCTCTATCTATCTTTCATCTGTCGTCTGTGTACCTATCTATCAATGAATCAATCATCTTTTTGTCTGCCCATCTATCCTTCTGTACAGAACAGTTAGCAACATAGCCTATGTCTCTTCCCTACATTATGCTTCCAGAAATCTTGCAAGGTAACTAAGCCATAAGGAGAGCACTGTGTTCACCAATACACATTCAGGTAGGGTCAGCCGCGTGTGCTTACAAAACCAGTAAATGGAGGTGAAAGGACTTGAAACCGTATCTCTGTCCTCTGTCCTCTTATACTTCCTGATCGCTTGGTGACTTTATTTAACCACATTCAGGGAGTAAGTGATCCCTGAAGACAACAAGTATCCTTCGTCTGGGCCTATTGTCGAAAGAAAAGTGTACTTGTTTCTTTGCACACCTCCATGTTTGAGGGACAACGGCAAGATCACTGCTGATTGGTGGAGCCACAAATATAAAGGAACACCTATTTCTGGACAGGAGCAGTTGGGAACAAAGAGTGTGTTGTGGAGTGAAGTGTTTATTTGAGGGTCCAACCTTCCTTCTTTAGGTGGTTATTCCTTCTTTACATTCGTGAACATCATAAAAAGCAATGATTTTAAAAGCCCAGACACATATTATTACAGCAATTCATTTCTTGAGGTGAGAGGAAATGAGAAGGAAGTTACTGCACCACTAAATCTATGCCTAAGCACTGCTGAAACCAAACAAAAAGAATTCACGGTGGCTAGGTAGGACTATTTTCTACTGACTCCCTCTGGGGACTCAAACAGACTCCATTAGTTTGTTTGTTTCTCAGTTTCACTTGTATAGGGTACCTGTCCCCGCCCCTTCAGCTTTTAGTTTGTCTGTGTCCTTGAATCTCATGTGAGTCTCCAGAAAGGGAGCATGGAGTTGGTCTTGAGTTTTCATCAGTTCTTCTAACCCTGTGTCTTTTGATTGGAGCACTCAAAGCCTGTACTTTTATTCTGATATTTGAGAGCTGTGCTCTTAATGCAATTTGAAATTTTTTTTGTTCTCATTAATATACAATCACATGCAGAACATTATGTTTTCTAGTCTATCCCCTTCACCAAGTACCCCCCAAATCCCAGTTACAGTCTCTGTCCTTCAGCATGTACTAGGATGCTGTAGAATCACTACATGTCTTCTCTGTGTTGTACAGCCCTTCCCATGAGACCCCACAATACCAATTATACATGCTAATCCTAATGACCGCATTCTTTTTCCCCGCCCTTATTACCCCCTTCCCACAAACCCTACCCAGTCCCTTTCTCTTTGGTAACTGTTAGTCCACTCTCTGTTTCTGTGAGTCTGCTGCTGTCTTTTCCTTCAGTTTTTCTTTGTTATCATACCCCACACATGACTGAAATCATTTGGTACATGTACTTCTCAGTTGGCCTATTTGACTGAGCATAATACCCTCTAGCTCCATCCACGTTATTGCAAATGATAGGATTTGTTTTCTTCTTATGGCTGCTTATGGCACTTTTTAAACTGGATTTCATTTTTCTTTTTTGTTTGTAGTTTCGCTATGTGCTTTCACCATTGCTCTCCTGGTTATGAGCAGTAGCTTTGTGTTAATCGATATGTACCTATATCTATCTATCTGTCTGTCTATCTATTTATCAATCAATCAATCAATCATCCTTTTGTCTTCAAATCTGTCCTTTTGTACAGAACAGTTAACCATATATCCTATATCACTTTTCTACACTATGCTTCCAAAAATCCTGCAAAGTATCTAGGCTGTAGAGAGAGCACTGGGTTCACCGAGACACTTGCAGTTCGAGTCGGCCGCGTGTACCTACAAAACCAGGAAATGGTTTTGCCGGGACTTGAACCCGTGTCTCTATCCTCTGTCCTCCTTCATCTCCTTCTAAATGGCTGTCTGTATTTCGCCACTTTCATTGACTCAGTGCTCCCTGAAGACCACAAGTATCATTCCTCTGGGCCTGTTGTCGACAGAAAAGTAAACTTGTTGCTTTGCTCACCACCATGTTTGAAGGACATCAGCGTGATCACCGCCGATAGGACGGAGGGTCAAATAAAAAGGAACACCAATTTCTAGACAGGAGCAGTTGGGAGCTAAGATTGTGTTGTGGAGTGACGTGTTTATTTGAGTGTCCAAACTTCCCTCTTTAGGTGGTTATTAGATCTTCACATTCGTGAACATCAGAAAACCCATTGATTTCAAAGGCCCAGATGGTTATTATTACAGCAAATCAGTTGTTGAGGTGAGAGAAAATGAGAACTATGTTGCTGCACCACTAAATCCATGGCTGGGAACTGCTGAAACCAAACAAAAAGAATTCACGGTGGCCAGATAGGTCTATTTTCTGCTGACTGTCTCTGGGGACTCAAACAGAATCCATTTGTTTGAATGTTTGATTTTTAGTTTCACTCGTGTAGGGTGCTTGTCCACACACCTTCGGCTTGTAGTTTGTCTGTGTCCTTCTATCTCAAGTGAGTCTCCTGTAAGTAAGCACGTAGGTGTCTTGAGTTTTCATCCCTTCTTTCAACCGAGTGTCTTTTGTTTGCAGCACTCACTGCCTGACCTTTTATTCTGATGATTCTGAGCTGTGCACTTATTGCACTTAAAGAATTTTTTTATCATTAATCTACAATCACGTGAAGAACATTATGTTTACTATGCTCTCCCCTTCACCATGTCGCCCCGAAAAATCTCTTCTGTCACTGTCGATCAGCGTAGTTGGATGCTGTAGACCCCTTCACGATGTCCCCACCCACAAACCACATTATAGTCGCTGTCCATCAGTGAGTAGTATGACGCTTTATGATCTCTACTAGTCTTCTCTGTGTTGTACAGTACTCCCCATGCACACCGGACCCCACGCATTATACATGCTAATCCTAAGGCCCCCATTCTTTCTCCCCACACTTATCCCTTCCTTCAGACTCACCCTGCCGAGTCCATTTCCCTTTCATAACTTTTCAGCAACTCTCGGATTCTGTGTGTCTGCTGCTATTTTTTTCCTTCAGTTTTTTTTGTTGTTATAGTCCACACATGAGTGAAATCACTTGGTACTTCTCTTTCTAAGCATGACCTATTTCTCTGAACATACTACCGTCTAGCTCCATCCACGTAATTGCAAATGGTAGTATTTGTTATCTCCTTAAGGCTGCTTACTGCACTTTTTAAACTGGATTTCATTCTTCCTTTTTGTTTGTACTTTAGCTATGTTATTCACCATTCAACTCCTGGTTATGAACAATAGCTTTGTGTCAATTGATGTGTATCTGTATGTATCTATCTAACGGTCTGTCTGTCTATCTATGTATCTATGTATATATGTATCTATCTATCTATCTATCTGCCTATCATCTATCTATGATGTCTATCATCTAATAATCTACGTACCTCTCTATCTATCTTTCATCTGTCGTCTGTGTACCTATCTATCAATGAATCAATCATCTTTTTGTCTGCCCATCTATCCTTCTGTACAGAACAGTTAGCAACATAGCCTATGTCTCTTCCCTACATTATGCTTCCAGAAATCTTGCAAGGTAACTAAGCCATAAGGAGAGCACTGTGTTCACCAATACACATTCAGGTAGGGTCAGCCGCGTGTGCTTACAAAACCAGTAAATGGAGGTGAAAGGACTTGAAACCGTATCTCTGTCCTCTGTCCTCTTATACTTCCTGATCGCTTGGTGACTTTATTTAACCACATTCAGGGAGTAAGTGATCCCTGAAGACAACAAGTATCCTTCGTCTGGGCCTATTGTCGAAAGAAAAGTGTACTTGTTTCTTTGCACACCTCCATGTTTGAGGGACAACGGCAAGATCACTGCTGATTGGTGGAGCCACAAATATAAAGGAACACCTATTTCTGGACAGGAGCAGTTGGGAACAAAGAGTGTGTTGTGGAGTGAAGTGTTTATTTGAGGGTCCAACCTTCCTTCTTTAGGTGGTTATTCCTTCTTTACATTCGTGAACATCATAAAAAGCAATGATTTTAAAAGCCCAGACACATATTATTACAGCAATTCATTTCTTGAGGTGAGAGGAAATGAGAAGGAAGTTACTGCACCACTAAATCTATGCCTAAGCACTGCTGAAACCAAACAAAAAGAATTCACGGTGGCTAGGTAGGACTATTTTCTACTGACTCCCTCTGGGGACTCAAACAGACTCCATTAGTTTGTTTGTTTCTCAGTTTCACTTGTATAGGGTACCTGTCCCCGCCCCTTCAGCTTTTACTTTGTCTGTGTCCTTGAATCTCATGTGAGTCTCCAGAAAGGGAGCATGGAGTTGGTCTTGAGTTTTCATCAGTTCTTCTAACCCTGTGTCTTTTGATTGGAGCACTCAAAGCCTGTACTTTTATTCTGATATTTGAGAGCTGTGCTCTTAATGCAATTTGAAATTTTTTTTGTTCTCATTAATATACAATCACATGCAGAACATTATGTTTTCTAGTCTATCCCCTTCACCAAGTACCCCCCAAATCCCAGTTACAGTCTCTGTCCTTCAGCATGTACTAGGATGCTGTAGAATCACTACATGTCTTCTCTGTGTTGTACAGCCCTTCCCATGAGACCCCACAATACCAATTATACATGCTAATCCTAATGACCGCATTCTTTTTCCCCGCCCTTATTACCCCCTTCCCACAAACCCTACCCAGTCCCTTTCTCTTTGGTAACTGTTAGTCCACTCTCTGTTTCTGTGAGTCTGCTGCTGTCTTTTCCTTCAGTTTTTCTTTGTTATCATACCCCACACATGACTGAAATCATTTGGTACATGTACTTCTCAGTTGGCCTATTTGACTGAGCATAATACCCTCTAGCTCCATCCACGTTATTGCAAATGATAGGATTTGTTTTCTTCTTATGGCTGCTTATGGCACTTTTTAAACTGGATTTCATTTTTCTTTTTTGTTTGTAGTTTCGCTATGTGCTTTCACCATTGCTCTCCTGGTTATGAGCAGTAGCTTTGTGTTAATCGATATGTACCTATATCTATCTATCTGTCTGTCTATCTATTTATCAATCAATCAATCAATCATCCTTTTGTCTTCAAATCTGTCCTTTTGTACAGAACAGTTAACCATATATCCTATATCACTTTTCTACACTATGCTTCCAAAAATCCTGCAAAGTATCTAGGCTGTAGAGAGAGCACTGGGTTCACCGAGACACTTGCAGTTCGAGTCGGCCGCGTGTACCTACAAAACCAGGAAATGGTTTTGCCGGGACTTGAACCCGTGTCTCTATCCTCTGTCCTCCTTCATCTCCTTCTAAATGGCTGTCTGTATTTCGCCACTTTCATTGACTCAGTGCTCCCTGAAGACCACAAGTATCATTCCTCTGGGCCTGTTGTCGACAGAAAAGTAAACTTGTTGCTTTGCTCACCACCATGTTTGAAGGACATCAGCGTGATCACCGCCGATAGGACGGAGGGTCAAATAAAAAGGAACACCAATTTCTAGACAGGAGCAGTTGGGAGCTAAGATTGTATTGTGGAGTGACGTGTTTATTTGAGTGTCCAAACTTCCCTCTTTAGGTGGTTATTAGATCTTCACATTCGTGAACATCAGAAAACCCATTGATTTCAAAGGCCCAGATGGTTATTATTACAGCAAATCAGTTGTTGAGGTGAGAGAAAATGAGAACTATGTTGCTGCACCACTAAATCCATGGCTGGGAACTGCTGAAACCAAACAAAAAGAATTCACGGTGGCCAGATAGGTCTATTTTCTGCTGACTGTCTCTGGGGACTCAAACAGAATCCATTTGTTTGAATGTTTGATTTTCAGTTTCACTCGTGTAGGGTACTTGTCCACACACCTTCGGCTTGTAGTTTGTCTGTGTCCTTCTATCTCAAGTGAGTCTCCTGTAAGTAAGCACGTAGGTGTCTTGAGTTTTCATCCCTTCTTTCAACCGAGTGTCTTTTGTTTGCAGCACTCACTGCCTGACCTTTTATTCTGATGATTCTGAGCTGTGCACTTATTGCACTTAAAGAATTTTTTTTATCATTAATCTACAATCACGTGAAGAACATTATGTTTACTATGCTCTCCCCTTCACCATGTCGCCCCGAAAAATCTCTTCTGTCACTGTCGATCAGCGTAGTTGGATGCTGTAGACCCCTTCACGATGTCCCCACCCACAAACCACATTATAGTCGCTGTCCATCAGTGAGTAGTATGACGCTTTATGATCTCTACTAGTCTTCTCTGTGTTGTACAGTACTCCCCATGCACACCGGACCCCACGCATTATACATGCTAATCCTAAGGCCCCCATTCTTTCTCCCCACACTTATCCCTTCCTTCAGACTCACCCTGCCGAGTCCATTTCCCTTTCGTAACTTTTCAGCAACTCTCGGATTCTGTGTGTCTGCTGCTATTTTTTTCCTTCAGTTTTTTTTGTTGTTATAGTCCACACATGAGTGAAATCACTTGGTACTTCTCTTTCTAAGCATGACCTATTTCTCTGAACATACTACCGTCTAGCTCCATCCACGTAATTGCAAATGGTAGTATTTGTTATCTCCTTAAGGCTGCTTACTGCACTTTTTAAACTGGATTTCATTCTTCCTTTTTGTTTGTACTTTAGCTATGTTATTCACCATTCAACTCCTGGTTATGAACAATAGCTTTGTGTCAATTGATGTGTATCTGTATGTATCTATCTAACGGTCTGTCTGTCTATCTATGTATCTATGTATATATGTATCTATCTATCTATCTATCTGCCTATCATCTATCTATGATGTCTATCATCTAATAATCTACGTACCTCTCTATCTGTCTTTCATCTGTCGTCTGTGTACCTATCTATCAATGAATCAATCATCTTTTTGTCTGCCCATCTATCCTTCTGTACAGAACAGTTAGCAACATAGCCTATGTCTCTTCCCTACATTATGCTTCCAGAAATCTTGCAAGGTAACTAAGCCATAAGGAGAGCACTGTGTTCACCAATACACATTCAGGTAGGGTCAGCCGCGTGTGCTTACAAAACCAGTAAATGGAGGTGAAAGGACTTGAAACCGTATCTCTGTCCTCTGTCCTCTTATACTTCCTGATCGCTTGGTGACTTTATTTAACCACATTCAGGGAGTAAGTGATCCCTGAAGACAACAAGTATCCTTCGTCTGGGCCTATTGTCGAAAGAAAAGTGTACTTGTTTCTTTGCACACCTCCATGTTTGAGGGACAACGGCAAGATCACTGCTGATTGGTGGAGCCACAAATATAAAGGAACACCTATTTCTGGACAGGAGCAGTTGGGAACAAAGAGTGTGTTGTGGAGTGAAGTGTTTATTTGAGGGTCCAACCTTCCTTCTTTAGGTGGTTATTCCTTCTTTACATTCGTGAACATCATAAAAAGCAATGATTTTAAAAGCCCAGACACATATTATTACAGCAATTCATTTCTTGAGGTGAGAGGAAATGAGAAGGAAGTTACTGCACCACTAAATCTATGCCTAAGCACTGCTGAAACCAAACAAAAAGAATTCACGGTGGCTAGGTAGGACTATTTTCTACTGACTCCCTCTGGGGACTCAAACAGACTCCATTAGTTTGTTTGTTTCTCAGTTTCACTTGTATAGGGTACCTGTCCCCGCCCCTTCAGCTTTTAGTTTGTCTGTGTCCTTGAATCTCATGTGAGTCTCCAGAAAGGGAGCATGGAGTTGGTCTTGAGTTTTCATCAGTTCTTCTAACCCTGTGTCTTTTGATTGGAGCACTCAAAGCCTGTACTTTTATTCTGATATTTGAGAGCTGTGCTCTTAATGCAATTTGAAATTTTTTTTGTTCTCATTAATATACAATCACATGCAGAACATTATGTTTTCTAGTCTATCCCCTTCACCAAGTACCCCCCAAATCCCAGTTACAGTCTCTGTCCTTCAGCATGTACTAGGATGCTGTAGAATCACTACATGTCTTCTCTGTGTTGTACAGCCCTTCCCATGAGACCCCACAATACCAATTATACATGCTAATCCTAATGACCGCATTCTTTTTCCCCGCCCTTATTACCCCCTTCCCACAAACCCTACCCAGTCCCTTTCTCTTTGGTAACTGTTAGTCCACTCTCTGTTTCTGTGAGTCTGCTGCTGTCTTTTCCTTCAGTTTTTCTTTGTTATCATACCCCACACATGACTGAAATCATTTGGTACATGTACTTCTCAGTTGGCCTATTTGACTGAGCATAATACCCTCTAGCTCCATCCACGTTATTGCAAATGATAGGATTTGTTTTCTTCTTATGGCTGCTTATGGCACTTTTTAAACTGGATTTCATTTTTCTTTTTTGTTTGTAGTTTCGCTATGTGCTTTCACCATTGCTCTCCTGGTTATGAGCAGTAGCTTTGTGTTAATCGATATGTACCTATATCTATCTATCTGTCTGTCTATCTATTTATCAATCAATCAATCAATCATCCTTTTGTCTTCAAATCTGTCCTTTTGTACAGAACAGTTAACCATATATCCTATATCACTTTTCTACACTATGCTTCCAAAAATCCTGCAAAGTATCTAGGCTGTAGAGAGAGCACTGGGTTCACCGAGACACTTGCAGTTCGAGTCGGCCGCGTGTACCTACAAAACCAGGAAATGGTTTTGCCGGGACTTGAACCCGTGTCTCTATCCTCTGTCCTCCTTCATCTCCTTCTAAATGGCTGTCTGTATTTCGCCACTTTCATTGACTCAGTGCTCCCTGAAGACCACAAGTATCATTCCTCTGGGCCTGTTGTCGACAGAAAAGTAAACTTGTTGCTTTGCTCACCACCATGTTTGAAGGACATCAGCGTGATCACCGCCGATAGGACGGAGGGTCAAATAAAAAGGAACACCAATTTCTAGACAGGAGCAGTTGGGAGCTAAGATTGTATTGTGGAGTGACGTGTTTATTTGAGTGTCCAAACTTCCCTCTTTAGGTGGTTATTAGATCTTCACATTCGTGAACATCAGAAAACCCATTGATTTCAAAGGCCCAGATGGTTATTATTACAGCAAATCAGTTGTTGAGGTGAGAGAAAATGAGAACTATGTTGCTGCACCACTAAATCCATGGCTGGGAACTGCTGAAACCAAACAAAAAGAATTCACGGTGGCCAGATAGGTCTATTTTCTGCTGACTGTCTCTGGGGACTCAAACAGAATCCATTTGTTTGAATGTTTGATTTTTAGTTTCACTCGTGTAGGGTACTTGTCCACACACCTTCGGCTTGTAGTTTGTCTGTGTCCTTCTATCTCAAGTGAGTCTCCTGTAAGTAAGCACGTAGGTGTCTTGAGTTTTCATCCCTTCTTTCAACCGAGTGTCTTTTGTTTGCAGCACTCACTGCCTGACCTTTTATTCTGATGATTCTGAGCTGTGCACTTATTGCACTTAAAGAATTTTTTTTATCATTAATCTACAATCACGTGAAGAACATTATGTTTACTATGCTCTCCCCTTCACCATGTCGCCCCGAAAAATCTCTTCTGTCACTGTCGATCAGCGTAGTTGGATGCTGTAGACCCCTTCACGATGTCCCCACCCACAAACCACATTATAGTCGCTGTCCATCAGTGAGTAGTATGACGCTTTATGATCTCTACTAGTCTTCTCTGTGTTGTACAGTACTCCCCATGCACACCGGACCCCACGCATTATACATGCTAATCCTAAGGCCCCCATTCTTTCTCCCCACACTTATCCCTTCCTTCAGACTCACCCTGCCGAGTCCATTTCCCTTTCGTAACTTTTCAGCAACTCTCGGATTCTGTGTGTCTGCTGCTATTTTTTTCCTTCAGTTTTTTTTGTTGTTATAGTCCACACATGAGTGAAATCACTTGGTACTTCTCTTTCTAAGCATGACCTATTTCTCTGAACATACTACCGTCTAGCTCCATCCACGTAATTGCAAATGGTAGTATTTGTTATCTCCTTAAGGCTGCTTACTGCACTTTTTAAACTGGATTTCATTCTTCCTTTTTGTTTGTACTTTAGCTATGTTATTCACCATTCAACTCCTGGTTATGAACAATAGCTTTGTGTCAATTGATGTGTATCTGTATGTATCTATCTAACGGTCTGTCTGTCTATCTATGTATCTATGTATATATGTATCTATCTATCTATCTATCTGCCTATCATCTATCTATGATGTCTATCATCTAATAATCTACGTACCTCTCTATCTGTCTTTCATCTGTTGTCTGTGTACCTATCTATCAATGAATCAATCATCTTTTTGTCTGCCCATCTATCCTTCTGTACAGAACAGTTAGCAACATAGCCTATGTCTCTTCCCTACATTATGCTTCCAGAAATCTTGCAAGGTAACTAAGCCATAAGGAGAGCACTGTGTTCACCAATACACATTCAGGTAGGGTCAGCCGCGTGTGCTTACAAAACCAGTAAATGGAGGTGAAAGGACTTGAAACCGTATCTCTGTCCTCTGTCCTCTTATACTTCCTGATCGCTTGGTGACTTTATTTAACCACATTCAGGGAGTAAGTGATCCCTGAAGACAACAAGTATCCTTCGTCTGGGCCTATTGTCGAAAGAAAAGTGTACTTGTTTCTTTGCACACCTCCATGTTTGAGGGACAACGGCAAGATCACTGCTGATTGGTGGAGCCACAAATATAAAGGAACACCTATTTCTGGACAGGAGCAGTTGGGAACAAAGAGTGTGTTGTGGAGTGAAGTGTTTATTTGAGGGTCCAACCTTCCTTCTTTAGGTGGTTATTCCTTCTTTACATTCGTGAACATCATAAAAAGCAATGATTTTAAAAGCCCAGACACATATTATTACAGCAATTCATTTCTTGAGGTGAGAGGAAATGAGAAGGAAGTTACTGCACCACTAAATCTATGCCTAAGCACTGCTGAAACCAAACAAAAAGAATTCACGGTGGCTAGGTAGGACTATTTTCTACTGACTCCCTCTGGGGACTCAAACAGACTCCATTAGTTTGTTTGTTTCTCAGTTTCACTTGTATAGGGTACCTGTCCCCGCCCCTTCAGCTTTTAGTTTGTCTGTGTCCTTGAATCTCATGTGAGTCTCCAGAAAGGGAGCATGGAGTTGGTCTTGAGTTTTCATCAGTTCTTCTAACCCTGTGTCTTTTGATTGGAGCACTCAAAGCCTGTACTTTTATTCTGATATTTGAGAGCTGTGCTCTTAATGCAATTTGAAATTTTTTTTGTTCTCATTAATATACAATCACATGCAGAACATTATGTTTTCTAGTCTATCCCCTTCACCAAGTACCCCCCAAATCCCAGTTACAGTCTCTGTCCTTCAGCATGTACTAGGATGCTGTAGAATCACTACATGTCTTCTCTGTGTTGTACAGCCCTTCCCATGAGACCCCACAATACCAATTATACATGCTAATCCTAATGACCGCATTCTTTTTCCCCGCCCTTATTACCCCCTTCCCACAAACCCTACCCAGTCCCTTTCTCTTTGGTAACTGTTAGTCCACTCTCTGTTTCTGTGAGTCTGCTGCTGTCTTTTCCTTCAGTTTTTCTTTGTTATCATACCCCACACATGACTGAAATCATTTGGTACATGTACTTCTCAGTTGGCCTATTTGACTGAGCATAATACCCTCTAGCTCCATCCACGTTATTGCAAATGATAGGATTTGTTTTCTTCTTATGGCTGCTTATGGCACTTTTTAAACTGGATTTCATTTTTCTTTTTTGTTTGTAGTTTCGCTATGTGCTTTCACCATTGCTCTCCTGGTTATGAGCAGTAGCTTTGTGTTAATCGATATGTACCTATATCTATCTATCTGTCTGTCTATCTATTTATCAATCAATCAATCAATCATCCTTTTGTCTTCAAATCTGTCCTTTTGTACAGAACAGTTAACCATATATCCTATATCACTTTTCTACACTATGCTTCCAAAAATCCTGCAAAGTATCTAGGCTGTAGAGAGAGCACTGGGTTCACCGAGACACTTGCAGTTCGAGTCGGCCGCGTGTACCTACAAAACCAGGAAATGGTTTTGCCGGGACTTGAACCCGTGTCTCTATCCTCTGTCCTCCTTCATCTCCTTCTAAATGGCTGTCTGTATTTCGCCACATTCATTGACTCAGTGCTCCCTGAAGACCACAAGTATCATTCCTCTGGGCCTGTTGTCGACAGAAAAGTAAACTTGTTGCTTTGCTCACCACCATGTTTGAAGGACATCAGCGTGATCACCGCCGATAGGACGGAGGGTCAAATAAAAAGGAACACCAATTTCTAGACAGGAGCAGTTGGGAGCTAAGATTGTGTTGTGGAGTGACGTGTTTATTTGAGTGTCCAAACTTCCCTCTTTAGGTGGTTATTAGATCTTCACATTCGTGAACATCAGAAAACCCATTGATTTCAAAGGCCCAGATGGTTATTATTACAGCAAATCAGTTGTTGAGGTGAGAGAAAATGAGAACTATGTTGCTGCACCACTAAATCCATGGCTGGGAACTGCTGAAACCAAACAAAAAGAATTCACGGTGGCCAGATAGGTCTATTTTCTGCTGACTGTCTCTGGGGACTCAAACAGAATCCATTTGTTTGAATGTTTGATTTTTAGTTTCACTCGTGTAGGGTGCTTGTCCACACACCTTCGGCTTGTAGTTTGTCTGTGTCCTTCTATCTCAAGTGAGTCTCCTGTAAGTAAGCACGTAGGTGTCTTGAGTTTTCATCCCTTCTTTCAACCGAGTGTCTTTTGTTTGCAGCACTCACTGCCTGACCTTTTATTCTGATGATTCTGAGCTGTGCACTTATTGCACTTAAAGAATTTTTTTATCATTAATCTACAATCACGTGAAGAACATTATGTTTACTATGCTCTCCCCTTCACCATGTCGCCCCGAAAAATCTCTTCTGTCACTGTCGATCAGCGTAGTTGGATGCTGTAGACCCCTTCACGATGTCCCCACCCACAAACCACATTATAGTCGCTGTCCATCAGTGAGTAGTATGACGCTTTATGATCTCTACTAGTCTTCTCTGTGTTGTACAGTACTCCCCATGCACACCGGACCCCACGCATTATACATGCTAATCCTAAGGCCCCCATTCTTTCTCCCCACACTTATCCCTTCCTTCAGACTCACCCTGCCGAGTCCATTTCCCTTTCGTAACTTTTCAGCAACTCTCGGATTCTGTGTGTCTGCTGCTATTTTTTTCCTTCAGTTTTTTTTGTTGTTATAGTCCACACATGAGTGAAATCACTTGGTACTTCTCTTTCTAAGCATGACCTATTTCTCTGAACATACTACCGTCTAGCTCCATCCACGTAATTGCAAATGGTAGTATTTGTTATCTCCTTAAGGCTGCTTACTGCACTTTTTAAACTGGATTTCATTCTTCCTTTTTGTTTGTACTTTAGCTATGTTATTCACCATTCAACTCCTGGTTATGAACAATAGCTTTGTGTCAATTGATGTGTATCTGTATGTATCTATCTAACGGTCTGTCTGTCTATCTATGTATCTATGTATATATGTATCTATCTATCTATCTATCTGCCTATCATCTATCTATGATGTCTATCATCTAATAATCTACGTACCTCTCTATCTGTCTTTCATCTGTCGTCTGTGTACCTATCTATCAATGAATCAATCATCTTTTTGTCTGCCCATCTATCCTTCTGTACAGAACAGTTAGCAACATAGCCTATGTCTCTTCCCTACATTATGCTTCCAGAAATCTTGCAAGGTAACTAAGCCATAAGGAGAGCACTGTGTTCACCAATACACATTCAGGTAGGGTCAGCCGCGTGTGCTTACAAAACCAGTAAATGGAGGTGAAAGGACTTGAAACCGTATCTCTGTCCTCTGTCCTCTTATACTTCCTGATCGCTTGGTGACTTTATTTAACCACATTCAGGGAGTAAGTGATCCCTGAAGACAACAAGTATCCTTCGTCTGGGCCTATTGTCGAAAGAAAAGTGTACTTGTTTCTTTGCACACCTCCATGTTTGAGGGACAACGGCAAGATCACTGCTGATTGGTGGAGCCACAAATATAAAGGAACACCTATTTCTGGACAGGAGCAGTTGGGAACAAAGAGTGTGTTGTGGAGTGAAGTGTTTATTTGAGGGTCCAACCTTCCTTCTTTAGGTGGTTATTCCTTCTTTACATTCGTGAACATCATAAAAAGCAATGATTTTAAAAGCCCAGACACATATTATTACAGCAATTCATTTCTTGAGGTGAGAGGAAATGAGAAGGAAGTTACTGCACCACTAAATCTATGCCTAAGCACTGCTGAAACCAAACAAAAAGAATTCACGGTGGCTAGGTAGGACTATTTTCTACTGACTCCCTCTGGGGACTCAAACAGACTCCATTAGTTTGTTTGTTTCTCAGTTTCACTTGTATAGGGTACCTGTCCCCGCCCCTTCAGCTTTTAGTTTGTCTGTGTCCTTGAATCTCATGTGAGTCTCCAGAAAGGGAGCATGGAGTTGGTCTTGAGTTTTCATCAGTTCTTCTAACCCTGTGTCTTTTGATTGGAGCACTCAAAGCCTGTACTTTTATTCTGATATTTGAGAGCTGTGCTCTTAATGCAATTTGAAATTTTTTTTGTTCTCATTAATATACAATCACATGCAGAACATTATGTTTTCTAGTCTATCCCCTTCACCAAGTACCCCCCAAATCCCAGTTACAGTCTCTGTCCTTCAGCATGTACTAGGATGCTGTAGAATCACTACATGTCTTCTCTGTGTTGTACAGCCCTTCCCATGAGACCCCACAATACCAATTATACATGCTAATCCTAATGACCGCATTCTTTTTCCCCGCCCTTATTACCCCCTTCCCACAAACCCTACCCAGTCCCTTTCTCTTTGGTAACTGTTAGTCCACTCTCTGTTTCTGTGAGTCTGCTGCTGTCTTTTCCTTCAGTTTTTCTTTGTTATCATACCCCACACATGACTGAAATCATTTGGTACATGTACTTCTCAGTTGGCCTATTTGACTGAGCATAATACCCTCTAGCTCCATCCACGTTATTGCAAATGATAGGATTTGTTTTCTTCTTATGGCTGCTTATGGCACTTTTTAAACTGGATTTCATTTTTCTTTTTTGTTTGTAGTTTCGCTATGTGCTTTCACCATTGCTCTCCTGGTTATGAGCAGTAGCTTTGTGTTAATCGATATGTACCTATATCTATCTATCTGTCTGTCTATCTATTTATCAATCAATCAATCAATCATCCTTTTGTCTTCAAATCTGTCCTTTTGTACAGAACAGTTAACCATATATCCTATATCACTTTTCTACACTATGCTTCCAAAAATCCTGCAAAGTATCTAGGCTGTAGAGAGAGCACTGGGTTCACCGAGACACTTGCAGTTCGAGTCGGCCGCGTGTACCTACAAAACCAGGAAATGGTTTTGCCGGGACTTGAACCCGTGTCTCTATCCTCTGTCCTCCTTCATCTCCTTCTAAATGGCTGTCTGTATTTCGCCACATTCATTGACTCAGTGCTCCCTGAAGACCACAAGTATCATTCCTCTGGGCCTGTTGTCGACAGAAAAGTAAACTTGTTGCTTTGCTCACCACCATGTTTGAAGGACATCAGCGTGATCACCGCCGATAGGACGGAGGGTCAAATAAAAAGGAACACCAATTTCTAGACAGGAGCAGTTGGGAGCTAAGATTGTGTTGTGGAGTGACGTGTTTATTTGAGTGTCCAAACTTCCCTCTTTAGGTGGTTATTAGATCTTCACATTCGTGAACATCAGAAAACCCATTGATTTCAAAGGCCCAGATGGTTATTATTACAGCAAATCAGTTGTTGAGGTGAGAGAAAATGAGAACTATGTTGCTGCACCACTAAATCCATGGCTGGGAACTGCTGAAACCAAACAAAAAGAATTCACGGTGGCCAGATAGGTCTATTTTCTGCTGACTGTCTCTGGGGACTCAAACAGAATCCATTTGTTTGAATGTTTGATTTTTAGTTTCACTCGTGTAGGGTGCTTGTCCACACACCTTCGGCTTGTAGTTTGTCTGTGTCCTTCTATCTCAAGTGAGTCTCCTGTAAGTAAGCACGTAGGTGTCTTGAGTTTTCATCCCTTCTTTCAACCGAGTGTCTTTTGTTTGCAGCACTCACTGCCTGACCTTTTATTCTGATGATTCTGAGCTGTGCACTTATTGCACTTAAAGAATTTTTTTATCATTAATCTACAATCACGTGAAGAACATTATGTTTACTATGCTCTCCCCTTCACCATGTCGCCCCGAAAAATCTCTTCTGTCACTGTCGATCAGCGTAGTTGGATGCTGTAGACCCCTTCACGATGTCCCCACCCACAAACCACATTATAGTCGCTGTCCATCAGTGAGTAGTATGACGCTTTATGATCTCTACTAGTCTTCTCTGTGTTGTACAGTACTCCCCATGCACACCGGACCCCACGCATTATACATGCTAATCCTAAGGCCCCCATTCTTTCTCCCCACACTTATCCCTTCCTTCAGACTCACCCTGCCGAGTCCATTTCCCTTTCGTAACTTTTCAGCAACTCTCGGATTCTGTGTGTCTGCTGCTATTTTTTTCCTTCAGTTTTTTTTGTTGTTATAGTCCACACATGAGTGAAATCACTTGGTACTTCTCTTTCTAAGCATGACCTATTTCTCTGAACATACTACCGTCTAGCTCCATCCACGTAATTGCAAATGGTAGTATTTGTTATCTCCTTAAGGCTGCTTACTGCACTTTTTAAACTGGATTTCATTCTTCCTTTTTGTTTGTACTTTAGCTATGTTATTCACCATTCAACTCCTGGTTATGAACAATAGCTTTGTGTCAATTGATGTGTATCTGTATGTATCTATCTAACGGTCTGTCTGTCTATCTATGTATCTATGTATATATGTATCTATCTATCTATCTATCTGCCTATCATCTATCTATGATGTCTATCATCTAATAATCTACGTACCTCTCTATCTGTCTTTCATCTGTCGTCTGTGTACCTATCTATCAATGAATCAATCATCTTTTTGTCTGCCCATCTATCCTTCTGTACAGAACAGTTAGCAACATAGCCTATGTCTCTTCCCTACATTATGCTTCCAGAAATCTTGCAAGGTAACTAAGCCATAAGGAGAGCACTGTGTTCACCAATACACATTCAGGTAGGGTCAGCCGCGTGTGCTTACAAAACCAGTAAATGGAGGTGAAAGGACTTGAAACCGTATCTCTGTCCTCTGTCCTCTTATACTTCCTGATCGCTTGGTGACTTTATTTAACCACATTCAGGGAGTAAGTGATCCCTGAAGACAACAAGTATCCTTCGTCTGGGCCTATTGTCGAAAGAAAAGTGTACTTGTTTCTTTGCACACCTCCATGTTTGAGGGACAACGGCAAGATCACTGCTGATTGGTGGAGCCACAAATATAAAGGAACACCTATTTCTGGACAGGAGCAGTTGGGAACAAAGAGTGTGTTGTGGAGTGAAGTGTTTATTTGAGGGTCCAACCTTCCTTCTTTAGGTGGTTATTCCTTCTTTACATTCGTGAACATCATAAAAAGCAATGATTTTAAAAGCCCAGACACATATTATTACAGCAATTCATTTCTTGAGGTGAGAGGAAATGAGAAGGAAGTTACTGCACCACTAAATCTATGCCTAAGCACTGCTGAAACCAAACTAAAAGAATTCACGGTGGCTAGGTAGGACTATTTTCTACTGACTCCCTCTGGGGACTCAAACAGACTCCATTAGTTTGTTTGTTTCTCAGTTTCACTTGTATAGGGTACCTGTCCCCGCCCCTTCAGCTTTTAGTTTGTCTGTGTCCTTGAATCTCATGTGAGTCTCCAGAAAGGGAGCATGGAGTTGGTCTTGAGTTTTCATCAGTTCTTCTAACCCTGTGTCTTTTGATTGGAGCACTCAAAGCCTGTACTTTTATTCTGATATTTGAGAGCTGTGCTCTTAATGCAATTTGAAATTTTTTTTGTTCTCATTAATATACAATCACATGCAGAACATTATGTTTTCTAGTCTATCCCCTTCACCAAGTACCCCCCAAATCCCAGTTACAGTCTCTGTCCTTCAGCATGTACTAGGATGCTGTAGAATCACTACATGTCTTCTCTGTGTTGTACAGCCCTTCCCATGAGACCCCACAATACCAATTATACATGCTAATCCTAATGACCGCATTCTTTTTCCCCGCCCTTATTACCCCCTTCCCACAAACCCTACCCAGTCCCTTTCTCTTTGGTAACTGTTAGTCCACTCTCTGTTTCTGTGAGTCTGCTGCTGTCTTTTCCTTCAGTTTTTCTTTGTTATCATACCCCACACATGACTGAAATCATTTGGTACATGTACTTCTCAGTTGGCCTATTTGACTGAGCATAATACCCTCTAGCTCCATCCACGTTATTGCAAATGATAGGATTTGTTTTCTTCTTATGGCTGCTTATGGCACTTTTTAAACTGGATTTCATTTTTCTTTTTTGTTTGTAGTTTCGCTATGTGCTTTCACCATTGCTCTCCTGGTTATGAGCAGTAGCTTTGTGTTAATCGATATGTACCTATATCTATCTATCTGTCTGTCTATCTATTTATCAATCAATCAATCAATCATCCTTTTGTCTTCAAATCTGTCCTTTTGTACAGAACAGTTAACCATATATCCTATATCACTTTTCTACACTATGCTTCCAAAAATCCTGCAAAGTATCTAGGCTGTAGAGAGAGCACTGGGTTCACCGAGACACTTGCAGTTCGAGTCGGCCGCGTGTACCTACAAAACCAGGAAATGGTTTTGCCGGGACTTGAACCCGTGTCTCTATCCTCTGTCCTCCTTCATCTCCTTCTAAATGGCTGTCTGTATTTCGCCACATTCATTGACTCAGTGCTCCCTGAAGACCACAAGTATCATTCCTCTGGGCCTGTTGTCGACAGAAAAGTAAACTTGTTGCTTTGCTCACCACCATGTTTGAAGGACATCAGCGTGATCACCGCCGATAGGACGGAGGGTCAAATAAAAAGGAACACCAATTTCTAGACAGGAGCAGTTGGGAGCTAAGATTGTGTTGTGGAGTGACGTGTTTATTTGAGTGTCCAAACTTCCCTCTTTAGGTGGTTATTAGATCTTCACATTCGTGAACATCAGAAAACCCATTGATTTCAAAGGCCCAGATGGTTATTATTACAGCAAATCAGTTGTTGAGGTGAGAGAAAATGAGAACTATGTTGCTGCACCACTAAATCCATGGCTGGGAACTGCTGAAACCAAACAAAAAGAATTCACGGTGGCCAGATAGGTCTATTTTCTGCTGACTGTCTCTGGGGACTCAAACAGAATCCATTTGTTTGAATGTTTGATTTTTAGTTTCACTCGTGTAGGGTGCTTGTCCACACACCTTCGGCTTGTAGTTTGTCTGTGTCCTTCTATCTCAAGTGAGTCTCCTGTAAGTAAGCACGTAGGTGTCTTGAGTTTTCATCCCTTCTTTCAACCGAGTGTCTTTTGTTTGCAGCACTCACTGCCTGACCTTTTATTCTGATGATTCTGAGCTGTGCACTTATTGCACTTAAAGAATTTTTTTATCATTAATCTACAATCACGTGAAGAACATTATGTTTACTATGCTCTCCCCTTCACCATGTCGCCCCGAAAAATCTCTTCTGTCACTGTCGATCAGCGTAGTTGGATGCTGTAGACCCCTTCACGATGTCCCCACCCACAAACCACATTATAGTCGCTGTCCATCAGTGAGTAGTATGACGCTTTATGATCTCTACTAGTCTTCTCTGTGTTGTACAGTACTCCCCATGCACACCGGACCCCACGCATTATACATGCTAATCCTAAGGCCCCCATTCTTTCTCCCCACACTTATCCCTTCCTTCAGACTCACCCTGCCGAGTCCATTTCCCTTTCGTAACTTTTCAGCAACTCTCGGATTCTGTGTGTCTGCTGCTATTTTTTCCTTCAGTTTTTTTTGTTGTTATAGTCCACACATGAGTGAAATCACTTGGTACTTCTCTTTCTAAGCATGACCTATTTCTCTGAACATACTACCGTCTAGCTCCATCCACGTAATTGCAAATGGTAGTATTTGTTATCTCCTTAAGGCTGCTTACTGCACTTTTTAAACTGGATTTCATTCTTCCTTTTTGTTTGTACTTTAGCTATGTTATTCACCATTCAACTCCTGGTTATGAACAATAGCTTTGTGTCAATTGATGTGTATCTGTATGTATCTATCTAACGGTCTGTCTGTCTATCTATGTATCTATGTATATATGTATCTATCTATCTATCTATCTGCCTATCATCTATCTATGATGTCTATCATCTAATAATCTACGTACCTCTCTATCTATCTTTCATCTGTCGTCTGTGTACCTATCTATCAATGAATCAATCATCTTTTTGTCTGCCCATCTATCCTTCTGTACAGAACAGTTAGCAACATAGCCTATGTCTCTTCCCTACATTATGCTTCCAGAAAACTTGCAAGGTAACTAAGCCATAAGGAGAGCACTGTGTTCACCAATACACATTCAGGTAGGGTCAGCCGCGTGTGCTTACAAAACCAGTAAATGGAGGTGAAAGGACTTGAAACCGTATATCTGTCCTCTGTCCTCTTATACTTCCTGATCGCTTGGTGACTTTATTTAACCACATTCAGGGAGTAAGTGATCCCTGAAGACAACAAGTATCCTTCGTCTGGGCCTATTGTCGAAAGAAAAGTGTACTTGTTTCTTTGCACACCTCCATGTTTGAGGGACAACGGCAAGATCACTGCTGATTGGTGGAGCCACAAATATAAAGGAACACCTATTTCTGGACAGGAGCAGTTGGGAACAAAGAGTGTGTTGTGGAGTGAAGTGTTTATTTGAGGGTCCAACCTTCCTTCTTTAGGTGGTTATTCCTTCTTTACATTCGTGAACATCATAAAAAGCAATGATTTTAAAAGCCCAGACACATATTATTACAGCAATTCATTTCTTGAGGTGAGAGGAAATGAGAAGGAAGTTACTGCACCACTAAATCTATGCCTAAGCACTGCTGAAACCAAACAAAAAGAATTCACGGTGGCTAGGTAGGACTATTTTCTACTGACTCCCTCTGGGGACTCAAACAGACTCCATTAGTTTGTTTGTTTCTCAGTTTCACTTGTATAGGGTACCTGTCCCCGCCCCTTCAGCTTTTACTTTGTCTGTGTCCTTGAATCTCATGTGAGTCTCCAGAAAGGGAGCATGGAGTTGGTCTTGAGTTTTCATCAGTTCTTCTAACCCTGTGTCTTTTGATTGGAGCACTCAAAGCCTGTACTTTTATTCTGATATTTGAGAGCTGTGCTCTTAATGCAATTTGAAATTTTTTTTGTTCTCATTAATATACAATCACATGCAGAACATTATGTTTTCTAGTCTATCCCCTTCACCAAGTACCCCCCAAATCCCAGTTACAGTCTCTGTCCTTCAGCATGTACTAGGATGCTGTAGAATCACTACATGTCTTCTCTGTGTTGTACAGCCCTTCCCATGAGACCCCACAATACCAATTATACATGCTAATCCTAATGACCGCATTCTTTTTCCCCCGCCCTTATTACCCCCTTCCCACAAACCCTACCCAGTCCCTTTCTCTTTGGTAACTGTTAGTCCACTCTCTGTTTCTGTGAGTCTGCTGCTGTCTTTTCCTTCAGTTTTTCTTTGTTATCATACCCCACACATGACTGAAATCATTTGGTACATGTACTTCTCAGTTGGCCTATTTGACTGAGCATAATACCCTCTAGCTCCATCCACGTTATTGCAAATGATAGGATTTGTTTTCTTCTTATGGCTGCTTATGGCACTTTTTAAACTGGATTTCATTTTTCTTTTTTGTTTGTAGTTTCGCTATGTGCTTTCACCATTGCTCTCCTGGTTATGAGCAGTAGCTTTGTGTTAATCGATATGTACCTATATCTATCTATCTGTCTGTCTATCTATTTATCAATCAATCAATCAATCATCCTTTTGTCTTCAAATCTGTCCTTTTGTACAGAACAGTTAACCATATATCCTATATCACTTTTCTACACTATGCTTCCAAAAATCCTGCAAAGTATCTAGGCTGTAGAGAGAGCACTGGGTTCACCGAGACACTTGCAGTTCGAGTCGGCCGCGTGTACCTACAAAACCAGGAAATGGTTTTGCCGGGACTTGAACCCGTGTCTCTATCCTCTGTCCTCCTTCATCTCCTTCTAAATGGCTGTCTGTATTTCGCCACATTCATTGACTCAGTGCTCCCTGAAGACCACAAGTATCATTCCTCTGGGCCTGTTGTCAACAGAAAAGTAAACTTGTTGCTTTGCTCACCACCATGTTTGAAGGACATCAGCGTGATCACCGCCGATAGGACGGAGGGTCAAATAAAAAGGAACACCAATTTCTAGACAGGAGCATTTGGGAGCTAAGATTGTATTGTGGAGTGACGTGTTTATTTGAGTGTCCAAACTTCCCTCTTTAGGTGGTTATTAGATCTTCACATTCGTGAACATCAGAAAACCCATTGATTTCAAAGGCCCAGATGGTTATTATTACAGCAAATCAGTTGTTGAGGTGAGAGAAAATGAGAACTATGTTGCTGCACCACTAAATCCATGGCTGGGAACTGCTGAAACCAAACAAAAAGAATTCACGGTGGCCAGATAGGTCTATTTTCTGCTGACTGTCTCTGGGGACTCAAACAGAATCCATTTGTTTGAATGTTTGATTTTCAGTTTCACTCGTGTAGGGTACTTGTCCACACACCTTCGGCTTGTAGTTTGTCTGTGTCCTTCTATCTCAAGTGAGTCTCCTGTAAGTAAGCACGTAGGTGTCTTGAGTTTTCATCCCTTCTTTCAACCGAGTGTCTTTTGTTTGCAGCACTCACTGCCTGACCTTTTATTCTGATGATTCTGAGCTGTGCACTTATTGCACTTAAAGAATTTTTTTTATCATTAATCTACAATCACGTGAAGAACATTATGTTTACTATGCTCTCCCCTTCACCATGTCGCCCCGAAAAATCTCTTCTGTCACTGTCGATCAGCGTAGTTGGATGCTGTAGACCCCTTCACGATGTCCCCACCCACAAACCACATTATAGTCGCTGTCCATCAGTGAGTAGTATGACGCTTTATGATCTCTACTAGTCTTCTCTGTGTTGTACAGTACTCCCCATGCACACCGGACCCCACGCATTATACATGCTAATCCTAAGGCCCCCATTCTTTCTCCCCACACTTATCCCTTCCTTCAGACTCACCCTGCCGAGTCCATTTCCCTTTCGTAACTTTTCAGCAACTCTCGGATTCTGTGTGTCTGCTGCTATTTTTTTCCTTCAGTTTTTTTTGTTGTTATAGTCCACACATGAGTGAAATCACTTGGTACTTCTCTTTCTAAGCATGACCTATTTCTCTGAACATACTACCGTCTAGCTCCATCCACGTAATTGCAAATGGTAGTATTTGTTATCTCCTTAAGGCTGCTTACTGCACTTTTTAAACTGGATTTCATTCTTCCTTTTTGTTTGTACTTTAGCTATGTTATTCACCATTCAACTCCTGGTTATGAACAATAGCTTTGTGTCAATTGATGTGTATCTGTATGTATCTATCTAACGGTCTGTCTGTCTATCTATGTATCTATGTATATATGTATCTATCTATCTATCTATCTGCCTATCATCTATCTATGATGTCTATCATCTAATAATCTACGTACCTCTCTATCTGTCTTTCATCTGTCGTCTGTGTACCTATCTATCAATGAATCAATCATCTTTTTGTCTGCCCATCTATCCTTCTGTACAGAACAGTTAGCAACATAGCCTATGTCTCTTCCCTACATTATGCTTCCAGAAATCTTGCAAGGTAACTAAGCCATAAGGAGAGCACTGTGTTCACCAATACACATTCAGGTAGGGTCAGCCGCGTGTGCTTACAAAACCAGTAAATGGAGGTGAAAGGACTTGAAACCGTATCTCTGTCCTCTGTCCTCTTATACTTCCTGATCGCTTGGTGACTTTATTTAACCACATTCAGGGAGTAAGTGATCCCTGAAGACAACAAGTATCCTTCGTCTGGGCCTATTGTCGAAAGAAAAGTGTACTTGTTTCTTTGCACACCTCCATGTTTGAGGGACAACGGCAAGATCACTGCTGATTGGTGGAGCCACAAATATAAAGGAACACCTATTTCTGGACAGGAGCAGTTGGGAACAAAGAGTGTGTTGTGGAGTGAAGTGTTTATTTGAGGGTCCAACCTTCCTTCTTTAGGTGGTTATTCCTTCTTTACATTCGTGAACATCATAAAAAGCAATGATTTTAAAAGCCCAGACACATATTATTACAGCAATTCATTTCTTGAGGTGAGAGGAAATGAGAAGGAAGTTACTGCACCACTAAATCTATGCCTAAGCACTGCTGAAACCAAACAAAAAGAATTCACGGTGGCTAGGTAGGACTATTTTCTACTGACTCCCTCTGGGGACTCAAACAGACTCCATTAGTTTGTTTGTTTCTCAGTTTCACTTGTATAGGGTACCTGTCCCCGCCCCTTCAGCTTTTAGTTTGTCTGTGTCCTTGAATCTCATGTGAGTCTCCAGAAAGGGAGCATGGAGTTGGTCTTGAGTTTTCATCAGTTCTTCTAACCCTGTGTCTTTTGATTGGAGCACTCAAAGCCTGTACTTTTATTCTGATATTTGAGAGCTGTGCTCTTAATGCAATTTGAAATTTTTTTTGTTCTCATTAATATACAATCACATGCAGAACATTATGTTTTCTAGTCTATCCCCTTCACCAAGTACCCCCCAAATCCCAGTTACAGTCTCTGTCCTTCAGCATGTACTAGGATGCTGTAGAATCACTACATGTCTTCTCTGTGTTGTACAGCCCTTCCCATGAGACCCCACAATACCAATTATACATGCTAATCCTAATGACCGCATTCTTTTTCCCCGCCCTTATTACCCCCTTCCCACAAACCCTACCCAGTCCCTTTCTCTTTGGTAACTGTTAGTCCACTCTCTGTTTCTGTGAGTCTGCTGCTGTCTTTTCCTTCAGTTTTTCTTTGTTATCATACCCCACACATGACTGAAATCATTTGGTACATGTACTTCTCAGTTGGCCTATTTGACTGAGCATAATACCCTCTAGCTCCATCCACGTTATTGCAAATGATAGGATTTGTTTTCTTCTTATGGCTGCTTATGGCACTTTTTAAACTGGATTTCATTTTTCTTTTTTGTTTGTAGTTTCGCTATGTGCTTTCACCATTGCTCTCCTGGTTATGAGCAGTAGCTTTGTGTTAATCGATATGTACCTATATCTATCTATCTGTCTGTCTATCTATTTATCAATCAATCAATCAATCATCCTTTTGTCTTCAAATCTGTCCTTTTGTACAGAACAGTTAACCATATATCCTATATCACTTTTCTACACTATGCTTCCAAAAATCCTGCAAAGTATCTAGGCTGTAGAGAGAGCACTGGGTTCACCGAGACACTTGCAGTTCGAGTCGGCCGCGTGTACCTACAAAACCAGGAAATGGTTTTGCCGGGACTTGAACCCGTGTCTCTATCCTCTGTCCTCCTTCATCTCCTTCTAAATGGCTGTCTGTATTTCGCCACATTCATTGACTCAGTGCTCCCTGAAGACCACAAGTATCATTCCTCTGGGCCTGTTGTCGACAGAAAAGTAAACTTGTTGCTTTGCTCACCACCATGTTTGAAGGACATCAGCGTGATCACCGCCGATAGGACGGAGGGTCAAATAAAAAGGAACACCAATTTCTAGACAGGAGCAGTTGGGAGCTAAGATTGTATTGTGGAGTGACGTGTTTATTTGAGTGTCCAAACTTCCCTCTTTAGGTGGTTATTAGATCTTCACATTCGTGAACATCAGAAAACCCATTGATTTCAAAGGCCCAGATGGTTATTATTACAGCAAATCAGTTGTTGAGGTGAGAGAAAATGAGAACTATGTTGCTGCACCACTAAATCCATGGCTGGGAACTGCTGAAACCAAACAAAAAGAATTCACGGTGGCCAGATAGGTCTATTTTCTGCTGACTGTCTCTGGGGACTCAAACAGAATCCATTTGTTTGAATGTTTGATTTTCAGTTTCACTCGTGTAGGGTACTTGTCCACACACCTTCGGCTTGTAGTTTGTCTGTGTCCTTCTATCTCAAGTGAGTCTCCTGTAAGTAAGCACGTAGGTGTCTTGAGTTTTCATCCCTTCTTTCAACCGAGTGTCTTTTGTTTGCAGCACTCACTGCCTGACCTTTTATTCTGATGATTCTGAGCTGTGCACTTATTGCACTTAAAGAATTTTTTTTATCATTAATCTACAATCACGTGAAGAACATTATGTTTACTATGCTCTCCCCTTCACCATGTCGCCCCGAAAAATCTCTTCTGTCACTGTCGATCAGCGTAGTTGGATGCTGTAGACCCCTTCACGATGTCCCCACCCACAAACCACATTATAGTCGCTGTCCATCAGTGAGTAGTATGACGCTTTATGATCTCTACTAGTCTTCTCTGTGTTGTACAGTACTCCCCATGCACACCGGACCCCACGCATTATACATGCTAATCCTAAGGCCCCCATTCTTTCTCCCCACACTTATCCCTTCCTTCAGACTCACCCTGCCGAGTCCATTTCCCTTTCGTAACTTTTCAGCAACTCTCGGATTCTGTGTGTCTGCTGCTATTTTTTTCCTTCAGTTTTTTTTGTTGTTATAGTCCACACATGAGTGAAATCACTTGGTACTTCTCTTTCTAAGCATGACCTATTTCTCTGAACATACTACCGTCTAGCTCCATCCACGTAATTGCAAATGGTAGTATTTGTTATCTCCTTAAGGCTGCTTACTGCACTTTTTAAACTGGATTTCATTCTTCCTTTTTGTTTGTACTTTAGCTATGTTATTCACCATTCAACTCCTGGTTATGAACAATAGCTTTGTGTCAATTGATGTGTATCTGTATGTATCTGTCTAACGGTCTGTCTGTCTATCTATGTATCTATGTATATATGTATCTATCTATCTATCTATCTGCCTATCATCTATCTATGATGTCTATCATCTAATAATCTACGTACCTCTCTATCTGTCTTTCATCTGTCGTCTGTGTACCTATCTATCAATGAATCAATCATCTTTTTGTCTGCCCATCTATCCTTCTGTACAGAACAGTTAGCAACATAGCCTATGTCTCTTCCCTACATTATGCTTCCAGAAATCTTGCAAGGTAACTAAGCCATAAGGAGAGCACTGTGTTCACCAATACACATTCAGGTAGGGTCAGCCGCGTGTGCTTACAAAACCAGTAAATGGAGGTGAAAGGACTTGAAACCGTATCTCTGTCCTCTGTCCTCTTATACTTCCTGATCGCTTGGTGACTTTATTTAACCACATTCAGGGAGTAAGTGATCCCTGAAGACAACAAGTATCCTTCGTCTGGGCCTATTGTCGAAAGAAAAGTGTACTTGTTTCTTTGCACACCTCCATGTTTGAGGGACAACGGCAAGATCACTGCTGATTGGTGGAGCCACAAATATAAAGGAACACCTATTTCTGGACAGGAGCAGTTGGGAACAAAGAGTGTGTTGTGGAGTGAAGTGTTTATTTGAGGGTCCAACCTTCCTTCTTTAGGTGGTTATTCCTTCTTTACATTCGTGAACATCATAAAAAGCAATGATTTTAAAAGCCCAGACACATATTATTACAGCAATTCATTTCTTGAGGTGAGAGGAAATGAGAAGGAAGTTACTGCACCACTAAATCTATGCCTAAGCACTGCTGAAACCAAACAAAAAGAATTCACGGTGGCTAGGTAGGACTATTTTCTACTGACTCCCTCTGGGGACTCAAACAGACTCCATTAGTTTGTTTGTTTCTCAGTTTCACTTGTATAGGGTACCTGTCCCCGCCCCTTCAGCTTTTAGTTTGTCTGTGTCCTTGAATCTCATGTGAGTCTCCAGAAAGGGAGCATGGAGTTGGTCTTGAGTTTTCATCAGTTCTTCTAACCCTGTGTCTTTTGATTGGAGCACTCAAAGCCTGTACTTTTATTCTGATATTTGAGAGCTGTGCTCTTAATGCAATTTGAAATTTTTTTTGTTCTCATTAATATACAATCACATGCAGAACATTATGTTTTCTAGTCTATCCCCTTCACCAAGTACCCCCCAAATCCCAGTTACAGTCTCTGTCCTTCAGCATGTACTAGGATGCTGTAGAATCACTACATGTCTTCTCTGTGTTGTACAGCCCTTCCCATGAGACCCCACAATACCAATTATACATGCTAATCCTAATGACCGCATTCTTTTTCCCCGCCCTTATTACCCCCTTCCCACAAACCCTACCCAGTCCCTTTCTCTTTGGTAACTGTTAGTCCACTCTCTGTTTCTGTGAGTCTGCTGCTGTCTTTTCCTTCAGTTTTTCTTTGTTATCATACCCCACACATGACTGAAATCATTTGGTACATGTACTTCTCAGTTGGCCTATTTGACTGAGCATAATACCCTCTAGCTCCATCCACGTTATTGCAAATGATAGGATTTGTTTTCTTCTTATGGCTGCTTATGGCACTTTTTAAACTGGATTTCATTTTTCTTTTTTGTTTGTAGTTTCGCTATGTGCTTTCACCATTGCTCTCCTGGTTATGAGCAGTAGCTTTGTGTTAATCGATATGTACCTATATCTATCTATCTGTCTGTCTATCTATTTATCAATCAATCAATCAATCATCCTTTTGTCTTCAAATCTGTCCTTTTGTACAGAACAGTTAACCATATATCCTATATCACCTTTCTACACTATGCTTCCAAAAATCCTGCAAAGTATCTAGGCTGTAGAGAGAGCACTGGGTTCACCGAGACACTTGCAGTTCGAGTCGGCCGCGTGTACCTACAAAACCAGGAAATGGTTTTGCCGGGACTTGAACCCGTGTCTCTATCCTCTGTCCTCCTTCATCTCCTTCTAAATGGCTGTCTGTATTTCGCCACATTCATTGACTCAGTGCTCCCTGAAGACCACAAGTATCATTCCTCTGGGCCTGTTGTCGACAGAAAAGTAAACTTGTTGCTTTGCTCACCACCATGTTTGAAGGACATCAGCGTGATCACCGCCGATAGGACGGAGGGTCAAATAAAAAGGAACACCAATTTCTAGACAGGAGCAGTTGGGAGCTAAGATTGTATTGTGGAGTGACGTGTTTATTTGAGTGTCCAAACTTCCCTCTTTAGGTGGTTATTAGATCTTCACATTCGTGAACATCAGAAAACCCATTGATTTCAAAGGCCCAGATGGTTATTATTACAGCAAATCAGTTGTTGAGGTGAGAGAAAATGAGAACTATGTTGCTGCACCACTAAATCCATGGCTGGGAACTGCTGAAACCAAACAAAAAGAATTCACGGTGGCCAGATAGGTCTATTTTCTGCTGACTGTCTCTGGGGACTCAAACAGAATCCATTTGTTTGAATGTTTGATTTTCAGTTTCACTCGTGTAGGGTACTTGTCCACACACCTTCGGCTTGTAGTTTGTCTGTGTCCTTCTATCTCAAGTGAGTCTCCTGTAAGTAAGCACGTAGGTGTCTTGAGTTTTCATCCCTTCTTTCAACCGAGTGTCTTTTGTTTGCAGCACTCACTGCCTGACCTTTTATTCTGATGATTCTGAGCTGTGCACTTATTGCACTTAAAGAATTTTTTTTATCATTAATCTACAATCACGTGAAGAACATTATGTTTACTATGCTCTCCCCTTCACCATGTCGCCCCGAAAAATCTCTTCTGTCACTGTCGATCAGCGTAGTTGGATGCTGTAGACCCCTTCACGATGTCCCCACCCACAAACCACATTATAGTCGCTGTCCATCAGTGAGTAGTATGACGCTTTATGATCTCTACTAGTCTTCTCTGTGTTGTACAGTACTCCCCATGCACACCGGACCCCACGCATTATACATGCTAATCCTAAGGCCCCCATTCTTTCTCCCCACACTTATCCCTTCCTTCAGACTCACCCTGCCGAGTCCATTTCCCTTTCGTAACTTTTCAGCAACTCTCGGATTCTGTGTGTCTGCTGCTATTTTTTTCCTTCAGTTTTTTTTGTTGTTATAGTCCACACATGAGTGAAATCACTTGGTACTTCTCTTTCTAAGCATGACCTATTTCTCTGAACATACTACCGTCTAGCTCCATCCACGTAATTGCAAATGGTAGTATTTGTTATCTCCTTAAGGCTGCTTACTGCACTTTTTAAACTGGATTTCATTCTTCCTTTTTGTTTGTACTTTAGCTATGTTATTCACCATTCAACTCCTGGTTATGAACAATAGCTTTGTGTCAATTGATGTGTATCTGTATGTATCTGTCTAACGGTCTGTCTGTCTATCTATGTATCTATGTATATATGTATCTATCTATCTATCTATCTGCCTATCAACTATCTATGATGTCTATCATCTAATAATCTACGTACCTCTCTATCTATCTTTCATCTGTCGTCTGTGTACCTATCTATCAATGAATCAATCATCTTTTTGTCTGCCCATCTATCCTTCTGTACAGAACAGTTAGCAACATAGCCTATGTCTCTTCCCTACATTATGCTTCCAGAAATCTTGCAAGGTAACTAAGCCATAAGGAGAGCACTGTGTTCACCAATACACATTCAGGTAGGGTCAGCCGCGTGTGCTTACAAAACCAGTAAATGGAGGTGAAAGGACTTGAAACCGTATCTCTGTCCTCTGTCCTCTTATACTTCCTGATCGCTTGGTGACTTTATTTAACCACATTCAGGGAGTAAGTGATCCCTGAAGACAACAAGTATCCTTCGTCTGGGCCTATTGTCGAAAGAAAAGTGTACTTGTTTCTTTGCACACCTCCATGTTTGAGGGACAACGGCAAGATCACTGCTGATTGGTGGAGCCACAAATATAAAGGAACACCTATTTCTGGACAGGAGCAGTTGGGAACAAAGAGTGTGTTGTGGAGTGAAGTGTTTATTTGAGGGTCCAACCTTCCTTCTTTAGGTGGTTATTCCTTCTTTACATTCGTGAACATCATAAAAAGCAATGATTTTAAAAGCCCAGACACATATTATTACAGCAATTCATTTCTTGAGGTGAGAGGAAATGAGAAGGAAGTTACTGCACCACTAAATCTATGCCTAAGCACTGCTGAAACCAAACAAAAAGAATTCACGGTGGCTAGGTAGGACTATTTTCTACTGACTCCCTCTGGGGACTCAAACAGACTCCATTAGTTTGTTTGTTTCTCAGTTTCACTTGTATAGGGTACCTGTCCCCGCCCCTTCAGCTTTTAGTTTGTCTGTGTCCTTGAATCTCATGTGAGTCTCCAGAAAGGGAGCATGGAGTTGGTCTTGAGTTTTCATCAGTTCTTCTAACCCTGTGTCTTTTGATTGGAGCACTCAAAGCCTGTACTTTTATTCTGATATTTGAGAGCTGTGCTCTTAATGCAATTTGAAATTTTTTTTGTTCTCATTAATATACAATCACATGCAGAACATTATGTTTTCTAGTCTATCCCCTTCACCAAGTACCCCCCAAATCCCAGTTACAGTCTCTGTCCTTCAGCATGTACTAGGATGCTGTAGAATCACTACATGTCTTCTCTGTGTTGTACAGCCCTTCCCATGAGACCCCACAATACCAATTATACATGCTAATCCTAATGACCGCATTCTTTTTCCCCGCCCTTATTACCCCCTTCCCACAAACCCTACCCAGTCCCTTTCTCTTTGGTAACTGTTAGTCCACTCTCTGTTTCTGTGAGTCTGCTGCTGTCTTTTCCTTCAGTTTTTCTTTGTTATCATACCCCACACATGACTGAAATCATTTGGTACATGTACTTCTCAGTTGGCCTATTTGACTGAGCATAATACCCTCTAGCTCCATCCACGTTATTGCAAATGATAGGATTTGTTTTCTTCTTATGGCTGCTTATGGCACTTTTTAAACTGGATTTCATTTTTCTTTTTTGTTTGTAGTTTCGCTATGTGCTTTCACCATTGCTCTCCTGGTTATGAGCAGTAGCTTTGTGTTAATCGATATGTACCTATATCTATCTATCTGTCTGTCTATCTATTTATCAATCAATCAATCAATCATCCTTTTGTCTTCAAATCTGTCCTTTTGTACAGAACAGTTAACCATATATCCTATATCACCTTTCTACACTATGCTTCCAAAAATCCTGCAAAGTATCTAGGCTGTAGAGAGAGCACTGGGTTCACCGAGACACTTGCAGTTCGAGTCGGCCGCGTGTACCTACAAAACCAGGAAATGGTTTTGCCGGGACTTGAACCCGTGTCTCTATCCTCTGTCCTCCTTCATCTCCTTCTAAATGGCTGTCTGTATTTCGCCACTTTCATTGACTCAGTGCTCCCTGAAGACCACAAGTATCATTCCTCTGGGCCTGTTGTCGACAGAAAAGTAAACTTGTTGCTTTGCTCACCACCATGTTTGAAGGACATCAGCGTGATCACCGCCGATAGGACGGAGGGTCAAATAAAAAGGAACACCAATTTCTAGACAGGAGCAGTTGGGAGCTAAGATTGTATTGTGGAGTGACGTGTTTATTTGAGTGTCCAAACTTCCCTCTTTAGGTGGTTATTAGATCTTCACATTCGTGAACATCAGAAAACCCATTGATTTCAAAGGCCCAGATGGTTATTATTACAGCAAATCAGTTGTTGAGGTGAGAGAAAATGAGAACTATGTTGCTGCACCACTAAATCCATGGCTGGGAACTGCTGAAACCAAACAAAAAGAATTCACGGTGGCCAGATAGGTCTATTTTCTGCTGACTGTCTCTGGGGACTCAAACAGAATCCATTTGTTTGAATGTTTGATTTTCAGTTTCACTCGTGTAGGGTACTTGTCCACACACCTTCGGCTTGTAGTTTGTCTGTGTCCTTCTATCTCAAGTGAGTCTCCTGTAAGTAAGCACGTAGGTGTCTTGAGTTTTCATCCCTTCTTTCAACCGAGTGTCTTTTGTTTGCAGCACTCACTGCCTGACCTTTTATTCTGATGATTCTGAGCTGTGCACTTATTGCACTTAAAGAATTTTTTTTATCATTAATCTACAATCACGTGAAGAACATTATGTTTACTATGCTCTCCCCTTCACCATGTCGCCCCGAAAAATCTCTTCTGTCACTGTCGATCAGCGTAGTTGGATGCTGTAGACCCCTTCACGATGTCCCCACCCACAAACCACATTATAGTCGCTGTCCATCAGTGAGTAGTATGACGCTTTATGATCTCTACTAGTCTTCTCTGTGTTGTACAGTACTCCCCATGCACACCGGACCCCACGCATTATACATGCTAATCCTAAGGCCCCCATTCTTTCTCCCCACACTTATCCCTTCCTTCAGACTCACCCTGCCGAGTCCATTTCCCTTTCGTAACTTTTCAGCAACTCTCGGATTCTGTGTGTCTGCTGCTATTTTTTTCCTTCAGTTTTTTTTGTTGTTATAGTCCACACATGAGTGAAATCACTTGGTACTTCTCTTTCTAAGCATGACCTATTTCTCTGAACATACTACCGTCTAGCTCCATCCACGTAATTGCAAATGGTAGAATTTGTTATCTCCTTAAGGCTGCTTACTGCACTTTTTAAACTGGATTTCATTCTTCCTTTTTGTTTGTACTTTAGCTATGTTATTCACCATTCAACTCCTGGTTATGAACAATAGCTTTGTGTCAATTGATGTGTATCTGTATGTATCTGTCTAACGGTCTGTCTGTCTATCTATGAATCTATGTATATATGTATCTATCTATCTATCTATCTGCCTATCAACTATCTATGATGTCTATCATCTAATAATCTACGTACCTCTCTATCTATCTTTCATCTGTCGTCTGTGTACCTATCTATCAATGAATCAATCATCTTTTTGTCTGCCCATCTATCCTTCTGTACAGAACAGTTAGCAACATAGCCTATGTCTCTTCCCTACATTATGCTTCCAGAAATCTTGCAAGGTAACTAAGCCATAAGGAGAGCACTGTGTTCACCAATACACATTCAGGTAGGGTCAGCCGCGTGTGCTTACAAAACCAGTAAATGGAGGTGAAAGGACTTGAAACCGTATCTCTGTCCTCTGTCCTCTTATACTTCCTGATCGCTTGGTGACTTTATTTAACCACATTCAGGGAGTAAGTGATCCCTGAAGACAACAAGTATCCTTCGTCTGGGCCTATTGTCGAAAGAAAAGTGTACTTGTTTCTTTGCACACCTCCATGTTTGAGGGACAACGGCAAGATCACTGCTGATTGGTGGAGCCACAAATATAAAGGAACACCTATTTCTGGACAGGAGCAGTTGGGAACAAAGAGTGTGTTGTGGAGTGAAGTGTTTATTTGAGGGTCCAACCTTCCTCCTTTAGGTGGTTATTCCTTCTTTACATTCGTGAACATCATAAAAAGCAATGATTTTAAAAGCCCAGACACATATTATTACAGCAATTCATTTCTTGAGGTGAGAGGAAATGAGAAGGAAGTTACTGCACCACTAAATCTATGCCTAAGCACTGCTGAAACCAAACAAAAAGAATTCACGGTGGCTAGGTAGGACTATTTTCTACTGACTCCCTCTGGGGACTCAAACAGACTCCATTAGTTTGTTTGTTTCTCAGTTTCACTTGTATAGGGTACCTGTCCCCGCCCCTTCAGCTTTTAGTTTGTCTGTGTCCTTGAATCTCATGTGAGTCTCCAGAAAGGGAGCATGGAGTTGGTCTTGAGTTTTCATCAGTTCTTCTAACCCTGTGTCTTTTGATTGGAGCACTCAAAGCCTGTACTTTTATTCTGATATTTGAGAGCTGTGCTCTTAATGCAATTTGAAATTTTTTTTGTTCTCATTAATATACAATCACATGCAGAACATTATGTTTTCTAGTCTATCCCCTTCACCAAGTACCCCCCAAATCCCAGTTACAGTCTCTGTCCTTCAGCATGTACTAGGATGCTGTAGAATCACTACATGTCTTCTCTGTGTTGTACAGCCCTTCCCATGAGACCCCACAATACCAATTATACATGCTAATCCTAATGACCGCATTCTTTTTCCCCGCCCTTATTACCCCCTTCCCACAAACCCTACCCAGTCCCTTTCTCTTTGGTAACTGTTAGTCCACTCTCTGTTTCTGTGAGTCTGCTGCTGTCTTTTCCTTCAGTTTTTCTTTGTTATCATACCCCACACATGACTGAAATCATTTGGTACATGTACTTCTCAGTTGGCCTATTTGACTGAGCATAATACCCTCTAGCTCCATCCACGTTATTGCAAATGATAGGATTTGTTTTCTTCTTATGGCTGCTTATGGCACTTTTTAAACTGGATTTCATTTTTCTTTTTTGTTTGTAGTTTCGCTATGTGCTTTCACCATTGCTCTCCTGGTTATGAGCAGTAGCTTTGTGTTAATCGATATGTACCTATATCTATCTATCTGTCTGTCTATCTATTTATCAATCAATCAATCAATCATCCTTTTGTCTTCAAATCTGTCCTTTTGTACAGAACAGTTAACCATATATCCTATATCACCTTTCTACACTATGCTTCCAAAAATCCTGCAAAGTATCTAGGCTGTAGAGAGAGCACTGGGTTCACCGAGACACTTGCAGTTCGAGTCGGCCGCGTGTACCTACAAAACCAGGAAATGGTTTTGCCGGGACTTGAACCCGTGTCTCTATCCTCTGTCCTCCTTCATCTCCTTCTAAATGGCTGTCTGTATTTCGCCACATTCATTGACTCAGTGCTCCCTGAAGACCACAAGTATCATTCCTCTGGGCCTGTTGTCGACAGAAAAGTAAACTTGTTGCTTTGCTCACCACCATGTTTGAAGGACATCAGCGTGATCACCGCCGATAGGACGGAGGGTCAAATAAAAAGGAACACCAATTTCTAGACAGGAGCAGTTGGGAGCTAAGATTGTATTGTGGAGTGACGTGTTTATTTGAGTGTCCAAACTTCCCTCTTTAGGTGGTTATTAGATCTTCACATTCGTGAACATCAGAAAACCCATTGATTTCAAAGGCCCAGATGGTTATTATTACAGCAAATCAGTTGTTGAGGTGAGAGAAAATGAGAACTATGTTGCTGCACCACTAAATCCATGGCTGGGAACTGCTGAAACCAAACAAAAAGAATTCACGGTGGCCAGATAGGTCTATTTTCTGCTGACTGTCTCTGGGGACTCAAACAGAATCCATTTGTTTGAATGTTTGATTTTCAGTTTCACTCGTGTAGGGTACTTGTCCACACACCTTCGGCTTGTAGTTTGTCTGTGTCCTTCTATCTCAAGTGAGTCTCCTGTAAGTAAGCACGTAGGTGTCTTGAGTTTTCATCCCTTCTTTCAACCGAGTGTCTTTTGTTTGCAGCACTCACTGCCTGACCTTTTATTCTGATGATTCTGAGCTGTGCACTTATTGCACTTAAAGAATTTTTTTTATCATTAATCTACAATCACGTGAAGAACATTATGTTTACTATGCTCTCCCCTTCACCATGTCGCCCCGAAAAATCTCTTCTGTCACTGTCGATCAGCGTAGTTGGATGCTGTAGACCCCTTCACGATGTCCCCACCCACAAACCACATTATAGTCGCTGTCCATCAGTGAGTAGTATGACGCTTTATGATCTCTACTAGTCTTCTCTGTGTTGTACAGTACTCCCCATGCACACCGGACCCCACGCATTATACATGCTAATCCTAAGGCCCCCATTCTTTCTCCCCACACTTATCCCTTCCTTCAGACTCACCCTGCCGAGTCCATTTCCCTTTCGTAACTTTTCAGCAACTCTCGGATTCTGTGTGTCTGCTGCTATTTTTTTCCTTCAGTTTTTTTTGTTGTTATAGTCCACACATGAGTGAAATCACTTGGTACTTCTCTTTCTAAGCATGACCTATTTCTCTGAACATACTACCGTCTAGCTCCATCCACGTAATTGCAAATGGTAGTATTTGTTATCTCCTTAAGGCTGCTTACTGCACTTTTTAAACTGGATTTCATTCTTCCTTTTTGTTTGTACTTTAGCTATGTTATTCACCATTCAACTCCTGGTTATGAACAATAGCTTTGTGTCAATTGATGTGTATCTGTATGTATCTGTCTAACGGTCTGTCTGTCTATCTATGTATCTATGTATATATGTATCTATCTATCTATCTATCTGCCTATCAACTATCTATGATGTCTATCATCTAATAATCTACGTACCTCTCTATCTATCTTTCATCTGTCGTCTGTGTACCTATCTATCAATGAATCAATCATCTTTTTGTCTGCCCATCTATCCTTCTGTACAGAACAGTTAGCAACATAGCCTATGTCTCTTCCCTACATTATGCTTCCAGAAATCTTGCAAGGTAACTAAGCCATAAGGAGAGCACTGTGTTCACCAATACACATTCAGGTAGGGTCAGCCGCGTGTGCTTACAAAACCAGTAAATGGAGGTGAAAGGACTTGAAACCGTATCTCTGTCCTCTGTCCTCTTATACTTCCTGATCGCTTGGTGACTTTATTTAACCACATTCAGGGAGTAAGTGATCCCTGAAGACAACAAGTATCCTTCGTCTGGGCCTATTGTCGAAAGAAAAGTGTACTTGTTTCTTTGCACACCTCCATGTTTGAGGGACAACGGCAAGATCACTGCTGATTGGTGGAGCCACAAATATAAAGGAACACCTATTTCTGGACAGGAGCAGTTGGGAACAAAGAGTGTGTTGTGGAGTGAAGTGTTTATTTGAGGGTCCAACCTTCCTTCTTTAGGTGGTTATTCCTTCTTTACATTCGTGAACATCATAAAAAGCAATGATTTTAAAAGCCCAGACACATATTATTACAGCAATTCATTTCTTGAGGTGAGAGGAAATGAGAAGGAAGTTACTGCACCACTAAATCTATGCCTAAGCACTGCTGAAACCAAACAAAAAGAATTCACGGTGGCTAGGTAGGACTATTTTCTACTGACTCCCTCTGGGGACTCAAACAGACTCCATTAGTTTGTTTGTTTCTCAGTTTCACTTGTATAGGGTACCTGTCCCCGCCCCTTCAGCTTTTAGTTTGTCTGTGTCCTTGAATCTCATGTGAGTCTCCAGAAAGGGAGCATGGAGTTGGTCTTGAGTTTTCATCAGTTCTTCTAACCCTGTGTCTTTTGATTGGAGCACTCAAAGCCTGTACTTTTATTCTGATATTTGAGAGCTGTGCTCTTAATGCAATTTGAAATTTTTTTTGTTCTCATTAATATACAATCACATGCAGAACATTATGTTTTCTAGTCTATCCCCTTCACCAAGTACCCCCCAAATCCCAGTTACAGTCTCTGTCCTTCAGCATGTACTAGGATGCTGTAGAATCACTACATGTCTTCTCTGTGTTGTACAGCCCTTCCCATGAGACCCCACAATACCAATTATACATGCTAATCCTAATGACCGCATTCTTTTTCCCCGCCCTTATTACCCCCTTCCCACAAACCCTACCCAGTCCCTTTCTCTTTGGTAACTGTTAGTCCACTCTCTGTTTCTGTGAGTCTGCTGCTGTCTTTTCCTTCAGTTTTTCTTTGTTATCATACCCCACACATGACTGAAATCATTTGGTACATGTACTTCTCAGTTGGCCTATTTGACTGAGCATAATACCCTCTAGCTCCATCCACGTTATTGCAAATGATAGGATTTGTTTTCTTCTTATGGCTGCTTATGGCACTTTTTAAACTGGATTTCATTTTTCTTTTTTGTTTGTAGTTTCGCTATGTGCTTTCACCATTGCTCTCCTGGTTATGAGCAGTAGCTTTGTGTTAATCGATATGTACCTATATCTATCTATCTGTCTGTCTATCTATTTATCAATCAATCAATCATCCTTTTGTCTTCAAATCTGTCCTTTTGTACAGAACAGTTAACCATATATCCTATATCACTTTTCTACACTATGCTTCCAAAAATCCTGCAAAGTGTCTAGGCTGTAGAGAGAGCACTGGGTTCACCGAGACACTTGCAGTTCGAGTCGGCCGCGTGTACCTACAAAACCAGGAAATGGTTTTGCCGGGACTTGAACCCGTGTCTCTATCCTCTGTCCTCCTTCATCTCCTTCTAAATGGCTGTCTGTATTTCGCCACATTCATTGACTCAGTGCTCCCTGAAGACCACAAGTATCATTCCTCTGGGCCTGTTGTCGACAGAAAAGTAAACTTGTTGCTTTGCTCACCACCATGTTTGAAGGACATCAGCGTGATCACCGCCGATAGGACGGAGGGTCAAATAAAAAGGAACACCAATTTCTAGACAGGAGCAGTTGGGAGCTAAGATTGTATTGTGGAGTGACGTGTTTATTTGAGTGTCCAAACTTCCCTCTTTAGGTGGTTATTAGATCTTCACATTCGTGAACATCAGAAAACCCATTGATTTCAAAGGCCCAGATGGTTATTATTACAGCAAATCAGTTGTTGAGGTGAGAGAAAATGAGAACTATGTTGCTGCACCACTAAATCCATGGCTGGGAACTGCTGAAACCAAACAAAAAGAATTCACGGTGGCCAGATAGGTCTATTTTCTGCTGACTGTCTCTGGGGACTCAAACAGAATCCATTTGTTTGAATGTTTGATTTTCAGTTTCACTCGTGTAGGGTACTTGTCCACACACCTTCGGCTTGTAGTTTGTCTGTGTCCTTCTATCTCAAGTGAGTCTCCTGTAAGTAAGCACGTAGGTGTCTTGAGTTTTCATCCCTTCTTTCAACCGAGTGTCTTTTGTTTGCAGCACTCACTGCCTGACCTTTTATTCTGATGATTCTGAGCTGTGCACTTATTGCACTTAAAGAATTTTTTTTTTATCATTAATCTACAATCACGTGAAGAACATTATGTTTACTATGCTCTCCCCTTCACCATGTCGCCCTGAAAAATCTCTTCTGTCACTGTCGATCAGCGTAGTTGGATGCTGTAGACCCCTTCACGATGTCCCCACCCACAAACCACATTATAGTCGCTGTCCATCAGTGAGTAGTATGACGCTTTATGATCTCTACTAGTCTTCTCTGTGTTGTACAGTACTCCCCATGCACACCGGACCCCACGCATTATACATGCTAATCCTAAGGCCCCCATTCTTTCTCCCCACACTTATCCCTTCCTTCAGACTCACCCTGCCGAGTCCATTTCCCTTTCGTAACTTTTCAGCAACTCTCGGATTCTGTGTGTCTGCTGCTATTTTTTTCCTTCAGTTTTTTTTGTTGTTATAGTCCACACATGAGTGAAATCACTTGGTACTTCTCTTTCTAAGCATGACCTATTTCTCTGAACATACTACCGTCTAGCTCCATCCACGTAATTGCAAATGGTAGTATTTGTTATCTCCTTAAGGCTGCTTACTGCACTTTTTAAACTGGATTTCATTCTTCCTTTTTGTTTGTACTTTAGCTATGTTATTCACCATTCAACTCCTGGTTATGAACAATAGCTTTGTGTCAATTGATGTGTATCTGTATGTATCTATCTAACGGTCTGTCTGTCTATCTATGTATCTATGTATATATGTATCTATCTATCTATCTATCTGCCTATCATCTATCTATGATGTCTATCATCTAATAATCTACGTACCTCTCTATCTGTCTTTCATCTGTCGTCTGTGTACCTATCTATCAATGAATCATTCATCTTTTTGTCTGCCCATCTATCCTTCTGTACAGAACAGTTAGCAACATAGCCTATGTCTCTTCCCTACATTATGCTTCCAGAAATCTTGCAAGGTAACTAAGCCATAAGGAGAGCACTGTGTTCACCAATACACATTCAGGTAGGGTCAGCCGCGTGTGCTTACAAAACCAGTAAATGGAGGTGAAAGGACTTGAAACCGTATCTCTGTCCTCTGTCCTCTTATACTTCCTGATCGCTTGGTGACTTTATTTAACCACATTCAGGGAGTAAGTGATCCCTGAAGACAACAAGTATCCTTCGTCTGGGCCTATTGTCGAAAGAAAAGTGTACTTGTTTCTTTGCACACCTCCATGTTTGAGGGACAACGGCAAGATCACTGCTGATTGGTGGAGCCACAAATATAAAGGAACACCTATTTCTGGACAGGAGCAGTTGGGAACAAAGAGTGTGTTGTGGAGTGAAGTGTTTATTTGAGGGTCCAACCTTCCTTCTTTAGGTGGTTATTCCTTCTTTACATTCGTGAACATCATAAAAAGCAATGATTTTAAAAGCCCAGACACATATTATTACAGCAATTCATTTCTTGAGGTGAGAGGAAATGAGAAGGAAGTTACTGCACCACTAAATCTATGCCTAAGCACTGCTGAAACCAAACAAAAAGAATTCACGGTGGCTAGGTAGGACTATTTTCTACTGACTCCCTCTGGGGACTCAAACAGACTCCATTAGTTTGTTTGTTTCTCAGTTTCACTTGTATAGGGTACCTGTCCCCGCCCCTTCAGCTTTTAGTTTGTCTGTGTCCTTGAATCTCATGTGAGTCTCCAGAAAGGGAGCATGGAGTTGGTCTTGAGTTTTCATCAGTTCTTCTAACCCTGTGTCTTTTGATTGGAGCACTCAAAGCCTGTACTTTTATTCTGATATTTGAGAGCTGTGCTCTTAATGCAATTTGAAATTTTTTTTGTTCTCATTAATATACAATCACATGCAGAACATTATGTTTTCTAGTCTATCCCCTTCACCAAGTACCCCCCAAATCCCAGTTACAGTCTCTGTCCTTCAGCATGTACTAGGATGCTGTAGAATCACTACATGTCTTCTCTGTGTTGTACAGCCCTTCCCATGAGACCCCACAATACCAATTATACATGCTAATCCTAATGACCGCATTCTTTTTCCCCGCCCTTATTACCCCCTTCCCACAAACCCTACCCAGTCCCTTTCTCTTTGGTAACTGTTAGTCCACTCTCTGTTTCTGTGAGTCTGCTGCTGTCTTTTCCTTCAGTTTTTCTTTGTTATCATACCCCACACATGACTGAAATCATTTGGTACATGTACTTCTCAGTTGGCCTATTTGACTGAGCATAATACCCTCTAGCTCCATCCACGTTATTGCAAATGATAGGATTTGTTTTCTTCTTATGGCTGCTTATGGCACTTTTTAAACTGGATTTCATTTTTCTTTTTTGTTTGTAGTTTCGCTATGTGCTTTCACCATTGCTCTCCTGGTTATGAGCAGTAGCTTTGTGTTAATCGATATGTACCTATATCTATCTATCTGTCTGTCTATCTATTTATCAATCAATCAATCAATCATCCTTTTGTCTTCAAATCTGTCCTTTTGTACAGAACAGTTAACCATATATCCTATATCACTTTTCTACACTATGCTTCCAAAAGTCCTGCAAAGTGTGTAGGCTGTAGAGAGAGCACTGGGTTCACCGAGACACTTGCAGTTCGAGTCGGCCGCGTGTACCTACAAAACCAGGAAATGGTTTTGCCGGGACTTGAACCCGTGTCTCTATCCTCTGTCCTCCTTCATCTCCTTCTAAATGGCTGTCTGTATTTCGCCACATTCATTGACTCAGTGCTCCCTGAAGACCACAAGTATCATTCCTCTGGGCCTGTTGTCGACAGAAAAGTAAACTTGTTGCTTTGCTCACCACCATGTTTGAAGGACATCAGCGTGATCACCGCCGATAGGACGGAGGGTCAAATAAAAAGGAACACCAATTTCTAGACAGGAGCAGTTGGGAGCTAAGATTGTATTGTGGAGTGACGTGTTTATTTGAGTGTCCAAACTTCCCTCTTCAGGTGGTTATTAGATCTTCACATTCGTGAACATCAGAAAACCCATTGATTTCAAAGGCCCAGATGGTTATTATTACAGCAAATCAGTTGTTGAGGTGAGAGAAAATGAGAACTATGTTGCTGCACCACTAAATCCATGGCTGGGAACTGCTGAAACCAAACAAAAAGAATTCACGGAGGCCAGATAGGTCTATTTTCTGCTGACTGTCTCTGGGGACTCAAACAGAATCCATTTGTTTGAATGTTTGATTTTCAGTTTCACTCGTGTAGGGTACTTGTCCACACACCTTCGGCTTGTAGTTTGTCTGTGTCCTTCTATCTCAAGTGAGTCTCCTGTAAGTAAGCACGTAGGTGTCTTGAGTTTTCATCCCTTCTTTCAACCGAGTGTCTTTTGTTTGCAGCACTCACTGCCTGACCTTTTATTCTGATGATTCTGAGCTGTGCACTTATTGCACTTAAAGAATTTTTTTTTATCATTAATCTACAATCACGTGAAGAACATTATGTTTACTATGCTCTCCCCTTCACCATGTCGCCCTGAAAAATCTCTTCTGTCACTGTCGATCAGCGTAGTTGGATGCTGTAGACCCCTTCACGATGTCCCCACCCACAAACCACATTATAGTCGCTGTCCATCAGTGAGTAGTATGACGCTTTATGATCTCTACTAGTCTTCTCTGTGTTGTACAGTACTCCCCATGCACACCGGACCCCACGCATTATACATGCTAATCCTAAGGCCCCCATTCTTTCTCCCCACACTTATCCCTTCCTTCAGACTCACCCTGCCGAGTCCATTTCCCTTTCGTAACTTTTCAGCAACTCTCGGATTCTGTGTGTCTGCTGCTATTTTTTTCCTTCAGTTTTTTTTGTTGTTATAGTCCACACATGAGTGAAATCACTTGGTACTTCTCTTTCTAAGCATGACCTATTTCTCTGAACATACTACCGTCTAGCTCCATCCACGTAATTGCAAATGGTAGTATTTGTTATCTCCTTAAGGCTGCTTACTGCACTTTTTAAACTGGATTTCATTCTTCCTTTTTGTTTGTACTTTAGCTATGTTATTCACCATTCAACTCCTGGTTATGAACAATAGCTTTGTGTCAATTGATGTGTATCTGTATGTATCTATCTAACGGTCTGTCTGTCTATCTATGTATCTATGTATATATGTATCTATCTATCTATCTATCTGCCTATCATCTATCTATGATGTCTATCATCTAATAATCTACGTACCTCTCTATCTGTCTTTCATCTGTCGTCTGTGTACCTATCTATCAATGAATCAATCATCTTTTTGTCTGCCCATCTATCCTTCTGTACAGAACAGTTAGCAACATAGCCTATGTCTCTTCCCTACATTATGCTTCCAGAAATCTTGCAAGGTAACTAAGCCATAAGGAGAGCACTGTGTTCACCAATACACATTCAGGTAGGGTCAGCCGCGTGTGCTTACAAAACCAGTAAATGGAGGTGAAAGGACTTGAAACCGTATCTCTGTCCTCTGTCCTCTTATACTTCCTGATCGCTTGGTGACTTTATTTAACCACATTCAGGGAGTAAGTGATCCCTGAAGACAACAAGTATCCTTCGTCTGGGCCTATTGTCGAAAGAAAAGTGTACTTGTTTCTTTGCACACCTCCATGTTTGAGGGACAACGGCAAGATCACTGCTGATTGGTGGAGCCACAAATATAAAGGAACACCTATTTCTGGACAGGAGCAGTTGGGAACAAAGAGTGTGTTGTGGAGTGAAGTGTTTATTTGAGGGTCCAACCTTCCTTCTTTAGGTGGTTATTCCTTCTTTACATTCGTGAACATCATAAAAAGCAATGATTTTAAAAGCCCAGACACATATTATTACAGCAATTCATTTCTTGAGGTGAGAGGAAATGAGAAGGAAGTTACTGCACCACTAAATCTATGCCTAAGCACTGCTGAAACCAAACAAAAAGAATTCACGGTGGCTAGGTAGGACTATTTTCTACTGACTCCCTCTGGGGACTCAAACAGACTCCATTAGTTTGTTTGTTTCTCAGTTTCACTTGTATAGGGTACCTGTCCCCGCCCCTTCAGCTTTTAGTTTGTCTGTGTCCTTGAATCTCATGTGAGTCTCCAGAAAGGGAGCATGGAGTTGGTCTTGAGTTTTCATCAGTTCTTCTAACCCTGTGTCTTTTGATTGGAGCACTCAAAGCCTGTACTTTTATTCTGATATTTGAGAGCTGTGCTCTTAATGCAATTTGAAATTTTTTTTGTTCTCATTAATATACAATCACATGCAGAACATTATGTTTTCTAGTCTATCCCCTTCACCAAGTACCCCCCAAATCCCAGTTACAGTCTCTGTCCTTCAGCATGTACTAGGATGCTGTAGAATCACTACATGTCTTCTCTGTGTTGTACAGCCCTTCCCATGAGACCCCACAATACCAATTATACATGCTAATCCTAATGACCGCATTCTTTTTCCCCGCCCTTATTACCCCCTTCCCACAAACCCTACCCAGTCCCTTTCTCTTTGGTAACTGTTAGTCCACTCTCTGTTTCTGTGAGTCTGCTGCTGTCTTTTCCTTCAGTTTTTCTTTGTTATCATACCCCACACATGACTGAAATCATTTGGTACATGTACTTCTCAGTTGGCCTATTTGACTGAGCATAATACCCTCTAGCTCCATCCACGTTATTGCAAATGATAGGATTTGTTTTCTTCTTATGGCTGCTTATGGCACTTTTTAAACTGGATTTCATTTTTCTTTTTTGTTTGTAGTTTCGCTATGTGCTTTCACCATTGCTCTCCTGGTTATGAGCAGTAGCTTTGTGTTAATCGATATGTACCTATATCTATCTATCTGTCTGTCTATCTATTTATCAATCAATCAATCAATCATCCTTTTGTCTTCAAATCTGTCCTTTTGTACAGAACAGTTAACCATATATCCTATATCACTTTTCTACACTATGCTTCCAAAAATCCTGCAAAGTGTCTAGGCTGTAGAGAGAGCACTGGGTTCACCGAGACACTTGCAGTTCGAGTCGGCCGCGTGTACCTACAAAACCAGGAAATGGTTTTGCCGGGACTTGAACCCGTGTCTCTATCCTCTGTCCTCCTTCATCTCCTTCTAAATGGCTGTCTGTATTTCGCCACATTCATTGACTCAGTGCTCCCTGAAGACCACAAGTATCATTCCTCTGGGCCTGTTGTCGACAGAAAAGTAAACTTGTTGCTTTGCTCACCACCATGTTTGAAGGACATCAGCGTGATCACCGCCGATAGGACGGAGGGTCAAATAAAAAGGAACACCAATTTCTAGACAGGAGCAGTTGGGAGCTAAGATTGTATTGTGGAGTGACGTGTTTATTTGAGTGTCCAAACTTCCCTCTTTAGGTGGTTATTAGATCTTCACATTCGTGAACATCAGAAAACCCATTGATTTCAAAGGCCCAGATGGTTATTATTACAGCAAATCAGTTGTTGAGGTGAGAGAAAATGAGAACTATGTTGCTGCACCACTAAATCCATGGCTGGGAACTGCTGAAACCAAACAAAAAGAATTCACGGTGGCCAGATAGGTCTATTTTCTGCTGACTGTCTCTGGGGACTCAAACAGAATCCATTTGTTTGAATGTTTGATTTTCAGTTTCACTCGTGTAGGGTACTTGTCCACACACCTTCGGCTTGTAGTTTGTCTGTGTCCTTCTATCTCAAGTGAGTCTCCTGTAAGTAAGCACGTAGGTGTCTTGAGTTTTCATCCCTTCTTTCAACCGAGTGTCTTTTGTTTGCAGCACTCACTGCCTGACCTTTTATTCTGATGATTCTGAGCTGTGCACTTATTGCACTTAAAGAATTTTTTTTTTATCATTAATCTACAATCACGTGAAGAACATTATGTTTACTATGCTCTCCCCTTCACCATGTCGCCCCGAAAAATCTCTTCTGTCACTGTCGATCAGCGTAGTTGGATGCTGTAGACCCCTTCACGATGTCCCCACCCACAAACCACATTATAGTCGCTGTCCATCAGTGAGTAGTATGACGCTTTATGATCTCTACTAGTCTTCTCTGTGTTGTACAGTACTCCCCATGCACACCGGACCCCACGCATTATACATGCTAATCCTAAGGCCCCCATTCTTTCTCCCCACACTTATCCCTTCCTTCAGACTCACCCTGCCGAGTCCATTTCCCTTTCGTAACTTTTCAGCAACTCTCGGATTCTGTGTGTCTGCTGCTATTTTTTTCCTTCAGTTTTTTTTGTTGTTATAGTCCACACATGAGTGAAATCACTTGGTACTTCTCTTTCTAAGCATGACCTATTTCTCTGAACATACTACCGTCTAGCTCCATCCACGTAATTGCAAATGGTAGTATTTGTTATCTCCTTAAGGCTGCTTACTGCACTTTTTAAACTGGATTTCATTCTTCCTTTTTGTTTGTACTTTAGCTATGTTATTCACCATTCAACTCCTGGTTATGAACAATAGCTTTGTGTCAATTGATGTGTATCTGTATGTATCTATCTAACGGTCTGTCTGTCTATCTATGTATCTATGTATATATGTATCTATCTATCTATCTATCTGCCTATCATCTATCTATGATGTCTATCATCTAATAATCTACGTACCTCTCTATCTGTCTTTCATCTGTCGTCTGTGTACCTATCTATCAATGAATCAATCATCTTTTTGTCTGCCCATCTATCCTTCTGTACAGAACAGTTAGCAACATAGCCTATGTCTCTTCCCTACATTATGCTTCCAGAAATCTTGCAAGGTAACTAAGCCATAAGGAGAGCACTGTGTTCACCAATACACATTCAGGTAGGGTCAGCCGCGTGTGCTTACAAAACCAGTAAATGGAGGTGAAAGGACTTGAAACCGTATCTCTGTCCTCTGTCCTCTTATACTTCCTGATCGCTTGGTGACTTTATTTAACCACATTCAGGGAGTAAGTGATCCCTGAAGACAACAAGTATCCTTCGTCTGGGCCTATTGTCGAAAGAAAAGTGTACTTGTTTCTTTGCACACCTCCATGTTTGAGGGACAACGGCAAGATCACTGCTGATTGGTGGAGCCACAAATATAAAGGAACACCTATTTCTGGACAGGAGCAGTTGGGAACAAAGAGTGTGTTGTGGAGTGAAGTGTTTATTTGAGGGTCCAACCTTCCTTCTTTAGGTGGTTATTCCTTCTTTACATTCGTGAACATCATAAAAAGCAATGATTTTAAAAGCCCAGACACATATTATTACAGCAATTCATTTCTTGAGGTGAGAGGAAATGAGAAGGAAGTTACTGCACCACTAAATCTATGCCTAAGCACTGCTGAAACCAAACAAAAAGAATTCACGGTGGCTAGGTAGGACTATTTTCTACTGACTCCCTCTGGGGACTCAAACAGACTCCATTAGTTTGTTTGTTTCTCAGTTTCACTTGTATAGGGTACCTGTCCCCGCCCCTTCAGCTTTTAGTTTGTCTGTGTCCTTGAATCTCATGTGAGTCTCCAGAAAGGGAGCATGGAGTTGGTCTTGAGTTTTCATCAGTTCTTCTAACCCTGTGTCTTTTGATTGGAGCACTCAAAGCCTGTACTTTTATTCTGATATTTGAGAGCTGTGCTCTTAATGCAATTTGAAATTTTTTTTGTTCTCATTAATATACAATCACATGCAGAACATTATGTTTTCTAGTCTATCCCCTTCACCAAGTACCCCCCAAATCCCAGTTACAGTCTCTGTCCTTCAGCATGTACTAGGATGCTGTAGAATCACTACATGTCTTCTCTGTGTTGTACAGCCCTTCCCATGAGACCCCACAATACCAATTATACATGCTAATCCTAATGACCGCATTCTTTTTCCCCGCCCTTATTACCCCCTTCCCACAAACCCTACCCAGTCCCTTTCTCTTTGGTAACTGTTAGTCCACTCTCTGTTTCTGTAAGTCTGCTGCTGTCTTTTCCTTCAGTTTTTCTTTGTTATCATACCCCACACATGACTGAAATCATTTGGTACATGTACTTCTCAGTTGGCCTATTTGACTGAGCATAATACCCTCTAGCTCCATCCACGTTATTGCAAATGATAGGATTTGTTTTCTTCTTATGGCTGCTTATGGCACTTTTTAAACTGGATTTCATTTTTCTTTTTTGTTTGTAGTTTCGCTATGTGCTTTCACCATTGCTCTCCTGGTTATGAGCAGTAGCTTTGTGTTAATCGATATGTACCTATATCTATCTATCTGTCTGTCTATCTATTTATCAATCAATCAATCAATCATCCTTTTGTCTTCAAATCTGTCCTTTTGTACAGAACAGTTAACCATATATCCTATATCACTTTTCTACACTATGCTTCCAAAAATCCTGCAAAGTATCTAGGCTGTAGAGAGAGCACTGGGTTCACCGAGACACTTGCAGTTCGAGTCGGCCGCGTGTACCTACAAAACCAGGAAATGGTTTTGCCGGGACTTGAACCCGTGTCTCTATCCTCTGTCCTCCTTCATCTCCTTCTAAATGGCTGTCTGTATTTCGCCACATTCATTGACTCAGTGCTCCCTGAAGACCACAAGTATCATTCCTCTGGGCCTGTTGTCGACAGAAAAGTAAACTTGTTGCTTTGCTCAACACCATGTTTGAAGGACATCAGCGTGATCACCGCCGATAGGACGGAGGGTCAAATAAAAAGGAACACCAATTTCTAGACAGGAGCAGTTGGGAGCTAAGATTGTATTGTGGAGTGACGTGTTTATTTGAGTGTCCAAACTTCCCTCTTTAGGTGGTTATTAGATCTTCACATTCGTGAACATCAGAAAACCCATTGATTTCAAAGGCCCAGATGGTTATTATTACAGCAAATCAGTTGTTGAGGTGAGAGAAAATGAGAACTATGTTGCTGCACCACTAAATCCATGGCTGGGAACTGCTGAAACCAAACAAAAAGAATTCACGGTGGCCAGATAGGTCTATTTTCTGCTGACTGTCTCTGGGGACTCAAACAGAATCCATTTGTTTGAATGTTTGATTTTCAGTTTCACTCGTGTAGGGTACTTGTCCACACACCTTCGGCTTGTAGTTTGTCTGTGTCCTTCTATCTCAAGTGAGTCTCCTGTAAGTAAGCACGTAGGTGTCTTGAGTTTTCATCCCTTCTTTCAACCGAGTGTCTTTTGTTTGCAGCACTCACTGCCTGACCTTTTATTCTGATGATTCTGAGCTGTGCACTTATTGCACTTAAAGAATTTTTTTTATTATTAATCTACAATCACGTGAAGAACATTATGTTTACTATGCTCTCCCCTTCACCATGTCGCCCCGAAAAATCTCTTCTGTCACTGTCGATCAGCGTAGTTGGATGCTGTAGACCCCTTCACGATGTCCCCACCCACAAACCACATTATAGTCGCTGTCCATCAGTGAGTAGTATGACGCTTTATGATCTCTACTAGTCTTCTCTGTGTTGTACAGTACTCCCCATGCACACCGGACCCCACGCATTATACATGCTAATCCTAAGGCCCCCATTCTTTCTCCCCACACTTATCCCTTCCTTCAGACTCACCCTGCCGAGTCCATTTCCCTTTCGTAACTTTTCAGCAACTCTCGGATTCTGTGTGTCTGCTGCTATTTTTTTCCTTCAGTTTTTTTTGTTGTTATAGTCCACACATGAGTGAAATCACTTGGTACTTCTCTTTCTAAGCATGACCTATTTCTCTGAACATACTACCGTCTAGCTCCATCCACGTAATTGCAAATGGTAGTATTTGTTATCTCCTTAAGGCTGCTTACTGCACTTTTTAAACTGGATTTCATTCTTCCTTTTTGTTTGTACTTTAGCTATGTTATTCACCATTCAACTCCTGGTTATGAACAATAGCTTTGTGTCAATTGATGTGTATCTGTATGTATCTATTTAACGGTCTGTCTGTCTATCTATGTATCTATGTATATATGTATCTATCTATCTATCTATCTGCCTATCATCTATCTATGATGTCTATCATCTAATAATCTACGTACCTCTCTATCTATCTTTCATCTGTCGTCTGTGTACCTATCTATCAATGAATCAATCATCTTTTTGTCTGCCCATCTATCCTTCTGTACAGAACAGTTAGCAACATAGCCTATGTCTCTTCCCTACATTATGCTTCCAGAAATCTTGCAAGGTAACTAAGCCATAAGGAGAGCACTGTGTTCACCAATACACATTCAGGTAGGGTCAGCCGCGTGTGCTTACAAAACCAGCAAATGGAGGTGAAAGGACTTGAAACCGTATCTCTGTCCTCTGTCCTCTTATACTTCCTGATCGCTTGGTGACTTTATTTAACCACATTCAGGGAGTAAGTGATCCCTGAAGACAACAAGTATCCTTCGTCTGGGCCTATTGTCAAAAGAAAAGTGTACTTGTTTCTTTGCACACCTCCATGTTTGAGGGACAACGGCAAGATCACTGCTGATTGGTGGAGCCACAAATATAAAGGAACACCTATTTCTGGACAGGAGCAGTTGGGAACAAAGAGTGTGTTGTGGAGTGAAGTGTTTATTTGAGGGTCCAACCTTCCTTCTTTAGGTGGTTATTCCTTCTTTACATTCGTGAACATCATAAAAAGCAATGATTTTAAAAGCCCAGACACATATTATTACAGCAATTCATTTCTTGAGGTGAGAGGAAATGAGAAGGAAGTTACTGCACCACTAAATCTATGCCTAAGCACTGCTGAAACCAAACAAAAAGAATTCACGGTGGCTAGGTAGGACTATTTTCTACTGACTCCCTCTGGGGACTCAAACAGACTCCATTAGTTTGTTTGTTTCTCAGTTTCACTTGTATAGGGTACCTGTCCCCGCCCCTTCAGCTTTTAGTTTGTCTGTGTCCTTGAATCTCATGTGAGTCTCCAGAAAGGGAGCATGGAGTTGGTCTTGAGTTTTCATCAGTTCTTCTAACCCTGTGTCTTTTGATTGGAGCACTCAAAGCCTGTACTTTTATTCTGATATTTGAGAGCTGTGCTCTTAATGCAATTTGAAATTTTTTTTGTTCTCATTAATATACAATCACATGCAGAACATTATGTTTTCTAGTCTATCCCCTTCACCAAGTACCCCCCAAATCCCAGTTACAGTCTCTGTCCTTCAGCATGTACTAGGATGCTGTAGAATCACTACATGTCTTCTCTGTGTTGTACAGCCCTTCCCATGAGACCCCACAATACCAATTATACATGCTAATCCTAATGACCGCATTCTTTTTCCCCGCCCTTATTACCCCCTTCCCACAAACCCTACCCAGTCCCTTTCTCTTTGGTAACTGTTAGTCCACTCTCTGTTTCTGTAAGTCTGCTGCTGTCTTTTCCTTCAGTTTTTCTTTGTTATCATACCCCACACATGACTGAAATCATTTGGTACATGTACTTCTCAGTTGGCCTATTTGACTGAGCATAATACCCTCTAGCTCCATCCACGTTATTGCAAATGATAGGATTTGTTTTCTTCTTATGGCTGCTTATGGCACTTTTTAAACTGGATTTCATTTTTCTTTTTTGTTTGTAGTTTCGCTATGTGCTTTCACCATTGCTCTCCTGGTTATGAGCAGTAGCTTTGTGTTAATCGATATGTACCTATATCTATCTATCTGTCTGTCTATCTATTTATCAATCAATCAATCAATCATCCTTTTGTCTTCAAATCTGTCCTTTTGTACAGAACAGTTAACCATATATCCTATATCACTTTTCTACACTATGCTTCCAAAAATCCTGCAAAGTATCTAGGCTGTAGAGAGAGCACTGGGTTCACCGAGACACTTGCAGTTCGAGTCGGCCGCGTGTACCTACAAAACCAGGAAATGGTTTTGCCGGGACTTGAACCCGTGTCTCTATCCTCTGTCCTCCTTCATCTCCTTCTAAATGGCTGTCTGTATTTCGCCACATTCATTGACTCAGTGCTCCCTGAAGACCACAAGTATCATTCCTCTGGGCCTGTTGTCGACAGAAAAGTAAACTTGTTGCTTTGCTCACCACCATGTTTGAAGGACATCAGCGTGATCACCGCCGATAGGACGGAGGGTCAAATAAAAAGGAACACCAATTTCTAGACAGGAGCAGTTGGGAGCTAAGATTGTATTGTGGAGTGACGTGTTTATTTGAGTGTCCAAACTTCCCTCTTTAGGTGGTTATTAGATCTTCACATTCGTGAACATCAGAAAACCCATTGATTTCAAAGGCCCAGATGGTTATTATTACAGCAAATCAGTTGTTGAGGTGAGAGAAAATGAGAACTATGTTGCTGCACCACTAAATCCATGGCTGGGAACTGCTGAAACCAAACAAAAAGAATTCACGGAGGCCAGATAGGTCTATTTTCTGCTGACTGTCTCTGGGGACTCAAACAGAATCCATTTGTTTGAATGTTTGATTTTCAGTTTCACTCGTGTAGGGTACTTGTCCACACACCTTCGGCTTGTAGTTTGTCTGTGTCCTTCTATCTCAAGTGAGTCTCCTGTAAGTAAGCACGTAGGTGTCTTGAGTTTTCATCCCTTCTTTCAACCGAGTGTCTTTTGTTTGCAGCACTCACTGCCTGACCTTTTATTCTGATGATTCTGAGCTGTGCACTTATTGCACTTAAAGAATTTTTTTTTATCATTAATCTACAATCACGTGAAGAACATTATGTTTACTATGCTCTCCCCTTCACCATGTCGCCCCGAAAAATCTCTTCTGTCACTGTCGATCAGCGTAGTTGGATGCTGTAGACCCCTTCACGATGTCCCCACCCACAAACCACATTATAGTCGCTGTCCATCAGTGAGTAGTATGACGCTTTATGATCTCTACTAGTCTTCTCTGTGTTGTACAGTACTCCCCATGCACACCGGACCCCACGCATTATACATGCTAATCCTAAGGCCCCCATTCTTTCTCCCCACACTTATCCCTTCCTTCAGACTCACCCTGCCGAGTCCATTTCCCTTTCGTAACTTTTCAGCAACTCTCGGATTCTGTGTGTCTGCTGCTATTTTTTTCCTTCAGTTTTTTTTGTTGTTATAGTCCACGCATGAGTGAAATCACTTGGTACTTCTCTTTCTAAGCATGACCTATTTCTCTGAACATACTACCGTCTAGCTCCATCCACGTAATTGCAAATGGTAGTATTTGTTATCTCCTTAAGGCTGCTTACTGCACTTTTTAAACTGGATTTCATTCTTCCTTTTTGTTTGTACTTTAGCTATGTTATTCACCATTCAACTCCTGGTTATGAACAATAGCTTTGTGTCAATTGATGTGTATCTGTATGTATCTATCTAACGGTCTGTCTGTCTATCTATGTATCTATGTATATATGTATCTATCTATCTATCTATCTGCCTATCATCTATCTATGATGTCTATCATCTAATAATCTACGTACCTCTCTATCTATCTTTCATCTGTCGTCTGTGTACCTATCTATCAATGAATCAATCATCTTTTTGTCTGCCCATCTATCCTTCTGTACAGAACAGTTAGCAACATAGCCTATGTCTCTTCCCTACATTATGCTTCCAGAAATCTTGCAAGGTAACTAAGCCATAAGGAGAGCACTGTGTTCACCAATACACATTCAGGTAGGGTCAGCCGCGTGTGCTTACAAAACCAGCAAATGGAGGTGAAAGGACTTGAAACCGTATCTCTGTCCTCTGTCCTCTTATACTTCCTGATCGCTTGGTGACTTTATTTAACCACATTCAGGGAGTAAGTGATCCCTGAAGACAACAAGTATCCTTCGTCTGGGCCTATTGTTGAAAGAAAAGTGTACTTGTTTCTTTGCACACCTCCATGTTTGAGGGACAACGGCAAGATCACTGCTGATTGGTGGAGCCACAAATATAAAGGAACACCTATTTCTGGACAGGAGCAGTTGGGAACAAAGAGTGTGTTGTGGAGTGAAGTGTTTATTTGAGGGTCCAACCTTCCTTCTTTAGGTGGTTATTCCTTCTTTACATTCGTGAACATCATAAAAAGCAATGATTTTAAAAGCCCAGACACATATTATTACAGCAATTCATTTCTTGAGGTGAGAGGAAATGAGAAGGAAGTTACTGCACCACTAAATCTATGCCTAAGCACTGCTGAAACCAAACAAAAAGAATTCACGGTGGCTAGGTAGGACTATTTTCTACTGACTCCCTCTGGGGACTCAAACAGACTCCATTAGTTTGTTTGTTTCTCAGTTTCACTTGTATAGGGTACCTGTCCCCGCCCCTTCAGCTTTTAGTTTGTCTGTGTCCTTGAATCTCATGTGAGTCTCCAGAAAGGGAGCATGGAGTTGGTCTTGAGTTTTCATCAGTTCTTCTAACCCTGTGTCTTTTGATTGGAGCACTCAAAGCCTGTACTTTTATTCTGATATTTGAGAGCTGTGCTCTTAATGCAATTTGAAATTTTTTTTGTTCTCATTAATATACAATCACATGCAGAACATTATGTTTTCTAGTCTATCCCCTTCACCAAGTACCCCCCAAATCCCAGTTACAGTCTCTGTCCTTCAGCATGTACTAGGATGCTGTAGAATCACTACATGTCTTCTCTGTGTTGTACAGCCCTTCCCATGAGACCCCACAATACCAATTATACATGCTAATCCTAATGACCGCATTCTTTTTCCCCGCCCTTATTACCCCCTTCCCACAAACCCTACCCAGTCCCTTTCTCTTTGGTAACTGTTAGTCCACTCTCTGTTTCTGTAAGTCTGCTGCTGTCTTTTCCTTCAGTTTTTCTTTGTTATCATACCCCACACATGACTGAAATCATTTGGTACATGTACTTCTCAGTTGGCCTATTTGACTGAGCATAATACCCTCTAGCTCCATCCACGTTATTGCAAATGATAGGATTTGTTTTCTTCTTATGGCTGCTTATGGCACTTTTTAAACTGGATTTCATTTTTCTTTTTTGTTTGTAGTTTCGCTATGTGCTTTCACCATTGCTCTCCTGGTTATGAGCAGTAGCTTTGTGTTAATCGATATGTACCTATATCTATCTATCTGTCTGTCTATCTATTTATCAATCAATCAATCAATCATCCTTTTGTCTTCAAATCTGTCCTTTTGTACAGAACAGTTAACCATATATCCTATATCACTTTTCTACACTATGCTTCCAAAAATCCTGCAAAGTGTCTAGGCTGTAGAGAGAGCACTGGGTTCACCGTGACACTTGCAGTTCGAGTCGGCCGCGTGTACCTACAAAACCAGGAAATGGTTTTGCCGGGACTTGAACCCGTGTCTCTATCCTCTGTCCTCCTTCATCTCCTTCTAAATGGCTGTCTGTATTTCGCCACATTCATTGACTCAGTGCTCCCTGAAGACCACAAGTATCATTCCTCTGGGCCTGTTGTCGACAGAAAAGTAAACTTGTTGCTTTGCTCACCACCATGTTTGAAGGACATCAGCGTGATCACCGCCGATAGGACGGAGGGTCAAATAAAAAGGAACAACAATTTCTAGACAGGAGCAGTTGGGAGCTAAGATTGTATTGTGGAGTGACGTGTTTATTTGAGTGTCCAAACTTCCCTCTTTAGGTGGTTATTAGATCTTCACATTCGTGAACATCAGAAAACCCATTGATTTCAAAGGCCCAGATGGTTATTATTACAGCAAATCAGTTGTTGAGGTGAGAGAAAATGAGAACTATGTTGCTGCACCACTAAATCCATGGCTGGGAACTGCTGAAACCAAACAAAAAGAATTCACGGAGGCCAGATAGGTCTATTTTCTGCTGACTGTCTCTGGGGACTCAAACAGAATCCATTTGTTTGAATGTTTGATTTTCAGTTTCACTCGTGTAGGGTACTTGTCCACACACCTTCGGCTTGTAGTTTGTCTGTGTCCTTCTATCTCAAGTGAGTCTCCTGTAAGTAAGCACGTAGGTGTCTTGAGTTTTCATCCCTTCTTTCAACCGAGTGTCTTTTGTTTGCAGCACTCACTGCCTGACCTTTTATTCTGATGATTCTGAGCTGTGCACTTATTGCACTTAAAGAATTTTTTTTTATCATTAATCTACAATCACGTGAAGAACATTATGTTTACTATGCTCTCCCCTTCACCATGTCGCCCCGAAAAATCTCTTCTGTCACTGTCGATCAGCGTAGTTGGATGCTGTAGACCCCTTCACGATGTCCCCACCCACAAACCACATTATAGTCGCTGTCCATCAGTGAGTAGTATGACGCTTTATGATCTCTACTAGTCTTCTCTGTGTTGTACAGTACTCCCCATGCACACCGGACCCCACGCATTATACATGCTAATCCTAAGGCCCCCATTCTTTCTCCCCACACTTATCCCTTCCTTCAGACTCACCCTGCCGAGTCCATTTCCCTTTCGTAACTTTTCAGCAACTCTCGGATTCTGTGTGTCTGCTGCTATTTTTTTCCTTCAGTTTTTTTTGTTGTTATAGTCCACGCATGAGTGAAATCACTTGGTACTTCTCTTTCTAAGCATGACCTATTTCTCTGAACATACTACCGTCTAGCTCCATCCACGTAATTGCAAATGGTAGTATTTGTTATCTCCTTAAGGCTGCTTACTGCACTTTTTAAACTGGATTTCATTCTTCCTTTTTGTTTGTACTTTAGCTATGTTATTCACCATTCAACTCCTGGTTATGAACAATAGCTTTGTGTCAATTGATGTGTATCTGTATGTATCTATCTAACGGTCTGTCTGTCTATCTATGTATCTATGTATATATGTATCTATCTATCTATCTATCTGCCTATCATCTATCTATGATGTCTATCATCTAATAATCTACGTACCTCTCTATCTATCTTTCATCTGTCGTCTGTGTACCTATCTATCAATGAATCAATCATCTTTTTGTCTGCCCATCTATCCTTCTGTACAGAACAGTTAGCAACATAGCCTATGTCTCTTCCCTACATTATGCTTCCAGAAATCTTGCAAGGTAACTAAGCCATAAGGAGAGCACTGTGTTCACCAATACACATTCAGGTAGGGTCAGCCGCGTGTGCTTACAAAACCAGCAAATGGAGGTGAAAGGACTTGAAACCGTATCTCTGTCCTCTGTCCTCTTATACTTCCTGATCGCTTGGTGACTTTATTTAACCACATTCAGGGAGTAAGTGATCCCTGAAGACAACAAGTATCCTTCGTCTGGGCCTATTGTCGAAAGAAAAGTGTACTTGTTTCTTTGCACACCTCCATGTTTGAGGGACAACGGCAAGATCACTGCTGATTGGTGGAGCCACAAATATAAAGGAACACCTATTTCTGGACAGGAGCAGTTGGGAACAAAGAGTGTGTTGTGGAGTGAAGTGTTTATTTGAGGGTCCAACCTTCCTTCTTTAGGTGGTTATTCCTTCTTTACATTCGTGAACATCATAAAAAGCAATGATTTTAAAAGCCCAGACACATATTATTACAGCAATTCATTTCTTGAGGTGAGAGGAAATGAGAAGGAAGTTACTGCACCACTAAATCTATGCCTAAGCACTGCTGAAACCAAACAAAAAGAATTCACGGTGGCTAGGTAGGACTATTTTCTACTGACTCCCTCTGGGGACTCAAACAGACTCCATTAGTTTGTTTGTTTCTCAGTTTCACTTGTATAGGGTACCTGTCCCCGCCCCTTCAGCTTTTAGTTTGTCTGTGTCCTTGAATCTCATGTGAGTCTCCAGAAAGGGAGCATGGAGTTGGTCTTGAGTTTTCATCAGTTCTTCTAACCCTGTGTCTTTTGATTGGAGCACTCAAAGCCTGTACTTTTATTCTGATATTTGAGAGCTGTGCTCTTAATGCAATTTGAAATTTTTTTTGTTCTCATTAATATACAATCACATGCAGAACATTATGTTTTCTAGTCTATCCCCTTCACCAAGTACCCCCCAAATCCCAGTTACAGTCTCTGTCCTTCAGCATGTACTAGGATGCTGTAGAATCACTACATGTCTTCTCTGTGTTGTACAGCCCTTCCCATGAGACCCCACAATACCAATTATACATGCTAATCCTAATGACCGCATTCTTTTTCCCCGCCCTTATTACCCCCTTCCCACAAACCCTACCCAGTCCCTTTCTCTTTGGTAACTGTTAGTCCACTCTCTGTTTCTGTAAGTCTGCTGCTGTCTTTTCCTTCAGTTTTTCTTTGTTATCATACCCCACACATGACTGAAATCATTTGGTACATGTACTTCTCAGTTGGCCTATTTGACTGAGCATAATACCCTCTAGCTCCATCCACGTTATTGCAAATGATAGGATTTGTTTTCTTCTTATGGCTGCTTATGGCACTTTTTAAACTGGATTTCATTTTTCTTTTTTGTTTGTAGTTTCGCTATGTGCTTTCACCATTGCTCTCCTGGTTATGAGCAGTAGCTTTGTGTTAATCGATATGTACCTATATCTATCTATCTGTCTGTCTATCTATTTATCAATCAATCAATCAATCATCCTTTTGTCTTCAAATCTGTCCTTTTGTACAGAACAGTTAACCATATATCCTATATCACTTTTCTACACTATGCTTCCAAAAATCCTGCAAAGTATCTAGGCTGTAGAGAGAGCACTGGGTTCACCGAGACACTTGCAGTTCGAGTCGGCCGCGTGTACCTACAAAACCAGGAAATGGTTTTGCCGGGACTTGAACCCGTGTCTCTATCCTCTGTCCTCCTTCATCTCCTTCTAAATGGCTGTCTGTATTTCGCCACATTCATTGACTCAGTGCTCCCTGAAGACCACAAGTATCATTCCTCTGGGCCTGTTGTCGACAGAAAAGTAAACTTGTTGCTTTGCTCACCACCATGTTTGAAGGACATCAGCGTGATCACCGCCGATAGGACGGAGGGTCAAATAAAAAGGAACACCAATTTCTAGACAGGAGCAGTTGGGAGCTAAGATTGTATTGTGGAGTGACGTGTTTATTTGAGTGTCCAAACTTCCCTCTTTAGGTGGTTATTAGATCTTCACATTCGTGAACATCAGAAAACCCATTGATTTCAAAGGCCCAGATGGTTATTATTACAGCAAATCAGTTGTTGAGGTGAGAGAAAATGAGAACTATGTTGCTGCACCACTAAATCCATGGCTGGGAACTGCTGAAACCAAACAAAAAGAATTCACGGAGGCCAGATAGGTCTATTTTCTGCTGACTGTCTCTGGGGACTCAAACAGAATCCATTTGTTTGAATGTTTGATTTTCAGTTTCACTCGTGTAGGGTACTTGTCCACACACCTTCGGCTTGTAGTTTGTCTGTGTCCTTCTATCTCAAGTGAGTCTCCTGTAAGTAAGCACGTAGGTGTCTTGAGTTTTCATCCCTTCTTTCAACCGAGTGTCTTTTGTTTGCAGCACTCACTGCCTGACCTTTTATTCTGATGATTCTGAGCTGTGCACTTATTGCACTTAAAGAATTTTTTTTTATCATTAATCTACAATCACGTGAAGAACATTATGTTTACTATGCTCTCCCCTTCACCATGTCGCCCCGAAAAATCTCTTCTGTCACTGTCGATCAGCGTAGTTGGATGCTGTAGACCCCTTCACGATGTCCCCACCCACAAACCACATTATAGTCGCTGTCCATCAGTGAGTAGTATGACGCTTTATGATCTCTACTAGTCTTCTCTGTGTTGTACAGTACTCCCCATGCACACCGGACCCCACGCATTATACATGCTAATCCTAAGGCCCCCATTCTTTCTCCCCACACTTATCCCTTCCTTCAGACTCACCCTGCCGAGTCCATTTCCCTTTCGTAACTTTTCAGCAACTCTCGGATTCTGTGTGTCTGCTGCTATTTTTTTCCTTCAGTTTTTTTTGTTGTTATAGTCCACGCATGAGTGAAATCACTTGGTACTTCTCTTTCTAAGCATGACCTATTTCTCTGAACATACTACCGTCTAGCTCCATCCACGTAATTGCAAATGGTAGTATTTGTTATCTCCTTAAGGCTGCTTACTGCACTTTTTAAACTGGATTTCATTCTTCCTTTTTGTTTGTACTTTAGCTATGTTATTCACCATTCAACTCCTGGTTATGAACAATAGCTTTGTGTCAATTGATGTGTATCTGTATGTATCTATCTAACGGTCTGTCTGTCTATCTATGTATCTATGTATATATGTATCTATCTATCTATCTATCTGCCTATCATCTATCTATGATGTCTATCATCTAATAATCTACGTACCTCTCTATCTATCTTTCATCTGTCGTCTGTGTACCTATCTATCAATGAATCAATCATCTTTTTGTCTGCCCATCTATCCTTCTGTACAGAACAGTTAGCAACATAGCCTATGTCTCTTCCCTACATTATGCTTCCAGAAATCTTGCAAGGTAACTAAGCCATAAGGAGAGCACTGTGTTCACCAATACACATTCAGGTAGGGTCAGCCGCGTGTGCTTACAAAACCAGCAAATGGAGGTGAAAGGACTTGAAACCGTATCTCTGTCCTCTGTCCTCTTATACTTCCTGATCGCTTGGTGACTTTATTTAACCACATTCAGGGAGTAAGTGATCCCTGAAGACAACAAGTATCCTTCGTCTGGGCCTATTGTCAAAAGAAAAGTGTACTTGTTTCTTTGCACACCTCCATGTTTGAGGGACAACGGCAAGATCACTGCTGATTGGTGGAGCCACAAATATAAAGGAACACCTATTTCTGGACAGGAGCAGTTGGGAACAAAGAGTGTGTTGTGGAGTGAAGTGTTTATTTGAGGGTCCAACCTTCCTTCTTTAGGTGGTTATTCCTTCTTTACATTCGTGAACATCATAAAAAGCAATGATTTTAAAAGCCCAGACACATATTATTACAGCAATTCATTTCTTGAGGTGAGAGGAAATGAGAAGGAAGTTACTGCACCACTAAATCTATGCCTAAGCACTGCTGAAACCAAACAAAAAGAATTCACGGTGGCTAGGTAGGACTATTTTCTACTGACTCCCTCTGGGGACTCAAACAGAATCCATTAGTTTGTTTGTTTCTCAGTTTCACTTGTATAGGGTACCTGTCCCCGCCCCTTCAGCTTTTAGTTTGTCTGTGTCCTTGAATCTCATGTGAGTCTCCAGAAAGGGAGCATGGAGTTGGTCTTGAGTTTTCATCAGTTCTTCTAACCCTGTGTCTTTTGATTGGAGCACTCAAAGCCTGTACTTTTATTCTGATATTTGAGAGCTGTGCTCTTAATGCAATTTGAAATTTTTTTTGTTCTCATTAATATACAATCACATGCAGAACATTATGTTTTCTAGTCTATCCCCTTCACCAAGTACCCCCCAAATCCCAGTTACAGTCTCTGTCCTTCAGCATGTACTAGGATGCTGTAGAATCACTACATGTCTTCTCTGTGTTGTACAGCCCTTCCCATGAGACCCCACAATACCAATTATACATGCTAATCCTAATGACCGCATTCTTTTTCCCCGCCCTTATTACCCCCTTCCCACAAACCCTACCCAGTCCCTTTCTCTTTGGTAACTGTTAGTCCACTCTCTGTTTCTGTAAGTCTGCTGCTGTCTTTTCCTTCAGTTTTTCTTTGTTATCATACCCCACACATGACTGAAATCATTTGGTACATGTACTTCTCAGTTGGCCTATTTGACTGAGCATAATACCCTCTAGCTCCATCCACGTTATTGCAAATGATAGGATTTGTTTTCTTCTTATGGCTGCTTATGGCACTTTTTAAACTGGATTTCATTTTTCTTTTTTGTTTGTAGTTTCGCTATGTGCTTTCACCATTGCTCTCCTGGTTATGAGCAGTAGCTTTGTGTTAATCGATATGTACCTATATCTATCTATCTGTCTGTCTATCTATTTATCAATCAATCAATCAATCATCCTTTTGTCTTCAAATCTGTCCTTTTGTACAGAACAGTTAACCATATATCCTATATCACTTTTCTACACTATGCTTCCAAAAATCCTGCAAAGTATCTAGGCTGTAGAGAGAGCACTGGGTTCACCGAGACACTTGCAGTTCGAGTCGGCCGCGTGTACCTACAAAACCAGGAAATGGTTTTGCCGGGACTTGAACCCGTGTCTCTATCCTCTGTCCTCCTTCATCTCCTTCTAAATGGCTGTCTGTATTTCGCCACATTCATTGACTCAGTGCTCCCTGAAGACCACAAGTATCATTCCTCTGGGCCTGTTGTCGACAGAAAAGTAAACTTGTTGCTTTGCTCACCACCATGTTTGAAGGACATCAGCGTGATCACCGCCGATAGGACGGAGGGTCAAATAAAAAGGAACACCAATTTCTAGACAGGAGCAGTTGGGAGCTAAGATTGTATTGTGGAGTGACGTGTTTATTTGAGTGTCCAAACTTCCCTCTTTAGGTGGTTATTAGATCTTCACATTCGTGAACATCAGAAAACCCATTGATTTCAAAGGCCCAGATGGTTATTATTACAGCAAATCAGTTGTTGAGGTGAGAGAAAATGAGAACTATGTTGCTGCACCACTAAATCCATGGCTGGGAACTGCTGAAACCAAACAAAAAGAATTCACGGAGGCCAGATAGGTCTATTTTCTGCTGACTGTCTCTGGGGACTCAAACAGAATCCATTTGTTTGAATGTTTGATTTTCAGTTTCACTCGTGTAGGGTACTTGTCCACACACCTTCGGCTTGTAGTTTGTCTGTGTCCTTCTATCTCAAGTGAGTCTCCTGTAAGTAAGCACGTAGGTGTCTTGAGTTTTCATCCCTTCTTTCAACCGAGTGTCTTTTGTTTGCAGCACTCACTGCCTGACCTTTTATTCTGATGATTCTGAGCTGTGCACTTATTGCACTTAAAGAATTTTTTTTTATCATTAATCTACAATCACGTGAAGAACATTATGTTTACTATGCTCTCCCCTTCACCATGTCGCCCCGAAAAATCTCTTCTGTCACTGTCGATCAGCGTAGTTGGATGCTGTAGACCCCTTCACGATGTCCCCACCCACAAACCACATTATAGTCGCTGTCCATCAGTGAGTAGTATGACGCTTTATGATCTCTACTAGTCTTCTCTGTGTTGTACAGTACTCCCCATGCACACCGGACCCCACGCATTATACATGCTAATCCTAAGGCCCCCATTCTTTCTCCCCACACTTATCCCTTCCTTCAGACTCACCCTGCCGAGTCCATTTCCCTTTCGTAACTTTTCAGCAACTCTCGGATTCTGTGTGTCTGCTGCTATTTTTTTCCTTCAGTTTTTTTTGTTGTTATAGTCCACGCATGAGTGAAATCACTTGGTACTTCTCTTTCTAAGCATGACCTATTTCTCTGAACATACTACCGTCTAGCTCCATCCACGTAATTGCAAATGGTAGTATTTGTTATCTCCTTAAGGCTGCTTACTGCACTTTTTAAACTGGATTTCATTCTTCCTTTTTGTTTGTACTTTAGCTATGTTATTCACCATTCAACTCCTGGTTATGAACAATAGCTTTGTGTCAATTGATGTGTATCTGTATGTATCTATCTAACGGTCTGTCTGTCTATCTATGTATCTATGTATATATGTATCTATCTATCTATCTATCTGCCTATCATCTATCTATGATGTCTATCATCTAATAATCTACGTACCTCTCTATCTATCTTTCATCTGTCGTCTGTGTACCTATCTATCAATGAATCAATCATCTTTTTGTCTGCCCATCTATCCTTCTGTACAGAACAGTTAGCAACATAGCCTATGTCTCTTCCCTACATTATGCTTCCAGAAATCTTGCAAGGTAACTAAGCCATAAGGAGAGCACTGTGTTCACCAATACACATTCAGGTAGGGTCAGCCGCGTGTGCTTACAAAACCAGCAAATGGAGGTGAAAGGACTTGAAACCGTATCTCTGTCCTCTGTCCTCTTATACTTCCTGATCGCTTGGTGACTTTATTTAACCACATTCAGGGAGTAAGTGATCCCTGAAGACAACAAGTATCCTTCGTCTGGGCCTATTGTCGAAAGAAAAGTGTACTTGTTTCTTTGCACACCTCCATGTTTGAGGGACAACGGCAAGATCACTGCTGATTGGTGGAGCCACAAATATAAAGGAACACCTATTTCTGGACAGGAGCAGTTGGGAACAAAGAGTGTGTTGTGGAGTGAAGTGTTTATTTGAGGGTCCAACCTTCCTTCTTTAGGTGGTTATTCCTTCTTTACATTCGTGAACATCATAAAAAGCAATGATTTTAAAAGCCCAGACACATATTATTACAGCAATTCATTTCTTGAGGTGAGAGGAAATGAGAAGGAAGTTACTGCACCACTAAATCTATGCCTAAGCACTGCTGAAACCAAACAAAAAGAATTCACGGTGGCTAGGTAGGACTATTTTCTACTGACTCCCTCTGGGGACTCAAACAGACTCCATTAGTTTGTTTGTTTCTCAGTTTCACTTGTATAGGGTACCTGTCCCCACCCCTTCAGCTTTTAGTTTGTCTGTGTCCTTGAATCTCATGTGAGTCTCCAGAAAGGGAGCATGGAGTTGGTCTTGAGTTTTCATCAGTTCTTCTAACCCTGTGTCTTTTGATTGGAGCACTCAAAGCCTGTACTTTTATTCTGATATTTGAGAGCTGTGCTCTTAATGCAATTTGAAATTTTTTTTGTTCTCATTAATATACAACCACATGCAGAACATTATGTTTTCTAGTCTATCCCCTTCACCAAGTACCCCCCAAATCCCAGTTACAGTCTCTGTCCTTCAGCATGTACTAGGATGCTGTAGAATCACTACATGTCTTCTCTGTGTTGTACAGCCCTTCCCATGAGACCCCACAATACCAATTATACATGCTAATCCTAATGACCGCATTCTTTTTCCCCGCCCTTATTACCCCCTTCCCACAAACCCTACCCAGTCCCTTTCTCTTTGGTAACTGTTAGTCCACTCTCTGTTTCTGTAAGTCTGCTGCTGTCTTTTCCTTCAGTTTTTCTTTGTTATCATACCCCACACATGACTGAAATCATTTGGTACATGTACTTCTCAGTTGGCCTATTTGACTGAGCATAATACCCTCTAGCTCCATCCACGTTATTGCAAATGATAGGATTTGTTTTCTTCTTATGGCTGCTTATGGCACTTTTTAAACTGGATTTCATTTTTCTTTTTTGTTTGTAGTTTCGCTATGTGCTTTCACCATTGCTCTCCTGGTTATGAGCAGTAGCTTTGTGTTAATCGATATGTACCTATATCTATCTATCTGTCTGTCTATCTATTTATCAATCAATCAATCAATCATCCTTTTGTCTTCAAATCTGTCCTTTTGTACAGAACAGTTAACCATATATCCTATATCACTTTTCTACACTATGCTTCCAAAAATCCTGCAAAGTGTCTAGGCTGTAGAGAGAGCACTGGGTTCACCGTGACACTTGCAGTTCGAGTCGGCCGCGTGTACCTACAAAACCAGGAAATGGTTTTGCCGGGACTTGAACCCGTGTCTCTATCCTCTGTCCTCCTTCATCTCCTTCTAAATGGCTGTCTGTATTTCGCCACATTCATTGACTCAGTGCTCCCTGAAGACCACAAGTATCATTCCTCTGGGCCTGTTGTCGACAGAAAAGTAAACTTGTTGCTTTGCTCACCACCATGTTTGAAGGACATCAGCGTGATCACCGCCGATAGGACGGAGGGTCAAATAAAAAGGAACACCAATTTCTAGACAGGAGCAGTTGGGAGCTAAGATTGTATTGTGGAGTGACGTGTTTATTTGAGTGTCCAAACTTCCCTCTTTAGGTGGTTATTAGATCTTCACATTCGTGAACATCAGAAAACCCATTGATTTCAAAGGCCCAGATGGTTATTATTACAGCAAATCAGTTGTTGAGGTGAGAGAAAATGAGAACTATGTTGCTGCACCACTAAATCCATGGCTGGGAACTGCTGAAACCAAACAAAAAGAATTCACGGTGGCCAGATAGGTCTATTTTCTGCTGACTGTCTCTGGGGACTCAAACAGAATCCATTTGTTTGAATGTTTGATTTTCAGTTTCACTCGTGTAGGGTACTTGTCCACACACCTTCGGCTTGTAGTTTGTCTGTGTCCTTCTATCTCAAGTGAGTCTCCTGTAAGTAAGCACGTAGGTGTCTTGAGTTTTCATCCCTTCTTTCAACCGAGTGTCTTTTGTTTGCAGCACTCACTGCCTGACCTTTTATTCTGATGATTCTGAGCTGTGCACTTATTGCACTTAAAGAATTTTTTTTTTATCATTAATCTACAATCACGTGAAGAACATTATGTTTACTATGCTCTCCCCTTCACCATGTCGCCCCGAAAAATCTCTTCTGTCACTGTCGATCAGCGTAGTTGGATGCTGTAGACCCCTTCACGATGTCCCCACCCACAAACCACATTATAGTCGCTGTCCATCAGTGAGTAGTATGACGCTTTATGATCTCTACTAGTCTTCTCTGTGTTGTACAGTACTCCCCATGCACACCGGACCCCACGCATTATACATGCTAATCCTAAGGCCCCCATTCTTTCTCCCCACACTTATCCCTTCCTTCAGACTCACCCTGCCGAGTCCATTTCCCTTTCGTAACTTTTCAGCAACTCTCGGATTCTGTGTGTCTGCTGCTATTTTTTTCCTTCAGTTTTTTTTGTTGTTATAGTCCACACATGAGTGAAATCACTTGGTACTTCTCTTTCTAAGCATGACCTATTTCTCTGAACATACTACCGTCTAGCTCCATCCACGTAATTGCAAATGGTAGTATTTGTTATCTCCTTAAGGCTGCTTACTGCACTTTTTAAACTGGATTTCATTCTTCCTTTTTGTTTGTACTTTAGCTATGTTATTCACCATTCAACTCCTGGTTATGAACAATAGCTTTGTGTCAATTGATGTGTATCTGTATGTATCTATCTAACGGTCTGTCTGTCTATCTATGTATCTATGTATATATGTATCTATCTATCTATCTATCTGCCTATCATCTATCTATGATGTCTATCATCTAATAATCTACGTACCTCTCTATCTATCTTTCATCTGTCGTCTGTGTACCTATCTATCAATGAATCAATCATCTTTTTGTCTGCCCATCTATCCTTCTGTACAGAACAGTTAGCAACATAGCCTATGTCTCTTCCCTACATTATGCTTCCAGAAATCTTGCAAGGTAACTAAGCCATAAGGAGAGCACTGTGTTCACCAATACACATTCAGGTAGGGTCAGCCGCGTGTGCTTACAAAACCAGTAAATGGAGGTGAAAGGACTTGAAACCGTATCTCTGTCCTCTGTCCTCTTATACTTCCTGATCGCTTGGTGACTTTATTTAACCACATTCAGGGAGTAAGTGATCCCTGAAGACAACAAGTATCCTTCGTCTGGGCCTATTGTTGAAAGAAAAGTGTACTTGTTTCTTTGCACACCTCCATGTTTGAGGGACAACGGCAAGATCACTGCTGATTGGTGGAGCCACAAATATAAAGGAACACCTATTTCTGGACAGGAGCAGTTGGGAACAAAGAGTGTGTTGTGGAGTGAAGTGTTTATTTGAGGGTCCAACCTTCCTTCTTTAGGTGGTTATTCCTTCTTTACATTCGTGAACATCATAAAAAGCAATGATTTTAAAAGCCCAGACACATATTATTACAGCAATTCATTTCTTGAGGTGAGAGGAAATGAGAAGGAAGTTACTGCACCACTAAATCTATGCCTAAGCACTGCTGAAACCAAACAAAAAGAATTCACGGTGGCTAGGTAGGACTATTTTCTACTGACTCCCTCTGGGGACTCAAACAGACTCCATTAGTTTGTTTGTTTCTCAGTTTCACTTGTATAGGGTACCTGTCCCCGCCCCTTCAGCTTTTAGTTTGTCTGTGTCCTTGAATCTCATGTGAGTCTCCAGAAAGGGAGCATGGAGTTGGTCTTGAGTTTTCATCAGTTCTTCTAACCCTGTGTCTTTTGATTGGAGCACTCAAAGCCTGTACTTTTATTCTGATATTTGAGAGCTGTGCTCTTAATGCAATTTGAAATTTTTTTTGTTCTCATTAATATACAATCACATGCAGAACATTATGTTTTCTAGTCTATCCCCTTCACCAAGTACCCCCCAAATCCCAGTTACAGTCTCTGTCCTTCAGCATGTACTAGGATGCTGTAGAATCACTACATGTCTTCTCTGTGTTTTACAGCCCTTCCCATGAGACCCCACAATACCAATTATACATGCTAATCCTAATGACCGCATTCTTTTTCCCCGCCCTTATTACCCCCTTCCCACAAACCCTACCCAGTCCCTTTCTCTTTGGTAACTGTTAGTCCACTCTCTGTTTCTGTAAGTCTGCTGCTGTCTTTTCCTTCAGTTTTTCTTTGTTATCATACCCCACACATGACTGAAATCATTTGGTACATGTACTTCTCAGTTGGCCTATTTGACTGAGCATAATACCCTCTAGCTCCATCCACGTTATTGCAAATGATAGGATTTGTTTTCTTCTTATGGCTGCTTATGGCACTTTTTAAACTGGATTTCATTTTTCTTTTTTGTTTGTAGTTTAGCTATGTGCTTTCACCATTGCTCTCCTGGTTATGAGCAGTAGCTTTGTGTTAATCGATATGTACCTATATCTATCTGTCTGTCTATCTATTTATCAATCAATCAATCAATCATCCTTTTGTCTTCAAATCTGTCCTTTTGTACAGAACAGTTAACCATATATCCTATATCACTTTTCTACACTATGCTTCCAAAAGTCCTGCAAAGTGTGTAGGCTGTAGAGAGAGCACTGGGTTCACCGAGACACTTGCAGTTCGAGTCGGCCGCGTGTACCTACAAAACCAGGAAATGGTTTTGCCGGGACTTGAACCCGTGTCTCTATCCTCTGTCCTCCTTCATCTCCTTCTAAATGGCTGTCTGTATTTCGCCACATTCATTGACTCAGTGCTCCCTGAAGACCACAAGTATCATTCCTCTGGGCCTGTTGTCGATAGAAAAGTAAACTTGTTGCTTTGCTCACCACCATGTTTGAAGGACATCAGCGTGATCACCGCCGATAGGACGGAGGGTCAAATAAAAAGGAACACCAATTTCTAGACAGGAGCAGTTGGGAGCTAAGATTGTATTGTGGAGTGACGTGTTTATTTGAGTGTCCAAACTTCCCTCTTTAGGTGGTTATTAGATCTTCACATTCGTGAACATCAGAAAACCCATTGATTTCAAAGGCCCAGATGGTTATTATTACAGCAAATCAGTTGTTGAGGTGAGAGAAAATGAGAACTATGTTGCTGCACCACTAAATCCATGGCTGGGAACTGCTGAAACCAAACAAAAAGAATTCACGGTGGCCAGATAGGTCTATTTTCTGCTGACTGTCTCTGGGGACTCAAACAGAATCCATTTGTTTGAATGTTTGATTTTCAGTTTCACTCGTGTAGGGTACTTGTCCACACACCTTCGGCTTGTAGTTTGTCTGTGTCCTTCTATCTCAAGTGAGTCTCCTGTAAGTAAGCACGTAGGTGTCTTGAGTTTTCATCCCTTCTTTCAACCGAGTGTCTTTTGTTTGCAGCACTCACTGCCTGACCTTTTATTCTGATGATTCTGAGCTGTGCACTTATTGCACTTAAAGAATTTTTTTTTATCATTAATCTACAATCACGTGAAGAACATTATGTTTACTATGCTCTCCCCTTCACCATGTCGCCCCGAAAAATCTCTTCTGTCACTGTCGATCAGCGTAGTTGGATGCTGTAGACCCCTTCACGATGTCCCCACCCACAAACCACATTATAGTCGCTGTCCATCAGTGAGTAGTATGACGCTTTATGATCTCTACTAGTCTTCTCTGTGTTGTACAGTACTCCCCATGCACACCGGACCCCACGCATTATACATGCTAATCCTAAGGCCCCCATTCTTTCTCCCCACACTTATCCCTTCCTTCAGACTCACCCTGCCGAGTCCATTTCCCTTTCGTAACTTTTCAGCAACTCTCGGATTCTGTGTGTCTGCTGCTATTTTTTTCCTTCAGTTTTTTTTGTTGTTATAGTCCACACATGAGTGAAATCACTTGGTACTTCTCTTTCTAAGCATGACCTATTTCTCTGAACATACTACCGTCTAGCTCCATCCACGTAATTGCAAATGGTAGTATTTGTTATCTCCTTAAGGCTGCTTACTGCACTTTTTAAACTGGATTTCATTCTTCCTTTTTGTTTGTACTTTAGCTATGTTATTCACCATTCAACTCCTGGTTATGAACAATAGCTTTGTGTCAATTGATGTGTATCTGTATGTATCTATCTAACGGTCTGTCTGTCTATCTATGTATCTATGTATATATGTATCTATCTATCTATCTATCTGCCTATCATCTATCTATGATGTCTATCATCTAATAATCTACGTACCTCTCTATCTGTCTTTCATCTGTCGTCTGTGTACCTATCTATCAATGAATCAATCATCTTTTTGTCTGCCCATCTATCCTTCTGTACAGAACAGTTAGCAACATAGCCTATGTCTCTTCCCTACATTATGCTTCCAGAAATCTTGCAAGGTAACTAAGCCATAAGGAGAGCACTGTGTTCACCAATACACATTCAGGTAGGGTCAGCCGCGTGTGCTTACAAAACCAGTAAATGGAGGTGAAAGGACTTGAAACCGTATCTCTGTCCTCTGTCCTCTTATACTTCCTGATCGCTTGGTGACTTTATTTAACCACATTCAGGGAGTAAGTGATCCCTGAAGACAACAAGTATCCTTCGTCTGGGCCTATTGTCGAAAGAAAAGTGTACTTGTTTCTTTGCACACCTCCATGTTTGAGGGACAACGGCAAGATCACTGCTGATTGGTGGAGCCACAAATATAAAGGAACACCTATTTCTGGACAGGAGCAGTTGGGAACAAAGAGTGTGTTGTGGAGTGAAGTGTTTATTTGAGGGTCCAACCTTCCTTCTTTAGGTGGTTATTCCTTCTTTACATTCGTGAACATCATAAAAAGCAATGATTTTAAAAGCCCAGACACATATTATTACAGCAATTCATTTCTTGAGGTGAGAGGAAATGAGAAGGAAGTTACTGCACCACTAAATCTATGCCTAAGCACTGCTGAAACCAAACAAAAAGAATTCACGGTGGCTAGGTAGGACTATTTTCTACTGACTCCCTCTGGGGACTCAAACAGACTCCATTAGTTTGTTTGTTTCTCAGTTTCACTTGTATAGGGTACCTGTCCCCGCCCCTTCAGCTTTTAGTTTGTCTGTGTCCTTGAATCTCATGTGAGTCTCCAGAAAGGGAGCATGGAGTTGGTCTTGAGTTTTCATCAGTTCTTCTAACCCTGTGTCTTTTGATTGGAGCACTCAAAGCCTGTACTTTTATTCTGATATTTGAGAGCTGTGCTCTTAATGCAATTTGAAATTTTTTTTGTTCTCATTAATATACAATCACATGCAGAACATTATGTTTTCTAGTCTATCCCCTTCACCAAGTACCCCCCAAATCCCAGTTACAGTCTCTGTCCTTCAGCATGTACTAGGATGCTGTAGAATCACTACATGTCTTCTCTGTGTTGTACAGCCCTTCCCATGAGACCCCACAATACCAATTATACATGCTAATCCTAATGACCGCATTCTTTTTCCCCGCCCTTATTACCCCCTTCCCACAAACCCTACCCAGTCCCTTTCTCTTTGGTAACTGTTAGTCCACTCTCTGTTTCTGTAAGTCTGCTGCTGTCTTTTCCTTCAGTTTTTCTTTGTTATCATACCCCACACATGACTGAAATCATTTGGTACATGTACTTCTCAGTTGGCCTATTTGACTGAGCATAATACCCTCTAGCTCCATCCACGTTATTGCAAATGATAGGATTTGTTTTCTTCTTATGGCTGCTTATGGCACTTTTTAAACTGGATTTCATTTTTCTTTTTTGTTTGTAGTTTCGCTATGTGCTTTCACCATTGCTCTCCTGGTTATGAGCAGTAGCTTTGTGTTAATCGATATGTACCTATATCTATCTATCTGTCTGTCTATCTATTTATCAATCAATCAATCAATCATCCTTTTGTCTTCAAATCTGTCCTTTTGTACAGAACAGTTAACCATATATCCTATATCACTTTTCTACACTATGCTTCCAAAAATCCTGCAAAGTGTCTAGGCTGTAGAGAGAGCACTGGGTTCACCGAGACACTTGCAGTTCGAGTCGGCCGCGTGTACCTACAAAACCAGGAAATGGTTTTGCCGGGACTTGAACCCGTGTCTCTATCCTCTGTCCTCCTTCATCTCCTTCTAAATGGCTGTCTGTATTTCGCCACATTCATTGACTCAGTGCTCCCTGAAGACCACAAGTATCATTCCTCTGGGCCTGTTGTCGACAGAAAAGTAAACTTGTTGCTTTGCTCACCACCATGTTTGAAGGACATCAGCGTGATCACCGCCGATAGGACGGAGGGTCAAATAAAAAGGAACACCAATTTCTAGACAGGAGCAGTTGGGAGCTAAGATTGTATTGTGGAGTGACGTGTTTATTTGAGTGTACAAACTTCCCTCTTTAGGTGGTTATTAGATCTTCACATTCGTGAACATCAGAAAACCCATTGATTTCAAAGGCCCAGATGGTTATTATTACAGCAAATCAGTTGTTGAGGTGAGAGAAAATGAGAACTATGTTGCTGCACCACTAAATCCATGGCTGGGAACTGCTGAAACCAAACAAAAAGAATTCACGGTGGCCAGATAGGTCTATTTTCTGCTGACTGTCTCTGGGGACTCAAACAGAATCCATTTGTTTGAATGTTTGATTTTCAGTTTCACTCGTGTAGGGTACTTGTCCACACACCTTCGGCTTGTAGTTTGTCTGTGTCCTTCTATCTCAAGTGAGTCTCCTGTAAGTAAGCACGTAGGTGTCTTGAGTTTTCATCCCTTCTTTCAACCGAGTGTCTTTTGTTTGCAGCACTCACTGCCTGACCTTTTATTCTGATGATTCTGAGCTGTGCACTTATTGCACTTAAAGAATTTTTTTTATCATTAATCTACAATCACGTGAAGAACATTATGTTTACTATGCTCTCCCCTTCACCATGTCGCCCCGAAAAATCTCTTCTGTCACTGTCGATCAGCGTAGTTGGATGCTGTAGACCCCTTCACGATGTCCCCACCCACAAACCACATTATAGTCGCTGTCCATCAGTGAGTAGTATGACGCTTTATGATCTCTACTAGTCTTCTCTGTGTTGTACAGTACTCCCCATGCACACCGGACCCCACGCATTATACATGCTAATCCTAAGGCCCCCATTCTTTCTCCCCACACTTATCCCTTCCTTCAGACTCACCCTGCCGAGTCCATTTCCCTTTCGTAACTTTTCAGCAACTCTCGGATTCTGTGTGTCTGCTGCTATTTTTTTCCTTCAGTTTTTTTTGTTGTTATAGTCCACGCATGAGTGAAATCACTTGGTACTTCTCTTTCTAAGCATGACCTATTTCTCTGAACATACTACCGTCTAGCTCCATCCACGTAATTGCAAATGGTAGTATTTGTTATCTCCTTAAGGCTGCTTACTGCACTTTTTAAACTGGATTTCATTCTTCCTTTTTGTTTGTACTTTAGCTATGTTATTCACCATTCAACTCCTGGTTATGAACAATAGCTTTGTGTCAATTGATGTGTATCTGTATGTATCTATCTAACGGTCTGTCTGTCTATCTATGTATCTATGTATATATGTATCTATCTATCTATCTATCTGCCTATCATCTATCTATGATGTCTATCATCTAATAATCTACGTACCTCTCTATCTATCTTTCATCTGTCGTCTGTGTACCTATCTATCAATGAATCAATCATCTTTTTGTCTGCCCATCTATCCTTCTGTACAGAACAGTTAGCAACATAGCCTATGTCTCTTCCCTACATTATGCTTCCAGAAATCTTGCAAGGTAACTAAGCCATAAGGAGAGCACTGTGTTCACCAATACACATTCAGGTAGGGTCAGCCGCGTGTGCTTACAAAACCAGCAAATGGAGGTGAAAGGACTTGAAACCGTATCTCTGTCCTCTGTCCTCTTATACTTCCTGATCGCTTGGTGACTTTATTTAACCACATTCAGGGAGTAAGTGATCCCTGAAGACAACAAGTATCCTTCGTCTGGGCCTATTGTCGAAAGAAAAGTGTACTTGTTTCTTTGCACACCTCCATGTTTGAGGGACAACGGCAAGATCACTGCTGATTGGTGGAGCCACAAATATAAAGGAACACCTATTTCTGGACAGGAGCAGTTGGGAACAAAGAGTGTGTTGTGGAGTGAAGTGTTTATTTGAGGGTCCAACCTTCCTTCTTTAGGTGGTTATTCCTTCTTTACATTCGTGAACATCATAAAAAGCAATGATTTTAAAAGCCCAGACACATATTATTACAGCAATTCATTTCTTGAGGTGAGAGGAAATGAGAAGGAAGTTACTGCACCACTAAATCTATGCCTAAGCACTGCTGAAACCAAACAAAAAGAATTCACGGTGGCTAGGTAGGACTATTTTCTACTGACTCCCTCTGGGGACTCAAACAGACTCCATTAGTTTGTTTGTTTCTCAGTTTCACTTGTATAGGGTACCTGTCCCCGCCCCTTCAGCTTTTAGTTTGTCTGTGTCCTTGAATCTCATGTGAGTCTCCAGAAAGGGAGCATGGAGTTGGTCTTGAGTTTTCATCAGTTCTTCTAACCCTGTGTCTTTTGATTGGAGCACTCAAAGCCTGTACTTTTATTCTGATATTTGAGAGCTGTGCTCTTAATGCAATTTGAAATTTTTTTTGTTCTCATTAATATACAATCACATGCAGAACATTATGTTTTCTAGTCTATCCCCTTCACCAAGTACCCCCCAAATCCCAGTTACAGTCTCTGTCCTTCAGCATGTACTAGGATGCTGTAGAATCACTACATGTCTTCTCTGTGTTGTACAGCCCTTCCCATGAGACCCCACAATACCAATTATACATGCTAATCCTAATGACCGCATTCTTTTTCCCCGCCCTTATTACCCCCTTCCCACAAACCCTACCCAGTCCCTTTCTCTTTGGTAACTGTTAGTCCACTCTCTGTTTCTGTAAGTCTGCTGCTGTCTTTTCCTTCAGTTTTTCTTTGTTATCATACCCCACACATGACTGAAATCATTTGGTACATGTACTTCTCAGTTGGCCTATTTGACTGAGCATAATACCCTCTAGCTCCATCCACGTTATTGCAAATGATAGGATTTGTTTTCTTCTTATGGCTGCTTATGGCACTTTTTAAACTGGATTTCATTTTTCTTTTTTGTTTGTAGTTTCGCTATGTGCTTTCACCATTGCTCTCCTGGTTATGAGCAGTAGCTTTGTGTTAATCGATATGTACCTATATCTATCTATCTGTCTGTCTATCTATTTATCAATCAATCAATCAATCATCCTTTTGTCTTCAAATCTGTCCTTTTGTACAGAACAGTTAACCATATATCCTATATCACTTTTCTACACTATGCTTCCAAAAATCCTGCAAAGTGTCTAGGCTGTAGAGAGAGCACTGGGTTCACCGAGACACTTGCAGTTCGAGTCGGCCGCGTGTACCTACAAAACCAGGAAATGGTTTTGCCGGGACTTGAACCCGTGTCTCTATCCTCTGTCCTCCTTCATCTCCTTCTAAATGGCTGTCTGTATTTCGCCACATTCATTGACTCAGTGCTCCCTGAAGACCACAAGTATCATTCCTCTGGGCCTGTTGTCGACAGAAAAGTAAACTTGTTGCTTTGCTCACCACCATGTTTGAAGGACATCAGCGTGATCACCGCCGATAGGACGGAGGGTCAAATAAAAAGGAACACCAATTTCTAGACAGGAGCAGTTGGGAGCTAAGATTGTATTGTGGAGTGACGTGTTTATTTGAGTGTCCAAACTTCCCTCTTTAGGTGGTTATTAGATCTTCACATTCGTGAACATCAGAAAACCCATTGATTTCAAAGGCCCAGATGGTTATTATTACAGCAAATCATTTGTTGAGGTGAGAGAAAATGAGAACTATGTTGCTGCACCACTAAATCCATGGCTGGGAACTGCTGAAACCAAACAAAAAGAATTCACGGTGGCCAGATAGGTCTATTTTCTGCTGACTGTCTCTGGGGACTCAAACAGAATCCATTTGTTTGAATGTTTGATTTTCAGTTTCACTCGTGTAGGGTACTTGTCCACACACCTTCGGCTTGTAGTTTGTCTGTGTCCTTCTATCTCAAGTGAGTCTCCTGTAAGTAAGCACGTAGGTGTCTTGAGTTTTCATCCCTTCTTTCAACCGAGTGTCTTTTGTTTGCAGCACTCACTGCCTGACCTTTTATTCTGATGATTCTGAGCTGTGCACTTATTGCACTTAAAGAATTTTTTTTTTATCATTAATCTACAATCACGTGAAGAACATTATGTTTACTATGCTCTCCCCTTCACCATGTCGCCCCGAAAAATCTCTTCTGTCACTGTCGATCAGCGTAGTTGGATGCTGTAGACCCCTTCACGATGTCCCCACCCACAAACCACATTATAGTCGCTGTCCATCAGTGAGTAGTATGACGCTTTATGATCTCTACTAGTCTTCTCTGTGTTGTACAGTACTCCCCATGCACACCGGACCCCACGCATTATACATGCTAATCCTAAGGCCCCCATTCTTTCTCCCCACACTTATCCCTTCCTTCAGACTCACCCTGCCGAGTCCATTTCCCTTTCGTAACTTTTCAGCAACTCTCGGATTCTGTGTGTCTGCTGCTATTTTTTTCCTTCAGTTTTTTTTGTTGTTATAGTCCACACATGAGTGAAATCACTTGGTACTTCTCTTTCTAAGCATGACCTATTTCTCTGAACATACTACCGTCTAGCTCCATCCACGTAATTGCAAATGGTAGTATTTGTTATCTCCTTAAGGCTGCTTACTGCACTTTTTAAACTGGATTTCATTCTTCCTTTTTGTTTGTACTTTAGCTATGTTATTCACCATTCAACTCCTGGTTATGAACAATAGCTTTGTGTCAATTGATGTGTATCTGTATGTATCTATCTAACGGTCTGTCTGTCTATCTATGTATCTATGTATATATGTATCTATCTATCTATCTATCTGCCTATCATCTATCTATGATGTCTATCATCTAATAATCTACGTACCTCTCTATCTATCTTTCATCTGTCGTCTGTGTACCTATCTATCAATGAATCAATCATCTTTTTGTCTGCCCATCTATCCTTCTGTACAGAACAGTTAGCAACATAGCCTATGTCTCTTCCCTACATTATGCTTCCAGAAATCTTGCAAGGTAACTAAGCCATAAGGAGAGCACTGTGTTCACCAATACACATTCAGGTAGGGTCAGCCGCGTGTGCTTACAAAACCAGTAAATGGAGGTGAAAGGACTTGAAACCGTATCTCTGTCCTCTGTCCTCTTATACTTCCTGATCGCTTGGTGACTTTATTTAACCACATTCAGGGAGTAAGTGATCCCTGAAGACAACAAGTATCCTTCGTCTGGGCCTATTGTTGAAAGAAAAGTGTACTTGTTTCTTTGCACACCTCCATGTTTGAGGGACAACGGCAAGATCACTGCTGATTGGTGGAGCCACAAATATAAAGGAACACCTATTTCTGGACAGGAGCAGTTGGGAACAAAGAGTGTGTTGTGGAGTGAAGTGTTTATTTGAGGGTCCAACCTTCCTTCTTTAGGTGGTTATTCCTTCTTTACATTCGTGAACATCATAAAAAGCAATGATTTTAAAAGCCCAGACACATATTATTACAGCAATTCATTTCTTGAGGTGAGAGGAAATGAGAAGGAAGTTACTGCACCACTAAATCTATGCCTAAGCACTGCTGAAACCAAACAAAAAGAATTCACGGTGGCTAGGTAGGACTATTTTCTACTGACTCCCTCTGGGGACTCAAACAGACTCCATTAGTTTGTTTGTTTCTCAGTTTCACTTGTATAGGGTACCTGTCCCCGCCCCTTCAGCTTTTAGTTTGTCTGTGTCCTTGAATCTCATGTGAGTCTCCAGAAAGGGAGCATGGAGTTGGTCTTGAGTTTTCATCAGTTCTTCTAACCCTGTGTCTTTTGATTGGAGCACTCAAAGCCTGTACTTTTATTCTGATATTTGAGAGCTGTGCTCTTAATGCAATTTGAAATTTTTTTTGTTCTCATTAATATACAATCACATGCAGAACATTATGTTTTCTAGTCTATCCCCTTCACCAAGTACCCCCCAAATCCCAGTTACAGTCTCTGTCCTTCAGCATGTACTAGGATGCTGTAGAATCACTACATGTCTTCTCTGTGTTTTACAGCCCTTCCCATGAGACCCCACAATACCAATTATACATGCTAATCCTAATGACCGCATTCTTTTTCCCCGCCCTTATTACCCCCTTCCCACAAACCCTACCCAGTCCCTTTCTCTTTGGTAACTGTTAGTCCACTCTCTGTTTCTGTAAGTCTGCTGCTGTCTTTTCCTTCAGTTTTTCTTTGTTATCATACCCCACACATGACTGAAATCATTTGGTACATGTACTTCTCAGTTGGCCTATTTGACTGAGCATAATACCCTCTAGCTCCATCCACGTTATTGCAAATGATAGGATTTGTTTTCTTCTTATGGCTGCTTATGGCACTTTTTAAACTGGATTTCATTTTTCTTTTTTGTTTGTAGTTTAGCTATGTGCTTTCACCATTGCTCTCCTGGTTATGAGCAGTAGCTTTGTGTTAATCGATATGTACCTATATCTATCTATCTGTCTGTCTATCTATTTATCAATCAATCAATCAATCATCCTTTTGTCTTCAAATCTGTCCTTTTGTACAGAACAGTTAACCATATATCCTATATCACTTTTCTACACTATGCTTCCAAAAGTCCTGCAAAGTGTGTAGGCTGTAGAGAGAGCACTGGGTTCACCGAGACACTTGCAGTTCGAGTCGGCCGCGTGTACCTACAAAACCAGGAAATGGTTTTGCCGGGACTTGAACCCGTGTCTCTATCCTCTGTCCTCCTTCATCTCCTTCTAAATGGCTGTCTGTATTTCGCCACATTCATTGACTCAGTGCTCCCTGAAGACCACAAGTATCATTCCTCTGGGCCTGTTGTCGATAGAAAAGTAAACTTGTTGCTTTGCTCACCACCATGTTTGAAGGACATCAGCGTGATCACCGCCGATAGGACGGAGGGTCAAATAAAAAGGAACACCAATTTCTAGACAGGAGCAGTTGGGAGCTAAGATTGTATTGTGGAGTGACGTGTTTATTTGAGTGTCCAAACTTCCCTCTTTAGGTGGTTATTAGATCTTCACATTCGTGAACATCAGAAAACCCATTGATTTCAAAGGCCCAGATGGTTATTATTACAGCAAATCAGTTGTTGAGGTGAGAGAAAATGAGAACTATGTTGCTGCACCACTAAATCCATGGCTGGGAACTGCTGAAACCAAACAAAAAGAATTCACGGTGGCCAGATAGGTCTATTTTCTGCTGACTGTCTCTGGGGACTCAAACAGAATCCATTTGTTTGAATGTTTGATTTTCAGTTTCACTCGTGTAGGGTACTTGTCCACACACCTTCGGCTTGTAGTTTGTCTGTGTCCTTCTATCTCAAGTGAGTCTCCTGTAAGTAAGCACGTAGGTGTCTTGAGTTTTCATCCCTTCTTTCAACCGAGTGTCTTTTGTTTGCAGCACTCACTGCCTGACCTTTTATTCTGATGATTCTGAGCTGTGCACTTATTGCACTTAAAGAATTTTTTTTTATCATTAATCTACAATCACGTGAAGAACATTATGTTTACTATGCTCTCCCCTTCACCATGTCGCCCCGAAAAATCTCTTCTGTCACTGTCGATCAGCGTAGTTGGATGCTGTAGACCCCTTCACGATGTCCCCACCCACAAACCACATTATAGTCGCTGTCCATCAGTGAGTAGTATGACGCTTTATGATCTCTACTAGTCTTCTCTGTGTTGTACAGTACTCCCCATGCACACCGGACCCCACGCATTATACATGCTAATCCTAAGGCCCCCATTCTTTCTCCCCACACTTATCCCTTCCTTCAGACTCACCCTGCCGAGTCCATTTCCCTTTCGTAACTTTTCAGCAACTCTCGGATTCTGTGTGTCTGCTGCTATTTTTTTCCTTCAGTTTTTTTTGTTGTTATAGTCCACACATGAGTGAAATCACTTGGTACTTCTCTTTCTAAGCATGACCTATTTCTCTGAACATACTACCGTCTAGCTCCATCCACGTAATTGCAAATGGTAGTATTTGTTATCTCCTTAAGGCTGCTTACTGCACTTTTTAAACTGGATTTCATTCTTCCTTTTTGTTTGTACTTTAGCTATGTTATTCACCATTCAACTCCTGGTTATGAACAATAGCTTTGTGTCAATTGATGTGTATCTGTATGTATCTATCTAACGGTCTGTCTGTCTATCTATGTATCTATGTATATATGTATCTATCTATCTATCTATCTGCCTATCATCTATCTATGATGTCTATCATCTAATAATCTACGTACCTCTCTATCTATCTTTCATCTGTCGTCTGTGTACCTATCTATCAATGAATCAATCATCTTTTTGTCTGCCCATCTATCCTTCTGTACAGAACAGTTAGCAACATAGCCTATGTCTCTTCCCTACATTATGCTTCCAGAAATCTTGCAAGGTAACTAAGCCATAAGGAGAGCACTGTGTTCACCAATACACATTCAGGTAGGGTCAGCCGCGTGTGCTTACAAAACCAGCAAATGGAGGTGAAAGGACTTGAAACCGTATCTCTGTCCTCTGTCCTCTTATACTTCCTGATCGCTTGGTGACTTTATTTAACCACATTCAGGGAGTAAGTGATCCCTGAAGACAACAAGTATCCTTCGTCTGGGCCTATTGTCAAAAGAAAAGTGTACTTGTTTCTTTGCACACCTCCATGTTTGAGGGACAACGGCAAGATCACTGCTGATTGGTGGAGCCACAAATATAAAGGAACACCTATTTCTGGACAGGAGCAGTTGGGAACAAAGAGTGTGTTGTGGAGTGAAGTGTTTATTTGAGGGTCCAACCTTCCTTCTTTAGGTGGTTATTCCTTCTTTACATTCGTGAACATCATAAAAAGCAATGATTTTAAAAGCCCAGACACATATTATTACAGCAATTCATTTCTTGAGGTGAGAGGAAATGAGAAGGAAGTTACTGCACCACTAAATCTATGCCTAAGCACTGCTGAAACCAAACAAAAAGAATTCACGGTGGCTAGGTAGGACTATTTTCTACTGACTCCCTCTGGGGACTCAAACAGACTCCATTAGTTTGTTTGTTTCTCAGTTTCACTTGTATAGGGTACCTGTCCCCGCCCCTTCAGCTTTTAGTTTGTCTGTGTCCTTGAATCTCATGTGAGTCTCCAGAAAGGGAGCATGGAGTTGGTCTTGAGTTTTCATCAGTTCTTCTAACCCTGTGTCTTTTGATTGGAGCACTCAAAGCCTGTACTTTTATTCTGATATTTGAGAGCTGTGCTCTTAATGCAATTTGAAATTTTTTTTGTTCTCATTAATATACAATCACATGCAGAACATTATGTTTTCTAGTCTATCCCCTTCACCAAGTACCCCCCAAATCCCAGTTACAGTCTCTGTCCTTCAGCATGTACTAGGATGCTGTAGAATCACTACATGTCTTCTCTGTGTTGTACAGCCCTTCCCATGAGACCCCACAATACCAATTATACATGCTAATCCTAATGACCGCATTCTTTTTCCCCGCCCTTATTACCCCCTTCCCACAAACCCTACCCAGTCCCTTTCTCTTTGGTAACTGTTAGTCCACTCTCTGTTTCTGTAAGTCTGCTGCTGTCTTTTCCTTCAGTTTTTCTTTGTTATCATACCCCACACATGACTGAAATCATTTGGTACATGTACTTCTCAGTTGGCCTATTTGACTGAGCATAATACCCTCTAGCTCCATCCACGTTATTGCAAATGATAGGATTTGTTTTCTTCTTATGGCTGCTTATGGCACTTTTTAAACTGGATTTCATTTTTCTTTTTTGTTTGTAGTTTCGCTATGTGCTTTCACCATTGCTCTCCTGGTTATGAGCAGTAGCTTTGTGTTAATCGATATGTACCTATATCTATCTATCTGTCTGTCTATCTATTTATCAATCAATCAATCAATCATCCTTTTGTCTTCAAATCTGTCCTTTTGTACAGAACAGTTAACCATATATCCTATATCACTTTTCTACACTATGCTTCCAAAAATCCTGCAAAGTATCTAGGCTGTAGAGAGAGCACTGGGTTCACCGAGACACTTGCAGTTCGAGTCGGCCGCGTGTACCTACAAAACCAGGAAATGGTTTTGCCGGGACTTGAACCCGTGTCTCTATCCTCTGTCCTCCTTCATCTCCTTCTAAATGGCTGTCTGTATTTCGCCACATTCATTGACTCAGTGCTCCCTGAAGACCACAAGTATCATTCCTCTGGGCCTGTTGTCGACAGAAAAGTAAACTTGTTGCTTTGCTCACCACCATGTTTGAAGGACATCAGCGTGATCACCGCCGATAGGACGGAGGGTCAAATAAAAAGGAACACCAATTTCTAGACAGGAGCAGTTGGGAGCTAAGATTGTATTGTGGAGTGACGTGTTTATTTGAGTGTCCAAACTTCCCTCTTTAGGTGGTTATTAGATCTTCACATTCGTGAACATCAGAAAACCCATTGATTTCAAAGGCCCAGATGGTTATTATTACAGCAAATCAGTTGTTGAGGTGAGAGAAAATGAGAACTATGTTGCTGCACCACTAAATCCATGGCTGGGAACTGCTGAAACCAAACAAAAAGAATTCACGGAGGCCAGATAGGTCTATTTTCTGCTGACTGTCTCTGGGGACTCAAACAGAATCCATTTGTTTGAATGTTTGATTTTCAGTTTCACTCGTGTAGGGTACTTGTCCACACACCTTCGGCTTGTAGTTTGTCTGTGTCCTTCTATCTCAAGTGAGTCTCCTGTAAGTAAGCACGTAGGTGTCTTGAGTTTTCATCCCTTCTTTCAACCGAGTGTCTTTTGTTTGCAGCACTCACTGCCTGACCTTTTATTCTGATGATTCTGAGCTGTGCACTTATTGCACTTAAAGAATTTTTTTTTATCATTAATCTACAATCACGTGAAGAACATTATGTTTACTATGCTCTCCCCTTCACCATGTCGCCCCGAAAAATCTCTTCTGTCACTGTCGATCAGCGTAGTTGGATGCTGTAGACCCCTTCACGATGTCCCCACCCACAAACCACATTATAGTCGCTGTCCATCAGTGAGTAGTATGACGCTTTATGATCTCTACTAGTCTTCTCTGTGTTGTACAGTACTCCCCATGCACACCGGACCCCACGCATTATACATGCTAATCCTAAGGCCCCCATTCTTTCTCCCCACACTTATCCCTTCCTTCAGACTCACCCTGCCGAGTCCATTTCCCTTTCGTAACTTTTCAGCAACTCTCGGATTCTGTGTGTCTGCTGCTATTTTTTTCCTTCAGTTTTTTTTGTTGTTATAGTCCACGCATGAGTGAAATCACTTGGTACTTCTCTTTCTAAGCATGACCTATTTCTCTGAACATACTACCGTCTAGCTCCATCCACGTAATTGCAAATGGTAGTATTTGTTATCTCCTTAAGGCTGCTTACTGCACTTTTTAAACTGGATTTCATTCTTCCTTTTTGTTTGTACTTTAGCTATGTTATTCACCATTCAACTCCTGGTTATGAACAATAGCTTTGTGTCAATTGATGTGTATCTGTATGTATCTATCTAACGGTCTGTCTGTCTATCTATGTATCTATGTATATATGTATCTATCTATCTATCTATCTGCCTATCATCTATCTATGATGTCTATCATCTAATAATCTACGTACCTCTCTATCTATCTTTCATCTGTCGTCTGTGTACCTATCTATCAATGAATCAATCATCTTTTTGTCTGCCCATCTATCCTTCTGTACAGAACAGTTAGCAACATAGCCTATGCCTCTTCCCTACATTATGCTTCCAGAAATCTTGCAAGGTAACTAAGCCATAAGGAGAGCACTGTGTTCACCAATACACATTCAGGTAGGGTCAGCCGCGTGTGCTTACAAAACCAGCAAATGGAGGTGAAAGGACTTGAAACCGTATCTCTGTCCTCTGTCCTCTTATACTTCCTGATCGCTTGGTGACTTTATTTAACCACATTCAGGGAGTAAGTGATCCCTGAAGACAACAAGTATCCTTCGTCTGGGCCTATTGTCGAAAGAAAAGTGTACTTGTTTCTTTGCACACCTCCATGTTTGAGGGACAACGGCAAGATCACTGCTGATTGGTGGAGCCACAAATATAAAGGAACACCTATTTCTGGACAGGAGCAGTTGGGAACAAAGAGTGTGTTGTGGAGTGAAGTGTTTATTTGAGGGTCCAACCTTCCTTCTTTAGGTGGTTATTCCTTCTTTACATTCGTGAACATCATAAAAAGCAATGATTTTAAAAGCCCAGACACATATTATTACAGCAATTCATTTCTTGAGGTGAGAGGAAATGAGAAGGAAGTTACTGCACCACTAAATCTATGCCTAAGCACTGCTGAAACCAAACAAAAAGAATTCACGGTGGCTAGGTAGGACTATTTTCTACTGACTCCCTCTGGGGACTCAAACAGACTCCATTAGTTTGTTTGTTTCTCAGTTTCACTTGTATAGGGTACCTGTCCCCGCCCCTTCAGCTTTTAGTTTGTCTGTGTCCTTGAATCTCATGTGAGTCTCCAGAAAGGGAGCATGGAGTTGGTCTTGAGTTTTCATCAGTTCTTCTAACCCTGTGTCTTTTGATTGGAGCACTCAAAGCCTGTACTTTTATTCTGATATTTGAGAGCTGTGCTCTTAATGCAATTTGAAATTTTTTTTGTTCTCATTAATATACAATCACATGCAGAACATTATGTTTTCTAGTCTATCCCCTTCACCAAGTACCCCCCAAATCCCAGTTACAGTCTCTGTCCTTCAGCATGTACTAGGATGCTGTAGAATCACTACATGTCTTCTCTGTGTTGTACAGCCCTTCCCATGAGACCCCACAATACCAATTATACATGCTAATCCTAATGACCGCATTCTTTTTCCCCGCCCTTATTACCCCCTTCCCACAAACCCTACCCAGTCCCTTTCTCTTTGGTAACTGTTAGTCCACTCTCTGTTTCTGTAAGTCTGCTGCTGTCTTTTCCTTCAGTTTTTCTTTGTTATCATACCCCACACATGACTGAAATCATTTGGTACATGTACTTCTCAGTTGGCCTATTTGACTGAGCATAATACCCTCTAGCTCCATCCACGTTATTGCAAATGATAGGATTTGTTTTCTTCTTATGGCTGCTTATGGCACTTTTTAAACTGGATTTCATTTTTCTTTTTTGTTTGTAGTTTCGCTATGTGCTTTCACCATTGCTCTCCTGGTTATGAGCAGTAGCTTTGTGTTAATCGATATGTACCTATATCTATCTATCTGTCTGTCTATCTATTTATCAATCAATCAATCAATCATCCTTTTGTCTTCAAATCTGTCCTTTTGTACAGAACAGTTAACCATATATCCTATATCACTTTTCTACACTATGCTTCCAAAAATCCTGCAAAGTGTCTAGGCTGTAGAGAGAGCACTGGGTTCACCGTGACACTTGCAGTTCGAGTCGGCCGCGTGTACCTACAAAACCAGGAAATGGTTTTGCCGGGACTTGAACCCGTGTCTCTATCCTCTGTCCTCCTTCATCTCCTTCTAAATGGCTGTCTGTATTTCGCCACATTCATTGACTCAGTGCTCCCTGAAGACCACAAGTATCATTCCTCTGGGCCTGTTGTCGACAGAAAAGTAAACTTGTTGCTTTGCTCACCACCATGTTTGAAGGACATCAGCGTGATCACCGCCGATAGGACGGAGGGTCAAATAAAAAGGAACACCAATTTCTAGACAGGAGCAGTTGGGAGCTAAGATTGTATTGTGGAGTGACGTGTTTATTTGAGTGTCCAAACTTCCCTCTTTAGGTGGTTATTAGATCTTCACATTCGTGAACATCAGAAAACCCATTGATTTCAAAGGCCCAGATGGTTATTATTACAGCAAATCATTTGTTGAGGTGAGAGAAAATGAGAACTATGTTGCTGCACCACTAAATCCATGGCTGGGAACTGCTGAAACCAAACAAAAAGAATTCACGGTGGCCAGATAGGTCTATTTTCTGCTGACTGTCTCTGGGGACTCAAACAGAATCCATTTGTTTGAATGTTTGATTTTCAGTTTCACTCGTGTAGGGTACTTGTCCACACACCTTCGGCTTGTAGTTTGTCTGTGTCCTTCTATCTCAAGTGAGTCTCCTGTAAGTAAGCACGTAGGTGTCTTGAGTTTTCATCCCTTCTTTCAACCGAGTGTCTTTTGTTTGCAGCACTCACTGCCTGACCTTTTATTCTGATGATTCTGAGCTGTGCACTTATTGCACTTAAAGAATTTTTTTTTTATCATTAATCTACAATCACGTGAAGAACATTATGTTTACTATGCTCTCCCCTTCACCATGTCGCCCCGAAAAATCTCTTCTGTCACTGTCGATCAGCGTAGTTGGATGCTGTAGACCCCTTCACGATGTCCCCACCCACAAACCACATTATAGTCGCTGTCCATCAGTGAGTAGTATGACGCTTTATGATCTCTACTAGTCTTCTCTGTGTTGTACAGTACTCCCCATGCACACCGGACCCCACGCATTATACATGCTAATCCTAAGGCCCCCATTCTTTCTCCCCACACTTATCCCTTCCTTCAGACTCACCCTGCCGAGTCCATTTCCCTTTCGTAACTTTTCAGCAACTCTCGGATTCTGTGTGTCTGCTGCTATTTTTTTCCTTCAGTTTTTTTTGTTGTTATAGTCCACACATGAGTGAAATCACTTGGTACTTCTCTTTCTAAGCATGACCTATTTCTCTGAACATACTACCGTCTAGCTCCATCCACGTAATTGCAAATGGTAGTATTTGTTATCTCCTTAAGGCTGCTTACTGCACTTTTTAAACTGGATTTCATTCTTCCTTTTTGTTTGTACTTTAGCTATGTTATTCACCATTCAACTCCTGGTTATGAACAATAGCTTTGTGTCAATTGATGTGTATCTGTATGTATCTATCTAACGGTCTGTCTGTCTATCTATGTATCTATGTATATATGTATCTATCTATCTATCTATCTGCCTATCATCTATCTATGATGTCTATCATCTAATAATCTACGTACCTCTCTATCTATCTTTCATCTGTCGTCTGTGTACCTATCTATCAATGAATCAATCATCTTTTTGTCTGCCCATCTATCCTTCTGTACAGAACAGTTAGCAACATAGCCTATGTCTCTTCCCTACATTATGCTTCCAGAAATCTTGCAAGGTAACTAAGCCATAAGGAGAGCACTGTGTTCACCAATACACATTCAGGTAGGGTCAGCCGCGTGTGCTTACAAAACCAGCAAATGGAGGTGAAAGGACTTGAAACCGTATCTCTGTCCTCTGTCCTCTTATACTTCCTGATCGCTTGGTGACTTTATTTAACCACATTCAGGGAGTAAGTGATCCCTGAAGACAACAAGTATCCTTCGTCTGGGCCTATTGTCGAAAGAAAAGTGTACTTGTTTCTTTGCACACCTCCATGTTTGAGGGACAACGGCAAGATCACTGCTGATTGGTGGAGCCACAAATATAAAGGAACACCTATTTCTGGACAGGAGCAGTTGAGAACAAAGAGTGTGTTGTGGAGTGAAGTGTTTATTTGAGGGTCCAACCTTCCTTCTTTAGGTGGTTATTCCTTCTTTACATTCGTGAACATCATAAAAAGCAATGATTTTAAAAGCCCAGACACATATTATTACAGCAATTCATTTCTTGAGGTGAGAGGAAATGAGAAGGAAGTTACTGCACCACTAAATCTATGCCTAAGCACTGCTGAAACCAAACAAAAAGAATTCACGGTGGCTAGGTAGGACTATTTTCTACTGACTCCCTCTGGGGACTCAAACAGACTCCATTAGTTTGTTTGTTTCTCAGTTTCACTTGTATAGGGTACCTGTCCCCGCCCCTTCAGCTTTTAGTTTGTCTGTGTCCTTGAATCTCATGTGAGTCTCCAGAAAGGGAGCATGGAGTTGGTCTTGAGTTTTCATCAGTTCTTCTAACCCTGTGTCTTTTGATTGGAGCACTCAAAGCCTGTACTTTTATTCTGATATTTGAGAGCTGTGCTCTTAATGCAATTTGAAATTTTTTTTGTTCTCATTAATATACAATCACATGCAGAACATTATGTTTTCTAGTCTATCCCCTTCACCAAGTACCCCCCAAATCCCAGTTACAGTCTCTGTCCTTCAGCATGTACTAGGATGCTGTAGAATCACTACATGTCTTCTCTGTGTTGTACAGCCCTTCCCATGAGACCCCACAATACCAATTATACATGCTAATCCTAATGACCGCATTCTTTTTCCCCGCCCTTATTACCCCCTTCCCACAAACCCTACCCAGTCCCTTTCTCTTTGGTAACTGTTAGTCCACTCTCTGTTTCTGTAAGTCTGCTGCTGTCTTTTCCTTCAGTTTTTCTTTGTTATCATACCCCACACATGACTGAAATCATTTGGTACATGTACTTCTCAGTTGGCCTATTTGACTGAGCATAATACCCTCTAGCTCCATCCACGTTATTGCAAATGATAGGATTTGTTTTCTTCTTATGGCTGCTTATGGCACTTTTTAAACTGGATTTCATTTTTCTTTTTTGTTTGTAGTTTCGCTATGTGCTTTCACCATTGCTCTCCTGGTTATGAGCAGTAGCTTTGTGTTAATCGATATGTACCTATATCTATCTATCTGTCTGTCTATCTATTTATCAATCAATCAATCAATCATCCTTTTGTCTTCAAATCTGTCCTTTTGTACAGAACAGTTAACCATATATCCTATATCACTTTTCTACACTATGCTTCCAAAAATCCTGCAAAGTATCTAGGCTGTAGAGAGAGCACTGCGTTCACCGAGACACTTGCAGTTCGAGTCGGCCGCGTGTACCTACAAAACCAGGAAATGGTTTTGCCGGGACTTGAACCCGTGTCTCTATCCTCTGTCCTCCTTCATCTCCTTCTAAATGGCTGTCTGTATTTCGCCACATTCATTGACTCAGTGCTCCCTGAAGACCACAAGTATCATTCCTCTGGGCCTGTTGTCGACAGAAAAGTAAACTTGTTGCTTTGCTCACCACCATGTTTGAAGGACATCAGCGTGATCACCGCCGATAGGACGGAGGGTCAAATAAAAAGGAACACCAATTTCTAGACAGGAGCAGTTGGGAGCTAAGATTGTATTGTGGAGTGACGTGTTTATTTGAGTGTCCAAACTTCCCTCTTTAGGTGGTTATTAGATCTTCACATTCGTGAACATCAGAAAACCCATTGATTTCAAAGGCCCAGATGGTTATTATTACAGCAAATCAGTTGTTGAGGTGAGAGAAAATGAGAACTATGTTGCTGAACCACTAAATCCATGGCTGGGAACTGCTGAAACCAAACAAAAAGAATTCACGGAGGCCAGATAGGTCTATTTTCTGCTGACTGTCTCTGGGGACTCAAACAGAATCCATTTGTTTGAATGTTTGATTTTCAGTTTCACTCGTGTAGGGTACTTGTCCACACACCTTCGGCTTGTAGTTTGTCTGTGTCCTTCTATCTCAAGTGAGTCTCCTGTAAGTAAGCACGTAGGTGTCTTGAGTTTTCATCCCTTCTTTCAACCGAGTGTCTTTTGTTTGCAGCACTCACTGCCTGACCTTTTATTCTGATGATTCTGAGCTGTGCACTTATTGCACTTAAAGAATTTTTTTTTATCATTAATCTACAATCACGTGAAGAACATTATGTTTACTATGCTCTCCCCTTCACCATGTCGCCCCGAAAAATCTCTTCTGTCACTGTCGATCAGCGTAGTTGGATGCTGTAGACCCCTTCACGATGTCCCCACCCACAAACCACATTATAGTCGCTGTCCATCAGTGAGTAGTATGACGCTTTATGATCTCTACTAGTCTTCTCTGTGTTGTACAGTACTCCCCATGCACACCGGACCCCACGCATTATACATGCTAATCCTAAGGCCCCCATTCTTTCTCCCCACACTTATCCCTTCCTTCAGACTCACCCTGCCGAGTCCATTTCCCTTTCGTAACTTTTCAGCAACTCTCGGATTCTGTGTGTCTGCTGCTATTTTTTTCCTTCAGTTTTTTTTGTTGTTATAGTCCACGCATGAGTGAAATCACTTGGTACTTCTCTTTCTAAGCATGACCTATTTCTCTGAACATACTACCGTCTAGCTCCATCCACGTAATTGCAAATGGTAGTATTTGTTATCTCCTTAAGGCTGCTTACTGCACTTTTTAAACTGGATTTCATTCTTCCTTTTTGTTTGTACTTTAGCTATGTTATTCACCATTCAACTCCTGGTTATGAACAATAGCTTTGTGTCAATTGATGTGTATCTGTATGTATCTATCTAACGGTCTGTCTGTCTATCTATGTATCTATGTATATATGTATCTATCTATCTATCTATCTGCCTATCATCTATCTATGATGTCTATCATCTAATAATCTACGTACCTCTCTATCTATCTTTCATCTGTCGTCTGTGTACCTATCTATCAATGAATCAATCATCTTTTTGTCTGCCCATCTATCCTTCTGTACAGAACAGTTAGCAACATAGCCTATGTCTCTTCCCTACATTATGCTTCCAGAAATCTTGCAAGGTAACTAAGCCATAAGGAGAGCACTGTGTTCACCAATACACATTCAGGTAGGGTCAGCCGCGTGTGCTTACAAAACCAGCAAATGGAGGTGAAAGGACTTGAAACCGTATCTCTGTCCTCTGTCCTCTTATACTTCCTGATCGCTTGGTGACTTTATTTAACCACATTCAGGGAGTAAGTGATCCCTGAAGACAACAAGTATCCTTCGTCTGGGCCTATTGTCGAAAGAAAAGTGTACTTGTTTCTTTGCACACCTCCATGTTTGAGGGACAACGGCAAGATCACTGCTGATTGGTGGAGCCACAAATATAAAGGAACACCTATTTCTGGACAGGAGCAGTTGGGAACAAAGAGTGTGTTGTGGAGTGAAGTGTTTATTTGAGGGTCCAACCTTCCTTCTTTAGGTGGTTATTCCTTCTTTACATTCGTGAACATCATAAAAAGCAATGATTTTAAAAGCCCAGACACATATTATTACAGCAATTCATTTCTTGAGGTGAGAGGAAATGAGAAGGAAGTTACTGCACCACTAAATCTATGCCTAAGCACTGCTGAAACCAAACAAAAAGAATTCACGGTGGCTAGGTAGGACTATTTTCTACTGACTCCCTCTGGGGACTCAAACAGACTCCATTAGTTTGTTTGTTTCTCAGTTTCACTTGTATAGGGTACCTGTCCCCGCCCCTTCAGCTTTTAGTTTGTCTGTGTCCTTGAATCTCATGTGAGTCTCCAGAAAGGGAGCATGGAGTTGGTCTTGAGTTTTCATCAGTTCTTCTAACCCTGTGTCTTTTGATTGGAGCACTCAAAGCCTGTACTTTTATTCTGATATTTGAGAGCTGTGCTCTTAATGCAATTTGAAATTTTTTTTGTTCTCATTAATATACAATCACATGCAGAACATTATGTTTTCTAGTCTATCCCCTTCACCAAGTACCCCCCAAATCCCAGTTACAGTCTCTGTCCTTCAGCATGTACTAGGATGCTGTAGAATCACTACATGTCTTCTCTGTGTTGTACAGCCCTTCCCATGAGACCCCACAATACCAATTATACATGCTAATCCTAATGACCGCATTCTTTTTCCCCGCCCTTATTACCCCCTTCCCACAAACCCTACCCAGTCCCTTTCTCTTTGGTAACTGTTAGTCCACTCTCTGTTTCTGTAAGTCTGCTGCTGTCTTTTCCTTCAGTTTTTCTTTGTTATCATACCCCACACATGACTGAAATCATTTGGTACATGTACTTCTCAGTTGGCCTATTTGACTGAGCATAATACCCTCTAGCTCCATCCACGTTATTGCAAATGATAGGATTTGTTTTCTTCTTATGGCTGCTTATGGCACTTTTTAAACTGGATTTCATTTTTCTTTTTTGTTTGTAGTTTCGCTATGTGCTTTCACCATTGCTCTCCTGGTTATGAGCAGTAGCTTTGTGTTAATCGATATGTACCTATATCTATCTATCTGTCTGTCTATCTATTTATCAATCAATCAATCAATCATCCTTTTGTCTTCAAATCTGTCCTTTTGTACAGAACAGTTAACCATATATCCTATATCACTTTTCTACACTATGCTTCCAAAAATCCTGCAAAGTGTCTAGGCTGTAGAGAGAGCACTGGGTTCACCGTGACACTTGCAGTTCGAGTCGGCCGCGTGTACCTACAAAACCAGGAAATGGTTTTGCCGGGACTTGAACCCGTGTCTCTATCCTCTGTCCTCCTTCATCTCCTTCTAAATGGCTGTCTGTATTTCGCCACATTCATTGACTCAGTGCTCCCTGAAGACCACAAGTATCATTCCTCTGGGCCTGTTGTCGACAGAAAAGTAAACTTGTTGCTTTGCTCACCACCATGTTTGAAGGACATCAGCGTGATCACCGCCGATAGGACGGAGGGTCAAATAAAAAGGAACACCAATTTCTAGACAGGAGCAGTTGGGAGCTAAGATTGTATTGTGGAGTGACGTGTTTATTTGAGTGTCCAAACTTCCCTCTTTAGGTGGTTATTAGATCTTCACATTCGTGAACATCAGAAAACCCATTGATTTCAAAGGCCCAGATGGTTATTATTACAGCAAATCAGTTGTTGAGGTGAGAGAAAATGAGAACTATGTTGCTGCACCACTAAATCCATGGCTGGGAACTGCTGAAACCAAACAAAAAGAATTCACGGTGGCCAGATAGGTCTATTTTCTGCTGACTGTCTCTGGGGACTCAAACAGAATCCATTTGTTTGAATGTTTGATTTTCAGTTTCACTCGTGTAGGGTACTTGTCCACACACCTTCGGCTTGTAGTTTGTCTGTGTCCTTCTATCTCAAGTGAGTCTCCTGTAAGTAAGCACGTAGGTGTCTTGAGTTTTCATCCCTTCTTTCAACCGAGTGTCTTTTGTTTGCAGCACTCACTGCCTGACCTTTTATTCTGATGATTCTGAGCTGTGCACTTATTGCACTTAAAGAATTTTTTTTTTATCATTAATCTACAATCACGTGAAGAACATTATGTTTACTATGCTCTCCCCTTCACCATGTCGCCCCGAAAAATCTCTTCTGTCACTGTCGATCAGCGTAGTTGGATGCTGTAGACCCCTTCACGATGTCCCCACCCACAAACCACATTATAGTCGCTGTCCATCAGTGAGTAGTATGACGCTTTATGATCTCTACTAGTCTTCTCTGTGTTGTACAGTACTCCCCATGCACACCGGACCCCACGCATTATACATGCTAATCCTAAGGCCCCCATTCTTTCTCCCCACACTTATCCCTTCCTTCAGACTCACCCTGCCGAGTCCATTTCCCTTTCGTAACTTTTCAGCAACTCTCGGATTCTGTGTGTCTGCTGCTATTTTTTTCCTTCAGTTTTTTTTGTTGTTATAGTCCACACATGAGTGAAATCACTTGGTACTTCTCTTTCTAAGCATGACCTATTTCTCTGAACATACTACCGTCTAGCTCCATCCACGTAATTGCAAATGGTAGTATTTGTTATCTCCTTAAGGCTGCTTACTGCACTTTTTAAACTGGATTTCATTCTTCCTTTTTGTTTGTACTTTAGCTATGTTATTCACCATTCAACTCCTGGTTATGAACAATAGCTTTGTGTCAATTGATGTGTATCTGTATGTATCTATCTAACGGTCTGTCTGTCTATCTATGTATCTATGTATATATGTATCTATCTATCTATCTATCTGCCTATCATCTATCTATGATGTCTATCATCTAATAATCTACGTACCTCTCTATCTATCTTTCATCTGTCGTCTGTGTACCTATCTATCAATGAATCAATCATCTTTTTGTCTGCCCATCTATCCTTCTGTACAGAACAGTTAGCAACATAGCCTATGTCTCTTCCCTACATTATGCTTCCAGAAATCTTGCAAGGTAACTAAGCCATAAGGAGAGCACTGTGTTCACCAATACACATTCAGGTAGGGTCAGCCGCGTGTGCTTACAAAACCAGTAAATGGAGGTGAAAGGACTTGAAACCGTATCTCTGTCCTCTGTCCTCTTATACTTCCTGATCGCTTGGTGACTTTATTTAACCACATTCAGGGAGTAAGTGATCCCTGAAGACAACAAGTATCCTTCGTCTGGGCCTATTGTCGAAAGAAAAGTGTACTTGTTTCTTTGCACACCTCCATGTTTGAGGGACAACGGCAAGATCACTGCTGATTGGTGGAGCCACAAATATAAAGGAACACCTATTTCTGGACAGGAGCAGTTGGGAACAAAGAGTGTGTTGTGGAGTGAAGTGTTTATTTGAGGGTCCAACCTTCCTTCTTTAGGTGGTTATTCCTTCTTTACATTCGTGAACATCATAAAAAGCAATGATTTTAAAAGCCCAGACACATATTATTACAGCAATTCATTTCTTGAGGTGAGAGGAAATGAGAAGGAAGTTACTGCACCACTAAATCTATGCCTAAGCACTGCTGAAACCAAACAAAAAGAATTCACGGTGGCTAGGTAGGACTATTTTCTACTGACTCCCTCTGGGGACTCAAACAGACTCCATTAGTTTGTTTGTTTCTCAGTTTCACTTGTATAGGGTACCTGTCCCCGCCCCTTCAGCTTTTAGTTTGTCTGTGTCCTTGAATCTCATGTGAGTCTCCAGAAAGGGAGCATGGAGTTGGTCTTGAGTTTTCATCAGTTCTTCTAACCCTGTGTCTTTTGATTGGAGCACTCAAAGCCTGTACTTTTATTCTGATATTTGAGAGCTGTGCTCTTAATGCAATTTGAAATTTTTTTTGTTCTCATTAATATACAATCACATGCAGAACATTATGTTTTCTAGTCTATCCCCTTCACCAAGTACCCCCCAAATCCCAGTTACAGTCTCTGTCCTTCAGCATGTACTAGGATGCTGTAGAATCACTACATGTCTTCTCTGTGTTTTACAGCCCTTCCCATGAGACCTCACAATACCAATTATACATGCTAATCCTAATGACCGCATTCTTTTTCCCCGCCCTTATTACCCCCTTCCCACAAACCCTACCCAGTCCCTTTCTCTTTGGTAACTGTTAGTCCACTCTCTGTTTCTGTAAGTCTGCTGCTGTCTTTTCCTTCAGTTTTTCTTTGTTATCATACCCCACACATGACTGAAATCATTTGGTACATGTACTTCTCAGTTGGCCTATTTGACTGAGCATAATACCCTCTAGCTCCATCCACGTTATTGCAAATGATAGGATTTGTTTTCTTCTTATGGCTGCTTATGGCACTTTTTAAACTGGATTTCATTTTTCTTTTTTGTTTGTAGTTTAGCTATGTGCTTTCACCATTGCTCTCCTGGTTATGAGCAGTAGCTTTGTGTTAATCGATATGTACCTATATCTATCTATCTGTCTGTCTATCTATTTATCAATCAATCAATCAATCATCCTTTTGTCTTCAAATCTGTCCTTTTGTACAGAACAGTTAACCATATATCCTATATCACTTTTCTACACTATGCTTCCAAAAGTCCTGCAAAGTGTGTAGGCTGTAGAGAGAGCACTGGGTTCACCGAGACACTTGCAGTTCGAGTCGGCCGCGTGTACCTACAAAACCAGGAAATGGTTTTGCCGGGACTTGAACCCGTGTCTCTATCCTCTGTCCTCCTTCATCTCCTTCTAAATGGCTGTCTGTATTTCGCCACATTCATTGACTCAGTGCTCCCTGAAGACCACAAGTATCATTCCTCTGGGCCTGTTGTCGATAGAAAAGTAAACTTGTTGCTTTGCTCACCACCATGTTTGAAGGACATCAGCGTGATCACCGCCGATAGGACGGAGGGTCAAATAAAAAGGAACACCAATTTCTAGACAGGAGCAGTTGGGAGCTAAGATTGTATTGTGGAGTGACGTGTTTATTTGAGTGTCCAAACTTCCCTCTTTAGGTGGTTATTAGATCTTCACATTCGTGAACATCAGAAAACCCATTGATTTCAAAGGCCCAGATGGTTATTATTACAGCAAATCAGTTGTTGAGGTGAGAGAAAATGAGAACTATGTTGCTGCACCACTAAATCCATGGCTGGGAACTGCTGAAACCAAACAAAAAGAATTCACGGTGGCCAGATAGGTCTATTTTCTGCTGACTGTCTCTGGGGACTCAAACAGAATCCATTTGTTTGAATGTTTGATTTTCAGTTTCACTCGTGTAGGGTACTTGTCCACACACCTTCGGCTTGTAGTTTGTCTGTGTCCTTCTATCTCAAGTGAGTCTCCTGTAAGTAAGCACGTAGGTGTCTTGAGTTTTCATCCCTTCTTTCAACCGAGTGTCTTTTGTTTGCAGCACTCACTGCCTGACCTTTTATTCTGATGATTCTGAGCTGTGCACTTATTGCACTTAAAGAATTTTTTTTTATCATTAATCTACAATCACGTGAAGAACATTATGTTTACTATGCTCTCCCCTTCACCATGTCGCCCCGAAAAATCTCTTCTGTCACTGTCGATCAGCGTAGTTGGATGCTGTAGACCCCTTCACGATGTCCCCACCCACAAACCACATTATAGTCGCTGTCCATCAGTGAGTAGTATGACGCTTTATGATCTCTACTAGTCTTCTCTGTGTTGTACAGTACTCCCCATGCACACCGGACCCCACGCATTATACATGCTAATCCTAAGGCCCCCATTCTTTCTCCCCACACTTATCCCTTCCTTCAGACTCACCCTGCCGAGTCCATTTCCCTTTCGTAACTTTTCAGCAACTCTCGGATTCTGTGTGTCTGCTGCTATTTTTTTCCTTCAGTTTTTTTTGTTGTTATAGTCCACACATGAGTGAAATCACTTGGTACTTCTCTTTCTAAGCATGACCTATTTCTCTGAACATACTACCGTCTAGCTCCATCCACGTAATTGCAAATGGTAGTATTTGTTATCTCCTTAAGGCTGCTTACTGCACTTTTTAAACTGGATTTCATTCTTCCTTTTTGTTTGTACTTTAGCTATGTTATTCACCATTCAACTCCTGGTTATGAACAATAGCTTTGTGTCAATTGATGTGTATCTGTATGTATCTATCTAACGGTCTGTCTGTCTATCTATGTATCTATGTATATATGTATCTATCTATCTATCTATCTGCCTATCATCTATCTATGATGTCTATCATCTAATAATCTACGTACCTCTCTATCTATCTTTCATCTGTCGTCTGTGTACCTATCTATCAATGAATCAATCATCTTTTTGTCTGCCCATCTATCCTTCTGTACAGAACAGTTAGCAACATAGCCTATGTCTCTTCCCTACATTATGCTTCCAGAAATCTTGCAAGGTAACTAAGCCATAAGGAGAGCACTGTGTTCACCAATACACATTCAGGTAGGGTCAGCCGCGTGTGCTTACAAAACCAGCAAATGGAGGTGAAAGGACTTGAAACCGTATCTCTGTCCTCTGTCCTCTTATACTTCCTGATCGCTTGGTGACTTTATTTAACCACATTCAGGGAGTAAGTGATCCCTGAAGACAACAAGTATCCTTCGTCTGGGCCTATTGTCAAAAGAAAAGTGTACTTGTTTCTTTGCACACCTCCATGTTTGAGGGACAACGGCAAGATCACTGCTGATTGGTGGAGCCACAAATATAAAGGAACACCTATTTCTGGACAGGAGCAGTTGGGAACAAAGAGTGTGTTGTGGAGTGAAGTGTTTATTTGAGGGTCCAACCTTCCTTCTTTAGGTGGTTATTCCTTCTTTACATTCGTGAACATCATAAAAAGCAATGATTTTAAAAGCCCAGACACATATTATTACAGCAATTCATTTCTTGAGGTGAGAGGAAATGAGAAGGAAGTTACTGCACCACTAAATCTATGCCTAAGCACTGCTGAAACCAAACAAAAAGAATTCACGGTGGCTAGGTAGGACTATTTTCTACTGACTCCCTCTGGGGACTCAAACAGAGTCCATTAGTTTGTTTGTTTCTCAGTTTCACTTGTATAGGGTACCTGTCCCCGCCCCTTCAGCTTTTAGTTTGTCTGTGTCCTTGAATCTCATGTGAGTCTCCAGAAAGGGAGCATGGAGTTGGTCTTGAGTTTTCATCAGTTCTTCTAACCCTGTGTCTTTTGATTGGAGCACTCAAAGCCTGTACTTTTATTCTGATATTTGAGAGCTGTGCTCTTAATGCAATTTGAAATTTTTTTTGTTCTCATTAATATACAATCACATGCAGAACATTATGTTTTCTAGTCTATCCCCTTCACCAAGTACCCCCCAAATCCCAGTTACAGTCTCTGTCCTTCAGCATGTACTAGGATGCTGTAGAATCACTACATGTCTTCTCTGTGTTGTACAGCCCTTCCCATGAGACCCCACAATACCAATTATACATGCTAATCCTAATGACCGCATTCTTTTTCCCCGCCCTTATTACCCCCTTCCCACAAACCCTACCCAGTCCCTTTCTCTTTGGTAACTGTTAGTCCACTCTCTGTTTCTGTAAGTCTGCTGCTGTCTTTTCCTTCAGTTTTTCTTTGTTATCATACCCCACACATGACTGAAATCATTTGGTACATGTACTTCTCAGTTGGCCTATTTGACTGAGCATAATACCCTCTAGCTCCATCCACGTTATTGCAAATGATAGGATTTGTTTTCTTCTTATGGCTGCTTATGGCACTTTTTAAACTGGATTTCATTTTTCTTTTTTGTTTGTAGTTTCGCTATGTGCTTTCACCATTGCTCTCCTGGTTATGAGCAGTAGCTTTGTGTTAATCGATATGTACCTATATCTATCTATCTGTCTGTCTATCTATTTATCAATCAATCAATCAATCATCCTTTTGTCTTCAAATCTGTCCTTTTGTACAGAACAGTTAACCATATATCCTATATCACTTTTCTACACTATGCTTCCAAAAATCCTGCAAAGTATCTAGGCTGTAGAGAGAGCACTGGGTTCACCGAGACACTTGCAGTTCGAGTCGGCCGCGTGTACCTACAAAACCAGGAAATGGTTTTGCCGGGACTTGAACCCGTGTCTCTATCCTCTGTCCTCCTTCATCTCCTTCTAAATGGCTGTCTGTATTTCGCCACATTCATTGACTCAGTGCTCCCTGAAGACCACAAGTATCATTCCTCTGGGCCTGTTGTCGACAGAAAAGTAAACTTGTTGCTTTGCTCACCACCATGTTTGAAGGACATCAGCGTGATCACCGCCGATAGGACGGAGGGTCAAATAAAAAGGAACACCAATTTCTAGACAGGAGCAGTTGGGAGCTAAGATTGTATTGTGGAGTGACGTGTTTATTTGAGTGTCCAAACTTCCCTCTTTAGGTGGTTATTAGATCTTCACATTCGTGAACATCAGAAAACCCATTGATTTCAAAGGCCCAGATGGTTATTATTACAGCAAATCAGTTGTTGAGGTGAGAGAAAATGAGAACTATGTTGCTGCACCACTAAATCCATGGCTGGGAACTGCTGAAACCAAACAAAAAGAATTCACGGAGGCCAGATAGGTCTATTTTCTGCTGACTGTCTCTGGGGACTCAAACAGAATCCATTTGTTTGAATGTTTGATTTTCAGTTTCACTCGTGTAGGGTACTTGTCCACACACCTTCGGCTTGTAGTTTGTCTGTGTCCTTCTATCTCAAGTGAGTCTCCTGTAAGTAAGCACGTAGGTGTCTTGAGTTTTCATCCCTTCTTTCAACCGAGTGTCTTTTGTTTGCAGCACTCACTGCCTGACCTTTTATTCTGATGATTCTGAGCTGTGCACTTATTGCACTTAAAGAATTTTTTTTTATCATTAATCTACAATCACGTGAAGAACATTATGTTTACTATGCTCTCCCCTTCACCATGTCGCCCCGAAAAATCTCTTCTGTCACTGTCGATCAGCGTAGTTGGATGCTGTAGACCCCTTCACGATGTCCCCACCCACAAACCACATTATAGTCGCTGTCCATCAGTGAGTAGTATGACGCTTTATGATCTCTACTAGTCTTCTCTGTGTTGTACAGTACTCCCCATGCACACCGGACCCCACGCATTATACATGCTAATCCTAAGGCCCCCATTCTTTCTCCCCACACTTATCCCTTCCTTCAGACTCACCCTGCCGAGTCCATTTCCCTTTCGTAACTTTTCAGCAACTCTCGGATTCTGTGTGTCTGCTGCTATTTTTTTCCTTCAGTTTTTTTTGTTGTTATAGTCCACGCATGAGTGAAATCACTTGGTACTTCTCTTTCTAAGCATGACCTATTTCTCTGAACATACTACCGTCTAGCTCCATCCACGTAATTGCAAATGGTAGTATTTGTTATCTCCTTAAGGCTGCTTACTGCACTTTTTAAACTGGATTTCATTCTTCCTTTTTGTTTGTACTTTAGCTATGTTATTCACCATTCAACTCCTGGTTATGAACAATAGCTTTGTGTCAATTGATGTGTATCTGTATGTATCTATCTAACGGTCTGTCTGTCTATCTATGTATCTATGTATATATGTATCTATCTATCTATCTATCTGCCTATCATCTATCTATGATGTCTATCATCTAATAATCTACGTACCTCTCTATCTATCTTTCATCTGTCGTCTGTGTACCTATCTATCAATGAATCAATCATCTTTTTGTCTGCCCATCTATCCTTCTGTACAGAACAGTTAGCAACATAGCCTATGTCTCTTCCCTACATTATGCTTCCAGAAATCTTGCAAGGTAACTAAGCCATAAGGAGAGCACTGTGTTCACCAATACACATTCAGGTAGGGTCAGCCGCGTGTGCTTACAAAACCAGCAAATGGAGGTGAAAGGACTTGAAACCGTATCTCTGTCCTCTGTCCTCTTATACTTCCTGATCGCTTGGTGACTTTATTTAACCACATTCAGGGAGTAAGTGATCCCTGAAGACAACAAGTATCCTTCGTCTGGGCCTATTGTCGAAAGAAAAGTGTACTTGTTTCTTTGCACACCTCCATGTTTGAGGGACAACGGCAAGATCACTGCTGATTGGTGGAGCCACAAATATAAAGGAACACCTATTTCTGGACAGGAGCAGTTGGGAACAAAGAGTGTGTTGTGGAGTGAAGTGTTTATTTGAGGGTCCAACCTTCCTTCTTTAGGTGGTTATTCCTTCTTTACATTCGTGAACATCATAAAAAGCAATGATTTTAAAAGCCCAGACACATATTATTACAGCAATTCATTTCTTGAGGTGAGAGGAAATGAGAAGGAAGTTACTGCACCACTAAATCTATGCCTAAGCACTGCTGAAACCAAACAAAAAGAATTCACGGTGGCTAGGTAGGACTATTTTCTACTGACTCCCTCTGGGGACTCAAACAGACTCCATTAGTTTGTTTGTTTCTCAGTTTCACTTGTATAGGGTACCTGTCCCCGCCCCTTCAGCTTTTAGTTTGTCTGTGTCCTTGAATCTCATGTGAGTCTCCAGAAAGGGAGCATGGAGTTGGTCTTGAGTTTTCATCAGTTCTTCTAACCCTGTGTCTTTTGATTGGAGCACTCAAAGCCTGTACTTTTATTCTGATATTTGAGAGCTGTGCTCTTAATGCAATTTGAAATTTTTTTTGTTCTCATTAATATACAATCACATGCAGAACATTATGTTTTCTAGTCTATCCCCTTCACCAAGTACCCCCCAAATCCCAGTTACAGTCTCTGTCCTTCAGCATGTACTAGGATGCTGTAGAATCACTACATGTCTTCTCTGTGTTGTACAGCCCTTCCCATGAGACCCCACAATACCAATTATACATGCTAATCCTAATGACCGCATTCTTTTTCCCCGCCCTTATTACCCCCTTCCCACAAACCCTACCCAGTCCCTTTCTCTTTGGTAACTGTTAGTCCACTCTCTGTTTCTGTAAGTCTGCTGCTGTCTTTTCCTTCAGTTTTTCTTTGTTATCATACCCCACACATGACTGAAATCATTTGGTACATGTACTTCTCAGTTGGCCTATTTGACTGAGCATAATACCCTCTAGCTCCATCCACGTTATTGCAAATGATAGGATTTGTTTTCTTCTTATGGCTGCTTATGGCACTTTTTAAACTGGATTTCATTTTTCTTTTTTGTTTGTAGTTTCGCTATGTGCTTTCACCATTGCTCTCCTGGTTATGAGCAGTAGCTTTGTGTTAATCGATATGTACCTATATCTATCTATCTGTCTGTCTATCTATTTATCAATCAATCAATCAATCATCCTTTTGTCTTCAAATCTGTCCTTTTGTACAGAACAGTTAACCATATATCCTATATCACTTTTCTACACTATGCTTCCAAAAATCCTGCAAAGTGTCTAGGCTGTAGAGAGAGCACTGGGTTCACCGTGACACTTGCAGTTCGAGTCGGCCGCGTGTACCTACAAAACCAGGAAATGGTTTTGCCGGGACTTGAACCCGTGTCTCTATCCTCTGTCCTCCTTCATCTCCTTCTAAATGGCTGTCTGTATTTCGCCACATTCATTGACTCAGTGCTCCCTGAAGACCACAAGTATCATTCCTCTGGGCCTGTTGTCGACAGAAAAGTAAACTTGTTGCTTTGCTCACCACCATGTTTGAAGGACATCAGCGTGATCACCGCCGATAGGACGGAGGGTCAAATAAAAAGGAACACCAATTTCTAGACAGGAGCAGTTGGGAGCTAAGATTGTATTGTGGAGTGACGTGTTTATTTGAGTGTCCAAACTTCCCTCTTTAGGTGGTTATTAGATCTTCACATTCGTGAACATCAGAAAACCCATTGATTTCAAAGGCCCAGATGGTTATTATTACAGCAAATCAGTTGTTGAGGTGAGAGAAAATGAGAACTATGTTGCTGCACCACTAAATCCATGGCTGGGAACTGCTGAAACCAAACAAAAAGAATTCACGGAGGCCAGATAGGTCTATTTTCTGCTGACTGTCTCTGGGGACTCAAACAGAATCCATTTGTTTGAATGTTTGATTTTCAGTTTCACTCGTGTAGGGTACTTGTCCACACACCTTCGGCTTGTAGTTTGTCTGTGTCCTTCTATCTCAAGTGAGTCTCCTGTAAGTAAGCACGTAGGTGTCTTGAGTTTTCATCCCTTCTTTCAACCGAGTGTCTTTTGTTTGCAGCACTCACTGCCTGACCTTTTATTCTGATGATTCTGAGCTGTGCACTTATTGCACTTAAAGAATTTTTTTTTATCATTAATCTACAATCACGTGAAGAACATTATGTTTACTATGCTCTCCCCTTCACCATGTCGCCCCGAAAAATCTCTTCTGTCACTGTCGATCAGCGTAGTTGGATGCTGTAGACCCCTTCACGATGTCCCCACCCACAAACCACATTATAGTCGCTGTCCATCAGTGAGTAGTATGACGCTTTATGATCTCTACTAGTCTTCTCTGTGTTGTACAGTACTCCCCATGCACACCGGACCCCACGCATTATACATGCTAATCCTAAGGCCCCCATTCTTTCTCCCCACACTTATCCCTTCCTTCAGACTCACCCTGCCGAGTCCATTTCCCTTTCATAACTTTTCAGCAACTCTCGGATTCTGTGTGTCTGCTGCTATTTTTTTCCTTCAGTTTTTTTTGTTGTTATAGTCCACGCATGAGTGAAATCACTTGGTACTTCTCTTTCTAAGCATGACCTATTTCTCTGAACATACTACCGTCTAGCTCCATCCACGTAATTGCAAATGGTAGTATTTGTTATCTCCTTAAGGCTGCTTACTGCACTTTTTAAACTGGATTTCATTCTTCCTTTTTGTTTGTACTTTAGCTATGTTATTCACCATTCAACTCCTGGTTATGAACAATAGCTTTGTGTCAATTGATGTGTATCTGTATGTATCTATCTAACGGTCTGTCTGTCTATCTATGTATCTATGTATATATGTATCTATCTATCTATCTATCTGCCTATCATCTATCTATGATGTCTATCATCTAATAATCTACGTACCTCTCTATCTATCTTTCATCTGTCGTCTGTGTACCTATCTATCAATGAATCAATCATCTTTTTGTCTGCCCATCTATCCTTCTGTACAGAACAGTTAGCAACATAGCCTATGTCTCTTCCCTACATTATGCTTCCAGAAATCTTGCAAGGTAACTAAGCCATAAGGAGAGCACTGTGTTCACCAATACACATTCAGGTAGGGTCAGCCGCGTGTGCTTACAAAACCAGCAAATGGAGGTGAAAGGACTTGAAACCGTATCTCTGTCCTCTGTCCTCTTATACTTCCTGATCGCTTGGTGACTTTATTTAACCACATTCAGGGAGTAAGTGATCCCTGAAGACAACAAGTATCCTTCGTCTGGGCCTATTGTCGAAAGAAAAGTGTACTTGTTTCTTTGCACACCTCCATGTTTGAGGGACAACGGCAAGATCACTGCTGATTGGTGGAGCCACAAATATAAAGGAACACCTATTTCTGGACAGGAGCAGTTGGGAACAAAGAGTGTGTTGTGGAGTGAAGTGTTTATTTGAGGGTCCAACCTTCCTTCTTTAGGTGGTTATTCCTTCTTTACATTCGTGAACATCATAAAAAGCAATGATTTTAAAAGCCCAGACACATATTATTACAGCAATTCATTTCTTGAGGTGAGAGGAAATGAGAAGGAAGTTACTGCACCACTAAATCTATGCCTAAGCACTGCTGAAACCAAACAAAAAGAATTCACGGTGGCTAGGTAGGACTATTTTCTACTGACTCCCTCTGGGGACTCAAACAGACTCCATTAGTTTGTTTGTTTCTCAGTTTCACTTGTATAGGGTACCTGTCCCCGCCCCTTCAGCTTTTAGTTTGTCTGTGTCCTTGAATCTCATGTGAGTCTCCAGAAAGGGAGCATGGAGTTGGTCTTGAGTTTTCATCAGTTCTTCTAACCCTGTGTCTTTTGATTGGAGCACTCAAAGCCTGTACTTTTATTCTGATATTTGAGAGCTGTGCTCTTAATGCAATTTGAAATTTTTTTTGTTCTCATTAATATACAATCACATGCAGAACATTATGTTTTCTAGTCTATCCCCTTCACCAAGTACCCCCCAAATCCCAGTTACAGTCTCTGTCCTTCAGCATGTACTAGGATGCTGTAGAATCACTACATGTCTTCTCTGTGTTGTACAGCCCTTCCCATGAGACCCCACAATACCAATTATACATGCTAATCCTAATGACCGCATTCTTTTTCCCCGCCCTTATTACCCCCTTCCCACAAACCCTACCCAGTCCCTTTCTCTTTGGTAACTGTTAGTCCACTCTCTGTTTCTGTAAGTCTGCTGCTGTCTTTTCCTTCAGTTTTTCTTTGTTATCATACCCCACACATGACTGAAATCATTTGGTACATGTACTTCTCAGTTGGCCTATTTGACTGAGCATAATACCCTCTAGCTCCATCCACGTTATTGCAAATGATAGGATTTGTTTTCTTCTTATGGCTGCTTATGGCACTTTTTAAACTGGATTTCATTTTTCTTTTTTGTTTGTAGTTTAGCTATGTGCTTTCACCATTGCTCTCCTGGTTATGAGCAGTAGCTTTGTGTTAATCGATATGTACCTATATCTATCTATCTGTCTGTCTATCTATTTATCAATCAATCAATCAATCATCCTTTTGTCTTCAAATCTGTCCTTTTGTACAGAACAGTTAACCATATATCCTATATCACTTTTCTACACTATGCTTCCAAAAATCCTGCAAAGTGTCTAGGCTGTAGAGAGAGCACTGGGTTCACCGTGACACTTGCAGTTCGAGTCGGCCGCGTGTACCTACAAAACCAGGAAATGGTTTTGCCGGGACTTGAACCCGTGTCTCTATCCTCTGTCCTCCTTCATCTCCTTCTAAATGGCTGTCTGTATTTCGCCACATTCATTGACTCAGTGCTCCCTGAAGACCACAAGTATCATTCCTCTGGGCCTGTTGACAACAGAAAAGTAAACTTGTTGCTTTGCTCACCACCATGTTTGAAGGACATCAGCGTGATCACCGCCGATAGGACGGAGGGTCAAATAAAAAGGAACACCAATTTCTAGACAGGAGCAGTTGGGAGCTAAGATTGTATTGTGGAGTGACGTGTTTATTTGAGTGTCCAAACTTCCCTCTTTAGGTGGTTATTAGATCTTCACATTCGTGAACATCAGAAAACCCATTGATTTCAAAGGCCCAGATGGTTATTATTACAGCAAATCAGTTGTTGAGGTGAGAGAAAATGAGAACTATGTTGCTGCACCACTAAATCCATGGCTGGGAACTGCTGAAACCAAACAAAAAGAATTCACGGTGGCCAGATAGGTCTATTTTCTGCTGACTGTCTCTGGGGACTCAAACAGAATCCATTTGTTTGAATGTTTGATTTTCAGTTTCACTCGTGTAGGGTACTTGTCCACACACCTTCGGCTTGTAGTTTGTCTGTGTCCTTCTATCTCAAGTGAGTCTCCTGTAAGTAAGCACGTAGGTGTCTTGAGTTTTCATCCCTTCTTTCAACCGAGTGTCTTTTGTTTGCAGCACTCACTGCCTGACCTTTAATTCTGATGATTCTGAGCTGTGCACTTATTGCACTTAAAGAATTTTTTTTTATCATTAATCTACAATCACGTGAAGAACATTATGTTTACTATGCTCTCCCCTTCACCATGTCGCCCCGAAAAATCTCTTCTGTCACTGTCGATCAGCGTAGTTGGATGCTGTAGACCCCTTCACGATGTCCCCACCCACAAACCACATTATAGTCGCTGTCCATCAGTGAGTAGTATGACGCTTTATGATCTCTACTAGTCTTCTCTGTGTTGTACAGTACTCCCCATGCACACCGGACCCCACGCATTATACATGCTAATCCTAAGGCCCCCATTCTTTCTCCCCACACTTATCCCTTCCTTCAGACTCACCCTGCCGAGTCCATTTCCCTTTCGTAACTTTTCAGCAACTCTCGGATTCTGTGTGTCTGCTGCTATTTTTTTCCTTCAGTTTTTTTTGTTGTTATAGTCCACACATGAGTGAAATCACTTGGTACTTCTCTTTCTAAGCATGACCTATTTCTCTGAACATACTACCGTCTAGCTCCATCCACGTAATTGCAAATGGTAGTATTTGTTATCTCCTTAAGGCTGCATACTGCACTTTTTAAACTGGATTTCATTCTTCCTTTTTGTTTGTACTTTAGCTATGTTATTCACCATTCAACTCCTGGTTATGAACAATAGCTTTGTGTCAATTGATGTGTATCTGTATGTATCTATCTAACGGTCTGTCTGTCTATCTATGTATCTATGTATATATGTATCTATCTATCTATCTATCTGCCTATCATCTATCTATGATGTCTATCATCTAATAATCTACGTACCTCTCTATCTGTCTTTCATCTGTCGTCTGTGTACCTATCTATCAATGAATCAATCATCTTTTTGTCTGCCCATCTATCCTTCTGTACAGAACAGTTAGCAACATAGCCTATGTCTCTTCCCTACATAATGCTTCCAGAAATCTTGCAAGGTAACTAAGCCATAAGGAGAGCACTGTGTTCACCAATACACATTCAGGTAGGGTCAGCCGCGTGTGCTTAAAAAACCAGTAAATGGAGGTGAAAGGACTTGAAACCGTATCTCTGTCCTCTGTCCTCTTATACTTCCTGATCGCTTGGTGACTTTATTTAACCACATTCAGGGAGTAAGTGATCCCTGAAGACACAAGTATCCTTCGTCTGGGCCTATTGTCGAAAGAAAAGTGTACTTGTTTCTTTGCACTCCTCCATGTTTGAGGGACAACGGCAAGATCACTGCTGATTGGTGGAGCCACAAATATAAAGGAACACCTATTTCTGGACAGGAGCAGTTGGGAACAAAGAGTGTGTTGTGGAGTGAAGTGTTTATTTGAGGGTCCAACCTTCCTTCTTTAGGTGGTTATTCCTTCTTTACATTCGTGAACATCATAAAAAGCAATGATTTTAAAAGCCCAGACACATATTATTACAGCAATTCATTTCTTGAGGTGAGAGGAAATGAGAAGGAAGTTACTGCACCACTAAATCTATGCCTAAGCACTGCTGAAACCAAACAAAAAGAATTCACGGTGGCTAGGTAGGACTATTTTCTACTGACTCCCTCTGGGGACTCAAACAGACTCCATTAGTTTGTTTGTTTCTCAGTTTCACTTGTATAGGGTACCTGTCCCCGCCCCTTCAGCTTTTAGTTTGTCTGTGTCCTTGAATCTCATGTGAGTCTCCAGAAAGGGAGCATGGAGTTGGTCTTGAGTTTTCATCAGTTCTTCTAACCCTGTGTCTTTTGATTGGAGCACTCAAAGCCTGTACTTTTATTCTGATATTTGAGAGCTGTGCTCTTAATGCAATTTGAAATTTTTTTTGTTCTCATTAATATACAATCACATGCAGAACATTATGTTTTCTAGTCTATCCTCTTCAATAAGTACCCCCCAAATCCCAGTTACAGTCTCTGTCCTTCAGCATGTACTAGGATGCTGTAGAATCACTACATGTCTTCTCTGTGTTGTACAGCCCTTCCCATGAGACCCCACAATACCAATTATACATGCTAATCCTAATGACCGCATTCTTTTTCCCCGCCCTTATTACCCCCTTCCCACAAACCCTACCCAGTCCCTTTCTCTTTGGTAACTGTTAGTCCACTCTCTGTTTCTGTAAGTCTGCTGCTGTCTTTTCCTTCAGTTTTTCTTTGTTATCATACCCCACACATGACTGAAATCATTTGGTACATGTACTTCTCAGTTGGCCTATTTGACTGAGCATAATACCCTCTAGCTCCATCCACGTTATTGCAAATGATAGGATTTGTTTACTTCTTATGGCTGCTTATGGCACTTTTTAAACTGGATTTCATTTTTCTTTTTTGTTTGTAGTTTAGCTATGTGCTTTCACCATTGCTCTCCTGGTTATGAGCAGTAGCTTTGTGTTAATCGATATGTACCTATATCTATCTATCTGTCTGTCTATCTATTTATCAATCAATCAATCAATCATCCTTTTGTCTTCAAATCTGTCCTTTTGTACAGAACAGTTAACCATATATCCTATATCACTTTTCTACACTATGCTTCCAAAAATCCTGCAAAGTGTCTAGGCTGTAGAGAGAGCACTGGGTTCACCGAGACACTTGCAGTTCGAGTCGGCCGCGTGTACCTACAAAACCAGGAAATGGTTTTGCCGGGACTTGAACCCGTGTCTCTATCCTCTGTCCTCCTTCATCTCCTTCTAAATGGCTGTCTGTATTTCGCCACATTCATTGACTCAGTGCTCCCTGAAGACCACAAGTATCATTCCTCTGGGCCTGTTGTCGACAGAAAAGTAAACTTGTTGCTTTGCTCACCACCATGTTTGAAGGACATCAGCGTGATCACCGCCGATAGGACGGAGGGTCAAATAAAAAGGAACACCAATTTCTAGACAGGAGCAGTTGGGAGCTAAGATTGTATTGTGGAGTGACGTGTTTATTTGAGTGTCCAAACTTCCCTCTTTAAGTGGTTATTAGATCTTCACATTCGTGAACATCAGAAAACCCATTGATTTCAAAGGCCCAGATGGTTATTATTACAGCAAATCAGTTGTTGAGGTGAGAGAAAATGAGAACTATGTTGCTGCACCACTAAATCCATGGCTGGGAACTGCTGAAACCAAACAAAAAGAATTCACGGTGGCCAGATAGGTCTATTTTCTGCTGACTGTCTCTGGGGACTCAAACAGAATCCATTTGTTTGAATGTTTGATTTTCAGTTTCACTCGTGTAGGGTACTTGTCCACACACCTTCGGCTTGTAGTTTGTCTGTGTCCTTCTATCTCAAGTGAGTCTCCTGTAAGTAAGCACGTAGGTGTCTTGAGTTTTCATCCCTTCTTTCAACCGAGTGTCTTTTGTTTGCAGCACTCACTGCCTGACCTTTTATTCTGATGATTCTGAGCTGTGCACTTATTGCACTTAAAGAATTTTTTTTTATCATTAATCTACAATCACGTGAAGAACATTATGTTTACTATGCTCTCCCCTTCACCATGTCGCCCCGAAAAATCTCTTCTGTCACTGTCGATCAGCGTAGTTGGATGCTGTAGACCCCTTCACGATGTCCCCACCCACAAACCACATTATAGTCGCTGTCCATCAGTGAGTAGTATGACGCTTTATGATCTCTACTAGTCTTCTCTGTGTTGTACAGTACTCCCCATGCACACCGGACCCCACGCATTATACATGCTAATCCTAAGGCCCCCATTCTTTCTCCCCACACTTATCCCTTCCTTCAGACTCACCCTGCCGAGTCCATTTCCCTTTCGTAACTTTTCAGCAACTCTCGGATTCTGTGTGTCTGCTGCTATTTTTTTCCTTCAGTTTTTTTTGTTGTTATAGTCCACACATGAGTGAAATCACTTGGTACTTCTCTTTCTAAGCATGACCTATTTCTCTGAACATACTACCGTCTAGCTCCATCCACGTAATTGCAAATGGTAGTATTTGTTATCTCCTTAAGGCTGCTTACTGCACTTTTTAAACTGGATTTCATTCTTCCTTTTTGTTTGTACTTTAGCTATGTTATTCACCATTCAACTCCTGGTTATGAACAATAGCTTTGTGTCAATTGATGTGTATCTGTATGTATCTATCTAACGGTCTGTCTGTCTATCTATGTATCTATGTATATATGTATCTATCTATCTATCTATCTGCCTATCATCTATCTATGATGTCTATCATCTAATAATCTACGTACCTCTCTATCTATCTTTCATCTGTCGTCTGTGTACCTATCTATCAATGAATCAATCATCTTTTTGTCTGCCCATCTATCCTTCTGTACAGAACAGTTAGCAACATAGCCTATGTCTCTTCCCTACATTATGCTTCCAGAAATCTTGCAAGGTAACTAAGCCATAAGGAGAGCACTGTGTTCACCAATACACATTCAGGTAGGGTCAGCCGCGTGTGCTTACAAAACCAGCAAATGGAGGTGAAAGGACTTGAAACCGTATCTCTGTCCTCTGTCCTCTTATACTTCCTGATCGCTTGGTGACTTTATTTAACCACATTCAGGGAGTAAGTGATCCCTGAAGACAACAAGTATCCTTCGTCTGGGCCTATTGTCGAAAGAAAAGTGTACTTGTTTCTTTGCACACCTCCATGTTTGAGGGACAACGGCAAGATCACTGCTGATTGGTGGAGCCACAAATATAAAGGAACACCTATTTCTGGACAGGAGCAGTTGGGAACAAAGAGTGTGTTGTGGAGTGAAGTGTTTATTTGAGGGTCCAACCTTCCTTCTTTAGGTGGTTATTCCTTCTTTACATTCGTGAACATCATAAAAAGCAATGATTTTAAAAGCCCAGACACATATTATTACAGCAATTCATTTCTTGAGGTGAGAGGAAATGAGAAGGAAGTTACTGCACCACTAAATCTATGCCTAAGCACTGCTGAAACCAAACAAAAAGAATTCACGGTGGCTAGGTAGGACTATTTTCTACTGACTCCCTCTGGGGACTCAAACAGACTCCATTAGTTTGTTTGTTTCTCAGTTTCACTTGTATAGGGTACCTGTCCCCGCCCCTTCAGCTTTTAGTTTGTCTGTGTCCTTGAATCTCATGTGAGTCTCCAGAAAGGGAGCATGGAGTTGGTCTTGAGTTTTCATCAGTTCTTCTAACCCTGTGTCTTTTGATTGGAGCACTCAAAGCCTGTACTTTTATTCTGATATTTGAGAGCTGTGCTCTTAATGCAATTTGAAATTTTTTTTGTTCTCATTAATATACAATCACATGCAGAACATTATGTTTTCTAGTCTATCCCCTTCACCAAGTACCCCCCAAATCCCAGTTACAGTCTCTGTCCTTCAGCATGTACTAGGATGCTGTAGAATCACTACATGTCTTCTCTGTGTTGTACAGCCCTTCCCATGAGACCCCACAATACCAATTATACATGCTAATCCTAATGACCGCATTCTTTTTCCCCGCCCTTATTACCCCCTTCCCACAAACCCTACCCAGTCCCTTTCTCTTTGGTAACTGTTAGTCCACTCTCTGTTTCTGTAAGTCTGCTGCTGTCTTTTCCTTCAGTTTTTCTTTGTTATCATACCCCACACATGACTGAAATCATTTGGTACATGTACTTCTCAGTTGGCCTATTTGACTGAGCATAATACCCTCTAGCTCCATCCACGTTATTGCAAATGATAGGATTTGTTTTCTTCTTATGGCTGCTTATGGCACTTTTTAAACTGGATTTCATTTTTCTTTTTTGTTTGTAGTTTCGCTATGTGCTTTCACCATTGCTCTCCTGGTTATGAGCAGTAGCTTTGTGTTAATCGATATGTACCTATATCTATCTATCTGTCTGTCTATCTATTTATCAATCAATCAATCAATCATCCTTTTGTCTTCAAATCTGTCCTTTTGTACAGAACAGTTAACCATATATCCTATATCACTTTTCTACACTATGCTTCCAAAAATCCTGCAAAGTGTCTAGGCTGTAGAGAGAGCACTGGGTTCACCGAGACACTTGCAGTTCGAGTCGGCCGCGTGTACCTACAAAACCAGGAAATGGTTTTGCCGGGACTTGAACCCGTGTCTCTATCCTCTGTCCTCCTTCATCTCCTTCTAAATGGCTGTCTGTATTTCGCCACATTCATTGACTCAGTGCTCCCTGAAGACCACAAGTATCATTCCTCTGGGCCTGTTGTCGACAGAAAAGTAAACTTGTTGCTTTGCTCACCACCATGTTTGAAGGACATCAGCGTGATCACCGCCGATAGGACGGAGGGTCAAATAAAAAGGAACACCAATTTCTAGACAGGAGCAGTTGCGAGCTAAGATTGTATTGTGGAGTGACGTGTTTATTTGAGTGTCCAAACTTCCCTCTTTAGGTGGTTATTAGATCTTCACATTCGTGAACATCAGAAAACCCATTGATTTCAAAGGCCCAGATGGTTATTATTACAGCAAATCAGTTGTTGAGGTGAGAGAAAATGAGAACTATGTTGCTGCACCACTAAATCCATGGCTGGGAACTGCTGAAACCAAACAAAAAGAATTCACGGTGGCCAGATAGGTCTATTTTCTGCTGACTGTCTCTGGGGACTCAAACAGAATCCATTTGTTTGAATGTTTGATTTTCAGTTTCACTCGTGTAGGGTGCTTGTCCACACACCTTCGGCTTGTAGTTTGTCTGTGTCCTTCTATCTCAAGTGAGTCTCCTGTAAGTAAGCACGTAGGTGTCTTGAGTTTTCATCCCTTCTTTCAACCGAGTGTCTTTTGTTTGCAGCACTCACTGCCTGACCTTTTATTCTGATGATTCTGAGCTGTGCACTTATTGCACTTAAAGAATTTTTTTTTATCATTAATCTACAATCACGTGAAGAACATTATGTTTACTATGCTCTCCCCTTCACCATGTCGCCCCGAAAAATCTCTTCTGTCACTGTCGATCAGCGTAGTTGGATGCTGTAGACCCCTTCACGATGTCCCCACCCACAAACCACATTATAGTCGCTGTCCATCAGTGAGTAGTATGACGCTTTATGATCTCTACTAGTCTTCTCTGTGTTGTACAGTACTCCCCATGCACACCGGACCCCACGCATTATACATGCTAATCCTAAGGCCCCCATTCTTTCTCCCCACACTTATCCCTTCCTTCAGACTCACCCTGCCGAGTCCATTTCCCTTTCGTAACTTTTCAGCAACTCTCGGATTCTGTGTGTCTGCTGCTATTTTTTTCCTTCAGTTTTTTTTGTTGTTATAGTCCACACATGAGTGAAATCACTTGGTACTTCTCTTTCTAAGCATGACCTATTTCTCTGAACATACTACCGTCTAGCTCCATCCACGTAATTGCAAATGGTAGTATTTGTTATCTCCTTAAGGCTGCTTACTGCACTTTTTAAACTGGATTTCATTCTTCCTTTTTGTTTGTACTTTAGCTATGTTATTCACCATTCAACTCCTGGTTATGAACAATAGCTTTGTGTCAATTGGTGTGTATCTGTATGTATCTATCTAACGGTCTGTCTGTCTATCTATGTATCTATGTATATATGTATCTATCTATCTATCTATCTGCCTATCATCTATCTATGATGTCTATCATCTAATAATCTACGTACCTCTCTATCTATCTTTCATCTGTCGTCTGTGTACCTATCTATCAATGAATCAATCATCTTTTTGTCTGCCCATCTATCCTTCTGTACAGAACAGTTAGCAACATAGCCTATGTCTCTTCCCTACATTATGCTTCCAGAAATCTTGCAAGGTAACTAAGCCATAAGGAGAGCACTGTGTTCACCAATACACATTCAGGTAGGGTCAGCCGCGTGTGCTTACAAAACCAGTAAATGGAGGTGAAAGGACTTGAAACCGTATCTCTGTCCTCTGTCCTCTTATACTTCCTGATCGCTTGGTGACTTTATTTAACCACATTCAGGGAGTAAGTGATCCCTGAAGACAACAAGTATCCTTCGTCTGGGCCTATTGTCGAAAGAAAAGTGTACTTGTTTCTTTGCACACCTCCATGTTTGAGGGACAACGGCAAGATCACTGCTGATTGGTGGAGCCACAAATATAAAGGAACACCTATTTCTGGACAGGAGCAGTTGGGAACAAAGAGTGTGTTGTGGAGTGAAGTGTTTATTTGAGGGTCCAACCTTCCTTCTTTAGGTGGTTATTCCTTCTTTACATTCGTGAACATCATAAAAAGCAATGATTTTAAAAGCCCAGACACATATTATTACAGCAATTCATTTCTTGAGGTGAGAGGAAATGAGAAGGAAGTTACTGCACCACTAAATCTATGCCTAAGCACTGCTGAAACCAAACAAAAAGAATTCACGGTGGCTAGGTAGGACTATTTTCTACTGACTCCCTCTGGGGACTCAAACAGACTCCATTAGTTTGTTTGTTTCTCAGTTTCACTTGTATAGGGTACCTGTCCCCGCCCCTTCAGCTTTTAGTTTGTCTGTGTCCTTGAATCTCATGTGAGTCTCCAGAAAGGGAGCATGGAGTTGGTCTTGAGTTTTCATCAGTTCTTCTAACCCTGTGTCTTTTGATTGGAGCACTCAAAGCCTGTACTTTTATTCTGATATTTGAGAGCTGTGCTCTTAATGCAATTTGAAATTTTTTTTGTTCTCATTAATATACAATCACATGCAGAACATTATGTTTTCTAGTCTATCCCCTTCACCAAGTACCCCCCAAATCCCAGTTACAGTCTCTGTCCTTCAGCATGTACTAGGATGCTGTAGAATCACTACATGTCTTCTCTGTGTTGTACAGCCCTTCCCATGAGACCCCACAATACCAATTATACATGCTAATCCTAATGACCGCATTCTTTTTCCCCGCCCTTATTACCCCCTTCCCACAAACCCTACCCAGTCCCTTTCTCTTTGGTAACTGTTAGTCCACTCTCTGTTTCTGTAAGTCTGCTGCTGTCTTTTCCTTCAGTTTTTCTTTGTTATCATACCCCACACATGACTGAAATCATTTGGTACATGTACTTCTCAGTTGGCCTTTTTGACTGAGCATAATACCCTCTAGCTCCATCCACGTTATTGCAAATGATAGGATTTGTTTTCTTCTTATGGCTGCTTATGGCACTTTTTAAACTGGATTTCATTTTTCTTTTTTGTTTGTAGTTTCGCTATGTGCTTTCACCATTGCTCTCCTGGTTATGAGCAGTAGCTTTGTGTTAATCGATATGTACCTATATCTATCTATCTGTCTGTCTATCTATTTATCAATCAATCAATCAATCATCCTTTTGTCTTCAAATCTGTCCTTTTGTACAGAACAGTTAACCATATATCCTATATCACTTTTCTACACTATGCTTCCAAAAATCCTGCAAAGTATCTAGGCTGTAGAGAGAGCACTGGGTTCACCGAGACACTTGCAGTTCGAGTCGGCCGCGTGTACCTACAAAACCAGGAAATGGTTTTGCCGGGACTTGAACCCGTGTCTCTATCCTCTGTCCTCCTTCATCTCCTTCTAAATGGCTGTCTGTATTTCGCCACATTCATTGACTCAGTGCTCCCTGAAGACCACAAGTATCATTCCTCTGGGCCTGTTGTCGACAGAAAAGTAAACTTGTTGCTTTGCTCACCACCATGTTTGAAGGACATCAGCGTGATCACCGCCGATAGGACGGAGGGTCAAATAAAAAGGAACACCAATTTCTAGACAGGAGCAGTTGGGAGCTAAGATTGTATTGTGGAGTGACGTGTTTATTTGAGTGTCCAAACTTCCCTCTTTAGGTGGTTATTAGATCTTCACATTCGTGAACATCAGAAAACCCATTGATTTCAAAGGCCCAGATGGTTATTATTACAGCAAATCAGTTGTTGAGGTGAGAGAAAATGAGAACTATGTTGCTGCACCACTAAATCCATGGCTGGGAACTGCTGAAACCAAACAAAAAGAATTCACGGTGGCCAGATAGGTCTATTTTCTGCTGACTGTCTCTGGGGACTCAAACAGAATCCATTTGTTTGAATGTTTGATTTTCAGTTTCACTCGTGTAGGGTACTTGTCCACACACCTTCGGCTTGTAGTTTGTCTGTGTCCTTCTATCTCAAGTGAGTCTCCTGTAAGTAAGCACGTAGGTGTCTTGAGTTTTCATCCCTTCTTTCAACCGAGTGTCTTTTGTTTGCAGCACTCACTGCCTGACCTTTTATTCTGATGATTCTGAGCTGTGCACTTATTGCACTTAAAGAATTTTTTTTTATCATTAATCTACAATCACGTGAAGAACATTATGTTTACTATGCTCTCCCCTTCACCATGTCGCCCCGAAAAATCTCTTCTGTCACTGTCGATCAGCGTAGTTGGATGCTGTAGACCCCTTCACGATGTCCCCACCCACAAACCACATTATAGTCGCTGTCCATCAGTGAGTAGTATGACGCTTTATGATCTCTACTAGTCTTCTCTGTGTTGTACAGTACTCCCCATGCACACCGGACCCCACGCATTATACATGCTAATCCTAAGGCCCCCATTCTTTCTCCCCACACTTATCCCTTCCTTCAGACTCACCCTGCCGAGTCCATTTCCCTTTCGTAACTTTTCAGCAACTCTCGGATTCTGTGTGTCTGCTGCTATTTTTTTCCTTCAGTTTTTTTTGTTGTTATAGTCCACACATGAGTGAAATCACTTGGTACTTCTCTTTCTAAGCATGACCTATTTCTCTGAACATACTACCGTCTAGCTCCATCCACGTAATTGCAAATGGTAGTATTTGTTATCTCCTTAAGGCTGCTTACTGCACTTTTTAAACTGGATTTCATTCTTCCTTTTTGTTTGTACTTTAGCTATGTTATTCACCATTCAACTCCTGGTTATGAACAATAGCTTTGTGTCAATTGATGTGTATCTGTATGTATCTATCTAACGGTCTGTCTGTCTATCTATGTATCTATGTATATATGTATCTATCTATCTATCTATCTGCCTATCATCTATCTATGATGTCTATCATCTAATAATCTACGTACCTCTCTATCTATCTTTCATCTGTCGTCTGTGTACCTATCTATCAATGAATCAATCATCTTTTTGTCTGCCCATCTATCCTTCTGTACAGAACAGTTAGCAACATAGCCTATGTCTCTTCCCTACATTATGCTTCCAGAAATCTTGCAAGGTAACTAAGCCATAAGGAGAGCACTGTGTTCACCAATACACATTCAGGTAGGGTCAGCCGCGTGTGCTTACAAAACCAGCAAATGGAGGTGAAAGGACTTGAAACCGTATCTCTGTCCTCTGTCCTCTTATACTTCCTGATCGCTTGGTGACTTTATTTAACCACATTCAGGGAGTAAGTGATCCCTGAAGACAACAAGTATCCTTCGTCTGGGCCTATTGTCGAAAGAAAAGTGTACTTGTTTCTTTGCACATCTCCATGTTTGAGGGACAACGGCAAGATCACTGCTGATTGGTGGAGCCACAAATATAAAGGAACACCTATTTCTGGACAGGAGCAGTTGGGAACAAAGAGTGTGTTGTGGAGTGAAGTGTTTATTTGAGGGTCCAACCTTCCTTCTTTAGGTGGTTATTCCTTCTTTACATTCGTGAACATCATAAAAAGCAATGATTTTAAAAGCCCAGACACATATTATTACAGCAATTCATTTCTTGAGGTGAGAGGAAATGAGAAGGAAGTTACTGCACCACTAAATCTATGCCTAAGCACTGCTGAAACCAAACAAAAAGAATTCACGGTGGCTAGGTAGGACTATTTTCTACTGACTCCCTCTGGGGACTCAAACAGACTCCATTAGTTTGTTTGTTTCTCAGTTTCACTTGTATAGGGTACCTGTCCCCGCCCCTTCAGCTTTTAGTTTGTCTGTGTCCTTGAATCTCATGTGAGTCTCCAGAAAGGGAGCATGGAGTTGGTCTTGAGTTTTCATCAGTTCTTCTAACCCTGTGTCTTTTGATTGGAGCACTCAAAGCCTGTACTTTTATTCTGATATTTGAGAGCTGTGCTCTTAATGCAATTTGAAATTTTTTTTGTTCTCATTAATATACAATCACATGCAGAACATTATGTTTTCTAGTCTATCCCCTTCACCAAGTACCCCCCAAATCCCAGTTACAGTCTCTGTCCTTCAGCATGTACTAGGATGCTGTAGAATCACTACATGTCTTCTCTGTGTTGTACAGCCCTTCCCATGAGACCCCACAATACCAATTATACATGCTAATCCTAATGACCGCATTCTTTTTCCCCGCCCTTATTACCCCCTTCCCACAAACCCTACCCAGTCCCTTTCTCTTTGGTAACTGTTAGTCCACTCTCTGTTTCTGTAAGTCTGCTGCTGTCTTTTCCTTCAGTTTTTCTTTGTTATCATACCCCACACATGACTGAAATCATTTGGTACATGTACTTCTCAGTTGGCCTATTTGACTGAGCATAATACCCTCTAGCTCCATCCACGTTATTGCAAATGATAGGATTTGTTTTCTTCTTATGGCTGCTTATGGCACTTTTTAAACTGGATTTCATTTTTCTTTTTTGTTTGTAGTTTCGCTATGTGCTTTCACCATTGCTCTCCTGGTTATGAGCAGTAGCTTTGTGTTAATCGATATGTACCTATATCTATCTATCTGTCTGTCTATCTATTTATCAATCAATCAATCAATCATCCTTTTGTCTTCAAATCTGTCCTTTTGTACAGAACAGTTAACCATATATCCTATATCACTTTTCTACACTATGCTTCCAAAAATCCTGCAAAGTATCTAGGCTGTAGAGAGAGCACTGGGTTCACCGAGACACTTGCAGTTCGAGTCGGCTGCGTGTACCTACAAAACCAGGAAATGGTTTTGCCGGGACTTGAACCCGTGTCTCTATCCTCTGTCCTCCTTCATCTCCTTCTAAATGGCTGTCTGTATTTCGCCACATTCATTGACTCAGTGCTCCCTGAAGACCACAAGTATCATTCCTCTGGGCCTGTTGTCGACAGAAAAGTAAACTTGTTGCTTTGCTCACCACCATGTTTGAAGGACATCAGCGTGATCACCGCCGATAGGACGGAGGGTCAAATAAAAAGGAACACCAATTTCTAGACAGGAGCAGTTGGGAGCTAAGATTGTATTGTGGAGTGACGTGTTTATTTGAGTGTCCAAACTTCCCTCTTTAGGTGGTTATTAGATCTTCACATTCGTGAACATCAGAAAACCCATTGATTTCAAAGGCCCAGATGGTTATTATTACAGCAAATCAGTTGTTGAGGTGAGAGAAAATGAGAACTATGTTGCTGCACCACTAAATCCATGGCTGGGAACTGCTGAAACCAAACAAAAAGAATTCACGGTGGCCAGATAGGTCTATTTTCTGCTGACTGTCTCTGGGGACTCAAACAGAATCCATTTGTTTGAATGTTTGATTTTCAGTTTCACTCGTGTAGGGTACTTGTCCACACACCTTCGGCTTGTAGTTTGTCTGTGTCCTTCTATCTCAAGTGAGTCTCCTGTAAGTAAGCACGTAGGTGTCTTGAGTTTTCATCCCTTCTTTCAACCGAGTGTCTTTTGTTTGCAGCACTCACTGCCTGACCTTTTATTCTGATGATTCTGAGCTGTGCACTTATTGCACTTAAAGAATTTTTTTTTATCATTAATCTGCAATCACGTGAAGAACATTATGTTTACTATGCTCTCCCCTTCACCATGTCGCCCCGAAAAATCTCTTCTGTCACTGTCGATCAGCGTAGTTGGATGCTGTAGACCCCTTCACGATGTCCCCACCCACAAACCACATTATAGTCGCTGTCCATCAGTGAGTAGTATGACGCTTTATGATCTCTACTAGTCTTCTCTGTGTTGTACAGTACTCCCCATGCACACCGGACCCCACGCATTATACATGCTAATCCTAAGGCCCCCATTCTTTCTCCCCACACTTATCCCTTCCTTCAGACTCACCCTGCCGAGTCCATTTCCCTTTCGTAACTTTTCAGCAACTCTCGGATTCTGTGTGTCTGCTGCTATTTTTTTCCTTCAGTTTTTTTTGTTGTTATAGTCCACACATGAGTGAAATCACTTGGTACTTCTCTTTCTAAGCATGACCTATTTCTCTGAACATACTACCGTCTAGCTCCATCCACGTAATTGCAAATGGTAGTATTTGTTATCTCCTTAAGGCTGCTTACTGCACTTTTTAAACTGGATTTCATTCTTCCTTTTTGTTTGTACTTTAGCTATGTTATTCACCATTCAACTCCTGGTTATGAACAATAGCTTTGTGTCAATTGATGTGTATCTGTATGTATCTATCTAACGGTCTGTCTGTCTATCTATGTATCTATGTATATATGTATCTATCTATCTATCTATCTGCCTATCATCTATCTATGATGTCTATCATCTAATAATCTACGTACCTCTCTATCTATCTTTCATCTGTCGTCTGTGTACCTATCTATCAATGAATCAATCATCTTTTTGTCTGCCCATCTATCCTTCTGTACAGAACAGTTAGCAACATAGCCTATGTCTCTTCCCTACATTATGCTTCCAGAAATCTTGCAAGGTAACTAAGCCATAAGGAGAGCACTGTGTTCACCAATACACATTCAGGTAGGGTCAGCCGCGTGTGCTTACAAAACCAGCAAATGGAGGTGAAAGGACTTGAAACCGTATCTCTGTCCTCTGTCCTCTTATACTTCCTGATCGCTTGGTGACTTTATTTAACCACATTCAGGGAGTAAGTGATCCCTGAAGACAACAAGTATCCTTCGTCTGGGCCTATTGTCGAAAGAAAAGTGTACTTGTTTCTTTGCACACCTCCATGTTTGAGGGACAACGGCAAGATCACTGCTGATTGGTGGAGCCACAAATATAAAGGAACACCTATTTCTGGACAGGAGCAGTTGGGAACAAAGAGTGTGTTGTGGAGTGAAGTGTTTATTTGAGGGTCCAACCTTCCTTCTTTAGGTGGTTATTCCTTCTTTACATTCGTGAACATCATAAAAAGCAATGATTTTAAAAGCCCAGACACATATTATTACAGCAATTCATTTCTTGAGGTGAGAGGAAATGAGAAGGAAGTTACTGCACCACTAAATCTATGCCTAAGCACTGCTGAAACCAAACAAAAAGAATTCACGGTGGCTAGGTAGGACTATTTTCTACTGACTCCCTCTGGGGACTCAAACAGACTCCATTAGTTTGTTTGTTTCTCAGTTTCACTTGTATAGGGTACCTGTCCCCGCCCCTTCAGCTTTTAGTTTGTCTGTGTCCTTGAATCTCATGTGAGTCTCCAGAAAGGGAGCATGGAGTTGGTCTTGAGTTTTCATCAGTTCTTCTAACCCTGTGTCTTTTGATTGGAGCACTCAAAGCCTGTACTTTTATTCTGATATTTGAGAGCTGTGCTCTTAATGCAATTTGAAATTTTTTTTGTTCTCATTAATATACAATCACATGCAGAACATTATGTTTTCTAGTCTATCCCCTTCACCAAGTACCCCCCAAATCCCAGTTACAGTCTCTGTCCTTCAGCATGTACTAGGATGCTGTAGAATCACTACATGTCTTCTCTGTGTTGTACAGCCCTTCCCATGAGACCCCACAATACCAATTATACATGCTAATCCTAATGACCGCATTCTTTTTCCCCGCCCTTATTACCCCCTTCCCACAAACCCTACCCAGTCCCTTTCTCTTTGGTAACTGTTAGTCCACTCTCTGTTTCTGTAAGTCTGCTGCTGTCTTTTCCTTCAGTTTTTCTTTGTTATCATACCCCACACATGACTGAAATCATTTGGTACATGTACTTCTCAGTTGGCCTATTTGACTGAGCATAATACCCTCTAGCTCCATCCACGTTATTGCAAATGATAGGATTTGTTTTCTTCTTATGGCTGCTTATGGCACTTTTTAAACTGGATTTCATTTTTCTTTTTTGTTTGTAGTTTCGCTATGTGCTTTCACCATTGCTCTCCTGGTTATGAGCAGTAGCTTTGTGTTAATCGATATGTACCTATATCTATCTATCTGTCTGTCTATCTATTTATCAATCAATCAATCAATCATCCTTTTGTCTTCAAATCTGTCCTTTTGTACAGAACAGTTAACCATATATCCTATATCACTTTTCTACACTATGCTTCCAAAAATCCTGCAAAGTATCTAGGCTGTAGAGAGAGCACTGGGTTCACCGAGACACTTGCAGTTCGAGTCGGCCGCGTGTACCTACAAAACCAGGAAATGGTTTTGCCGGGACTTGAACCCGTGTCTCTATCCTCTGTCCTCCTTCATCTCCTTCTAAATGGCTGTCTGTATTTCGCCACATTCATTGACTCAGTGCTCCCTGAAGACCACAAGTATCATTCCTCTGGGCCTGTTGTCGGCAGAAAAGTAAACTTGTTGCTTTGCTCACCACCATGTATGAAGGACATCAGCGTGATCACCGCCGATAGGACGGAGGGTCAAATAAAAAGGAACACCAATTTCTAGACAGGAGCAGTTGGGAGCTAAGATTGTATTGTGGAGTGACGTGTTTATTTGAGTGTCCAAACTTCCCTCTTTAGGTGGTTATTAGATCTTCACATTCGTGAACATCAGAAAACCCATTGATTTCAAAGGCCCAGATGGTTATTATTACAGCAAATCAGTTGTTGAGGTGAGAGAAAATGAGAACTATGTTGCTGCACCACTAAATCCATGGCTGGGAACTGCTGAAACCAAACAAAAAGAATTCACGGTGGCCAGATAGGTCTATTTTCTGCTGACTGTCTCTGGGGACTCAAACAGAATCCATTTGTTTGAATGTTTGATTTTCAGTTTCACTCGTGTAGGGTACTTGTCCACACACCTTCGGCTTGTAGTTTGTCTGTGTCCTTCTATCTCAAGTGAGTCTCCTGTAAGTAAGCACGTAGGTGTCTTGAGTTTTCATCCCTTCTTTCAACCGAGTGTCTTTTGTTTGCAGCACTCACTGCCTGACCTTTTATTCTGATGATTCTGAGCTGTGCACTTATTGCACTTAAAGAATTTTTTTTTATCATTAATCTACAATCACGTGAAGAACATTATGTTTACTATGCTCTCCCCTTCACCATGTCGCCCCGAAAAATCTCTTCTGTCACTGTCGATCAGCGTAGTTGGATGCTGTAGACCCCTTCACGATGTCCCCACACACAAACCACATTATAGTCGCTGTCCATCAGTGAGTAGTATGACGCTTTATGATCTCTACTAGTCTTCTCTGTGTTGTACAGTACTCCCCATGCACACCGGACCCCACGCATTATACATGCTAATCCTAAGGCCCCCATTCTTTCTCCCCACACTTATCCCTTCCTTCAGACTCACCCTGCCGAGTCCATTTCCCTTTCGTAACTTTTCAGCAACTCTCGGATTCTGTGTGTCTGCTGCTATTTTTTTCCTTCAGTTTTTTTTGTTGTTATAGTCCACACATGAGTGAAATCACTTGGTACTTCTCTTTCTAAGCATGACCTATTTCTCTGAACATACTACCGTCTAGCTCCATCCACGTAATTGCAAATGGTAGTATTTGTTATCTCCTTAAGGCTGCTTACTGCACTTTTTAAACTGGATTTCATTCTTCCTTTTTGTTTGTACTTTAGCTATGTTATTCACCATTCAACTCCTGGTTATGAACAATAGCTTTGTGTCAATTGATGTGTATCTGTATGTATCTATCTAACGGTCTGTCTGTCTATCTATGTATCTATGTATATATGTATCTATCTATCTATCTATCTGCCTATCATCTATCTATGATGTCTATCATCTAATAATCTACGTACCTCTCTATCTATCTTTCATCTGTCGTCTGTGTACCTATCTATCAATGAATCAATCATCTTTTTGTCTGCCCATCTATCCTTCTGTACAGAACAGTTAGCAACATAGCCTATGTCTCTTCCCTACATTATGCTTCCAGAAATCTTGCAAGGTAACTAAGCCATAAGGAGAGCACTGTGTTCACCAATACACATTCAGGTAGGGTCAGCCGCGTGTGCTTACAAAACCAGCAAATGGAGGTGAAAGGACTTGAAACCGTATCTCTGTCCTCTGTCCTCTTATACTTCCTGATCGCTTGGTGACTTTATTTAACCACATTCAGGGAGTAAGTGATCCCTGAAGACAACAAGTATCCTTCGTCTGGGCCTATTGTCGAAAGAAAAGTGTACTTGTTTCTTTGCACACCTCCATGTTTGAGGGACAACGGCAAGATCACTGCTGATTGGTGGAGCCACAAATATAAAGGAACACCTATTTCTGGACAGGAGCAGTTGGGAACAAAGAGTGTGTTGTGGAGTGAAGTGTTTATTTGAGGGTCCAACCTTCCTTCTTTAGGTGGTTATTCCTTCTTTACATTCGTGAACATCATAAAAAGCAATGATTTTAAAAGCCCAGACACATATTATTACAGCAATTCATTTCTTGAGGTGAGAGGAAATGAGAAGGAAGTTACTGCACCACTAAATCTATGCCTAAGCACTGCTGAAACCAAACAAAAAGAATTCACGGTGGCTAGGTAGGACTATTTTCTACTGACTCCCTCTGGGGACTCAAACAGACTCCATTAGTTTGTTTGTTTCTCAGTTTCACTTGTATAGGGTACCTGTCCCCGCCCCTTCAGCTTTTAGTTTGTCTGTGTCCTTGAATCTCATGTGAGTCTCCAGAAAGGGAGCATGGAGTTGGTCTTGAGTTTTCATCAGTTCTTCTAACCCTGTGTCTTTTGATTGGAGCACTCAAAGCCTGTACTTTTATTCTGATATTTGAGAGCTGTGCTCTTAATGCAATTTGAAATTTTTTTTGTTCTCATTAATATACAATCACATGCAGAACATTATGTTTTCTAGTCTATCCCCTTCACCAAGTACCCCCCAAATCCCAGTTACAGTCTCTGTCCTTCAGCATGTACTAGGATGCTGTAGAATCACTACATGTCTTCTCTGTGTTGTACAGCCCTTCCCATGAGACCCCACAATACCAATTATACATGCTAATCCTAATGACCGCATTCTTTTTCCCCGCCCTTATTACCCCCTTCCCACAAACCCTACCCAGTCCCTTTCTCTTTGGTAACTGTTAGTCCACTCTCTGTTTCTTTAAGTCTGCTGCTGTCTTTTCCTTCAGTTTTTCTTTGTTATCATACCCCACACATGACTGAAATCATTTGGTACATGTACTTCTCAGTTGGCCTATTTGACTGAGCATAATACCCTCTAGCTCCATCCACGTTATTGCAAATGATAGGATTTGTTTTCTTCTTATGGCTGCTTATGGCACTTTTTAAACTGGATTTCATTTTTCTTTTTTGTTTGTAGTTTCGCTATGTGCTTTCACCATTGCTCTCCTGGTTATGAGCAGTAGCTTTGTGTTAATCGATATGTACCTATATCTATCTATCTGTCTGTCTATCTATTTATCAATCAATCAATCAATCATCCTTTTGTCTTCAAATCTGTCCTTTTGTACAGAACAGTTAACCGTTATGGTGATAAGTGATAAGTGAAGATCCTATATCACTTTTCTACACTATGCTTCCAAAAATCCTGCAAAGTGTCTAGGCTGTAGAGAGAGCACTGGGTTCACCGAGACACTTGCAGTTCGAGTCGGCCGCGTGTACCTACAAAACCAGGAAATGGTTTTGCCGGGACTTGAACCCGTGTCTCTATCCTCTGTCCTCCTTCATCTCCTTCTAAATGGCTGTCTGTATTTCGCCACATTCATTGACTCAGTGCTCCCTGAAGACCACAAGTATCATTCCTCTGGGCCTGTTGTCGACAGAAAAGTAAACTTGTTGCTTTGCTCACCACCATGTTTGAAGGACATCAGCGTGATCACCGCCGATAGGACGGAGGGTCAAATAAAAAGGAACACCAATTTCTAGACAGGAGCAGTTGCGAGCTAAGATTGTATTGTGGAGTGACGTGTTTATTTGAGTGTCCAAACTTCCCTCTTTAGGTGGTTATTAGATCTTCACATTCGTGAACATCAGAAAACCCATTGATTTCAAAGGCCCAGATGGTTATTATTACAGCAAATCAGTTGTTGAGGTGAGAGAAAATGAGAACTATGTTGCTGCACCACTAAATCCATGGCTGGGAACTGCTGAAACCAAACAAAAAGAATTCACGGAGGCCAGATAGGTCTATTTTCTGCTGACTGTCTCTGGGGACTCAAACAGAATCCATTTGTTTGAATGTTTGATTTTCAGTTTCACTCGTGTAGGGTGCTTGTCCACACACCTTCGGCTTGTAGTTTGTCTGTGTCCTTCTATCTCAAGTGAGTCTCCTGTAAGTAAGCACGTAGGTGTCTTGAGTTTTCATCCCTTCTTTCAACCGAGTGTCTTTTGTTTGCAGCACTCACTGCCTGACCTTTTATTCTGATGATTCTGAGCTGTGCACTTATTGCACTTAAAGAATTTTTTTTTATCATTAATCTACAATCACGTGAAGAACATTATGTTTACTATGCTCTCCCCTTCACCATGTCGCCCCGAAAAATCTCTTCTGTCACTGTCGATCAGCGTAGTTGGATGCTGTAGACCCCTTCACGATGTCCCCACCCACAAACCACATTATAGTCGCTGTCCATCAGTGAGTAGTATGACGCTTTATGATCTCTACTAGTCTTCTCTGTGTTGTACAGTACTCCCCATGCACACCGGACCCCACGCATTATACATGCTAATCCTAAGGCCCCCATTCTTTCTCCCCACACTTATCCCTTCCTTCAGACTCACCCTGCCGAGTCCATTTCCCTTTCGTAACTTTTCAGCAACTCTCGGATTCTGTGTGTCTGCTGCTATTTTTTTCCTTCAGTTTTTTTTGTTGTTATAGTCCACACATGAGTGAAATCACTTGGTACTTCTCTTTCTAAGCATGACCTATTTCTCTGAACATACTACCGTCTAGCTCCATCCACGTAATTGCAAATGGTAGAATTTGTTATCTCCTTAAGGCTGCTTACTGCACTTTTTAAACTGGATTTCATTCTTCCTTTTTGTTTGTACTTTAGCTATGTTATTCACCATTCAACTCCTGGTTATGAACAATAGCTTTGTGTCAATTGATGTGTATCTGTATGTATCTGTCTAACGGTCTGTCTGTCTATCTATGTATCTATGTATATATGTATCTATCTATCTATCTATCTGCCTATCAACTATCTATGATGTCTATCATCTAATAATCTACGTACCTCTCTATCTATCTTTCATCTGTCGTCTGTGTACCTATCTATCAATGAATCAATCATCTTTTTGTCTGCCCATCTATCCTTCTGTACAGAACAGTTAGCAACATAGCCTATGTCTCTTCCCTACATTATGCTTCCAGAAATCTTGCAAGGTAACTAAGCCATAAGGAGAGCACTGTGTTCACCAATACACATTCAGGTAGGGTCAGCCGCGTGTGCTTACAAAACCAGCAAATGGAGGTGAAAGGACTTGAAACCGTATCTCTGTCCTCTGTCCTCTTATACTTCCTGATCGCTTGGTGACTTTATTTAACCACATTCAGGGAGTAAGTGATCCCTGAAGACAACAAGTATCCTTCGTCTGGGCCTATTGTCGAAAGAAAAGTGTACTTGTTTCTTTGCACACCTCCATGTTTGAGGGACAACGGCAAGATCACTGCTGATTGGTGGAGCCACAAATATAAAGGAACACCTATTTCTGGACAGGAGCAGTTGGGAACAAAGAGTGTGTTGTGGAGTGAAGTGTTTATTTGAGGGTCCAACCTTCCTTCTTTAGGTGGTTATTCCTTCTTTACATTCGTGAACATCATAAAAAGCAATGATTTTAAAAGCCCAGACACATATTATTACAGCAATTCATTTCTTGAGGTGAGAGGAAATGAGAAGGAAGTTACTGCACCACTAAATCTATGCCTAAGCACTGCTGAAACCAAACAAAAAGAATTCACGGTGGCTAGGTAGGACTATTTTCTACTGACTCCCTCTGGGGACTCAAACAGACTCCATTAGTTTGTTTGTTTCTCAGTTTCACTTGTATAGGGTACCTGTCCCCGCCCCTTCAGCTTTTAGTTTGTCTGTGTCCTTGAATCTCATGTGAGTCTCCAGAAAGGGAGCATGGAGTTGGTCTTGAGTTTTCATCAGTTCTTCTAACCCTGTGTCTTTTGATTGGAGCACTCAAAGCCTGTACTTTTATTCTGATATTTGAGAGCTGTGCTCTTAATGCAATTTGAAATTTTTTTTGTTCTCATTAATATACAATCACATGCAGAACATTATGTTTTCTAGTCTATCCCCTTCACCAAGTACCCCCCAAATCCCAGTTACAGTCTCTGTCCTTCAGCATGTACTAGGATGCTGTAGAATCACTACATGTCTTCTCTGTGTTGTACAGCCCTTCCCATGAGACCCCACAATACCAATTATACATGCTAATCCTAATGACCGCATTCTTTTTCCCCGCCCTTATTACCCCCTTCCCACAAACCCTACCCAGTCCCTTTCTCTTTGGTAACTGTTAGTCCACTCTCTGTTTCTTTAAGTCTGCTGCTGTCTTTTCCTTCAGTTTTTCTTTGTTATCATACCCCACACATGACTGAAATCATTTGGTACATGTACTTCTCAGTTGGCCTATTTGACTGAGCATAATACCCTCTAGCTCCATCCACGTTATTGCAAATGATAGGATTTGTTTTCTTCTTATGGCTGCTTATGGCACTTTTTAAACTGGATTTCATTTTTCTTTTTTGTTTGTAGTTTCGCTATGTGCTTTCACCATTGCTCTCCTGGTTATGAGCAGTAGCTTTGTGTTAATCGATATGTACCTATATCTATCTATCTGTCTGTCTATCTATTTATCAATCAATCAATCAATCATCCTTTTGTCTTCAAATCTGTCCTTTTGTACAGAACAGTTAACCGTTATGGTGATAAGTGATAAGTGAAGATCCTATATCACTTTTCTACACTATGCTTCCAAAAATCCTGCAAAGTGTCTAGGCTGTAGAGAGAGCACTGGGTTCACCGAGACACTTGCAGTTCGAGTCGGCCGCGTGTACCTACAAAACCAGGAAATGGTTTTGCCGGGACTTGAACCCGTGTCTCTATCCTCTGTCCTCCTTCATCTCCTTCTAAATGGCTGTCTGTATTTCGCCACATTCATTGACTCAGTGCTCCCTGAAGACCACAAGTATCATTCCTCTGGGCCTGTTGTCGACAGAAAAGTAAACTTGTTGCTTTGCTCACCACCATGTTTGAAGGACATCAGCGTGATCACCGCCGATAGGACGGAGGGTCAAATAAAAAGGAACACCAATTTCTAGACAGGAGCAGTTGGGAGCTAAGATTGTATTGTGGAGTGATGTGTTTATTTGAGTGTCCAAACTTCCCTCTTTAGGTGGTTATTAGATCTTCACATTCGTGAACATCAGAAAACCCATTGATTTCAAAGGCCCAGATGGTTATTATTACAGCAAATCAGTTGTTGAGGTGAGAGAAAATGAGAACTATGTTGCTGCACCACTAAATCCATGGCTGGGAACTGCTGAAACCAAACAAAAAGAATTCACGGAGGCCAGATAGGTCTATTTTCTGCTGACTGTCTCTGGGGACTCAAACAGAATCCATTTGTTTGAATGTTTGATTTTCAGTTTCACTCGTGTAGGGTGCTTGTCCACACACCTTCGGCTTGTAGTTTGTCTGTGTCCTTCTATCTCAAGTGAGTCTCCTGTAAGTAAGCACGTAGGTGTCTTGAGTTTTCATCCCTTCTTTCAACCGAGTGTCTTTTGTTTGCAGCACTCACTGCCTGACCTTTTATTCTGATGATTCTGAGCTGTGCACTTATTGCACTTAAAGAATTTTTTTTTATCATTAATCTACAATCACGTGAAGAACATTATGTTTACTATGCTCTCCCCTTCACCATGTCGCCCCGAAAAATCTCTTCTGTCACTGTCGATCAGCGTAGTTGGATGCTGTAGACCCCTTCACGATGTCCCCACCCACAAACCACATTATAGTCGCTGTCCATCAGTGAGTAGTATGACGCTTTATGATCTCTACTAGTCTTCTCTGTGTTGTACAGTACTCCCCATGCACACCGGACCCCACGCATTATACATGCTAATCCTAAGGCCCCCATTCTTTCTCCCCACACTTATCCCTTCCTTCAGACTCACCCTGCCGAGTCCATTTCCCTTTCGTAACTTTTCAGCAACTCTCGGATTCTGTGTGTCTGCTGCTATTTTTTTCCTTCAGTTTTTTTTGTTGTTATAGTCCACACATGAGTGAAATCACTTGGTACTTCTCTTTCTAAGCATGACCTATTTCTCTGAACATACTACCGTCTAGCTCCATCCACGTAATTGCAAATGGTAGAATTTGTTATCTCCTTAAGGCTGCTTACTGCACTTTTTAAACTGGATTTCATTCTTCCTTTTTGTTTGTACTTTAGCTATGTTATTCACCATTCAACTCCTGGTTATGAACAATAGCTTTGTGTCAATTGATGTGTATCTGTATGTATCTGTCTAACGGTCTGTCTGTCTATCTATGTATCTATGTATATATGTATCTATCTATCTATCTATCTGCCTATCAACTATCTATGATGTCTATCATCTAATAATCTACGTACCTCTCTATCTATCTTTCATCTGTCGTCTGTGTACCTATCTATCAATGAATCAATCATCTTTTTGTCTGCCCATCTATCCTTCTGTACAGAACAGTTAGCAACATAGCCTATGTCTCTTCCCTACATTATGCTTCCAGAAATCTTGCAAGGTAACTAAGCCATAAGGAGAGCACTGTGTTCACCAATACACATTCAGGTAGGGTCAGCCGCGTGTGCTTACAAAACCAGTAAATGGAGGTGAAAGGACTTGAAACCGTATCTCTGTCCTCTGTCCTCTTATACTTCCTGATCGCTTGGTGACTTTATTTAACCACATTCAGGGAGTAAGTGATCCCTGAAGACAACAAGTATCCTTCGTCTGGGCCTATTGTCGAAAGAAAAGTGTACTTGTTTCTTTGCACACCTCCATGTTTGAGGGACAACGGCAAGATCACTGCTGATTGGTGGAGCCACAAATATAAAGGAACACCTATTTCTGGACAGGAGCAGTTGGGAACAAAGAGTGTGTTGTGGAGTGAAGTGTTTATTTGAGGGTCCAACCTTCCTTCTTTAGGTGGTTATTCCTTCTTTACATTCGTGAACATCATAAAAAGCAATGATTTTAAAAGCCCAGACACATATTATTACAGCAATTCATTTCTTGAGGTGAGAGGAAATGAGAAGGAAGTTACTGCACCACTAAATCTATGCCTAAGCACTGCTGAAACCAAACAAAAAGAATTCACGGTGGCTAGGTAGGACTATTTTCTACTGACTCCCTCTGGGGACTCAAACAGACTCCATTAGTTTGTTTGTTTCTCAGTTTCACTTGTATAGGGTACCTGTCCCCGCCCCTTCAGCTTTTAGTTTGTCTGTGTCCTTGAATCTCATGTGAGTCTCCAGAAAGGGAGCATGGAGTTGGTCTTGAGTTTTCATCAGTTCTTCTAACCCTGTGTCTTTTGATTGGAGCACTCAAAGCCTGTACTTTTATTCTGATATTTGAGAGCTGTGCTCTTAATGCAATTTGAAATTTTTTTTGTTCTCATTAATATACAATCACATGCAGAACATTATGTTTTCTAGTCTATCCCCTTCACCAAGTACCCCCCAAATCCCAGTTACAGTCTCTGTCCTTCAGCATGTACTAGGATGCTGTAGAATCACTACATGTCTTCTCTGTGTTGTACAGCCCTTCCCATGAGACCCCACAATACCAATTATACATGCTAATCCTAATGACCGCATTCTTTTTCCCCGCCCTTATTACCCCCTTCCCACAAACCCTACCCAGTCCCTTTCTCTTTGGTAACTGTTAGTCCACTCTCTGTTTCTGTAAGTCTGCTGCTGTCTTTTCCTTCAGTTTTTCTTTGTTATCATACCCCACACATGACTGAAATCATTTGGTACATGTACTTCTCAGTTGGCCTATTTGACTGAGCATAATACCCTCTAGCTCCATCCACGTTATTGCAAATGATAGGATTTGTTTTCTTCTTATGGCTGCTTATGGCACTTTTTAAACTGGATTTCATTTTTCTTTTTTGTTTGTAGTTTCGCTATGTGCTTTCACCATTGCTCTCCTGGTTATGAGCAGTAGCTTTGTGTTAATCGGTATGTACCTATATCTATCTATCTGTCTGTCTATCTATTTATCAATCAATCAATCAATCATCCTTTTGTCTTCAAATCTGTCCTTTTGTACAGAACAGTTAACCATATATCCTATATCACTTTTCTACACTATGCTTCCAAAAATCCTGCAAAGTGTCTAGGCTGTAGAGAGAGCACTGGGTTCACCGAGACACTTGCAGTTCGAGTCGGCCGCGTGTACCTACAAAACCAGGAAATGGTTTTGCCGGGACTTGAACCCGTGTCTCTATCCTCTGTCCTCCTTCATCTCCTTCTAAATGGCTGTCTGTATTTCGCCACATTCATTGACTCAGTGCTCCCTGAAGACCACAAGTATCATTCCTCTGGGCCTGTTGTCGACAGAAAAGTAAACTTGTTGCTTTGCTCACCACCATGTTTGAAGGACATCAGCGTGATCACCGCCGATAGGACGGAGGGTCAAATAAAAAGGAACACCAATTTCTAGACAGGAGCAGTTGGGAGCTAAGATTGTATTGTGGAGTGACGTGTTTATTTGAGTGTCCAAACTTCCCTCTTTAGGTGGTTATTAGATCTTCACATTCGTGAACATCAGAAAACCCATTGATTTCAAAGGCCCAGATGGTTATTATTACAACAAATCAGTTGTTGAGGTGAGAGAAAATGAGAACTATGTTGCTGCACCACTAAATCCATGGCTGGGAACTGCTGAAACCAAACAAAAAGAATTCACGGTGGCCAGATAGGTCTATTTTCTGCTGACTGTCTCTGGGGACTCAAACAGAATCCATTTGTTTGAATGTTTGATTTTCAGTTTCACTCGTGTAGGGTACTTGTCCACACACCTTCGGCTTGTAGTTTGTCTGTGTCCTTCTATCTCAAGTGAGTCTCCTGTAAGTAAGCACGTAGGTGTCTTGAGTTTTCATCCCTTCTTTCAACCGAGTGTCTTTTGTTTGCAGCACTCACTGCCTGACCTTTTATTCTGATGATTCTGAGCTGTGCACTTATTGCACTTAAAGAATTTTTTTTTATCATTAATCTACAATCACGTGAAGAACATTATGTTTACTATGCTCTCCCCTTCACCATGTCGCCCCGAAAAATCTCTTCTGTCACTGTCGATCAGCGTAGTTGGATGCTGTAGACCCCTTCACGATGTCCCCACCCACAAACCACATTATAGTCGCTGTCCATCAGTGAGTAGTATGACGCTTTATGATCTCTACTAGTCTTCTCTGTGTTGTACAGTACTCCCCATGCACACCGGACCCCACGCATTATACATGCTAATCCTAAGGCCCCCATTCTTTCTCCCCACACTTATCCCTTCCTTCAGACTCACCCTGCCGAGTCCATTTCCCTTTCGTAACTTTTCAGCAACTCTCGGATTCTGTGTGTCTGCTGCTATTTTTTTCCTTCAGTTTTTTTGTTGTTATAGTCCACACATGAGTGAAATCACTTGGTACTTCTCTTTCTAAGCATGACCTATTTCTCTGAACATACTACCGTCTAGCTCCATCCACGTAATTGCAAATGGTAGTATTTGTTATCTCCTTAAGGCTGCTTACTGCACTTTTTAAACTGGATTTCATTCTTCCTTTTTGTTTGTACTTTAGCTATGTTATTCACCATTCAACTCCTGGTTATGAACAATAGCTTTGTGTCAATTGATGTGTATCTGTATGTATCTATCTAACGGTCTGTCTGTCTATCTATGTATCTATGTATATATGTATCTATCTATCTATCTATCTGCCTATCATCTATCTATGATGTCTATCATCTAATAATCTACGTACCTCTCTATCTATCTTTCATCTGTCGTCTGTGTACCTATCTATCAATGAATCAATCATCTTTTTGTCTGCCCATCTATCCTTCTGTACAGAACAGTTAGCAACATAGCCTATGTCTCTTCCCTACATTATGCTTCCAGAAATCTTGCAAGGTAACTAAGCCATAAGGAGAGCACTGTGTTCACCAATACACATTCAGGTAGGGTCAGCCGCGTGTGCTTACAAAACCAGTAAATGGAGGTGAAAGGACTTGAAACCGTATCTCTGTCCTCTGTCCTCTTATACTTCCTGATCGCTTGGTGACTTTATTTAACCACATTCAGGGAGTAAGTGATCCCTGAAGACAACAAGTATCCTTCGTCTGGGCCTATTGTCGAAATAAAAGTGTACTTGTTTCTTTGCACACCTCCATGTTTGAGGGACAACGGCAAGATCACTGCTGATTGGTGGAGCCACAAATATAAAGGAACACCTATTTCTGGACAGGAGCAGTTGGGAACAAAGAGTGTGTTGTGGAGTGAAGTGTTTATTTGAGGGTCCAACCTTCCTTCTTTAGGTGGTTATTCCTTCTTTACATTCGTGAACATCATAAAAAGCAATGATTTTAAAAGCCCAGACACATATTATTACAGCAATTCATTTCTTGAGGTGAGAGGAAATGAGAAGGAAGTTACTGCACCACTAAATCTATGCCTAAGCACTGCTGAAACCAAACAAAAAGAATTCACGGTGGCTAGGTAGGACTATTTTCTACTGACTCCCTCTGGGGACTCAAACAGACTCCATTAGTTTGTTTGTTTCTCAGTTTCACTTGTATAGGGTACCTGTCCCCGCCCCTTCAGCTTTTAGTTTGTCTGTGTCCTTGAATCTCATGTGAGTCTCCAGAAAGGGAGCATGGAGTTGGTCTTGAGTTTTCATCAGTTCTTCTAACCCTGTGTCTTTTGATTGGAGCACTCAAAGCCTGTACTTTTATTCTGATATTTGAGAGCTGTGCTCTTAATGCAATTTGAAATTTTTTTTGTTCTCATTAATATACAATCACATGCAGAACATTATGTTTTCTAGTCTATCCCCTTCACCAAGTACCCCCCAAATCCCAGTTACAGTCTCTGTCCTTCAGCATGTACTAGGATGCTGTAGAATCACTACATGTCTTCTCTGTGTTGTACAGCCCTTCCCATGAGACCCCACAATACCAATTATACATGCTAATCCTAATGACCGCATTCTTTTTCCCCGCCCTTATTACCCCCTTCCCACAAACCCTACCCAGTCCCTTTCTCTTTGGTAACTGTTAGTCCACTCTCTGTTTCTGTAAGTCTGCTGCTGTCTTTTCCTTCAGTTTTTCTTTGTTATCATACCCCACACATGACTGAAATCATTTGGTACATGTACTTCTCAGTTGGCCTATTTGACTGAGCATAATACCCTCTAGCTCCATCCACGTTATTGCAAATGATAGGATTTGTTTTCTTCTTATGGCTGCTTATGGCACTTTTTAAACTGGATTTCATTTTTCTTTTTTGTTTGTAGTTTCGCTATGTGCTTTCACCATTGCTCTCCTGGTTATGAGCAGTAGCTTTGTGTTAATCGATATGTACCTATATCTATCTATCTGTCTGTCTATCTATTTATCAATCAATCAATCAATCATCCTTTTGTCTTCAAATCTGTCCTTTTGTACAGAACAGTTAACCATATATCCTATATCACTTTTCTACACTATGCTTCCAAAAATCCTGCAAAGTGTCTAGGCTGTAGAGAGAGCACTGGGTTCACCGAGACACTTGCAGTTCGAGTCGGCCGCGTGTACCTACAAAACCAGGAAATGGTTTTGCCGGGACTTGAACCCGTGTCTCTATCCTCTGTCCTCCTTCATCTCCTTCTAAATGGCTGTCTGTATTTCGCCACATTCATTGACTCAGTGCTCCCTGAAGACCACAAGTATCATTCCTCTGGGCCTGTTGTCGACAGAAAAGTAAACTTGTTGCTTTGCTCACCACCATGTTTGAAGGACATCAGCGTGATCACCGCCGATAGGACGGAGGGTCAAATAAAAAGGAACACCAATTTCTAGACAGGAGCAGTTGGGAGCTAAGATTGTATTGTGGAGTGACGTGTTTATTTGAGTGTCCAAACTTCCCTCTTTAGGTGGTTATTAGATCTTCACATTCGTGAACATCAGAAAACCCATTGATTTCAAAGGCCCAGATGGTTATTATTACAGCAAATCAGTTGTTGAGGTGAGAGAAAATGAGAACTATGTTGCTGCACCACTAAATCCATGGCTGGGAACTGCTGAAACCAAACAAAAAGAATTCACGGTGGCCAGATAGGTCTATTTTCTGCTGACTGTCTCTGGGGACTCAAACAGAATCCATTTGTTTGAATGTTTGATTTTCAGTTTCACTCGTGTAGGGTGCTTGTCCACACACCTTCGGCTTGTAGTTTGTCTGTGTCCTTCTATCTCAAGTGAGTCTCCTGTAAGTAAGCACGTAGGTGTCTTGAGTTTTCATCCCTTCTTTCAACCGAGTGTCTTTTGTTTGCAGCACTCACTGCCTGACCTTTTATTCTGATGATTCTGAGCTGTGCACTTATTGCACTTAAAGAATTTTTTTTTATCATTAATCTACAATCACGTGAAGAACATTATGTTTACTATGCTCTCCCCTTCACCATGTCGCCCCGAAAAATCTCTTCTGTCACTGTCGATCAGCGTAGTTGGATGCTGTAGACCCCTTCACGATGTCCCCACCCACAAACCACATTATAGTCGCTGTCCATCAGTGAGTAGTATGACGCTTTATGATCTCTACTAGTCTTCTCTGTGTTGTACAGTACTCCCCATGCACACCGGACCCCACGCATTATACATGCTAATCCTAAGGCCCCCATTCTTTCTCCCCACACTTATCCCTTCCTTCAGACTCACCCTGCCGAGTCCATTTCCCTTTCGTAACTTTTCAGCAACTCTCGGATTCTGTGTGTCTGCTGCTATTTTTTTCCTTCAGTTTTTTTTGTTGTTATAGTCCACACATGAGTGAAATCACTTGGTACTTCTCTTTCTAAGCATGACCTATTTCTCTGAACATACTACCGTCTAGCTCCATCCACGTAATTGCAAATGGTAGTATTTGTTATCTCCTTAAGGCTGCTTACTGCACTTTTTAAACTGGATTTCATTCTTCCTTTTTGTTTGTACTTTAGCTATGTTATTCACCATTCAACTCCTGGTTATGAACAATAGCTTTGTGTCAATTGGTGTGTATCTGTATGTATCTATCTAACGGTCTGTCTGTCTATCTATGTATCTATGTATATATGTATCTATCTATCTATCTATCTGCCTATCATCTATCTATGATGTCTATCATCTAATAATCTACGTACCTCTCTATCTATCTTTCATCTGTCGTCTGTGTACCTATCTATCAATGAATCAATCATCTTTTTGTCTGCCCATCTATCCTTCTGTACAGAACAGTTAGCAACATAGCCTATGTCTCTTCCCTACATTATGCTTCCAGAAATCTTGCAAGGTAACTAAGCCATAAGGAGAGCACTGTGTTCACCAATACACATTCAGGTAGGGTCAGCCGCGTGTGCTTACAAAACCAGTAAATGGAGGTGAAAGGACTTGAAACCGTATCTCTGTCCTCTGTCCTCTTATACTTCCTGATCGCTTGGTGACTTTATTTAACCACATTCAGGGAGTAAGTGATCCCTGAAGACAACAAGTATCCTTCGTCTGGGCCTATTGTCGAAAGAAAAGTGTACTTGTTTCTTTGCACACCTCCATGTTTGAGGGACAACGGCAAGATCACTGCTGATTGGTGGAGCCACAAATATAAAGGAACACCTATTTCTGGACAGGAGCAGTTGGGAACAAAGAGTGTGTTGTGGAGTGAAGTGTTTATTTGAGGGTCCAACCTTCCTTCTTTAGGTGGTTATTCCTTCTTTACATTCGTGAACATCATAAAAAGCAATGATTTTAAAAGCCCAGACACATATTATTACAGCAATTCATTTCTTGAGGTGAGAGGAAATGAGAAGGAAGTTACTGCACCACTAAATCTATGCCTAAGCACTGCTGAAACCAAACAAAAAGAATTCACGGTGGCTAGGTAGGACTATTTTCTACTGACTCCCTCTGGGGACTCAAACAGACTCCATTAGTTTGTTTGTTTCTCGGTTTCACTTGTATAGGGTACCTGTCCCCGCCCCTTCAGCTTTTAGTTTGTCTGTGTCCTTGAATCTCATGTGAGTCTCCAGAAAGGGAGCATGGAGTTGGTCTTGAGTTTTCATCAGTTCTTCTAACCCTGTGTCTTTTGATTGGAGCACTCAAAGCCTGTACTTTTATTCTGATATTTGAGAGCTGTGCTCTTAATGCAATTTGAAATTTTTTTTGTTCTCATTAATATACAATCACATGCAGAACATTATGTTTTCTAGTCTATCCCCTTCACCAAGTACCCCCCAAATCCCAGTTACAGTCTCTGTCCTTCAGCATGTACTAGGATGCTGTAGAATCACTACATGTCTTCTCTGTGTTGTACAGCCCTTCCCATGAGACCCCACAATACCAATTATACATGCTAATCCTAATGACCGCATTCTTTTTCCCCGCCCTTATTATCCCCTTCCCACAAACCCTACCCAGTCCCTTTCTCTTTGGTAACTGTTAGTCCACTCTCTGTTTCTTTAAGTCTGCTGCTGTCTTTTCCTTCAGTTTTTCTTTGTTATCATACCCCACACATGACTGAAATCATTTGGTACATGTACTTCTCAGTTGGCCTATTTGACTGAGCATAATACCCTCTAGCTCCATCCACGTTATTGCAAATGATAGGATTTGTTTTCTTCTTATGGCTGCTTATGGCACTTTTTAAACTGGATTTCATTTTTCTTTTTTGTTTGTAGTTTCGCTATGTGCTTTCACCATTGCTCTCCTGGTTATGAGCAGTAGCTTTGTGTTAATCGATATGTACCTATATCTATCTATCTGTCTGTCTATCTATTTATCAATCAATCAATCAATCATCCTTTTGTCTTCAAATCTGTCCTTTTGTACAGAACAGTTAACCATATATCCTATATCACTTTTCTACACTATGCTTCCAAAAATCCTGCAAAGTGTCTAGGCTGTAGAGAGAGCACTGGGTTCACCGAGACACTTGCAGTTCGAGTCGGCCGCGTGTACCTACAAAACCAGGAAATGGTTTTGCCGGGACTTGAACCCGTGTCTCTATCCTCTGTCCTCCTTCATCTCCTTCTAAATGGCTGTCTGTATTTCGCCACATTCATTGACTCAGTGCTCCCTGAAGACCACAAGTATCATTCCTCTGGGCCTGTTGTCGACAGAAAAGTAAACTTGTTGCTTTGCTCACCACCATGTTTGAAGGACATCAGCGTGATCACCGCCGATAGGACGGAGGGTCAAATAAAAAGGAACACCAATTTCTAGACAGGAGCAGTTGGGAGCTAAGATTGTATTGTGGAGTGACGTGTTTATTTGAGTGTCCAAACTTCCCTCTTTAGGTGGTTATTAGATCTTCACATTCGTGAACATCAGAAAACCCATTGATTTCAAAGGCCCAGATGGTTATTATTACAGCAAATCAGTTGTTGAGGTGAGAGAAAATGAGAACTATGTTGCTGCACCACTAAATCCATGGCTGGGAACTGCTGAAACCAAACAAAAAGAATTCACGGTGGCCAGATAGGTCTATTTTCTGCTGACTGTCTCTGGGGACTCAAACAGAATCCATTTGTTTGAATGTTTGATTTTCAGTTTCACTCGTGTAGGGTGCTTGTCCACACACCTTCGGCTTGTAGTTTGTCTGTGTCCTTCTATCTCAAGTGAGTCTCCTGTAAGTAAGCACGTAGGTGTCTTGAGTTTTCATCCCTTCTTTCAACCGAGTGTCTTTTGTTTGCAGCACTCACTGCCTGACCTTTTATTCTGATGATTCTGAGCTGTGCACTTATTGCACTTAAAGAATTTTTTTTTATCATTAATCTACAATCACGTGAAGAACATTATGTTTACTATGCTCTCCCCTTCACCATGTCGCCCCGAAAAATCTCTTCTGTCACTGTCGATCAGCGTAGTTGGATGCTGTAGACCCCTTCACGATGTCCCCACCCACAAACCACATTATAGTCGCTGTCCATCAGTGAGTAGTATGACGCTTTATGATCTCTACTAGTCTTCTCTGTGTTGTACAGTACTCCCCATGCACACCGGACCCCACGCATTATACATGCTAATCCTAAGGCCCCCATTCTTTCTCCCCACACTTATCCCTTCCTTCAGACTCACCCTGCCGAGTCCATTTCCCTTTCGTAACTTTTCAGCAACTCTCGGATTCTGTGTGTCTGCTGCTATTTTTTTCCTTCAGTTTTTTTTGTTGTTATAGTCCACACATGAGTGAAATCACTTGGTACTTCTCTTTCTAAGCATGACCTATTTCTCTGAACATACTACCGTCTAGCTCCATCCACGTAATTGCAAATGGTAGTATTTGTTATCTCCTTAAGGCTGCTTACTGCACTTTTTAAACTGGATTTCATTCTTCCTTTTTGTTTGTACTTTAGCTATGTTATTCACCATTCAACTCCTGGTTATGAACAATAGCTTTGTGTCAATTGGTGTGTATCTGTATGTATCTATCTAACGGTCTGTCTGTCTATCTATGTATCTATGTATATATGTATCTATCTATCTATCTATCTGCCTATCATCTATCTATGATGTCTATCATCTAATAATCTACGTACCTCTCTATCTATCTTTCATCTGTCGTCTGTGTACCTATCTATCAATGAATCAATCATCTTTTTGTCTGCCCATCTATCCTTCTGTACAGAACAGTTAGCAACATAGCCTATGTCTCTTCCCTACATTATGCTTCCAGAAATCTTGCAAGGTAACTAAGCCATAAGGAGAGCACTGTGTTCACCAATACACATTCAGGTAGGGTCAGCCGCGTGTGCTTACAAAACCAGTAAATGGAGGTGAAAGGACTTGAAACCGTATCTCTGTCCTCTGTCCTCTTATACTTCCTGATCGCTTGGTGACTTTATTTAACCACATTCAGGGAGTAAGTGATCCCTGAAGACAACAAGTATCCTTCGTCTGGGCCTATTGTCGAAAGAAAAGTGTACTTGTTTCTTTGCACACCTCCATGTTTGAGGGACAACGGCAAGATCACTGCTGATTGGTGGAGCCACAAATATAAAGGAACACCTATTTCTGGACAGGAGCAGTTGGGAACAAAGAGTGTGTTGTGGAGTGAAGTGTTTATTTGAGGGTCCAACCTTCCTTCTTTAGGTGGTTATTCCTTCTTTACATTCGTGAACATCATAAAAAGCAATGATTTTAAAAGCCCAGACACATATTATTACAGCAATTCATTTCTTGAGGTGAGAGGAAATGAGAAGGAAGTTACTGCACCACTAAATCTATGCCTAAGCACTGCTGAAACCAAACAAAAAGAATTCACGGTGGCTAGGTAGGACTATTTTCTACTGACTCCCTCTGGGGACTCAAACAGACTCCATTAGTTTGTTTGTTTCTCGGTTTCACTTGTATAGGGTACCTGTCCCCGCCCCTTCAGCTTTTAGTTTGTCTGTGTCCTTGAATCTCATGTGAGTCTCCAGAAAGGGAGCATGGAGTTGGTCTTGAGTTTTCATCAGTTCTTCTAACCCTGTGTCTTTTGATTGGAGCACTCAAAGCCTGTACTTTTATTCTGATATTTGAGAGCTGTGCTCTTAATGCAATTTGAAATTTTTTTTGTTCTCATTAATATACAATCACATGCAGAACATTATGTTTTCTAGTCTATCCCCTTCACCAAGTACCCCCCAAATCCCAGTTACAGTCTCTGTCCTTCAGCATGTACTAGGATGCTGTAGAATCACTACATGTCTTCTCTGTGTTGTACAGCCCTTCCCATGAGACCCCACAATACCAATTATACATGCTAATCCTAATGACCGCATTCTTTTTCCCCGCCCTTATTATCCCCTTCCCACAAACCCTACCCAGTCCCTTTCTCTTTGGTAACTGTTAGTCCACTCTCTGTTTCTTTAAGTCTGCTGCTGTCTTTTCCTTCAGTTTTTCTTTGTTATCATACCCCACACATGACTGAAATCATTTGGTACATGTACTTCTCAGTTGGCCTATTTGACTGAGCATAATACCCTCTAGCTCCATCCACGTTATTGCAAATGATAGGATTTGTTTTCTTCTTATGGCTGCTTATGGCACTTTTTAAACTGGATTTCATTTTTCTTTTTTGTTTGTAGTTTCGCTATGTGCTTTCACCATTGCTCTCCTGGTTATGAGCAGTAGCTTTGTGTTAATCGATATGTACCTATATCTATCTATCTGTCTGTCTATCTATTTATCAATCAATCAATCAATCATCCTTTTGTCTTCAAATCTGTCCTTTTGTACAGAACAGTTAACCATATATCCTATATCACTTTTCTACACTATGCTTCCAAAAATCCTGCAAAGTGTCTAGGCTGTAGAGAGAGCACTGGGTTCACCGAGACACTTGCAGTTCGAGTCGGCCGCGTGTACCTACAAAACCAGGAAATGGTTTTGCCGGGACTTGAACCCGTGTCTCTATCCTCTGTCCTCCTTCATCTCCTTCTAAATGGCTGTCTGTATTTCGCCACATTCATTGACTCAGTGCTCCCTGAAGACCACAAGTATCATTCCTCTGGGCCTGTTGTCGACAGAAAAGTAAACTTGTTGCTTTGCTCACCACCATGTTTGAAGGACATCAGCGTGATCACCGCCGATAGGACGGAGGGTCAAATAAAAAGGAACACCAATTTCTAGACAGGAGCAGTTGGGAGCTAAGATTGTATTGTGGAGTGATGTGTTTATTTGAGTGTCCAAACTTCCCTCTTTAGGTGGTTATTAGATCTTCACATTCGTGAACATCAGAAAACCCATTGATTTCAAAGGCCCAGATGGTTATTATTACAGCAAATCAGTTGTTGAGGTGAGAGAAAATGAGAACTATGTTGCTGCACCACTAAATCCATGGCTGGGAACTGCTGAAACCAAACAAAAAGAATTCACGGTGGCCAGATAGGTCTATTTTCTGCTGACTGTCTCTGGGGACTCAAACAGAATCCATTTGTTTGAATGTTTGATTTTCAGTTTCACTCGTGTAGGGTGCTTGTCCACACACCTTCGGCTTGTAGTTTGTCTGTGTCCTTCTATCTCAAGTGAGTCTCCTGTAAGTAAGCACGTAGGTGTCTTGAGTTTTCATCCCTTCTTTCAACCGAGTGTCTTTTGTTTGCAGCACTCACTGCCTGACCTTTTATTCTGATGATTCTGAGCTGTGCACTTATTGCACTTAAAGAATTTTTTTTTATCATTAATCTACAATCACGTGAAGAACATTATGTTTACTATGCTCTCCCCTTCACCATGTCGCCCCGAAAAATCTCTTCTGTCACTGTCGATCAGCGTAGTTGGATGCTGTAGACCCCTTCACGATGTCCCCACCCACAAACCACATTATAGTCGCTGTCCATCAGTGAGTAGTATGACGCTTTATGATCTCTACTAGTCTTCTCTGTGTTGTACAGTACTCCCCATGCACACCGGACCCCACGCATTATACATGCTAATCCTAAGGCCCCCATTCTTTCTCCCCACACTTATCCCTTCCTTCAGACTCACCCTGCCGAGTCCATTTCCCTTTCGTAACTTTTCAGCAACTCTCGGATTCTGTGTGTCTGCTGCTATTTTTTTCCTTCAGTTTTTTTTGTTGTTATAGTCCACACATGAGTGAAATCACTTGGTACTTCTCTTTCTAAGCATGACCTATTTCTCTGAACATACTACCGTCTAGCTCCATCCACGTAATTGCAAATGGTAGTATTTGTTATCTCCTTAAGGCTGCTTACTGCACTTTTTAAACTGGATTTCATTCTTCCTTTTTGTTTGTACTTTAGCTATGTTATTCACCATTCAACTCCTGGTTATGAACAATAGCTTTGTGTCAATTGGTGTGTATCTGTATGTATCTATCTAACGGTCTGTCTGTCTATCTATGTATCTATGTATATATGTATCTATCTATCTATCTATCTGCCTATCATCTATCTATGATGTCTATCATCTAATAATCTACGTACCTCTCTATCTATCTTTCATCTGTCGTCTGTGTACCTATCTATCAATGAATCAATCATCTTTTTGTCTGCCCATCTATCCTTCTGTACAGAACAGTTAGCAACATAGCCTATGTCTCTTCCCTACATTATGCTTCCAGAAATCTTGCAAGGTAACTAAGCCATAAGGAGAGCACTGTGTTCACCAATACACATTCAGGTAGGGTCAGCCGCGTGTGCTTACAAAACCAGTAAATGGAGGTGAAAGGACTTGAAACCGTATCTCTGTCCTCTGTCCTCTTATACTTCCTGATCGCTTGGTGACTTTATTTAACCACATTCAGGGAGTAAGTGATCCCTGAAGACAACAAGTATCCTTCGTCTGGGCCTATTGTCGAAAGAAAAGTGTACTTGTTTCTTTGCACACCTCCATGTTTGAGGGACAACGGCAAGATCACTGCTGATTGGTGGAGCCACAAATATAAAGGAACACCTATTTCTGGACAGGAGCAGTTGGGAACAAAGAGTGTGTTGTGGAGTGAAGTGTTTATTTGAGGGTCCAACCTTCCTTCTTTAGGTGGTTATTCCTTCTTTACATTCGTGAACATCATAAAAAGCAATGATTTTAAAAGCCCAGACACATATTATTACAGCAATTCATTTCTTGAGGTGAGAGGAAATGAGAAGGAAGTTACTGCACCACTAAATCTATGCCTAAGCACTGCTGAAACCAAACAAAAAGAATTCACGGTGGCTAGGTAGGACTATTTTCTACTGACTCCCTCTGGGGACTCAAACAGACTCCATTAGTTTGTTTGTTTCTCGGTTACACTTGTATAGGGTACCTGTCCCCGCCCCTTCAGCTTTTAGTTTGTCTGTGTCCTTGAATCTCATGTGAGTCTCCAGAAAGGGAGCATGGAGTTGGTCTTGAGTTTTCATCAGTTCTTCTAACCCTGTGTCTTTTGATTGGAGCACTCAAAGCCTGTACTTTTATTCTGATATTTGAGAGCTGTGCTCTTAATGCAATTTGAAATTTTTTTTGTTCTCATTAATATACAATCACATGCAGAACATTATGTTTTCTAGTCTATCCCCTTCACCAAGTACCCCCCAAATCCCAGTTACAGTCTCTGTCCTTCAGCATGTACTAGGATGCTGTAGAATCACTACATGTCTTCTCTGTGTTGTACAGCCCTTCCCATGAGACCCCACAATACCAATTATACATGCTAATCCTAATGACCGCATTCTTTTTCCCCGCCCTTATTACCCCCTTCCCACAAACCCTACCCAGTCCCTTTCTCTTTGGTAACTGTTAGTCCACTCTCTGTTTCTGTAAGTCTGCTGCTGTCTTTTCCTTCAGTTTTTCTTTGTTATCATACCCCACACATGACTGAAATCATTTGGTACATGTACTTCTCAGTTGGCCTATTTGACTGAGCATAATACCCTCTAGCTCCATCCACGTTATTGCAAATGATAGGATTTGTTTTCTTCTTATGGCTGCTTATGGCACTTTTTAAACTGGATTTCATTTTTCTTTTTTGTTTGTAGTTTCGCTATGTGCTTTCACCATTGCTCTCCTGGTTATGAGCAGTAGCTTTGTGTTAATCGATATGTACCTATATCTATCTATCTGTCTGTCTATCTATTTATCAATCAATCAATCAATCATCCTTTTGTCTTCAAATCTGTCCTTTTGTACAGAACAGTTAACCATATATCCTATATCACTTTTCTACACTATGCTTCCAAAAATCCTGCAAAGTGTCTAGGCTGTAGAGAGAGCACTGGGTTCACCGAGACACTTGCAGTTCGAGTCGGCCGCGTGTACCTACAAAACCAGGAAATGGTTTTGCCGGGACTTGAACCCGTGTCTCTATCCTCTGTCCTCCTTCATCTCCTTCTAAATGGCTGTCTGTATTTCGCCACATTCATTGACTCAGTGCTCCCTGAAGACCACAAGTATCATTCCTCTGGGCCTGTTGTCGACAGAAAAGTAAACTTGTTGCTTTGCTCACCACCATGTTTGAAGGACATCAGCGTGATCACCGCCGATAGGACGGAGGGTCAAATAAAAAGGAACACCAATTTCTAGACAGGAGCAGTTGGGAGCTAAGATTGTATTGTGGAGTGATGTGTTTATTTGAGTGTCCAAACTTCCCTCTTTAGGTGGTTATTAGATCTTCACATTCGTGAACATCAGAAAACCCATTGATTTCAAAGGCCCAGATGGTTATTATTACAGCAAATCAGTTGTTGAGGTGAGAGAAAATGAGAACTATGTTGCTGCACCACTAAATCCATGGCTGGGAACTGCTGAAACCAAACAAAAAGAATTCACGGTGGCCAGATAGGTCTATTTTCTGCTGACTGTCTCTGGGGACTCAAACAGAATCCATTTGTTTGAATGTTTGATTTTCAGTTTCACTCGTGTAGGGTGCTTGTCCACACACCTTCGGCTTGTAGTTTGTCTGTGTCCTTCTATCTCAAGTGAGTCTCCTGTAAGTAAGCACGTAGGTGTCTTGAGTTTTCATCCCTTCTTTCAACCGAGTGTCTTTTGTTTGCAGCACTCACTGCCTGACCTTTTATTCTGATGATTCTGAGCTGTGCACTTATTGCACTTAAAGAATTTTTTTTTATCATTAATCTACAATCACGTGAAGAACATTATGTTTACTATGCTCTCCCCTTCACCATGTCGCCCCGAAAAATCTCTTCTGTCACTGTCGATCAGCGTAGTTGGATGCTGTAGACCCCTTCACGATGTCCCCACCCACAAACCACATTATAGTCGCTGTCCATCAGTGAGTAGTATGACGCTTTATGATCTCTACTAGTCTTCTCTGTGTTGTACAGTACTCCCCATGCACACCGGACCCCACGCATTATACATGCTAATCCTAAGGCCCCCATTCTTTCTCCCCACACTTATCCCTTCCTTCAGACTCACCCTGCCGAGTCCATTTCCCTTTCGTAACTTTTCAGCAACTCTCGGATTCTGTGTGTCTGCTGCTATTTTTTTCCTTCAGTTTTTTTTGTTGTTATAGTCCACACATGAGTGAAATCACTTGGTACTTCTCTTTCTAAGCATGACCTATTTCTCTGAACATACTACCGTCTAGCTCCATCCACGTAATTGCAAATGGTAGTATTTGTTATCTCCTTAAGGCTGCTTACTGCACTTTTTAAACTGGATTTCATTCTTCCTTTTTGTTTGTACTTTAGCTATGTTATTCACCATTCAACTCCTGGTTATGAACAATAGCTTTGTGTCAATTGGTGTGTATCTGTATGTATCTATCTAACGGTCTGTCTGTCTATCTATGTATCTATGTATATATGTATCTATCTATCTATCTATCTGCCTATCATCTATCTATGATGTCTATCATCTAATAATCTACGTACCTCTCTATCTATCTTTCATCTGTCGTCTGTGTACCTATCTATCAATGAATCAATCATCTTTTTGTCTGCCCATCTATCCTTCTGTACAGAACAGTTAGCAACATAGCCTATGTCTCTTCCCTACATTATGCTTCCAGAAATCTTGCAAGGTAACTAAGCCATAAGGAGAGCACTGTGTTCACCAATACACATTCAGGTAGGGTCAGCCGCGTGTGCTTACAAAACCAGTAAATGGAGGTGAAAGGACTTGAAACCGTATCTCTGTCCTCTGTCCTCTTATACTTCCTGATCGCTTGGTGACTTTATTTAACCACATTCAGGGAGTAAGTGATCCCTGAAGACAACAAGTATCCTTCGTCTGGGCCTATTGTCGAAAGAAAAGTGTACTTGTTTCTTTGCACACCTCCATGTTTGAGGGACAACGGCAAGATCACTGCTGATTGGTGGAGCCACAAATATAAAGGAACACCTATTTCTGGACAGGAGCAGTTGGGAACAAAGAGTGTGTTGTGGAGTGAAGTGTTTATTTGAGGGTCCAACCTTCCTTCTTTAGGTGGTTATTCCTTCTTTACATTCGTGAACATCATAAAAAGCAATGATTTTAAAAGCCCAGACACATATTATTACAGCAATTCATTTCTTGAGGTGAGAGGAAATGAGAAGGAAGTTACTGCACCACTAAATCTATGCCTAAGCACTGCTGAAACCAAACAAAAAGAATTCACGGTGGCTAGGTAGGACTATTTTCTACTGACTCCCTCTGGGGACTCAAACAGACTCCATTAGTTTGTTTGTTTCTCGGTTTCACTTGTATAGGGTACCTGTCCCCGCCCCTTCAGCTTTTAGTTTGTCTGTGTCCTTGAATCTCATGTGAGTCTCCAGAAAGGGAGCATGGAGTTGGTCTTGAGTTTTCATCAGTTCTTCTAACCCTGTGTCTTTTGATTGGAGCACTCAAAGCCTGTACTTTTATTCTGATATTTGAGAGCTGTGCTCTTAATGCAATTTGAAATTTTTTTTGTTCTCATTAATATACAATCACATGCAGAACATTATGTTTTCTAGTCTATCCCCTTCACCAAGTACCCCCCAAATCCCAGTTACAGTCTCTGTCCTTCAGCATGTACTAGGATGCTGTAGAATCACTACATGTCTTCTCTGTGTTGTACAGCCCTTCCCATGAGACCCCACAATACCAATTATACATGCTAATCCTAATGACCGCATTCTTTTTCCCCGCCCTTATTATCCCCTTCCCACAAACCCTACCCAGTCCCTTTCTCTTTGGTAACTGTTAGTCCACTCTCTGTTTCTTTAAGTCTGCTGCTGTCTTTTCCTTCAGTTTTTCTTTGTTATCATACCCCACACATGACTGAAATCATTTGGTACATGTACTTCTCAGTTGGCCTATTTGACTGAGCATAATACCCTCTAGCTCCATCCACGTTATTGCAAATGATAGGATTTGTTTTCTTCTTATGGCTGCTTATGGCACTTTTTAAACTGGATTTCATTTTTCTTTTTTGTTTGTAGTTTCGCTATGTGCTTTCACCATTGCTCTCCTGGTTATGAGCAGTAGCTTTGTGTTAATCGATATGTACCTATATCTATCTATCTGTCTGTCTATCTATTTATCAATCAATCAATCAATCATCCTTTTGTCTTCAAATCTGTCCTTTTGTACAGAACAGTTAACCATATATCCTATATCACTTTTCTACACTATGCTTCCAAAAATCCTGCAAAGTGTCTAGGCTGTAGAGAGAGCACTGGGTTCACCGAGACACTTGCAGTTCGAGTCGGCCGCGTGTACCTACAAAACCAGGAAATGGTTTTGCCGGGACTTGAACCCGTGTCTCTATCCTCTGTCCTCCTTCATCTCCTTCTAAATGGCTGTCTGTATTTCGCCACATTCATTGACTCAGTGCTCCCTGAAGACCACAAGTATCATTCCTCTGGGCCTGTTGTCGACAGAAAAGTAAACTTGTTGCTTTGCTCACCACCATGTTTGAAGGACATCAGCGTGATCACCGCCGATAGGACGGAGGGTCAAATAAAAAGGAACACCAATTTCTAGACAGGAGCAGTTGGGAGCTAAGATTGTATTGTGGAGTGATGTGTTTATTTGAGTGTCCAAACTTCCCTCTTTAGGTGGTTATTAGATCTTCACATTCGTGAACATCAGAAAACCCATTGATTTCAAAGGCCCAGATGGTTATTATTACAGCAAATCAGTTGTTGAGGTGAGAGAAAATGAGAACTATGTTGCTGCACCACTAAATCCATGGCTGGGAACTGCTGAAACCAAACAAAAAGAATTCACGGTGGCCAGATAGGTCTATTTTCTGCTGACTGTCTCTGGGGACTCAAACAGAATCCATTTGTTTGAATGTTTGATTTTCAGTTTCACTCGTGTAGGGTGCTTGTCCACACACCTTCGGCTTGTAGTTTGTCTGTGTCCTTCTATCTCAAGTGAGTCTCCTGTAAGTAAGCACGTAGGTGTCTTGAGTTTTCATCCCTTCTTTCAACCGAGTGTCTTTTGTTTGCAGCACTCACTGCCTGACCTTTTATTCTGATGATTCTGAGCTGTGCACTTATTGCACTTAAAGAATTTTTTTTTATCATTAATCTACAATCACGTGAAGAACATTATGTTTACTATGCTCTCCCCTTCACCATGTCGCCCCGAAAAATCTCTTCTGTCACTGTCGATCAGCGTAGTTGGATGCTGTAGACCCCTTCACGATGTCCCCACCCACAAACCACATTATAGTCGCTGTCCATCAGTGAGTAGTATGACGCTTTATGATCTCTACTAGTCTTCTCTGTGTTGTACAGTACTCCCCATGCACACCGGACCCCACGCATTATACATGCTAATCCTAAGGCCCCCATTCTTTCTCCCCACACTTATCCCTTCCTTCAGACTCACCCTGCCGAGTCCATTTCCCTTTCGTAACTTTTCAGCAACTCTCGGATTCTGTGTGTCTGCTGCTATTTTTTTCCTTCAGTTTTTTTTGTTGTTATAGTCCACACATGAGTGAAATCACTTGGTACTTCTCTTTCTAAGCATGACCTATTTCTCTGAACATACTACCGTCTAGCTCCATCCACGTAATTGCAAATGGTAGTATTTGTTATCTCCTTAAGGCTGCTTACTGCACTTTTTAAACTGGATTTCATTCTTCCTTTTTGTTTGTACTTTAGCTATGTTATTCACCATTCAACTCCTGGTTATGAACAATAGCTTTGTGTCAATTGGTGTGTATCTGTATGTATCTATCTAACGGTCTGTCTGTCTATCTATGTATCTATGTATATATGTATCTATCTATCTATCTATCTGCCTATCATCTATCTATGATGTCTATCATCTAATAATCTACGTACCTCTCTATCTATCTTTCATCTGTCGTCTGTGTACCTATCTATCAATGAATCAATCATCTTTTTGTCTGCCCATCTATCCTTCTGTACAGAACAGTTAGCAACATAGCCTATGTCTCTTCCCTACATTATGCTTCCAGAAATCTTGCAAGGTAACTAAGCCATAAGGAGAGCACTGTGTTCACCAATACACATTCAGGTAGGGTCAGCCGCGTGTGCTTACAAAACCAGTAAATGGAGGTGAAAGGACTTGAAACCGTATCTCTGTCCTCTGTCCTCTTATACTTCCTGATCGCTTGGTGACTTTATTTAACCACATTCAGGGAGTAAGTGATCCCTGAAGACAACAAGTATCCTTCGTCTGGGCCTATTGTCGAAAGAAAAGTGTACTTGTTTCTTTGCACACCTCCATGTTTGAGGGACAACGGCAAGATCACTGCTGATTGGTGGAGCCACAAATATAAAGGAACACCTATTTCTGGACAGGAGCAGTTGGGAACAAAGAGTGTGTTGTGGAGTGAAGTGTTTATTTGAGGGTCCAACCTTCCTTCTTTAGGTGGTTATTCCTTCTTTACATTCGTGAACATCATAAAAAGCAATGATTTTAAAAGCCCAGACACATATTATTACAGCAATTCATTTCTTGAGGTGAGAGGAAATGAGAAGGAAGTTACTGCACCACTAAATCTATGCCTAAGCACTGCTGAAACCAAACAAAAAGAATTCACGGTGGCTAGGTAGGACTATTTTCTACTGACTCCCTCTGGGGACTCAAACAGACTCCATTAGTTTGTTTGTTTCTCGGTTACACTTGTATAGGGTACCTGTCCCCGCCCCTTCAGCTTTTAGTTTGTCTGTGTCCTTGAATCTCATGTGAGTCTCCAGAAAGGGAGCATGGAGTTGGTCTTGAGTTTTCATCAGTTCTTCTAACCCTGTGTCTTTTGATTGGAGCACTCAAAGCCTGTACTTTTATTCTGATATTTGAGAGCTGTGCTCTTAATGCAATTTGAAATTTTTTTTGTTCTCATTAATATACAATCACATGCAGAACATTATGTTTTCTAGTCTATCCCCTTCACCAAGTACCCCCCAAATCCCAGTTACAGTCTCTGTCCTTCAGCATGTACTAGGATGCTGTAGAATCACTACATGTCTTCTCTGTGTTGTACAGCCCTTCCCATGAGACCCCACAATACCAATTATACATGCTAATCCTAATGACCGCATTCTTTTTCCCCGCCCTTATTACCCCCTTCCCACAAACCCTACCCAGTCCCTTTCTCTTTGGTAACTGTTAGTCCACTCTCTGTTTCTGTAAGTCTGCTGCTGTCTTTTCCTTCAGTTTTTCTTTGTTATCATACCCCACACATGACTGAAATCATTTGGTACATGTACTTCTCAGTTGGCCTATTTGACTGAGCATAATACCCTCTAGCTCCATCCACGTTATTGCAAATGATAGGATTTGTTTTCTTCTTATGGCTGCTTATGGCACTTTTTAAACTGGATTTCATTTTTCTTTTTTGTTTGTAGTTTCGCTATGTGCTTTCACCATTGCTCTCCTGGTTATGAGCAGTAGCTTTGTGTTAATCGGTATGTACCTATATCTATCTATCTGTCTGTCTATCTATTTATCAATCAATCAATCAATCATCCTTTTGTCTTCAAATCTGTCCTTTTGTACAGAACAGTTAACCATATATCCTATATCACTTTTCTACACTATGCTTCCAAAAATCCTGCAAAGTGTCTAGGCTGTAGAGAGAGCACTGGGTTCACCGAGACACTTGCAGTTCGAGTCGGCCGCGTGTACCTACAAAACCAGGAAATGGTTTTGCCGGGACTTGAACCCGTGTCTCTATCCTCTGTCCTCCTTCATCTCCTTCTAAATGGCTGTCTGTATTTCGCCACATTCATTGACTCAGTGCTCCCTGAAGACCACAAGTATCATTCCTCTGGGCCTGTTGTCGACAGAAAAGTAAACTTGTTGCTTTGCTCACCACCATGTTTGAAGGACATCAGCGTGATCACCGCCGATAGGACGGAGGGTCAAATAAAAAGGAACACCAATTTCTAGACAGGAGCAGTTGGGAGCTAAGATTGTATTGTGGAGTGACGTGTTTATTTGAGTGTCCAAACTTCCCTCTTTAGGTGGTTATTAGATCTTCACATTCGTGAACATCAGAAAACCCATTGATTTCAAAGGCCCAGATGGTTATTATTACAGCAAATCAGTTGTTGAGGTGAGAGAAAATGAGAACTATGTTGCTGCACCACTAAATCCATGGCTGGGAACTGCTGAAACCAAACAAAAAGAATTCACGGTGGCCAGATAGGTCTATTTTCTGCTGACTGTCTCTGGGGTCTCAAACAGAATCCATTTGTTTGAATGTTTGATTTTCAGTTTCACTCGTGTAGGGTGCTTGTCCACACACCTTCGGCTTGTAGTTTGTCTGTGTCCTTCTATCTCAAGTGAGTCTCCTGTAAGTAAGCACGTAGGTGTCTTGAGTTTTCATCCCTTCTTTCAACCGAGTGTCTTTTGTTTGCAGCACTCACTGCCTGACCTTTTATTCTGATGATTCTGAGCTGTGCACTTATTGCACTTAAAGAATTTTTTTTTATCATTAATCTACAATCACGTGAAGAACATTATGTTTACTATGCTCTCCCCTTCACCATGTCGCCCCGAAAAATCTCTTCTGTCACTGTCGATCAGCGTAGTTGGATGCTGTAGACCCCTTCACGATGTCCCCACCCACAAACCACATTATAGTCGCTGTCCATCAGTGAGTAGTATGACGCTTTATGATCTCTACTAGTCTTCTCTGTGTTGTACAGTACTCCCCATGCACACCGGACCCCACGCATTATACATGCTAATCCTAAGGCCCCCATTCTTTCTCCCCACACTTATCCCTTCCTTCAGACTCACCCTGCCGAGTCCATTTCCCTTTCGTAACTTTTCAGCAACTCTCGGATTCTGTGTGTCTGCTGCTATTTTTTTCCTTCAGTTTTTTTTGTTGTTATAGTCCACACATGAGTGAAATCACTTGGTACTTCTCTTTCTAAGCATGACCTATTTCTCTGAACATACTACCGTCTAGCTCCATCCACGTAATTGCAAATGGTAGTATTTGTTATCTCCTTAAGGCTGCTTACTGCACTTTTTAAACTGGATTTCATTCTTCCTTTTTGTTTGTACTTTAGCTATGTTATTCACCATTCAACTCCTGGTTATGAACAATAGCTTTGTGTCAATTGGTGTGTATCTGTATGTATCTATCTAACGGTCTGTCTGTCTATCTATGTATCTATGTATATATGTATCTATCTATCTATCTATCTGCCTATCATCTATCTATGATGTCTATCATCTAATAATCTACGTACCTCTCTATCTATCTTTCATCTGTCGTCTGTGTACCTATCTATCAATGAATCAATCATCTTTTTGTCTGCCCATCTATCCTTCTGTACAGAACAGTTAGCAACATAGCCTATGTCTCTTCCCTACATTATGCTTCCAGAAATCTTGCAAGGTAACTAAGCCATAAGGAGAGCACTGTGTTCACCAATACACATTCAGGTAGGGTCAGCCGCGTGTGCTTACAAAACCAGTAAATGGAGGTGAAAGGACTTGAAACCGTATCTCTGTCCTCTGTCCTCTTATACTTCCTGATCGCTTGGTGACTTTATTTAACCACATTCAGGGAGTAAGTGATCCCTGAAGACAACAAGTATCCTTCGTCTGGGCCTATTGTCGAAAGAAAAGTGTACTTGTTTCTTTGCACACCTCCATGTTTGAGGGACAACGGCAAGATCACTGCTGATTGGTGGAGCCACAAATATAAAGGAACACCTATTTCTGGACAGGAGCAGTTGGGAACAAAGAGTGTGTTGTGGAGTGAAGTGTTTATTTGAGGGTCCAACCTTCCTTCTTTAGGTGGTTATTCCTTCTTTACATTCGTGAACATCATAAAAAGCAATGATTTTAAAAGCCCAGACACATATTATTACAGCAATTCATTTCTTGAGGTGAGAGGAAATGAGAAGGAAGTTACTGCACCACTAAATCTATGCCTAAGCACTGCTGAAACCAAACAAAAAGAATTCACGGTGGCTAGGTAGGACTATTTTCTACTGACTCCCTCTGGGGACTCAAACAGACTCCATTAGTTTGTTTGTTTCTCGGTTTCACTTGTATAGGGTACCTGTCCCCGCCCCTTCAGCTTTTAGTTTGTCTGTGTCCTTGAATCTCATGTGAGTCTCCAGAAAGGGAGCATGGAGTTGGTCTTGAGTTTTCATCAGTTCTTCTAACCCTGTGTCTTTTGATTGGAGCACTCAAAGCCTGTACTTTTATTCTGATATTTGAGAGCTGTGCTCTTAATGCAATTTGAAATTTTTTTTGTTCTCATTAATATACAATCACATGCAGAACATTATGTTTTCTAGTCTATCCCCTTCACCAAGTACCCCCCAAATCCCAGTTACAGTCTCTGTCCTTCAGCATGTACTAGGATGCTGTAGAATCACTACATGTCTTCTCTGTGTTGTACAGCCCTTCCCATGAGACCCCACAATACCAATTATACATGCTAATCCTAATGACCGCATTCTTTTTCCCCGCCCTTATTATCCCCTTCCCACAAACCCTACCCAGTCCCTTTCTCTTTGGTAACTGTTAGTCCACTCTCTGTTTCTTTAAGTCTGCTGCTGTCTTTTCCTTCAGTTTTTCTTTGTTATCATACCCCACACATGACTGAAATCATTTGGTACATGTACTTCTCAGTTGGCCTATTTGACTGAGCATAATACCCTCTAGCTCCATCCACGTTATTGCAAATGATAGGATTTGTTTTCTTCTTATGGCTGCTTATGGCACTTTTTAAACTGGATTTCATTTTTCTTTTTTGTTTGTAGTTTCGCTATGTGCTTTCACCATTGCTCTCCTGGTTATGAGCAGTAGCTTTGTGTTAATCGATATGTACCTATATCTATCTATCTGTCTGTCTATCTATTTATCAATCAATCAATCAATCATCCTTTTGTCTTCAAATCTGTCCTTTTGTACAGAACAGTTAACCATATATCCTATATCACTTTTCTACACTATGCTTCCAAAAATCCTGCAAAGTGTCTAGGCTGTAGAGAGAGCACTGGGTTCACCGAGACACTTGCAGTTCGAGTCGGCCGCGTGTACCTACAAAACCAGGAAATGGTTTTGCCGGGACTTGAACCCGTGTCTCTATCCTCTGTCCTCCTTCATCTCCTTCTAAATGGCTGTCTGTATTTCGCCACATTCATTGACTCAGTGCTCCCTGAAGACCACAAGTATCATTCCTCTGGGCCTGTTGTCGACAGAAAAGTAAACTTGTTGCTTTGCTCACCACCATGTTTGAAGGACATCAGCGTGATCACCGCCGATAGGACGGAGGGTCAAATAAAAAGGAACACCAATTTCTAGACAGGAGCAGTTGGGAGCTAAGATTGTATTGTGGAGTGACGTGTTTATTTGAGTGTCCAAACTTCCCTCTTTAGGTGGTTATTAGATCTTCACATTCGTGAACATCAGAAAACCCATTGATTTCAAAGGCCCAGATGGTTATTATTACAGCAAATCAGTTGTTGAGGTGAGAGAAAATGAGAACTATGTTGCTGCACCACTAAATCCATGGCTGGGAACTGCTGAAACCAAACAAAAAGAATTCACGGTGGCCAGATAGGTCTATTTTCTGCTGACTGTCTCTGGGGACTCAAACAGAATCCATTTGTTTGAATGTTTGATTTTCAGTTTCACTCGTGTAGGGTGCTTGTCCACACACCTTCGGCTTGTAGTTTGTCTGTGTCCTTCTATCTCAAGTGAGTCTCCTGTAAGTAAGCACGTAGGTGTCTTGAGTTTTCATCCCTTCTTTCAACCGAGTGTCTTTTGTTTGCAGCACTCACTGCCTGACCTTTTATTCTGATGATTCTGAGCTGTGCACTTATTGCACTTAAAGAATTTTTTTTTATCATTAATCTACAATCACGTGAAGAACATTATGTTTACTATGCTCTCCCCTTCACCATGTCGCCCCGAAAAATCTCTTCTGTCACTGTCGATCAGCGTAGTTGGATGCTGTAGACCCCTTCACGATGTCCCCACCCACAAACCACATTATAGTCGCTGTCCATCAGTGAGTAGTATGACGCTTTATGATCTCTACTAGTCTTCTCTGTGTTGTACAGTACTCCCCATGCACACCGGACCCCACGCATTATACATGCTAATCCTAAGGCCCCCATTCTTTCTCCCCACACTTATCCCTTCCTTCAGACTCACCCTGCCGAGTCCATTTCCCTTTCGTAACTTTTCAGCAACTCTCGGATTCTGTGTGTCTGCTGCTATTTTTTTCCTTCAGTTTTTTTTGTTGTTATAGTCCACACATGAGTGAAATCACTTGGTACTTCTCTTTCTAAGCATGACCTATTTCTCTGAACATACTACCGTCTAGCTCCATCCACGTAATTGCAAATGGTAGTATTTGTTATCTCCTTAAGGCTGCTTACTGCACTTTTTAAACTGGATTTCATTCTTCCTTTTTGTTTGTACTTTAGCTATGTTATTCACCATTCAACTCCTGGTTATGAACAATAGCTTTGTGTCAATTGGTGTGTATCTGTATGTATCTATCTAACGGTCTGTCTGTCTATCTATGTATCTATGTATATATGTATCTATCTATCTATCTATCTGCCTATCATCTATCTATGATGTCTATCATCTAATAATCTACGTACCTCTCTATCTATCTTTCATCTGTCGTCTGTGTACCTATCTATCAATGAATCAATCATCTTTTTGTCTGCCCATCTATCCTTCTGTACAGAACAGTTAGCAACATAGCCTATGTCTCTTCCCTACATTATGCTTCCAGAAATCTTGCAAGGTAACTAAGCCATAAGGAGAGCACTGTGTTCACCAATACACATTCAGGTAGGGTCAGCCGCGTGTGCTTACAAAACCAGTAAATGGAGGTGAAAGGACTTGAAACCGTATCTCTGTCCTCTGTCCTCTTATACTTCCTGATCGCTTGGTGACTTTATTTAACCACATTCAGGGAGTAAGTGATCCCTGAAGACAACAAGTATCCTTCGTCTGGGCCTATTGTCGAAAGAAAAGTGTACTTGTTTCTTTGCACACCTCCATGTTTGAGGGACAACGGCAAGATCACTGCTGATTGGTGGAGCCACAAATATAAAGGAACACCTATTTCTGGACAGGAGCAGTTGGGAACAAAGAGTGTGTTGTGGAGTGAAGTGTTTATTTGAGGGTCCAACCTTCCTTCTTTAGGTGGTTATTCCTTCTTTACATTCGTGAACATCATAAAAAGCAATGATTTTAAAAGCCCAGACACATATTATTACAGCAATTCATTTCTTGAGGTGAGAGGAAATGAGAAGGAAGTTACTGCACCACTAAATCTATGCCTAAGCACTGCTGAAACCAAACAAAAAGAATTCACGGTGGCTAGGTAGGACTATTTTCTACTGACTCCCTCTGGGGACTCAAACAGACTCCATTAGTTTGTTTGTTTCTCGGTTTCACTTGTATAGGGTACCTGTCCCCGCCCCTTCAGCTTTTAGTTTGTCTGTGTCCTTGAATCTCATGTGAGTCTCCAGAAAGGGAGCATGGAGTTGGTCTTGAGTTTTCATCAGTTCTTCTAACCCTGTGTCTTTTGATTGGAGCACTCAAAGCCTGTACTTTTATTCTGATATTTGAGAGCTGTGCTCTTAATGCAATTTGAAATTTTTTTTGTTCTCATTAATATACAATCACATGCAGAACATTATGTTTTCTAGTCTATCCCCTTCACCAAGTACCCCCCAAATCCCAGTTACAGTCTCTGTCCTTCAGCATGTACTAGGATGCTGTAGAATCACTACATGTCTTCTCTGTGTTGTACAGCCCTTCCCATGAGACCCCACAATACCAATTATACATGCTAATCCTAATGACCGCATTCTTTTTCCCCGCCCTTATTACCCCCTTCCCACAAACCCTACCCAGTCCCTTTCTCTTTGGTAACTGTTAGTCCACTCTCTGTTTCTGTAAGTCTGCTGCTGTCTTTTCCTTCAGTTTTTCTTTGTTATCATACCCCACACATGACTGAAATCATTTGGTACATGTACTTCTCAGTTGGCCTATTTGACTGAGCATAATACCCTCTAGCTCCATCCACGTTATTGCAAATGATAGGATTTGTTTTCTTCTTATGGCTGCTTATGGCACTTTTTAAACTGGATTTCATTTTTCTTTTTTGTTTGTAGTTTCGCTATGTGCTTTCACCATTGCTCTCCTGGTTATGAGCAGTAGCTTTGTGTTAATCGGTATGTACCTATATCTATCTATCTGTCTGTCTATCTATTTATCAATCAATCAATCAATCATCCTTTTGTCTTCAAATCTGTCCTTTTGTACAGAACAGTTAACCATATATCCTATATCACTTTTCTACACTATGCTTCCAAAAATCCTGCAAAGTGTCTAGGCTGTAGAGAGAGCACTGGGTTCACCGAGACACTTGCAGTTCGAGTCGGCCGCGTGTACCTACAAAACCAGGAAATGGTTTTGCCGGGACTTGAACCCGTGTCTCTATCCTCTGTCCTCCTTCATCTCCTTCTAAATGGCTGTCTGTATTTCGCCACATTCATTGACTCAGTGCTCCCTGAAGACCACAAGTATCATTCCTCTGGGCCTGTTGTCGACAGAAAAGTAAACTTGTTGCTTTGCTCACCACCATGTTTGAAGGACATCAGCGTGATCACCGCCGATAGGACGGAGGGTCAAATAAAAAGGAACACCAATTTCTAGACAGGAGCAGTTGGGAGCTAAGATTGTATTGTGGAGTGACGTGTTTATTTGAGTGTCCAAACTTCCCTCTTTAGGTGGTTATTAGATCTTCACATTCGTGAACATCAGAAAACCCATTGATTTCAAAGGCCCAGATGGTTATTATTACAGCAAATCAGTTGTTGAGGTGAGAGAAAATGAGAACTATGTTGCTGCACCACTAAATCCATGGCTGGGAACTGCTGAAACCAAACAAAAAGAATTCACGGTGGCCAGATAGGTCTATTTTCTGCTGACTGTCTCTGGGGACTCAAACAGAATCCATTTGTTTGAATGTTTGATTTTCAGTTTCACTCGTGTAGGGTGCTTGTCCACACACCTTCGGCTTGTAGTTTGTCTGTGTCCTTCTATCTCAAGTGAGTCTCCTGTAAGTAAGCACGTAGGTGTCTTGAGTTTTCATCCCTTCTTTCAACCGAGTGTCTTTTGTTTGCAGCACTCACTGCCTGACCTTTTATTCTGATGATTCTGAGCTGTGCACTTATTGCACTTAAAGAATTTTTTTTTATCATTAATCTACAATCACGTGAAGAACATTATGTTTACTATGCTCTCCCCTTCACCATGTCGCCCCGAAAAATCTCTTCTGTCACTGTCGATCAGCGTAGTTGGATGCTGTAGACCCCTTCACGATGTCCCCACCCACAAACCACATTATAGTCGCTGTCCATCAGTGAGTAGTATGACGCTTTATGATCTCTACTAGTCTTCTCTGTGTTGTACAGTACTCCCCATGCACACCGGACCCCACGCATTATACATGCTAATCCTAAGGCCCCCATTCTTTCTCCCCACACTTATCCCTTCCTTCAGACTCACCCTGCCGAGTCCATTTCCCTTTCGTAACTTTTCAGCAACTCTCGGATTCTGTGTGTCTGCTGCTATTTTTTTCCTTCAGTTTTTTTTGTTGTTATAGTCCACACATGAGTGAAATCACTTGGTACTTCTCTTTCTAAGCATGACCTATTTCTCTGAACATACTACCGTCTAGCTCCATCCACGTAATTGCAAATGGTAGTATTTGTTATCTCCTTAAGGCTGCTTACTGCACTTTTTAAACTGGATTTCATTCTTCCTTTTTGTTTGTACTTTAGCTATGTTATTCACCATTCAACTCCTGGTTATGAACAATAGCTTTGTGTCAATTGGTGTGTATCTGTATGTATCTATCTAACGGTCTGTCTGTCTATCTATGTATCTATGTATATATGTATCTATCTATCTATCTATCTGCCTATCATCTATCTATGATGTCTATCATCTAATAATCTACGTACCTCTCTATCTATCTTTCATCTGTCGTCTGTGTACCTATCTATCAATGAATCAATCATCTTTTTGTCTGCCCATCTATCCTTCTGTACAGAACAGTTAGCAACATAGCCTATGTCTCTTCCCTACATTATGCTTCCAGAAATCTTGCAAGGTAACTAAGCCATAAGGAGAGCACTGTGTTCACCAATACACATTCAGGTAGGGTCAGCCGCGTGTGCTTACAAAACCAGTAAATGGAGGTGAAAGGACTTGAAACCGTATCTCTGTCCTCTGTCCTCTTATACTTCCTGATCGCTTGGTGACTTTATTTAACCACATTCAGGGAGTAAGTGATCCCTGAAGACAACAAGTATCCTTCGTCTGGGCCTATTGTCGAAAGAAAAGTGTACTTGTTTCTTTGCACACCTCCATGTTTGAGGGACAACGGCAAGATCACTGCTGATTGGTGGAGCCACAAATATAAAGGAACACCTATTTCTGGACAGGAGCAGTTGGGAACAAAGAGTGTGTTGTGGAGTGAAGTGTTTATTTGAGGGTCCAACCTTCCTTCTTTAGGTGGTTATTCCTTCTTTACATTCGTGAACATCATAAAAAGCAATGATTTTAAAAGCCCAGACACATATTATTACAGCAATTCATTTCTTGAGGTGAGAGGAAATGAGAAGGAAGTTACTGCACCACTAAATCTATGCCTAAGCACTGCTGAAACCAAACAAAAAGAATTCACGGTGGCTAGGTAGGACTATTTTCTACTGACTCCCTCTGGGGACTCAAACAGACTCCATTAGTTTGTTTGTTTCTCGGTTTCACTTGTATAGGGTACCTGTCCCCGCCCCTTCAGCTTTTAGTTTGTCTGTGTCCTTGAATCTCATGTGAGTCTCCAGAAAGGGAGCATGGAGTTGGTCTTGAGTTTTCATCAGTTCTTCTAACCCTGTGTCTTTTGATTGGAGCACTCAAAGCCTGTACTTTTATTCTGATATTTGAGAGCTGTGCTCTTAATGCAATTTGAAATTTTTTTTGTTCTCATTAATATACAATCACATGCAGAACATTATGTTTTCTAGTCTATCCCCTTCACCAAGTACCCCCCAAATCCCAGTTACAGTCTCTGTCCTTCAGCATGTACTAGGATGCTGTAGAATCACTACATGTCTTCTCTGTGTTGTACAGCCCTTCCCATGAGACCCCACAATACCAATTATACATGCTAATCCTAATGACCGCATTCTTTTTCCCCGCCCTTATTACCCCCTTCCCACAAACCCTACCCAGTCCCTTTCTCTTTGGTAACTGTTAGTCCACTCTCTGTTTCTGTAAGTCTGCTGCTGTCTTTTCCTTCAGTTTTTCTTTGTTATCATACCCCACACATGACTGAAATCATTTGGTACATGTACTTCTCAGTTGGCCTATTTGACTGAGCATAATACCCTCTAGCTCCATCCACGTTATTGCAAATGATAGGATTTGTTTTCTTCTTATGGCTGCTTATGGCACTTTTTAAACTGGATTTCATTTTTCTTTTTTGTTTGTAGTTTAGCTATGTGCTTTCACCATTGCTCTCCTGGTTATGAGCAGTAGCTTTGTGTTAATCGATATGTACCTACATCTATCTGTCTGTCTATCTATTTATCAATCAATCAATCATCTTTTTGTCTGCCCATATGTCCTTGTGTACAGAACAGTTAACCATTTATCCTATATCACTTTCCTACACTATGCTTCCAAAAATCCTGCAAAGTATCAAGGCTGTAGAGAGATCACTGGGTTCACCGAGACACTAGCAGGTCGTATCGGCCACGTGTACCTACAAAACCAGTAAATGGTTGTGCCAGGAATTGAACCCGTGTCTCTATCCTCTGTCCTCTTTCATCTCCTTCTAACTTGCTATCTATATTTCGCCACATTCATTGACTAAGGGCTCCCTGAAGACCAAAAGTATCATTCCTCTGGGCCTGTTGTCGACAGAAAAGTAAACTTGTTGCTTTGCTCACCACCATGCTTGAAGGACATCAGCGTGTTCACCGCCGATAGGATGGAGGGTCTAATTAAAAGGAACACCAATTTCTAGACAGGAGCAGTTGGTATCTAAGAGTGTATTGTGGAGTGACGTGTTTATTTGAGTTTCCAAACTTCCCTCTTTAGGTGGTTATTAGATCTTCACATTCGTGAACATCATAAAACCCACTGATATCAAAGGCCCAGATGCTTACTATTACAGCAGCTCAGTTGTTGAGGTGAGAGAAAATGAGAAGTATGTTGCTGCACCACTAAGTCTATGGCTGGGAACTGCTGAAACCAAACAAAAAGAATTCACCGTGGCGAAATATGGCTATTTTCTGCTAACTGTCTCTGGGGACTCAAAAAGAAACCATTTGTTTGATTGTTTGTTTTTCAGTTTCACTCGTGTAGGGTACTTGTCCACACACCTTCGGCTTGTAGTTTGTCAGTGTCCTTGGATCTCAAGTGAGTCTCCTGTAAGTAAGCACGTAGATTGCGTTTTCATCCCTTCTTTCAACCGTGTGTCTTTTGTTTGCAGCACTCAGTGCCTGACCTTTTATTCAGATGATTCAGAGCTGTGCACTTATTGCACTTTAAGAATTTTTTTTAACATTATCTAAAATCTCATGAAGAACATTATGTTTACAATGCTCCCCCCTTAACCAAGTCGCCCCAAAAAACCTCTTCAGTCACTGTCGATCAGCGTAGTTGGATGCTGTAGACCCCTTTACCATGTCCCCCCCACATACCCCGTTTCAGTCACCGTCCATCAGTGAGTAGTAATATGCTATATGATCACTACTAGTCTTCTCTCTGTTCTACAGTACTCCCCATGCACACCCGACACCACGCATTAAACATGCTAATCCTAATGCTCCCATTCTTTCTCCCCACACTTATTCCTCCCTTCAGACCCACCCTGCCGAGTCCATTTCCCTTTGGTAACTTTTAGTCAACTCTCGGGTTCTGTGAGTCTGCTGCTTTTTTTTTCCTTCAGTTCTTCTTTGTTGTTATACTCCACACATAAGTGAAATCACTTGGTACTTGTCTTTCTCCGCCTGGCCTATTTCTCTGAACTTACTACCGTCTACCTCCATCCAAGTCATTGCAAATGGTAGTATTTGTTATCTTCTTAAGGCTGCTTACTGCACTTTTTAAACTGGATTTCATTCTTCCTTTTTGATTGTACTTTAGCTATGTTATTCACCATTCAACTCCTGGTTATGAACAATAGCTTTGTGTCAATCGATATGTATCTGTATCTATCTATCTAACGGTCTGTCTTTCTATATATCTATATATGTATGTGTGTATCTATGTATCTACGTATCTATCTATCTATCTATCTATCTATCTATCTATCTATCTATATATCTTCCTGTCATCTATCAATGGTGTCTATCATCTATCAATCTATGTACCTACCTCTCTATCTTTCATCTGTCGTCTGTCTACCTGTCTATGAATCAATCATCTTTTTGTCTGCCCATCTATCCTTATGTACAGAACAGTTGACAACATAGCCTATGTCTCTTTCCTACATTATGCTTCCAGAAATCTTGCAAGGTAACTAAGCCATAAGGAGAGCACTGTGTTCACCGATACACTTTCAAGAAGAGTCAGCCGCGTTTGCTTACAAAACCAGTAAATGGAGGTGAAAGGACTTGAACCCGTATCTCTGTCCTCTGTCCTCTTATACTTCCTGCTCGCTTGGTGACTTTATTTAGCCACATTCAGTGAGTAAGTGATCCCTGAAGACCACAAGTATCCTTCGTCTTGGCCTTTTGTCGACAGAAAAGTATACTTGTTTCTTTGCACACCACCATGTTTCAGGGACTTCGGCGTGATCACTGCTGATAGGTGGAGGAACACATATAAAGGAACACCTAATTCTGGTCTGGAGCAGTTGGGAACAAAGAGTGTTTTGTGGAGTGAAGTGTTTATTTGGGGGTCCAAACTTCCCTCTTAGGTGGTTATTACTTCTTTACATTCGTGAACATCATACAAAGCAATGATTTTAAAAGCCCAGATGCATATTATTACAGCAATTCATTTGTTGAGGTGAGAGGAAATGAGAAGGAAGTTGCTCCACCACTACATCTATGCCTGAGCACTGCTGAAACCAAACAAAAAGAGTTCACGGTGGCTAGATAGGGCTCTTTTCTACTGACTCTCTCTGGGGACTCAATCAGAACCCATTTATTTGTTTGTTTCTTAATTTTACTTATATAGGTACCTGTCCCGGCCCCTTCGTCTTGTAGTTTGTCTGTGTCCTTGGATCTCTATTGACTCTCCTGTAAGATAGCTTTTAGATGATCTTGACTATAAGATAGCTTTGTTTAGTCTGATCCTTTCCTATCTACCTACCTACCTATCTCTTTATCTATCTTTGTAATGTATCTACCTATCTACCTAACTGTCATCTGTCTATCTATGTTCTACATCTATCTACTGTCATCTGTGTATCTGTCTATTTATTCAATCATCTATATGTGTGCATATCTATCCTGTCTATGTATCAGTCATCTGTCTATGCATCTGTTTTCTCACTTTTTTCAACGATCTGTCACTAGGTGCACTTTGATCCCTCTGTGTCCTTCTCAGTCTCCATTCCTTGTGTTTTTTTTATGTGAGTTATCTGTGTGTTTGTGTATTGAGAGGAGTGGCCTTGGGTGAGAACTTCTCCTGTCCAAGTGGCACAAGTCTGCTGGGTGTGGAAGGTGTGGTTGACGTGCTGGGCTCCTGAACCTGTGCAGACCAGGGCCATCCGGACCTTCTGCCCCTGGGCCATTCCTGCTCTGGCGGCTGAGTGAGCTGTGGGGCATATCTGAAGCCCCACGCAAGGAGCACTGTGGCTGTCCTGCGGGGTCCGAGGCAGGTGCATGCCCAGTAGTAGGTCTTTTTGCCTGTGCACCGATGTCACCTAGGCCGCCCTGCTTGGTGGTCCATCTCCAGAGAGCATGTGTGTAATCACTGGTTAAGGGAACTGACCTTTGGTGATACACTGGACTCTTGTGCTCCAGTGGCACATGGTCTTGCTGATGTGGCAGTCCAGGTAGCTTTTGGGGAAACTGCTCCCCTCTGCTGTCAAGGTGGGGGTGGAGTTTCAGTGCATTTAGGCATTTAGATGTGAGAGAGGTCTATCTGAAATGGAATACTAGCGTTGAGAGCTATGTTTCTGTTCGTATGGAAAGGGTGCTGAGCATAAAGTGTTGGGTGATGGTGGCAGGAATTCTAGAAATGTTTATGTCCCCACACTTATTTATTTTCTGTTAAGGGAGGTGATTCGGAAGTAACTTTTTACTCGCGGATGAAGGTGGTGCATAAGGTCATCCCATGTCAGCCATGGTGAGATGAAGTGCTGTAGTAGATTTAAAGCCTGTACACCTTGGCCTGACACATAGGAGACACACCGTGGGTGCTCTTTGCTGCTCTCCTGTCCTGGCTTATTACCTTAACTAACTTGATGGTTCAGAGTGGTCCCAGCACCATTTCCATCGAGATCTTTCTAAAATTCCCTAGAAACACTTGGCAAAGATATCCCCAGAGGGTAGTGGATAATTTTACTCTTTCTGGTCATAGTTTGCCAGACGTTTGCCCTATCCTGAGTTCCTTTGTTAAATTTGCATCTCCTGTGATTGTAGACCGATAGGGGCAGTGGTGTACACACACACACGCACACGCACAGACACACACACGCACACACATGATTGAGAGTTATCGGAGACCCCAGTTATTGGAAACTGCAGCCCACACTTTAAAAAAGAAACGTGCATAATTTGTGCTCCTGGTGTTCCCCCCATAGAGAATAGACTTCAAAGTGCAGAGGTGGTTGGACACAGTTACCTATGCGGACACCTAAGCACAGATATCTGTGCATATTCTCTCTCCATCCATCCTCTAAGTATATCTCTGTTTACCTACATATCTGTTTAGTCTAATCAAGCTGATTACCAGAGTGTCATTTAGAGGGGGCTTCATCCATAGACACTGATTTCTCGCCATTCTGGAAGCAGAATTCCAAGACCAAGGCAGTTTCAATTCCTGATGAGGTCCCTTCCTCTGGCTTGCATATAGCCGCATCCCTGCTGTGTCCTCACAGGGTCGAGGGAGAATGCTCTGTCCTCTGTCCCTCTTAATAGGACTGATAGCGTAATGGCAGCTCCACCCACAACCTCATGATATCTTCCGAACTTAATTACCTCCAAAGGCCCCACCTCCCCATACCATGTCAGTGTGGGTTAGGGCTTCAACCCTGAGTCAATTCAAATATGAACTTTGTGGGTTTGTGTGTGTGTGTGTTTCTGTGGTGGGGCAGGGCTTTAGGAGGAGCAGAAGATGGTGAATTGAGGGACCAAAAATTCAGTCCATAACTCTGTATCTATCGTCTATCTCTTGTCTATCTAATCTATCGATATCTATCATCTATCTGTCTAATCTTACCTACCTATATTATCTATCCTATCTAGTCTCTCATCTGTCATTTATATATATCTTATCTGTCTGTCATCTCTCAATCTATTCATCTAATCTATGAATATCTATCATCTATCTAATGAATCTATTTCTAATCTATCATCTGTCATCTGTCATCTATCTGTCATCTACCTGTCGTCACCTTTTTGTCTACCCATGTATCCTTATGTACAGAACAGTGTAAGATAATTCTAGCTGAAATAAGCAGGTGAAGAGAGGCAACTAAGTTCCCGGTAGTTTATATGAATGCAAACACCTGGGTGAGATTTCCCTAGTCTATAGAAATGGAGGCTGGGGAATTCACACATAAGTAGACAGGGAGCGAGATTTTAAAGAGGTAGCGGGAGGCAGAGCTTAGATTTACAGCAATGCGTGGTTAGGCTAGCCCAAGTCATATTTTTCAGTTTGGGACGGGGCAACAGCCAAGAACTTCAGCACATCATCAGTGTCCCATGTGGGAGGGGGCAGCAGCCGGAGACATTGGCACATCATCAGTGTCCGACGTGCTCGCTCCTCCCATCAGTGACCCCAGCCTTACAGTTCACAACATGGCTATCTACCATGGCTATCTATCTATCTATCATCTATCTATCTATCTATCTATCTATCTATCTATCTATCTATCTATCTATCATCTATCTATTCAATCTACCTATACCTATCATCTATCCTATCTAATCTATCATCTATCTATCTGTCTATCTGTGCTATCTATCATCATTTTTGTCTACCCAACTATCCTTACGTACAGAACAGTTCACAAGATGGCTTATATGTCACTTCCCTACTTATGTTTCCAAAAGCCTGAAAGGTAACTCAGCCCTAGAGACAGACAGCACTGAGTCATTGAGACATTTGAACGTCGAGTCAACAGCATGTGACTACAAAACTATTAAATGGTGGTGCGGGGGCCTAGTCTGGGGTGGGGGGCCTTTGTATGAGCCTTTCCCGAGGGCGTTGGCATGCCCATCGGGTCCGAGGCTCACTTATGGGTAGGGGCGAGGCCGTCGAATGTGCCTCCCACAGCATCGTATTTGTCCAGATGAGACCAGATGATGACTGCCCATGCGTTGCTTGTCTGGGGTGCACAGTAGGCCGGCAGTGGTGCTGCCCATGACCTCGTGCGTGGCCGGGGCGGACACGAAGATGATAGCCAGCGATGGTGGCGTCGTGTCCATCATTTCGTCCTGAGAGTCAGAGCCAGCCATTGGGCCGGTGCTTGTGCTGCCCAAGGCCTTGTCTGTTGACTGACACTTGATGGCGGTTTTGCAGAGACAGGACAATACGAGTCGGGCTTGTAGTGGTGCCTGTGTGCCATGAAGAGGAGGAGCTCGTCTAGGTGGTCCCTCTCCAGCATCTGCTGAGAGACTAGGATGGTCCAGAAGCCCAGGACTGCACCCCATGGATGTGGAACTCTGCTGTGAAAATTGGGAAATGCCAGCCGCTAAAGGCACAGGATCCCGGTGGAACAGCCTGTAACCAGGGCAGAGGGCAGGTGCAGGGTGCTCCCTGGCAGGAGGGGTAGTGGGCAGCGCCCCGGGGACGGGAAGGACTGGCGGGTGAAGAAGGTGGTGCTGGGGAGTCGGCGGGCATTGTGGGGTACGAAACTTAGTAAGGATGAAACTGTGCACACGGAAAAATTGGTTATGGCGTGTGCCAAACGATTCGAGGAAAGTGTGTGAAGCTACGGAGAGGGTCTCCTTTGCCACTAACTCTTTCTCAGTCCTAGCACGCACTAAGCTGAACAGCTATGGTGAGCCTTGTATGTATGTCAGTCAGGGGACGCATCACAAAGTGGCCTGGGCCACTGTGACGTCACCCAGGGGCCGCATCACCACGTCCCCATTGCCTTAAGCACACCAGCCCCGCCCAGAGGAGACCCTAGGCCAAGGCCACGGTGAGACCCCAAGGCCAACCACCGTAGTATCCCTAGCCCACGGGACTGCCCACTGAGGGCCGTGCAGGTGTTCAGACCAATGAGGCCACCATGGGTCCATTGAAGGCTGCAGTGCCCGCGTCTGTCACAGCTCAGCCCGTCTGGGTGCCGGCTATGCATGGTCTCAGCATCCGGGGTGTGGTGGGCGTCAACTGCCTTGCCACCCCTGCACCCCCCATGATCCCGGAGGCCAGGGCCTGCACACAGCCAGGCGCGGAGGCACCCAGATGCTGTCCGGGGAACGGCCCGCCCTTTCCCGGGCCTTCCCAGCTTCTCTGGGACTCCTGGAGCCAGGCATGCCTCCTCAGCAATGGCCAACCAGGCGACCGGGTCTTAGCATAGCCACATCCCGCATTCTGACTGGGACCGGCCGCCCAGATTTTCTCTCTGATCTAGCTTTGGGGGCCTGTGTCTCGTACGTGAATAATACAACACAGTAAACTGGGAAAAACTTTTTATTTTTAAAATGCTTCTCCTTTAGACTCTTGCTCTCAATGGCGTCGCCATTCTTGCCCATCAGCCAAGCTGCATGCTTGCGGGGCAACCTCGCCTCCTCTCAGCAGTCAGCATGTCCATTCCCGATCCTGAATCTTCATCCTTTATGTTATAACCTGTGGAGCTCGTGACCCGTGTCAGTATCCCTGCTTCTGGTTTCTCAGGTCTTTCCTGGTGCACCTAGGCCCTGCTTGTTCACTGCTTCACTGTGGAAGCACTGACATTGTTACAGAATAAAATGTGAAATTCTCCAGCCCCAACTCACAGTCTGGCCTTCACTTTGTCTACATCTCCATCCCTATGAGCCAAGCTCCCTGCTCCTTGAAAAGATCCTTTCTCGTGCCTTTTTGTCTCTGAATTATTTCCTCTGGGGGTTCCCACCTCTTGCTTCTGGTTGTTAAGACATTTCACCCCAGCAGAAGAACAAGGATCGTTGAAGACCCACCTCTCTAGTCACCTCCTCTTCTAGGCTACCATGCATTCTCACTTAGGCGTGCTCTCCTCTCCCTTCTCTGTACATTTTGAGGACCTCCCTTATGAAATGTGAGTGTGTCAGCTCATGCACATCAATCTTCATGTCACGGGATCCGTTGAACAGTGGTGACAGTGAATGACTGGACTCGGCTTCAGAGCTCAGCTTCCTGTTCATTGATACCTGGTGCCGCTCACTCGTCCGCCAACCGTTCGTTATGTTCCAAACTGTGCGAACATAAATGCGGGCGAGATGCCACTGACGACCCCTCAGTCCCCGCTGTGTATGCCTCTGGGTGCTAAGGGAGAGCCGCAGCGAGCCGAGCCCACGAACTTATCTTTAATGGCGATGAGCACAGAGAGTGTGGGGCAAGCCACAGCTGATGCTGCTGTTGCTGTGATGACTCCTCTCTCTGGCCCAATGGGGGTAAGATTCCAGATCTCTTCTTGTTCTCTGCCTGTGCTTTCTCTGTAGTGGTGCAGTTTTGTTGTATGGGGGCGGCTTCTTTTGTGTCTTTGAAGGAAATAAGTACAGGTCTCAGAAGTCCCTTGTGTCCGTTTTCATTGTACTGTACGGTCTTCTATGTCTATGTCTTTGGGTTTTCTCCCGCTGCTACTGCTTTTCCTCTGAGAGGACCTGTACCACAGGCCTTTGTGGACAGAAGAGTAAACTTGGTGCTTTGATCACCACCATGTTTGAGGGACATCGGTGTCACCACTGATAGGAGGAGGGACAGGTAAAAAGGAACACCGAGTTCTAGACGGGAGCAGTTGGTAGCAAATAGTGTGTTGTGGAGTGACGTTTTCGTTTGAGCATCCAAACTTCCCTCAGTATCTGGTTTTTGCTTCTTTACATTCGTAAACATCATAAAATCCACTGATTTCAAAAGCCCAGATGCATATTATTACATCAATTCAGTTGTTGAGGCGAGAAAAAATGAGAAGGGCTTCGCGATACCAAAGAATCTATGACTGGGCCCTGCCAAAACCGAACAGAAAGAATCCAAGGTGGCGGGAATGGCTATTTTCTACTGTCTCTCTGGGCACTCAAACAGAATCACTTTTATTTATTTACTTTTTGGTGTCAGTAATGTACAATTACATGACAACATTATGGTTGCTAGACTCCCCCTCCTCCCCCCTCCAACCCATTATCAAGTCTGCTATCCACACCCCATTACAGTCGCTGTCCATCAATATAGTAAGATGCTATAGATTCACTACCTGTTTCTGTGTGTTATACTGCAATCCCCGTGGCCCCCCACGCCCTACATTATGTGTGTGGATTGTAATGCCCCCTTTACCCCCTTATCCCTCCCTTCCCACCCATCCTCCCAGGTCCCTTTCCCTTTGGTAACTCTTAGACCATTCTTGGGTTCGGTAAGTCTGCTGCTGTTTTTAATTTCTGATTTGCTTTGTTCTCATACCTCACAGAGGAGTGACATCCTTGGACACTTGTCTTTCACCACCTGGCTTATTTCACTGAGCATAACACCCTCTAGCTCTGTCCGTGTTGTTGGAAAAGGTGGTAGGATTTGTTTTCTTCTTATGGCTGAATGATATTATATAGTGTTTATGTAACAAATCTTCTTTATCCATTCACCTCCTGATGGACACAAAGGTTGCTTCCATTTCTTGGGTATTGTAAAGAGTGCTGTGATCAACATAGGGGTGCATCTGTCCCTTTCAAACTGGGCTCCTGCACTCTTAGGGTAAATTCCTAGGAGAAGAATTCCTGGGTCAAATGGTATTTCTGTTCTATGTTTATGTGGGGTACCTCCATACTGCTTTCCACAATGGTTGAGCTGACTGACATTCCCACCAGCAGTGTAGGAGGGTTCCCCTTTCTCCACACCCTTGCCGACATCTGTTGCTGTCTGTCTTTTGGGTGGTGGCCATCCTAACTGGTGTGAGGTGATACCCCATTGTGATTTTAATGTGCATTTCTCTGATGGTTAGCGATGTGGAGCGTCTTTTCATGTGCCTGTCTGACACCTGAAATTGCTTCTGTGGAGAAGTGTCTTTTCAGATCCTCTGCCCATTTTGTAATTGAATTCATTTGCTTTTTGTGTGTTGAGGTTCGTGAGCTCTTGATATATGTTTTCAATGGCAACGCTTTATCAAATATTGCATCAGTGAATATATTCTCCCATACTGAAGGATGTCTTTTGGTTCTACTGATGGTGGTTAAACAGAATCTTAATAAACCCCATACTACTTCACTCCAAATCTGACTAATTATTCCTTTTTTCCAGATCACCAAAGAGCCGAGAAAACTGGAACGATGAGGAGAAGCTGTGATGCAGGAACAACTAGTGTAAAACTGAGAGGTGAGGTGGTGTTTAGACTGGTAGGTTGTATCTTACCATGTGCTGCTTTCAAGGTTCTTAGGTAAAAAAGATTGCCAAGGAGATGAAGACCGGGGTTTTGATGTCACCTGGTATCGGTGGAGCCACGTAGCCTCTAGCTATTGATGGGTAGGCTAGCATGCGGCACTGTTGTCTTTCCTGCGGTGTTAGACGAGAGGCGTCCCCCATATGCAGTTCAGTCAGAGCCCATGTGGGACTGTCCTGACACAGGTTGGGTGGACCCGAGAGCTGTGCCGTTCCTGTTCAGCTTTCGCAGCACCCCTTTCAGAACAGGGCCTCAGCAGTGCTCCCGGGAGGGATAGAGAGAGAGAGAGAGAGACAGAGACAGAGAGAGAGAGACAGAGAGAGAGAATAGCACTCCAGAGACAGGGAAGGTTTTATTTTCTGTAGCTCCCTGAGCATGCTCCTGATGTTTATTTTGAGATCTCTTTCTCAGGACGATTGATTTGAGTCCAGTTACGAGGGTCCTTTGAAGGTTCAAATTTGTAGGTGGCGCCCTCTAGCTCCCAGAAGCGTTACTCTCTGGAGATGCTCAGCCCTTGGGGGGATGGCAGAGGTCCCAGTGGAGCGGTGCCAGTGCCCACCCTTGCCGGGAGTAAAGAGGTCTTTCCTGCTTCCCGGCTGCAGTGCCCGTCTCCACTACCAGGGCCAGTTTGTGGAGCACACAGGGAGAAGCTGCCGTAGGTGGGGGCGGCCGTTTTGCAGGCTGGTGCTGGTTGTGATGTAGTCCATGTATCAGTCACATCACGGTAAGGGGCCTCAGAGTTGCGAGGCCAGCCAGGGGGATGGAGCGCCCGGAATTCCTGAAAAATTCCCCACCTGCCGGGCAGAGTGCACCTGTTCAGTTTGGCGCACCTGTCCTTTCTCCTGAGCGGCAAGCCCTGTGGAAGCCATGCCCCTTTAGCAGTTCTCTCGCTGTTAGGAAGTCTCTCAGACTGTCCGCTATTTTTTTGTCCCACAGCGGCCAGTTGTGGATCCCTGTGTTGTCCCACATGTGGCTGGAATGTAAAGTCTCTCGAAGTCTTCCGCCTGTCTTTTATTTCCATCCCCACCGATCCTTCAGAGCACAGTACATTTACGGTAGGTTCATGCTCCCAGAGCACTTCTCCAGGACTGTACGTCACACTTCTTGAGGTGACAGCCTGCCAAAGCAGCGTTCTTCCCTGCTGCTCTTCCAGGATTTGGTGTAGTTGTTCTCTTTCCATATAGTACGTATGTATATGGTTTTGGTTTGGGGAGGGGGATTCCGCCTCCCCTCTCACGTGAGCCGCCATTTTCAAACCCATCAGCATATCCTTTTTTTTTGCCAGTTTCACTTCTCTTGGGTACCTGTCCCCACCACCTCAATTTGTAGTTTGTCTTCGTCCTTGGATCCCAAGTGAGTCTCCTGTAAGGGAGCACGAAGGTGGTCTTGAGTTTTCATCCATTCTTTTAACCATGTGTCTTTTGATTAGAGCTCTCAGATCGTGTCCCTTTATACTGACAATTGAGAGCTGTGTACTTATTGCACTTAAAAAAATTTTTTTTGTTATCATTAATCTACAATCACGTGAAGAACATTATGATCACCAAGTACACCAAGTTCCCCCAAAAACCACGTTACAGTCGCTGTCCATCAGCATAGTTGGATGCTGTAGACCCCTTCACCTTGTCCCCCCCCACACACACCGTTAGGGTTGCTGTCCATCAGCGTGTAGTAAGATGCTAAACAATCACTACTTGTCTTCTCTGTGTTGTACAGCCCTCCCCATGCTCCCACCACGCCACATATTATATATGGTTATCCTAATGCCCGTTCCCTTTCTCCCCGCCCTTATCCCTCCCTTCCCACGCCCCCTGTCCAGTCCCTTTCTCTTTGGTAACAGTTAGTCCACTCTCGGGTTCTGTGTGTCTGCTGCTGTTTTTTTCCTTGAGCTTTTCTTTGTTGTTATACTCCACACATGAGTGACATCATTTACTACTTGTTTTTCTCTGCCTGGCCTATTTCACTGAGCATAATACCCTCTAGCTCCATCCACTTTGTTGCAAATGGTAGGATTTGTTTTCTTCATAAGTCTGCTTACTGCACTTTTTAAACTGGATATCTGTCTTCTCTTTTGTCTGTAGTTTCGCTATGTGCTTTCACCATTGCTCTGTTGGTTATGAGCAACAGCTTTGTGTCAATCGATATGTACCTATATCTATCTATCTGTCTGTCTGTCTGTCTATCTATCTATCTATGTATCTATCTGTCTATCGATCAATCAATCAGCTATTTGTATGCCCGTCTGACCTTGTGTACAGAGCAGTTAACAACACAGCCTATGTCATTTCCCTACATTATGCTTCCCAAATCTTACATGGTAACTAGGCCGTTTGGAGAGCACTGGGTTCACGGAGAATCTTGCAGGTCAAGTCAGCCACGTGAACCTACAAAACCAGGAAATAGTGGTGCAGGGACTTGAACATGTGTCTCTATCCTCTTTTATCTTCTTCTCACATGCTGACTGTATTTAGCCACATTCATTGACTAAGTGCTCCCTGAAGACCACAAGTATTGTTCCTCTGGGCCTGTTGTCTACAGAAAGTAAACTTGGTGCTTTGCTCACAAAGATATTTGAGGGACATCGGCGTGATCAGCACTGATAGGAGGGAGGGACAAATAAAAAGGAACACCGGTTTCTAGACAGGTGCAGTGGGGAGCATAGAGTGTGTTGTGGAGTGACGTGTTTATTTGAGTGTCCAAACTTCCCTCTTTAACAGGTTATTACTTTTTTACATTCGTGAACATCATAAAAACCACTGATTTCAAAGACCCAGACGCATACTATTACAGTAATTCAGTTGTTGAGGTGAGAAGAAATGAGAAGGACGTTGCTGCACCACTAATTCATGGCTGCACACTGCTGAAACCAAATAAATATAATTCATGGTGGCCAGATAGGGCTATTTCCTACTGACTGTCTCTGGGTACTCCAACAGAATCCATTTGTTTGATTGTTTCTTTTTCAGTTTCACTTGTGTAGGGTACCTATACCCACCCATTCGGCATGAAGTTTGTCTGTGTCCTTGGATCTCAAGTGAGTCTCCTGTAAGGGAGCACATAGGTGGTCTTGAGTTTTCATCCCTTCTTCTAACCCTGTGTCTTTTGATTATAGCATTCAAAGCCTGTCCTTTTATTCTGATGATTCAGAGCCGTGCCTTTACTGCACTTAAAAACTTTTTTTTGTTATCATTAATCTACGATCACGTGAAAAACATGTTTACTAGGTTCCCCTCTTCAATAAGTACCCCCCAAAAACCTCTTACAGTCGCTGTCCATCAGCGTAGTTGGATGCTGTAGGCTCCTTCACCATGTCCCCCCACACACAACCCATTACAGTTGCTCTCCATCAGCGTGTAGTAAGATGCTGTAGAATCTCTACTTGTCTTCTCTGTGTTGTACAGCCATCCCCATGACCCACAGAACCCACACATTATTCATCCTAAACCTTATGTCCCCTAACTTTTTCTCCACCCTTATACCTCCCTTCCTACCCACCCTTCAAAGTCCCTTTCCCTTTAGTAACTGTTAGTCCACTCTCCGGTTCAGTGAGTCTACTCATGATTTTTTCCTTCAGTTTTTCTTTGTTGTAATACTCCACACAAGAGTGAAATTATTTGGTACTTGTGTTTCTCTGCCTGCCCTACTTCACTGAGCATACTACCGTCTAGCTCCATCCACGTCATTGCAAATGGTAGGATTTGTTTTCTTCTATGGCTGCTTACTGCACTTTTTAAACTGGATTTCATTCTTCCTTTTGTTTGTAGTTTCTAGTTGCTATGTGCTTTCACCGTTGATCTCCTGGTTATGAGCAATAGTTTTTTGTTAATCAATATGTATTTTTATCTGTCTATCTATCTGTCTGTCTATCTATCCATCTATGTATCTATCTATCTTTCTATCTATATAAATATCTATTTTCCTATCATCTATCTATCTATCTATCTATCTATCTATCATCTATCATCTATCATCTATCTATCTATGAATCAATCATCTTTCTGTCTGCCTATCTATCTTTATGTACAGAACAGTTAACAACATGGCCTATGTCACTTCCCTACATTATAGTTCCAAAAATCTTGCAAGGTTACAAGGCGTAGTTAGAGCACTGATATCTCTGAGACACTTGCAGGTCGAGTCAGCGGCGTGTGCTTATAAAAAAAGTAAATGGTGGTGCAGGGAAATGAACCCGTATCTCTGTCCTTTGTCATCTTTTACCTCCTTCTCACTTGCTGAATGTGTTTAGCCTCCTTCATTGCCTAAGGCCTCCCTGAAGACCACAAGTATTATTCCTCTGGGCCTGTTGTAGACCGAAAAGTATACTTGGTGCTTTGCTCACCACAATGTTTGAGGGACATCGGCGTGGTCACTGCTGATAGGAGGAGGGATAAATAAAAAGGAACACCTATTTCTCCACAGGAGTAGTTGGGAACAAAGAGTGTGTTGTGGAGTGACGTGTTTATTTGGGTGTCCAAACTTCCCTCTTTAGGTGGTTATTACTTATTTACATTCATGAACATCATAAAATGCACTGATTTCAAAAGCCCAGATGCATATTATTATAGCATTTCAGTTGTTGAGGAGAGAAAAAATAAGAAGGACGTTGCTGTAAGTCTAAATCTATGGCTGGGCACTGCTGAAACCAAACAAAAAGAATTCAATGTGGCTAGGTAGAGCTATTTTTTACTGACTGTCTCAGGGGACTCAAACAGAATCCATTTGTTTGTTTGTTTGTTTCTCAGTTTCACTTGTGTAGGATACCTGTCCCTGCCCCTTCGGCTTGTAGTTTGTCTGTGTCCTTGGATCTCAAGTGAGTCTCCTGTAAGGGAGCACTTAGATTGTCTTGAGTGAAAGATAGCTTTGTTTAGCATGATGCTTTCCTATCTTCCTACCTACCTATCTCTTTATCTATCTGTGTAATCTATCTACCTGTCTATCTGACTGTTGTTTATCTATCTGTGATCTGTTATCTATCTACTATCATCTGTGTATCAATCTAATTAATCTATCATCCATATGTATGTATATCTGTTCAATCTATGTATCAATCATCTGTCTGTCTATGTATCTGTTTTCTCACTTTTGTCAACGTTCTGTCACTACGTGCACTTTGTTTCCTCTGTGTCCTTCTCAGTCTCAGTTCCTTGTGTTTGTTTATGTGAGTTACCTGTGTGTTTGGGTGTTGAGAGGAGTGGCCTTGGGTGGGAATTTCTCCTGCGTAGGTGGCATTATTCTGCTGGGTGTGGATGGTGTGGTTGTCCGGCTGGGCTCCTGAACTTGTGCGGGCCAGGGCCCGATGGCTTCTCTGCCCCTGGGCCATTCCTGCTGTGGTGGCTGTGTAAGCTGCGGGGCATATGCAAGGCCCCACGCAGGGAGCACCATGGCTGGCCTTTGGGGTCCGAGATAGGTGCATGCCCAGTAGTAGGTCTTTTTGCCTGTGCACCGATGTCAACTCGGCGGACCTCCTTGTTGGCCCATATCCAGAGAGCATGCGTGTAGTCACTGGTTAAGGGAACTGCCTTTTGGAGACACGCGGGGCTCTTGTGGAAAACTGGCCCATGAGCTTGCTGAGGTGGCAGGCCAGCTAGCTTGTGGGGAAACTGCTCCCCACTGCTGTCAAGGTGGAGGTTGAGTTTCCATGCATTTAGGCATTTAGATGTGAGTGAGGTCTATCTGTAATGGAATAGAAGATTTGAGAGCTAAGTTTCCGTTCGTATTTAAAGGGCACTGAGTTTAAAGAGTTGGGTGATGGTGGCAGGAATTCTAGGAATGTTTATGTCCCCACACTTATTTATTTTCTGTTAAGGGAGGTGATTCTGAAGTAACTGTTTACTCACAGATGAAGGTGTTGCATAAGTTCATCCCACGTCAGCCATGGTGTGATGGAGTGGTGTAATAGAATTAAAGCCTGTACACTTTGTCCTGATACATAGGGGACACACTGAAGGCTCTCTTTGCTGCTCTCCTATCCTGGATTTTTACCACAACTAACTTTATGGTTCAGAGTGGTCCCAGCATTATTTCCAGAAATATCTTTCTAAAATTGCATAGAAAAACTTGGCAAAGATATCCACAGAGGCTAGTGGAAAATTTTACTCTTTCTGGTCATAGTTTGCAAGATGTTTGCCTTATCCTGCGTTCTTTTGTTTCTTTTGCATCTCCTGTGATTGTAGACCGATAGGGGCAGTGGTGTACACAAACACACGCACACGCACAGACACACACACACGGCTGAGAGTTAACGGAGACCCCAGTTATCGGAAACTGCAGCCGACACTTTAAAAAAGAAACGTGCATAAGTTGTGCTCCTGGTGTTCCCCCTATACGGAGCAGAGTTCAAAGTGCGGAGGTGGTTGGACACAGATACCTGTGCAGACAGCTAAGCACATAAACCTATGCATATTCTCTCTCCATCCATCGTCTAAGTGCATCTCTGTTTACCTGCATATCTATGTTTGTCTACTCAAGCTGAAAACCAGAGTGTCATTGAGTGGGTGTTTCATCCATAGATACTGATTTCTCGCCATTCTGGAAGCAGAAGTCCTAGACCAAGGCAGTTCAGTTCCTGGTGATGTCCCTTCTTCCTACTTGCATATGTCCGCATCCCTGCTGTGTTCTCACAGGGTCAAGGGAGAAAGCTCTGTCCTCTGTTCCTCTTAATAGCACTGATTGCATAATCGCAGCTCCACCCACACCTTCATGATATCTTCCAAACCCAATTACCTCCAAAGGCCCCACCTCACATTACTATGACAGTGGGGGTTAGGGCTTCAACCCTGTCTCAATTCAAATATGAACTTGTGTGTGTGTATGTGTGTGTGTGTGTGTGTGTGTGTGTGTGTGTGTGTGTGTGTGTGTGTGTGCATGTGTGGTGGCAGCGGGGGTTTAGAGGAGTGGAAGATGGTGAGGTGAGGGCCCAAAATTTCAGTTCATAACTCTGTATCTATCTATCATCTGTCTGTCTAATCTAACCTCCCTATATCATCTATTCTATCTAGTCTATCATCTGTCATCTATATATATCTTATCTATCTGTCATCTCTGTCAATCTATTCGTCTAATCTATGAATATCTATCATCTATCTAATACATCTATTTCTTTTTTTTTGTAGATATTTACTTTTTATTGAATGGTAGTTGACACACAGTATTACTTTACATTAGTTTCAGGTGTAGAACACAGTGATCTAACATTTATATCCATGATAATTCTAGGTACCAGCTATCACCATACCAAGTTGTTACAAAATTTTGACTCTATTCCTTATGCTATATATTACATCCCGGATACTTATTTATTTTAAAATTGCAAGTGTGTACATTTCCTTTGGTTTGATTGTGAGGGCATCTCTCTTATTTATAGATCAAATGGTTGTTAACAACAGTAAAATTCTGTATAGGGTAATCAATGCTCAAAGCACAATCATTAATCCACCCCAAGCCTAACTTTCTTCAGTCTCCAATCTTCTGAGGCATAACAAACAAGTTCTTACATGGAGATCAAATTCTTACATAGTGAATAAGTTACATGGTGAACAATACAAGGGCAGTCATCACAGAAACTTTCGGTTTTGCTCATGCATTATGAACTATAAACAGTCAGTTCAAATATGAATACTCATTTGGTTTTTATACTTGATTTATAAGTAGGTACCACATTTCTCTCTTTATTATTATTATTTTTAAAAAAAATGCTGAAGTGGTAGGTAGATACAAGATAAAGGTAGAAAACATAGTTTAGTGTTGTAAGAGAACAAATGTAGATGATCAGGTGTGTGCCTGTAGAATATGTGTTAATCCAAGCTAGACAAGGGCAATAAAACATCCACGTATGCAGAAGATTTCTCTCAGAACAGGGGCGTGAGGTTCTAAGCCTCACCTCTGTTGATCACCAATTGGTCACCTGATGACCCCCTGCGACTGTGCCTGTCTTAGGTTGTTCCTCCCTTGAGGAATCTTACCCGTCTCTGGCTAACCTGTCACCTTCTGGAGACGTACAGGGAAATGTAAAGTTGGCAAGTGAGAGAGAAGCCTTATTGTTTGAAATGGTTAGCTTCTTATTTCTTTGCATATTTATGCCCTGTAGCTTCTAAGCCCAGCATTTGTCTTGAGGTATCTTTAAGTCTTGGAAGAATTATGATACTAGGTAACTTTGATATGAGGCATGAATTCTATTTAAGGGTTGTAATTAGGAAGGAAGAAGAAAAGCTATAGATGTAGCAGGCAGAAGAAAACATGGGAAGATTGATTACTTCTTTGACGTATCTTCTTGTAGAGTAACTTCAGCATGTATAGGTTTTAAGCTGCTTCTTAAATTGCGCACACACATTAACATAATAGGAGGATAGTTACATAACCAAAGCATACCTGTAATTACAAGCCACCTTCAGTGAAACCAAGAAATCCAGTTAGGCACCTTAGGCATTTGTGAAAACTTATCTATGATATGGCGGATATTGTCCAACTGAACTTGAACAGTCTGAGAGAAATCAGACAAATTAAAACAACACATTCCTGGGGAATGTTCACATCCCTTATGTTCTTTTAACAGTAAATAGTCTGTAGTTGTAAGATTTTGGAGCGCTACAATTTGCACTTCTAATTCTTGGTTGAGTTCCAACAGTATAGATCCAGTCAAATTTGTTGTTTTACTGTATGCACAGGCCAGCTTAGATATCTCCTTCTTCATTCCCATGGCAAATCCAGGAACTGGTGGGATGAGGGCATCTAGAGCTGTAGCACCGCGTTGATCTTTATTTGGGTTTTTGATGATCATCTTCTGGTATGAGCCTTCCAGAGAGTGCTGATGTTGGAAGTTCTTTTTCATATCGTATCTTACTTAATTTTCAGGTTAGCCCAATTAGGCCTTGATCCTCTTTATAAACACAAACAGACCTCTTGACTACACTTTTATATTCCCTTTATACACTTTTGTAGAACTCATTGGATGTTACCACACAGGAACTTCCTTTTTTTCTTTTTCTTTTTGTATCACTAATCTACACTTACATGATGAGCACTTTGTTTACTATCGCCTACCCCTATACCAGGTCCCCCCTATATTCCCCTTTACAGTCACTGTCCATCAGCATAGCAAAGTGTTCTGGAATCACAACTTGCCTTCTCTGTGTTGTACAGTCCTCCCCTTTCTCCCACCACCCTATGGATGCTAATCTTAATACCCCCTTTTTCTCCCCCCGTTATCCTCCCTACCCACCCATCCTCCCCAGTCCCTTTCCCATTGGTACTTGTTAGACCATTCTTGAGTTCTGTGATTCTGCTGCTGTTTTGTTCCTTAAGTTTTTACTTTATTATTATACTCCACAGATGAGTGAAATCAGTTGGTATTTCTCTTTCACCGCTTGGCTTATTTCACTGAGCGTAATACCTTGCAGCTCCATCCATGTTGCTCTCAATGGTAGGATTTGCCATTTTCTTATGGCTGAGTAGTATTCCATTGTACATATGTACCACATCTTCTTTATCCATTCATCTATCGATGGACATTTAGGTTGCTTCCAATTATTGGCTATTGTAAATAGTGCTGCGATAAACATAGGGGTGCATTGGTCTTTCTCATACTTTATTGCTGCATTCTTAGTTTAAATTCCTTGGAGTGCAATCCCTGTGTCAAATGGTATGCCTGTTTTGAGCATTTTGATGTACCTCCATACTGCTTTCCACAATGGCTGAACTAATTTACATTCCCTCCAGCAGTGTAGGAGGGTTCCCCTTTCTCCACAGCCTTGCCAACGTTTGTTGTTGTTTGTATTTTGCATGGCAGCCATCCTTACTGGTGTGAGGTGATACCTCACTGTAGTTTTAATTTGCATATCTCTGATAATTAGTGATGTGGAGCATCTTTTCATGTGTCTGTTGGCCATCTGTATTTCTTTTTTTGAGAACCGTCTGTTCGGTTCCTCTGCCCATTTTTTAATTGGGTTATTTTTTTGTTTGTTTGTTGAGGCATGTGAGCGCTTTATATATTCTTTACATCAAGCCTTTACTGCATGTGTCATTTTCAAATATATTCTCCGATACTGTAGGGTTCCTTTTTGTTCTACTGTTGATGTCTTTTGCCATTCAGAAGTTTTCAGCTTAATATAGTCCCACTTGTTCATTTTTGCTGTTGTTTTCCTTACCCGGGGAGATATGTTGAAGAAGAGGTCACTCATGTTTATGTCTAAGAGGTTTTTGCCTATGTTTTCTTCCAAGAGTTTAATGGTTTCATGGCTTACATTCAGGTCTTTGATCCATTTTGAGTTTACTTTTGTATATGGGGTTAGACAATGGTCCAGTTTCATTCTCCTACATGTAGCTGTCCAGTTTTGCCAGCACCATCTGTTGAAGAGACTGTCATTTCGCCATTGTATGTCCATGGCTCCTTTAACAAATATTAATTGACCATATATGTCTGGGTTAATATCTGGATTCTCTAGTCTGTTCCATTGGTCTGTGGCACTGCTCTTGTGCCAGTACCAAATTGTCTTGATTACTATGGCTATATAATAGAGCTTGAAGTTGGGGAGTGAGATCCCCCCTACTTTATTCTTCTTTCTCAAGATTGCTTTGGCTATTCGGGGTCTTTGGTGTTTCTATATGAATTTTTGAATTATTTGTTCCAGTTCATTGAAGAATGTTGCTGGTAGTTTCATAGGGATTGCATCAAATCTGTATATTGCTTTGGGCAGGATGGCCATTTTGACGATATTAATTCTTCCTAGCCACGAGCATGGGGTGAGTTTCTATTTGTTCGTGTCCCCTTTAATTTCTCTTAAGACTGACTTGTATTCTTCAGAGTTTATGTCTTTCACTTCTTTGGTTAGGTTTAGTCTGAGGTATTTTATTTTTTTTTTGATGCAATTGTGAAAGGAGTTGTTTTAATGATTTCTCTTTCTTTTGGTTCATTGTTAGTGTATAGGAAAGCCACAGATTTCTGTGTTTTGATTTTGTATCCTGCAAATTAGCTGTATTCTGATATCATTTCTAGTAGTTTTGGGGTGGAGACTTTAGGGTTTTTTATGTACAGTGTCATGTCATTGGCAAATAGTAACAGTTTAACTTCTGCTTTACCAATCTGGATTCCTTGTATTTTTTTGTTTTGTCTGATTGCCATGGCAAGGACCTCCAGTACTATGTTAAAAAACAGTGGGGAGAGTGGGCATCCCTGTCTAGTTCCCGATCTCAGAGGAAATGCTTTCATCTTCTCACTGTTCAATATAATGTTGGCTGTGGGTTTATCATAGATGGCCTTTATTGTGTTGAGTTACTTGCCGTCTATTCCCATTTTGCTGAGAGTTTTTATCATGAATGGATGTTGAACTTTCTCAAATGCTCTTTCAGCATCTATGGAGATGATCATGTGGTTTTTGTCTTTCTTTTTATTGATGTGGTGGATGATGTTGATGGACTTTCGAATGTTGTACCATCCTTGCATCCCTGGGATGAATCCCTCTTGGTCATGGTGTATGATCCTTTTGATGTATTTTTGAATTCGGTTTGTTAATATTTTTTTGAGTATTTTTGCATCTACGTTCATCAGGGATATTGGTCTGTAGTTTTCTTTTTTGCTGGTTTCTTTACCTGGGTTTGTTATAAGGGTGATGATAGCTTCATAGAATGAGTTTGGGAGTAACCCCTCCTCTTCTATTTTTTGGAAAACTTTAAGGAGAATGGGTATTATGTCTTCCCTGTATGTCTGGTAAAATTCAGAGGTAAATCCATCTGGCCCGGGGTTTTTGTTCTTTGGTAGATTTTGATTACTGCTTCAATTTCATTGCTGGTAATTGGTCTGTTTAGATTTTCGGTTTCTTTCTGGGTCAGTCTTGGAAGTTTGTATTTTTCTAGGAGGTTGTCCATGTCTCCTAGGTTTCCCAGCTTTTTAGCATATAGGTTTTCATAGTACTCTCTAATAATTCATTGTACTTCAGTGGGTTCCCTCGTGATTTTTCCTTTCTCGTTTCTGATACTGTTGATTTGTGTTGACTCTCTTTTCCTCTTAATAAGTCTGGCTAGAGGATTATCTATTTTGTTTATTTTCTCAAAGAACCAGCTCTTGGTTTCATTGATTTTTGCTATTGTTTTATTCTTCTCAGTTTTATTTACTTCTTCTCTGATCTTTATTATGTCCCTCCTTCTGCTCACCTTACGCCTCATTTGTTTTTCTTTCTCCTATTTCAATAATTGAGACATTAGACCATTCATTTGGGGTTTTTCTTCCTTTTCTAAATATGCCTGGATTGCTATACACTTTCCTCTTAAGACTGCTTTTGCTGTGTCCCACAGAAGTTGTGGCTTAGTGTTGTTGTTCTCATTTGTTTCCATATATTGCTGGATCTCCATTTTCATTTGGTCATTGATCCATTGATTATTTAGGAGCGTGTTGTGTAACCTCCATGTGTTTGTGAGCTTTTTTGCTTTATTTCTCATTCTATGCCTTTGTGGTCTGAAAAGTTGGTTGGTAGGATTTCAATCTTTTGGAATTTACTGAGGCTCTTTTTGTGGCCTAGTATGTGGTCTATTCTGGAGAATGTTCCATGTGCACTTGAGAAGAATGTGCATCCTGTTGTTTTCAGATGTAGAGTTCTGTAGAAGTCTATTAGGTCCATCTGTTCTAATGTGTTGTTCAGTGCCTCTGTGTCCTTACTTATTTTCTGTCTGGTGGATCTGTCCTTTGTAGTGAGTGGTGCGTTGAACTCTCCTAGAATGAATGCATTGCATTCTATTTCCTCCTTTAGTTCTGTTAATATTTGTTTCAGGTATGTTGGTGCTCCTGTATTGGGTACATATATATTTATAATGGTTATGTCCTCTTGATGGGCTGAGTCCTTTATCATTATGTAATGTCCTTCTTTGTCGTTTGTTACTTCCTTTATTTAGAAGTCTGTTTTGTCTGATACCAGAATTGCAACACCTTTCTTCTCTCTGTTGTTTGCATGAAATATCTTTTTCCAGCCCTTGACTTTAAGTCTGTGCATGTCTTTGGGTTTGAGGTGAGTCTCTTGTAAGCAGCATATGGATGGATCTTGCTTTTTTATCCATTCTATTACTCTGTGTCTCTTGATTGGTGCATTCAGTCCATTTACATTTAGGGTGATTATTGAAAGGTATGAATTTATTGCATTGCAGGCTTTAAGTTTGTGGTTACCAAAGGTTTAGGGTTAGCTTCTTTACTATCTTACTGTCTGACTTAACTGACTTGTGGAGCTATTATGAAAGCGGTCTGATGATTCTTTATTTCTCTTCCTTCTTATTCATCCTCCTCCCTTCTTCATATGTTGGGTGTTTTTTTCTGTGCTCTTTTTAGGAGTGCTCCCATGTAGAGCAGTCCCTGTAGGATGCCCTGAAGAGGTGGTTTGTGGGAGGCAAATTCACTCAACTTTTGCTTGTCTGGGAATTGTTTAATCCCTCCTTCATATTTAAATGATATTCGTGCTGGATACAGTAGTCTTGGTTCAAGGCCCGTCTGTTTCATTGCATTAAGTATATCATGCCATTCTCTTCTATCCTGTAGGGTTTCTGTTGAGAAGTCTGATGATAGCCTCATGGGTTTTCCTTTGTAGGTAACCTTTTTTTTTTCTCTGGATGCCTTTAATTCTTTGTCCTTGTCTTTGATCTTTGCCGTTTTAATTATTATGTGTCTTGGTGTTGCCCGCCTTGGATCCCTTGTCATGGAAGTTCTGTGTACCTATGTTGTCTGAGAGGCCATTTCTTCCCCTAGTTTGGGGACGTTTTCGGCAATTATTTCTTCAAAGACACTTTCTATCCCTTTATCTGTCCTCTCCTTCTGGTATTCCTATAATGCCTATATTATTCCTTTTTGATTGGTCACTCTGCTCTCTTAAAATTCTTTCATTCCTGGAGATCCTTTTATCTCTCTCTGCACCAGCTTCTCTGCGTTCCTGTTCTCTGTTTTCTAGTCCATCAATGGTCTCTTGCATCTCGTCCATTCTGTTTTGAAGTTCTTCCAGAGATTTTTTTATTTCTGTATTCTCCTTCCTTAGTTTTTGCATATTTCTCTGCAAGTCCATCAGCATGGTTATGACTTTTGTTTTGAATTATTTTTCAGGATGACTGGCTAAATCTGTCTCCCCAGGTTCCTTCTCAGGGGAAGATGTAGCAGATGCCGAAGCTGTCTGGGTTAGTCTTGTCGGGATCATATTTTTTTGCCTTTTCATGTTGACAGGTGCTACTGACTGTCAGCTGGGTGGGCCAAACTTTTCACATGCTACTGGCCTTTCTTTACTGGGAGAACTGCGACCCCTCGTGGCTTGTGTTGGGTAATTGCATGTAGACTGGGTCTTTATGTCTTGCCTGGCCGGAATTGAGGATCTTCCCTTTCTGTGGGCGTTTTGCCTTAGGCTGCTTCTCTGCTTTCGCAGTTCCTGGATGGGTAATGGACGGGGTAGCTGTTTTGTGGTTTACCTCCATGAGGGGTCTCAGAGCTGTTGCCCAGGGGGTCAGTGTGCCCGGTTTTCCTAGTACTTTCCAGCTGCTGGACTGTGACCTGTGTGGTTTCCTTCCAGCTGTTAAGTCCCCGTCCCTTTCAGACTTTCAAAAAGCCGGCGCTTTTCTTTGTCACAGGGGCATCATCTTCGGCACATGCTCAGAGGACTTGCTGCCCTGTTTTCTTAGTATCCAGGGCCCCCCGCGCATGCACTGTGACTGTGCTCTGGTGTGGGTGGCTGGGGCTTGTTGTTCAGCAGTCTTGGGCTCTTTCTCCCTCCCGCTCTGCCTATTCTTCTTCTGCTGGGATCTGGGGGAAGGGGCACTCAGGTCACGCCTGGCTGGGGATTCTATCTTACCCCTTTCACCAGGCGCTGGGTTCTCGTTGGTGTAGTTGTAGTCTGGCTGTTGTCCTGTGTCTTCTGGTCTCTCTTTTAGGATTATTTGTATTTGTTTTATTTTCAGAAATATATGTGATTTTGGGAGGAGATTCCCACTGTCTTACTCATGCTGCCATGTATTCTCAGCCCTGCAGTTTTATTTTCTGTAGCTCCCTGAGAATGCTCCTGATGTTTATTTTGAGATCACTTACCTCAGGAAGATTGATTTGAGTCCATTTACCAGGTTCCCTTGAAGTTTCATATTTGTAGGTGGCGCCCTATAGCTCCCAGAAGCGTTACTCTCTGGAGATGCTCAGACCTTGGGCGGATGTCAGGGGTCCCGGGGAGCAGTGCCGGTGCCCATACACGCTGGGGGGAAAGAGGTCTTTCGTGCTTCCCGGCCGCAGTGCCCGTCTCCAGTGCCAGGGCCAGTTTGCGGAGCATGCAGTGAGAAACTGCCACAGGTGGGGGCAGCCATTTTGCAGACCGGTGCCAGTGGGAAGGCAGGCCGTGTACGAGTCACAGCACGGTAAGTTGCCTCAGAGCTGCGAGGCCAGCCAGGGGGATGGAGTGCCCGGTGTTCCTGAAAGCTCCCCTGACAGCCGGCCAGAATGCACCCATGCAGTTTGGTGCACCTGTCCTTTCTCCTGAGTGACAAGCCCTGTGAGAGCCTTGACCCTTTAGCAGTTCTCTCGCTGTTAGGAAGTCTCTCAGACTGTCCGCCTTTCTTTAGTCCCACATTGGCTGGATGTGGATCCCTGTGTTGTCCCACAAGTGGCTGGAATCTCAAGTCCCTCGAAGTCTTCCACCTGTCTTTGATTTCCAACTCCACCGATTCTCCAGAGCGTAGCACGTGTACGGTAGGTTCGTGCTCCCAGAGCACAACTCCAGGACTGTACATCACACTTCTCCTAGAGTTGACAGCCTGCCACAGCAGCGTTGTTCCCTGCTGCACTTCCAGGATTTGGTATGGTTGTTCTATTTCCATATAGTATGTAAGTATGTAGTTTTGGTTTTGGGAGGAGGATTCCGCCTCCTCTCTCACGTGAGCCACCATCTTTAAACCCATCAGCACATCTTTACTTTTTTTTTCAGTTTCTCTTGTGTAGGTTACCTATCCAAACCCCCTCAATTTGTAGTTTGTCTTCGTCCTTGGATCTCAAGTGAGTCTCCTGTAAGGGAGCACATATGTGGTCTTGAGTTTTCATCCCTTCTTTTAACCATGTGTCTTTTGATTAGAGCACTCAGAGCCTGTCCTTTTATTCTGATAATTGAGAGCTGTGTACTTATTGCCCTTAAAAAATATTTTTTGTTATCATTAATCTACAATCACGCTAGAACATTATGATCACCAAGTACAAGTCCCCCAAAAAACCCCATTACAGTAGCTGTCCATCAGCGTAGTTGTATGATTAGACCACTTCACCATGTACCCCCCACACCCCGTTACAGTAGCTGTCCATCAGCGTGTAGTAACATGCTGTAGAAACACTACTTGTCTTCTCTGTGTTGTACAGCATTCCCCATGCTCCCCCCACCCCACACATTATAAATGCTAATCCTAATGAACCCTTCCTTTCTCCCCGCCCTTATCCCTCCCTTCCCACCCACCTTGCCCAGTCACTTTCCCTTTGGTAACTGTTAGTCCACTTTTGGGTTCTGTGAGTCTGCTGCTGTATTTTACCTTCAGTGTTTCTTTGTTGTTATACTCCACACATGAGTGAAATCATTTTCTACTTGTCTTTCTACGCCTGGCCTATTTCACTGAGCATACTACCGTCTTGCTCCATCCACATCATTGCAAATGGTAGTATTTGTTTTCTTCTTATGGCTGCTTACTGCAATTTTTAAACGGGCTTCATTCTAACTTTTTGTTCGTAGTTTCTCTATCTGCTTTCACCATTGATCTCCTGGTTATGAGCAATAGCTTTGTGTTAATCAATATGTATCTGTATCTATCTATCTATCTGTCTGTCTGTCTATCTATCTATCTATCCTTCTATCTTTCCTTCTATCTATCTATCTATCATCTATCTATGTATCTATCTATGTATCTATCTATGTATTTATCTATCTACGTTTCTTCCTATCATCTATCTGTCATGTCTTTCATCTATCATCTCTCATCTATCAATCTATCTATGAATCAGTCATCTTTTTGTCTGCCATCTATCCTTAAGTACAGAACAGTTAACAACATCGCCTAGGTCATTTCCCTACATTATGCTTCCAAAAACCTTGCAAGGTAACTAGGCCATAGGTAGAGCACTGGGTTCACTGAGACACTTTCAGGTCGAGACAGCCGCGTGTTCTTACAAAACCAGTAAATGGTGGTGCAGGGACTTGCTCCCATATCTCTGTCCTCTGTCCTCTTTTACCTCCTTCTCACTTGCTGACTGTATTTAGCCGCATTCATTGAATAAGTGCTCCCTGAAGACAACAAGTATCATTCCTCTGGGCCTGTTGAAGACAGAACACTCTACTTGGTCCTTTACTCACCACCATGTTTGAGGGACATTGGCGTGATCACCACTGATAGGAGGAGGGACAAATAAAATGGAACACATTTTTCTAGACAGGAGCATTTGGGAGCAATGAGAGTGTTGTGGAGTTACGTGTTTGTTTGAGTGTCCAAACTTCCTTCTTTAGGTGGTTATTACTTCTTTACATTCAAGAACATCATAAAACCCAGTGATTTCAAAACCCAGACATATATTATTACAGCAATTCAGTTATTGATGTGAGAAAAAATGAGAAGGACATTGCTGTACCACTAAATCTATGGCTAGACACTGCTGACACCAAACAAAAGAATTCACGTTGTCTAGATAGGGCTATTTTCTATTGACTGTCTCTGGGGACTCAAACAGAATCCATTTATTTGTTTGTTTGTTTCTCAGTTTCACTTGTGTAGGGTACCTGTCCCCGTCCCTTTGGATTGTAGTTTGTGTCCTTGGATCTCAAGTGAGTCTCCTGTAAGGGAGCACGTAGATAGTCTTGAGGGAAAGATAGCATGTTTAGTATGATGCTTTCCTATCTACCTACCTACGTATCTCTTTATCTATCTATGTAATCTATATACCTATGTATCTGTCTATCATCTATCTATGGTCTATCATCTATCTTCTATCATCTGTGTATCTATCTAATTAATCTATCATTCATATGTATGTATATCAGTCGAATCTATGTATCAATCATTTGTCTATGTATCTGTTTTCTCACTTTTGTCAACGTTCCGTCACTAGGTGCACTTGGTTCCTCTTTGTCCTTCTCAGTCTCAATTCCTTGTGTTTGTTTATGTGAATTAGCTGTGTGTTTGGGTCTTGAGAGGAGTGGCCTTGTGTGGGAACTTCTCCTGCGTAGGTGGCACGAGTCTGCTGGGTTTGGATAGAGTGGTTGGCGGGCTGTGCTCTTGAACCTGTGCAGGCCAGGCCCCTCCGGCTGCTCTGCCCCTGGGCCATTACTGCTGTGGCAGCTGTGTGAGCTGTGGGGCCTATCCGAGGACCCATGCAGCGAGCACACTGGCGGGCCTGCAGGTTCCGATTCAGGGGCATGCCCTGTAGTAGGTCTTTATGCCTGTGCACCGATGTCACATCGGCGGCCCTCCTTGGTGGCCCATCTCCAGAGAGCATGCATGTAGTCACTGGTTAAGGGAACTGCCTTTTGGCGACACGCGGTGCTCTTGTGTGCCGGTGGCCCATGGGCTTGCTAAGGTGGCAGGCCAGCTAGCTTGTGGGAAAACTTCTGCCTTCTGCTGTCAAGGTGGAGGTTGAGTTTCAGGGCATTTAGGCATTTAGATGTGAGTGAGGACTATCTAAAATGGAATAGTAGCATTTAGAGCTATGTTTCCATTCATATGAATAGGGTGCTGAGCATAAAGAGTTGTGTGATGGTGGTAGGAATTCTAGGAATGTTTGTCTCCGCACTTATTTATTTTCTGTTAAGGGAGGTGATTCTGAAGTAACTTTTTACTCACAGATGAAGGTGTTGAATAAGGTCATCCCACGTCAGCCATGGTGAGATGAAGTGGTGTAGTAGAATTAAAGCCTGTACACCTTGGCCTGATACATAGGAGACACACCGTTTGTGCTCTTTGCTGCTCTCCTGTCCTGGCTTATTACCTTAACTAACTTGATGGTTCAGAATGGTCCCAGCAACATTTCCAGCAAAATCTTTCTAAAACTGCATAGAAACACTTGGCAAAGATAGCCCCAGAGGCTAGTGGATAATTGTACTCTTTCTGGTCATAGTTTGCAAGATGTTTGCCTTATCCTGCGTTCTTTTGTTACTTTTGCATCTCCTGTGATTGTAGACCGATAGGGGCAGTGGTGTACACAAACACACGCACACGCACAGACACACACACACGGCTGAGAGTTAACGGAGACCCCAGTTATCGGAAACTGCAGCCGACACTTTAAAAAAGAAACGTGCATAAGTTGTGCTCCTGGTGTTCCCCCTATACGGAGCAGAGTTCAAAGTGCGGAGGTGGTTGGACACAGATACCTGTGCAGACAGCTAAGCACATAAACCTATGCATATTCTCTCTCCATCCATCGTCTAAGTGCATCTCTGTTTACCTGCATATCTATGTTTGTCTACTCAAGCTGATAACCAGAGTGTCATTGAGTGGGTGTTTCATCCATAGATACTGATTTCTCGCCATTCTGGAAGCAGAAGTCCTAGACCAAGGCAGTTCAGTTCCTGGTGATGTCCCTTCTTCCTACTTGCATATGTCCGCATCCCTGCTGTGTTCTCACAGGGTCAAGGGAGAAAGCTCTGTCCTCTGTTCCTCTTAATAGCACTGATTGCATAATCGCAGCTCCACCCATACCTTCATGATATCTTCCAAACCCAATTACCTCCAAAGGCCCCACCTCACATTACTATGACAGTGGGGGTTAGGGCTTCAACCCTGTCTCAATTCAAATATGAACTTGTGTGTGTGTATGTGTGTGTGTGTGTGTGTGTGTGTGTGTGTGTGTGTGTGTGTGTGTGCATGTGTGGTGGCAGCGGGGGTTTAGAGGAGTGGAAGATGGTGAGGTGAGGGCCCAAAATTTCAGTTCATAACTCTGTATCTATCTATCATCTGTCTGTCTAATCTAACCTCCCTATATCATCTATTCTATCTAGTCTATCATCTGTCATCTATATATATCTTATCTATCTGTCATCTCTGTCAATCTATTCGTCTAATCTATGAATATCTATCATCTATCTAATACATCTATTTCTTTTTTTTTGTAGATATTTACTTTTTATTGAATGGTAGTTGACACACAGTATTACATTACATTAGTTTCAGGTGTAGAACACAGTGATCTAACATTTATATCCATGATAATTCTAGGTACCAGCTATCACCATACCAAGTTGTTACAAAATTTTGACTCTATTCCTTATGCTATATATTACATCCCGGATACTTATTTATTTTAAAATTGCAAGTGTGTACATTTCCTTTGGTTTGATTGTGAGGGCATCTCTCTTATTTATAGATCAAATGGTTGTTAACAACAGTAAAATTCTGTATAGGGTAATCAATGCTCAAAGCACAATCATTAATCCACCCCAAGCCTAACTTTCTTCAGTCTCCAATCTTCTGAGGCATAACAAACAAGTTCTTACATGGAGATCAAATTCTTACATAGTGAATAAGTTACATGGTGAACAATACAAGGGCAGTCATCACAGAAACTTTCGGTTTTGCTCATGCATTATGAACTATAAACAGTCAGTTCAAATATGAATACTCATTTGGTTTTTATACTTGATTTATAAGTAGGTACCACATTTCTCTCTTTATTATTATTATTTTTAAAAAAATGCTGATGTGGTAGGTAGATACAAGATAAAGGTAGAAAACATAGTTTAGTGTTGTAAGAGAACAAATGTAGATGATCAGGTGTGTGCCTGTAGAATATGTGTTAATCCAAGCTAGACAAGGGCAATAAAACATCCACGTATGCAGAAGATTTCTCTCAGAACAGGGGCGTGAGGTTCTAAGCCTCACCTCTGTTGATCACCAATTGGTCACCTGATGACCCCCTGCGACTGTGCCTGTCTTAGGTTGTTCCTCCCTTGAGGAATCTTACCCGTCTCTGGCTAACCAGTCACCTTCTGGAGACGTACAGGGAAATGTAAAGTTGGCAAGTGAGAGAGAAGCCTTATTGTTTGAAATGGTTAGCTTCTTATTTCTTTGCATATTTATGCCCTGTAGCTTCTAAGCCCAGCATTTGTCTTGAGGTATCTTTAAGTCTTGGAAGAATTATGATACTAGGTAACTTTGATATGAGGCATGAATTCTATTTAAGGGTTGTAATTAGGAAGGAAGAAGAAAAGCTATAGATGTAGCAGGCAGAAGAAAACATGGGAAGATTGATTACTTCTTTGACGTATCTTCTTGTAGAGTAACTTCAGCATGTATAGGTTTTAAGCTGCTTCTTAAATTGCGCACACACATTAACATAATAGGAGGATAGTTACATAACCAAAGCATACCTGTAATTACAAGCCACCTTCAGTGAAACCAAGAAATCCAGTTAGGCACCTTAGGCATTTGTGAAAACTTATCTATGATATGGCGGATATTGTCCAACTGAACTTGAACAGTCTGAGAGAAATCAGACAAATTAAAACAACACATTCCTGGGGAATGTTCACATCCCTTATGTTCTTTTAACAGTAAATAGTCTGTAGTTGTAAGATTTTGGAGCGCTACAATTTGCACTTCTAATTCTTGGTTGAGTTCCAACAGTATAGATCCAGTCAAATTTGTTGTTTTACTGTATGCACAGGCCAGCTTAGATATCTCCTTCTTCATTCCCATGGCAAATCCAGGAACTGGTGGGATGAGGGCATCTAGAGCTGTAGCACCGCGTTGATCTTTATTTGGGTTTTTGATGATCATCTTCTGGTATGAGCCTTCCAGAGAGTGCTGATGTTGGAAGTTCTTTTTCATATCGTATCTTAGTTAATTTTCAGGTTAGCCCAATTAGGCCTTGATCCTCTTTATAAACACAAACAGACCTCTTGACTACACTTTTATATTCCCTTTATACACTTTTGTAGAACTCATTGGATGTTACCACACAGGAACTTCCTTTTTTTCTTTTTCTTTTTGTATCACTAATCTACACTTACATGATGAGCACTTTGTTTACTATCGCCTACCCCTATACCAGGTCCCCCCTATATTCCCCTTTACAGTCACTGTCCATCAGCATAGCAAAGTGTTCTGGAATCACAACTTGCCTTCTCTGTGTTGTACAGTCCTCCCCTTTCTCCCACCACCCTATGGATGCTAATCTTAATACCCCCTTTTTCTCCCCCCGTTATCCTCCCTACCCACCCATCCTCCCCAGTCCCTTTCCCATTGGTACTTGTTAGACCATTCTTGAGTTCTGTGATTCTGCTGCTGTTTTGTTCCTTAAGTTTTTCCTTTATTATTATACTCCACAGATGAGTGAAATCAGTTGGTATTTCTCTTTCACCGCTTGGCTTATTTCACTGAGCGTAATACCTTGCAGCTCCATCCATGTTGCTCTCAATGGTAGGATTTGCCATTTTCTTATGGCTGAGTAGTATTCCATTGTACATATGTACCACATCTTCTTTATCCATTCATCTATCGATGGACATTTAGGTTGCTTCCAATTATTGGCTATTGTAAATAGTGCTGCGATAAACATAGGGGTGCATTGGTCTTTCTCATACTTTATTGCTGCATTCTTAGTTTAAATTCCTTGGAGTGCAATCCCTGTGTCAAATGGTATGCCTGTTTTGAGCATTTTGATGTACCTCCATACTGCTTTCCACAATGGCTGAACTAATTTACATTCCCTCCAGCAGTGTAGGAGGGTTCCCCTTTCTCCACAGCCTTGCCAACGTTTGTTGTTGTTTGTATTTTGCATGGCAGCCATCCTTACTGGTGTGAGGTGATACCTCACTGTAGTTTTAATTTGCATATCTCTGATAATTAGTGATGTGGAGCATCTTTTCATGTGTCTGTTGGCCATCTGTATTTCTTTTTTTGAGAACCGTCTGTTCGGTTCCTCTGCCCATTTTTTAATTGGGTTATTTTTTTGTTTGTTTGTTGAGGCATGTGAGCGCTTTATATATTCTTTACATCAAGCCTTTACTGCATGTGTCATTTTCAAATATATTCTCCGATACTGTAGGGTTCCTTTTTGTTCTACTGTTGATGTCTTTTGCCATTCAGAAGTTTTCAGCTTAATATAGTCCCACTTGTTCATTTTTGCTGTTGTTTTCCTTACCCGGGGAGATATGTTGAAAAAGAGGTCACTCATGTTTATGTCTAAGAGGTTTTTGCCTATGTTTTCTTCCAAGAGTTTAATGGTTTCATGGCTTACATTCAGGTCTTTGATCCATTTTGAGTTTACTTTTGTATATGGGGTTAGACAATGGTCCAGTTTCATTCTCCTACATGTAGCTGTCCAGTTTTGCCAGCACCATCTGTTGAAGAGACTGTCATTTCGCCATTGTATGTCCATGGCTCCTTTAACAAATATTAATTGACCATATATGTCTGGGTTAATATCTGGATTCTCTAGTCTGTTCCATTGGTCTGTGGCACTGCTCTTGTGCCAGTACCAAATTGTCTTGATTACTATGGCTATATAATAGAGCTTGAAGTTGGGGAGTGAGATCCCCCCTACTTTATTCTTCTTTCTCAAGATTGCTTTGGCTATTCGGGGTCTTTGGTGTTTCTATATGAATTTTTGAATTATTTGTTCCAGTTCATTGAAGAATGTTGCTGGTAGTTTCATAGGGATTGCATCAAATCTGTATATTGCTTTGGGCAGGATGGCCATTTTGACGATATTAATTCTTCCTAGCCACGAGCATGGGGTGAGTTTCTATTTGTTCGTGTCCCCTTTAATTTCTCTTAAGACTGACTTGTATTCTTCAGAGTTTATGTCTTTCACTTCTTTGGTTAGGTTTAGTCTGAGGTATTTTATTTTTTTTTTGATGCAATTGTGAAAGGAGTTGTTTTAATGATTTCTCTTTCTTTTGGTTCATTGTTAGTGTATAGGAAAGCCACAGATTTCTGTGTTTTGATTTTGTATCCTGCAAATTAGCTGTATTCTGATATCATTTCTAGTAGTTTTGGGATGGAGACTTTAGGGTTTTTTATGTACAGTGTCATGACATTGGCAAATAGTAACAGTTTAACTTCTGCTTTACCAATCTGGGTTCCTTGTATTTTTTTGTTTTGTCTGATTGCCATGGCAAGGACCTCCAGTACTATGTTAAAAAACAGTGGGGAGAGTGGGCATCCCTGTCTAGTTCCCGATCTCAGAGGAAATGCTTTCATCTTCTCACAGTTCAATATAATGTTGGCTGTGGGTTTATCATAGATGGCCTTTATTGTGTTGAGTTACTTGCCGTCTATTCCCATTTTGCTGAGAGTTTTTATCATGAATGGATGTTGAACTTTCTCAAATGCTCTTTCAGCATCTATGGAGATGATCATGTGGTTTTTGTCTTTCTTTTTATTGATGTGGTGGATGATGTTGATGGACTTTCGAATGTTGTACCATCCTTGCATCCCTGGGATGAATCCCTCTTGGTCATGGTGTATGATCCTTTTGATGTATTTTTGAATTCGGTTTGTTAATATTTTTTTGAGTATTTTTGCATCTACGTTCATCAGGGATATTGGTCTGTAGTTTTCTTTTTTGCTGGTTTCTTTACCTGGGTTTGTTATAAGGGTGATGATAGCTTCATAGAATGAGTTTGGGAGTATCCCCTCCTCTTCTATTTTTTGGAAAACTTTAAGGAGAATGGGTATTATGTCTTCCCTGTATGTCTGGTAAAATTCAGAGGTAAATCCATCTGGCCCGGGGTTTTTGTTCTTTGGTAGATTTTGATTACTGCTTCAATTTCATTGCTGGTAATTGGTCTGTTTAGATTTTCGGTTTCTTTCTGGGTCAGTCTTGGAAGTTTGTATTTTTCTAGGAGGTTGTCCATGTCTCCTAGGTTTCCCAGCTTTTTAGCATATAGGTTTTCATAGTACTCTCTAATAATTCATTGTACTTCAGTGGGTTCCCTCGTGATTTTTCCTTTCTCGTTTCTGATACTGTTGATTTGTGTTGACTCTCTTTTCCTCTTAATAAGTCTGGCTAGAGGATTATCTATTTTGTTTATTTTCTCAAAGAACCAGCTCTTGGTTTCATTGATTTTTGCTATTGTTTTATTCTTCTCAGTTTTATTTACTTCTTCTCTGATCTTTATTATGTCCCTCCTTCTGCTCACCTTACGCCTCATTTGTTTTTCTTTCTCCTATTTCAATAATTGAGACATTAGACCATTCATTTGGGGTTTTTCTTCCTTTTCTAAATATGCCTGGATTGCTATACACTTTCCTCTTAAGACTGCTTTTGCTGTGTCCCACAGAAGTTGTGGCTTAGTGTTGTTGTTCTCATTTGTTTCCATATATTGCTGGATCTCCATTTTCATTTGGTCATTGATCCATTGATTATTTAGGAGCGTGTTGTGTAGCCTCCATGTGTTTGTGAGCTTTTTTGCTTTATTTCTCATTCTATGCCTTTGTGGTCTGAAAAGTTGGTTGGTAGGATTTCAATCTTTTGGAATTTACTGAGGCTCTTTTTGTGGCCTAGTATGTGGTCTATTCTGGAGAATGTTCCATGTGCACTTGAGAAGAATGTGCATCCTGTTGTTTTCAGATGTAGAGTTCTGTAGAAGTCTATTAGGTCCATCTGTTCTAATGTGTTGTTCAGTGCCTCTGTGTCCTTACTTATTTTCTGTCTGGTGGATCTGTCCTTTGTAGTGAGTGGTGCGTTGAACTCTCCTAGAATGAATGCATTGCATTCTATTTCCTCCTTTAGTTCTGTTAATATTTGTTTCAGGTATGTTGGTGCTCCTGTATTGGGTACATATATATTTATAATGGTTATGTCCTCTTGATGGGCTGAGTCCTTTATCATTATGTAATGTCCTTCTTTGTCGTTTGTTACTTCCTTTATTTAGAAGTCTGTTTTGTCTGATACCAGAATTGCAACACCTTTCTTCTCTCTGTTGTTTGCATGAAATATCTTTTTCCAGCCCTTGACTTTAAGTCTGTGCATGTCTTTGGGTTTGAGGTGAGTCTCTTGTAAGCAGCATATGGATGGATCTTGCTTTTTTATCCATTCTATTACTCTGTGTCTCTTGATTGGTGCATTCAGTCCATTTACATTTAGGGTGATTATTGAAAGGTATGAATTTATTGCATTGCAGGCTTTAAGTTTGTGGTTACCAAAGGTTTAGGGTTAGCTTCTTTACTATCTTACTGTCTGACTTAACTGACTTGTGGAGCTATTATGAAAGCGGTCTGATGATTCTTTATTTCTCTTCCTTCTTATTCATCCTCCTCCCTTCTTCATATGTTGGGTGTTTTTTTCTGTGCTCTTTTTAGGAGTGCTCCCATGTAGAGCAGTCCCTGTAGGATGCCCTGAAGAGGTGGTTTGTGGGAGGCAAATTCACTCAACTTTTGCTTGTCTGGGAATTGTTTAATCCCTCCTTCATATTTAAATGATATTCGTGCTGGATACAGTAGTCTTGGTTCAAGGCCCGTCTGTTTCATTGCATTAAGTATATCATGCCATTCTCTTCTATCCTGTAGGGTTTCTGTTGAGAAGTCTGATGATAGCCTCATGGGTTTTCCTTTGTAGGTAACCTTTTTTTTTTCTCTGGATGCCTTTAATTCTTTGTCCTTGTCTTTGATCTTTGCCGTTTTAATTATTATGTGTCTTGGTGTTGCCCGCCTTGGATCCCTTGTCATGGAAGTTCTGTGTACCTATGTTGTCTGAGAGGCCATTTCTTCCCCTAGTTTGGGGACGTTTTCGGCAATTATTTCTTCAAAGACACTTTCTATCCCTTTATCTGTCCTCTCCTTCTGGTATTCCTATAATGCCTATATTATTCCTTTTTGATTGGTCACTCTGCTCTCTTAAAATTCTTTCATTCCTGGAGATCCTTTTATCTCTCTCTGCACCAGCTTCTCTGCGTTCCTGTTCTCTGTTTTCTAGTCCATCAATGGTCTCTTGCATCTCGTCCATTCTGTTTTGAAGTTCTTCCAGAGATTTTTTTATTTCTGTATTCTCCTTCCTTAGTTTTTGCATATTTCTCTGCAAGTCCATCAGCATGGTTATGACTTTTGTTTTGAATTATTTTTCAGGATGACTGGCTAAATCTGTCTCCCCAGGTTCCTTCTCAGGGGAAGATGTAGCAGATGCCGAAGCTGTCTGGGTTAGTCTTGTCGGGATCATATTTTTTTGCCTTTTCATGTTGACAGGTGCTACTGACTGTCAGCTGGGTGGGCCAAACTTTTCACATGCTACTGGCCTTTCTTTACTGGGAGAACTGCGACCCCTCGTGGCTTGTGTTGGGTAATTGCATGTAGACTGGGTCTTTATGTCTTGCCTGGCCGGAATTGAGGATCTTCCCTTTCTGTGGGCGTTTTACCTTAGGCTGCTTCTCTGCTTTCGCAGTTCCTGGATGGGTAATGGACGGGGTAGCTGTTTTGTGGTTTACCTCCATGAGGGGTCTCAGAGCTGTTGCCCAGGGGGTCAGTGTGCCCGGTTTTCCTAGTACTTTCCAGCTGCTGGACTGTGACCTGTGTGGTTTCCTTCCAGCTGTTAAGTCCCCGTCCCTTTCAGACTTTCAAAAAGCCGGCGCTTTTCTTTGTCACAGGGGCATCATCTTCGGCACATGCTCAGAGGACTTGCTGCCCTGTTTTCTTAGTATCCAGGGCCCCCCGCGCATGCACTGTGACTGTGCTCTGGTGTGGGTGGCTGGGGCTTGTTGTTCAGCAGTCTTGGGCTCTTTCTCCCTCCCGCTCTGCCTATTCTTCTTCTGCTGGGATCTGGGGGAAGGGGCACTCAGGTCACGCCTGGCTGGGGATTCTATCTTACCCCTTTCACCAGGCGCTGGGTTCTCGTTGGTGTAGTTGTAGTCTGGCTGTTGTCCTGTGTCTTCTGGTCTCTCTTTTAGGATTATTTGTATTTGTTGTATTTTCAGAAATATATGTGATTTTGGGAGGAGATTCCCACTGTCTTACTCATGCTGCCATGTATTCTCAGCCCTGCAGTTTTATTTTCTGTAGCTCCCTGAGAATGCTCCTGATGTTTATTTTGAGATCACTTACCTCAGGAAGATTGATTTGAGTCCATTTACCAGGTTCCCTTGAAGTTTCATATTTGTAGGTGGCGCCCTATAGCTCCCAGAAGCGTTACTCTCTGGAGATGCTCAGACCTTGGGCGGATGTCAGGGGTCCCGGGGAGCAGTGCCGGTGCCCATACACGCTGGGGGGAAAGAGGTCTTTCGTGCTTCCCGGCCGCAGTGCCCGTCTCCAGTGCCAGGGCCAGTTTGCGGAGCATGCAGTGAGAAACTGCCATAGGTGGGGGCAGCCATTTTGCAGACCGGTGCCAGTGGGAAGGCAGGCCCTGTACGAGTCACAGCACGGTAAGTTGCCTCGGAGCTGCGAGGCCAGCCAGGGGGATGGAGTGCCCGGAGTTCCTGAAAGCTCCCCTGACTGCCGGCCAGAATGCACCCATGCAGTTTGGTGCACATGTCCTTTCTCCTGAGTGGCAAGCCCTGTGAGAGCTTTGACCCTTTAGCAGTTCTCTCGCTGTTAGGAAGTCTCTCAGACTGTCCGCCTTTCTTTAGTCCCACATTGGCTGGATGTTGGTCCCTGTGTTGTCCCACAAGTGGCTGGAATCTCAAGTCCCTCGAAGTCTTCCACCTGTCTTTGATTTCCAACTCCACCGATTCTCCAGAGCGTAGCACGTGTACGGTAGGTTCGTGCTCCCAGAGCACAACTCCAGGACTGTACATCACACTTCTCCTAGAGTTGACAGCCTGCCACAGCAGCGTTGTTCCCTGCTGCACTTCCAGGATTTGGTATAGTTGTTCTATTTCCATATAGTATGTAAGTATGTAGTTTTGGTTTTGGGAGGAGGATTCCGCCTCCTCTCTCACGTGAGCCACCATCTTTAAACCCATCAGCACATCTTTACTTTTTTTTTCAGTTTCTCTTGTGTAGGTTACCTATCCAAACCCCCTCAATTTGTAGTTTGTCTTCGTCCTTGGATCTCAAGTGAGTCTCCTGTAAGGGAGCACATATGTGGTCTTGAGTTTTCATCCCTTCTTTTAACCATGTGTCTTTTGATTAGAGCACTCAGAGCCTGTCCTTTTATTCTGATAATTGAGAGCTGTGTACTTATTGCCCTTAAAAAATATTTTTTGTTATCATTAATCTACAATCACGCTAGAACATTATGATCACCAAGTACAAGTCCCCCAAAAAACCCCATTACAGTAGCTGTCCATCAGCGTAGTTGTATGATTAGACCACTTCACCATGTACCCCCCACACCCCGTTACAGTAGCTGTCCATCAGCGTGTAGTAACATGCTGTAGAAACACTACTTGTCTTCTCTGTGTTGTACAGCATTCCCCATGCTCCCCCCACCCCACACATTATAAATGCTAATCCTAATGAACCCTTCCTTTCTCCCCGCCCTTATCCCTCCCTTCCCACCCACCTTGCCCAGTCACTTTCCCTTTGGTAACTGTTAGTCCACTTTTGGGTTCTGTGAGTCTGCTGCTGTATTTTACCTTCAGTGTTTCTTTGTTGTTATACTCCACACATGAGTGAAATCATTTTCTACTTGTCTTTCTACGCCTGGCCTATTTCACTGAGCATACTACCGTCTTGCTCCATCCACATCATTGCAAATGGTAGTATTTGTTTTCTTCTTATGGCTGCTTACTGCAATTTTTAAACGGGACTTCATTCTAACTTTTTGTTCGTAGTTTCTCTATCTGCTTTCACCATTGATCTCCTGGTTATGAGCAATAGCTTTGTGTTAATCAATATGTATCTGTATCTATCTATCTATCTGTCTGTCTGTCTATCTATCTATCTATCCTTCTATCTTTCCTTCTATCTATCTATCTATCATCTATCTATGTATCTATCTATGTATCTATCTATGTATTTATCTATCTACGTTTCTTCCTATCATCTATCTGTCATGTCTTTCATCTATCATCTCTCATCTATCTATCTATCTATGAATCAATCATCTTTTTGTCTGCCCATCTATCCTTATGTACAGAACAGTTAACAACATCGCCTAGGTCATTTCCCTACATTAAGCTTCCAAAAACCTTGCAAGGTAACTAGGCCATAGGTAGAGCACTGGGTTCACTGAGACACTTTCAGGTCGAGACAGCCGCGTGTTCTTACAAAACCAGTAAATGGTGGTGCAGGGACTTGCTCCCATATCTCTGTCCTCTGTCCTCTTTTACCTCCTTCTCACTTGCTGACTGTATTTAGCCGCATTCATTGAATAAGTGCTCCCTGAAGACAACAAGTATCATTCCTCTGGGCCTGTTGAAGACAGAACACTCTACTTGGTCCTTTACTCACCACCATGTTTGAGGGACATTGGCGTGATCACCGCTGATAGGAGGAGGGACAAATAAAAAGGAACACATTTTTCTAGACAGGAGCATTTGGGAGCAATGAGAGTGTTGTGGAGTTACGTGTTTGTTTGAGTGTCCAAACTTCCTTCTTTAGGTGGTTATTACTTCTTTACATTCAAGAACATCATAAAACCCAGTGATTTCAAAACCCAGACATATATTATTACAGCAATTCAGTTATTGATGTGAGAAAAAATGAGAAGGACATTGCTGTACCACTAAATCTATGGCTAGACACTGCTGACACCAAACAAAAGAATTCACGTTGTCTAGATAGGGCTATTTTCTATTGACTGTCTCTGGGGACTCAAACAGAATCCATTTATTTGTTTGTTTGTTTCTCAGTTTCACTTGTGTAGGGTACCTGTCCCCGTCCCTTTGGATTGTAGTTTGTGTCCTTGGATCTCAAGTGAGTCTCCTGTAAGGGAGCACGTAGATAGTCTTGAGGGAAAGATAGCATGTTTAGTATGATGCTTTCCTATCTACCTACCTACGTATCTCTTTATCTATCTATGTAATCTATATACCTATGTATCTGTCTATCATCTATCTATGGTCTATCATCTATCTTCTATCATCTGTGTATCTATCTAATTAATCTATCATTCATATGTATGTATATCAGTCGAATCTATGTATCAATCATTTGTCTATGTATCTGTTTTCTCACTTTTGTCAACGTTCCGTCACTAGGTGCACTTGGTTCCTCTTTGTCCTTCTCAGTCTCAATTCCTTGTGTTTGTTTATGTGAATTAGCTGTGTGTTTGGGTCTTGAGAGGAGTGGCCTTGTGTGGGAACTTCTCCTGCGTAGGTGGCACGAGTCTGCTGGGTTTGGATAGAGTGGTTGGCGGGCTGTGCTCTTGAACCTGTGCGGGCCAGGCCCCTCCGGCTGCTCTGCCCCTGGGCCATTACTGCTGTGGCAGCTGTGTGAGCTGTTTGGCCTATCCGAGGACCCATGCAGCGAGCACACTGGCGGGCCTGCAGGTTCCGATTCAGGGGCATGCCCTGTAGTAGGTCTTTATGCCTGTGCACCGATGTCACCTCGGCGGCCCTCCTTGGTGGCCCATCTCCAGAGAGCATGCATGTAGTCACTGGTTAAGGGAACTGCCTTTCGGCGACACGCGGTGCTCTTGTGTGCCGGTGGCCCATGGGCTTGCTAAGGTGGCAGGCCAGCTAGCTTGTGGGAAAACTTCTGCCTTCTGCTGTCAAGGTGGAGGTTGAGTTTCAGTGCATTTAGGCATTTAGATGTGAGTGAGGACTATCTAAAATGGAATAGTAGCATTTAGAGCTATGTTTCCATTCATATGAATAGGGTGCTGAGCATAAAGAGTTGTGTGATGGTGGTAGGAATTCTAGGAATGTTTGTCTCCGCACTTATTTATTTTCTGTTAAGGGAGGTGATTCTGAAGTAACTTTTTACTCACAGATGAAGGTGTTGAATAAGGTCATCCCACGTCAGCCATGGTGAGATGAAGTGGTGTAGTAGAATTAAAGCCTGTACACCTTGGCCTGATACATAGGAGACACACCGTTTGTGCTCTTTGCTGCTCTCCTGTCCTGGCTTATTACCTTAACTAACTTGATGGTTCAGAATGGTCCCAGCAACATTTCCAGCAAAATCTTTCTAAAACTGCATAGAAACACTTGGCAAAGATAGCCCCAGAGGCTAGTGGATAATTGTACTCTTTCTGGTCATAGTTTGCAAGATGTTTGCCTTATCCTGCGTTCTTTTGTTACTTTTGCATCTCCTGTGATTGTAGACCGATAGGGGCAGTGGTGTACACAAACACACGCACACGCACAGACACACACACACGGCTGAGAGTTAACGGAGACCCCAGTTATCGGAAACTGCAGCCGACACTTTAAAAAAGAAACGTGCATAAGTTGTGCTCCTGGTGTTCCCCCTATACGGAGCAGAGTTCAAAGTGCGGAGGTGGTTGGACACAGATACCTGTGCAGACAGCTAAGCACATAAACCTATGCATATTCTCTCTCCATCCATCGTCTAAGTGCATCTCTGTTTACCTGCATATCTATGTTTGTCTACTCAAGCTGATAACCAGAGTGTCATTGAGTGGGTGTTTCATCCATAGATACTGATTTCTCACCATTCTGGAAGCAGAAGTCCTAGACCAAGGCAGTTCAGTTCCTGGTGATGTCCCTTCTTCCTACTTGCATATGTCCGCATCCCTGCTGTGTTCTCACAGGGTCAAGGGAGAAAGCTCTGTCCTCTGTTCCTCTTAATAGCACTGATTGCATAATCGCAGCTCCACCCATACCTTCATGATATCTTCCAAACCCAATTACCTCCAAAGGCCCCACCTCACATTACTATGACAGTGGGGGTTAGGGCTTCAACCCTGTCTCAATTCAAATATGAACTTGTGTGTGTGTATGTGTGTGTGTGTGTGTGTGTGTGTGTGTGTGTGTGTGTGTGCATGTGTGGTGGCAGCGGGGGTTTAGAGGAGTGGAAGATGGTGAGGTGAGGGCCCAAAATTTCAGTTCATAACTCTGTATCTATCTATCATCTGTCTGTCTAATCTAACCTCCCTATATCATCTATTCTATCTAGTCTATCATCTGTCATCTATATATATCTTATCTATCTGTCATCTCTGTCAATCTATTCGTCTAATCTATGAATATCTACCATCTATCTAATACATCTATTTCTTTTTTTTTGTAGATATTTACTTTTTATTGAATGGTAGTTGACACACAGTATTACATTACATTAGTTTCAGGTGTAGAACACAGTGATCTAACATTAATATCCATGATAATTCTAGGTACCAGCTATCACCATACCAAGTTGTTACAAAATTTTGACTCTATTCCTTATGCTATATATTACATCCCGGATACTTATTTATTTTAAAATTGCAAGTGTGTACATTTCCTTTGGTTTGATTGTGAGGGCATCTCTCTTATTTATAGATCAAATGGTTGTTAACAACAGTAAAATTCTGTATAGGGTAATCAATGCTCAAAGCACAATCATTAATCCACCCCAAGCCTAACTTTCTTCAGTCTCCAATCTTCTGAGGCATAACAAACAAGTTCTTACATGGAGATCAAATTCTTACATAGTGAATAAGTTACATGGTGAACAATACAAGGGCAGTCATCACAGAAACTTTCGGTTTTGCTCATGCATTATGAACTATAAACAGTCAGTTCAAATATGAATACTCATTTGGTTTTTATACTTGATTTATAAGTAGGTACCACATTTCTCTCTTTATTATTATTATTTTTAAAAAAATGCTGATGTGGTAGGTAGATACAAGATAAAGGTAGAAAACATAGTTTAGTGTTGTAAGAGAACAAATGTAGATGATCAGGTGTGTGCCTGTAGAATATGTGTTAATCCAAGCTAGACAAGGGCAATAAAACATCCACGTATGCAGAAGATTTCTCTCAGAACAGGGGCGTGAGGTTCTAAGCCTCACCTCTGTTGATCACCAATTGGTCACCTGATGACCCCCTGCGACTGTGCCTGTCTTAGGTTGTTCCTCCCTTGAGGAATCTTACCCGTCTCTGGCTAACCAGTCACCTTCTGGAGACGTACAGGGAAATGTAAAGTTGGTAAGTGAGAGAGAAGCCTTATTGTTTGAAATGGTTAGCTTCTTATTTCTTTGCATATTTATGCCCTGTAGCTTCTAAGCCCAGCATTTGTCTTGAGGTATCTTTAAGTCTTGGAAGAATTATGATACTAGGTAACTTTGATATGAGGCATGAATTCTATTTAAGGGTTGTAATTAGGAAGGAAGAAGAAAAGCTATAGATGTAGCAGGCAGAAGAAAACATGGGAAGATTGATTACTTCTTTGACGTATCTTCTTGTAGAGTAACTTCAGCATGTATAGGTTTTAAGCTGCTTCTTAAATTGCGCACACACATTAACATAATAGGAGGATAGTTACATAACCAAAGCATACCTGTAATTACAAGCCACCTTCAGTGAAACCAAGAAATCCAGTTAGGCACCTTAGGCATTTGTGAAAACTTATCTATGATATGGCGGATATTGTCCAACTGAACTTGAACAGTCTGAGAGAAATAAGACAAATTAAAACAACACATTCCTGGGGAATGTTCACATCCCTTATGTTCTTTTAACAGTAAATAGTCTGTAGTTGTAAGATTTTGGAGCGCTACAATTTGCACTTCTAATTCTTGGTTGAGTTCCAACAGCATAGATCCAGTCAAATTTGTTGTTTTACTGTATGCACAGGCCAGCTTAGATATCTCCTTCTTCATTCCCATGGCAAATCCAGGAACTGGTGGGATGAGGGCATCTAGAGCTGTAGCACCGCGTTGATCTTTATTTGGGTTTTTTGATGATCATCTTCTGGTATGAGCCTTCCAGAGAGTGCTGATGTTGGAAGTTCTTTTTCATATCGTATCTTACTTAATTTTCAGGTTAGCACAATTAGGCCTTGATCCTCTTTATAAACACAAACAGACCTCTTGACTACACTTTTATATTCCCTTTATACACTTTTGTAGAACTCATTGGATGTTACCACACAGGAACTGCCTTTTTTTCTTTTTTTTTTTGTATCACTAATCTACACTTACATGATGAGCACTTTGTTTACTATCGCCTACCCCTATACCAGGTCCCCCCTATATTCCCCTTTACAGTCACTGTCCATCAGCATAGCAAAGTGTTCTGGAATCACAACTTGCCTTCTCTGTGTTGTACAGTCCTCCCCTTTCTCCCACCACCCTATGGATGCTAATCTTAATACCCCCTTTTTCTCCCCCCGTTATCCTCCCTACCCACCCATCCTCCCCAGTCCCTTTCCCATTGGTACTTGTTAGACCATTCTTGAGTTCTGTGATTCTGCTGCTGTTTTGTTCCTTAAGTTTTTCCTTTATTATTATACTCCACAGATGAGTGAAATCAGTTGGTATTTCTCTTTCACCGCTTGGCTTATTTCACTGAGCGTAATACCTTGCAGCTCCATCCATGTTGCTCTCAATGGTAGGATTTGCCATTTTCTTATGGCTGAGTAGTATTCCATTGTACATATGTACCACATCTTCTTTATCCATTCATCTATCGATGGACATTTAGGTTGCTTCCAATTATTGGCTATTGTAAATAGTGCTGCGATAAACATAGGGGTGCATTGGTCTTTCTCATACTTTATTGCTGCTTTCTTAGTTTAAATTCCTTGGAGTGCAATCCCTGTGTCAAATGGTATGCCTGTTTTGAGCATTTTGATGTACCTCCATACTGCTTTCCACAATGGCTGAACTAATTTACATTCCCTCCAGCAGTGTAGGAGGGTTCCCCTTTCTCCACAGCCTTGCCAACGTTTGTTGTTGTTTGTATTTTGCATGGCAGCCATCCTTACTGGTGTGAGGTGATACCTCACTGTAGTTTTAATTTGCATATCTCTGATAATTAGTGATGTGGAGCATCTTTTCATGTGTCTGTTGGCCATCTGTATTTCTTTTTTTGAGAACCGTCTGTTCGGTTCCTCTGCCCATTTTTTAATTGGGTTATTTTTTTGTTTGTTTGTTGAGGCATGTGAGCGCTTTATATATTCTTTACATCAAGCCTTTACTGCATGTGTCATTTTCAAATATATTCTCCGATACTGTAGGGTTCCTTTTTGTTCTACTGTTGATGTCTTTTGCCATTCAGAAGTTTTCAGCTTAATATAGTCCCACTTGTTCATTTTTGCTGTTGTTTTCCTTACCCGGGGAGATATGTTGAAGAAGAGGTCACTCATGTTTATGTCTAAGAGGTTTTTGCCTATGTTTTCTTCCAAGAGTTTAATGGTTTCATGGCTTACATTCAGGTCTTTGATCCATTTTGAGTTTACTTTTGTATATGGGGTTAGACAATGGTCCAGTTTCATTCTCCTACATGTAGCTGTCCAGTTTTGCCAGCACCATCTGTTGAAGAGACTGTCATTTCGCCATTGTATGTCCATGGCTCCTTTAACAAATATTAATTGACCATATATGTCTGGGTTAATATCTGGATTCTCTAGTCTGTTCCATTGGTCTGTGGCACTGCTCTTGTGCCAGTACCAAATTGTCTTGATTACTATGGCTATATAATAGAGCTTGAAGTTGGGGAGTGAGATCCCCCCTACTTTATTCTTCTTTCTCAAGATTGCTTTGGCTATTCGGGGTCTTTGGTGTTTCTATATGAATTTTTGAATTATTTGTTCCAGTTCATTGAAGAATGTTGCTGGTAGTTTCATAGGGATTGCATCAAATCTGTATATTGCTTTGGGCAGGATGGCCATTTTGACGATATTAATTCTTCCTAGCCACGAGCATGGGGTGAGTTTCTATTTGTTCGTGTCCCCTTTAATTTCTCTTAAGACTGACTTGTATTCTTCAGAGTTTATGTCTTTCACTTCTTTGGTTAGGTTTAGTCTGAGGTATTTTATTTTTTTTTTGATGCAATTGTGAAAGGAGTTGTTTTAATGATTTCTCTTTCTTTTGGTTCATTGTTAGTGTATAGGAAAGCCACAGATTTCTGTGTTTTGATTTTGTATCCTGCAAATTAGCTGTATTCTGATATCATTTCTAGTAGTTTTGGGATGGAGACTTTAGGGTTTTTTATGTACAGTGTCATGACATTGGCAAATAGTAACAGTTTAACTTCTGCTTTACCAATCTGGGTTCCTTGTATTTTTTTGTTTTGTCTGATTGCCATGGCAAGGACCTCCAGTACTATGTTAAAAAACAGTGGGGAGAGTGGGCATCCCTGTCTAGTTCCCGATCTCAGAGGAAATGCTTTCATCTTCTCACAGTTCAATATAATGTTGGCTGTGGGTTTATCATAGATGGCCTTTATTGTGTTGAGTTACTTGCCGTCTATTCCCATTTTGCTGAGAGTTTTTATCATGAATGGATGTTGAACTTTCTCAAATGCTCTTTCAGCATCTATGGAGATGATCATGTGGTTTTTGTCTTTCTTTTTATTGATGTGGTGGATGATGTTGATGGACTTTCGAATGTTGTACCATCCTTGCATCCCTGGGATGAATCCCTCTTGGTCATGGTGTATGATCCTTTTGATGTATTTTTGAATTCGGTTTGTTAATATTTTTTTGAGTATTTTTGCATCTACGTTCATCAGGGATATTGGTCTGTAGTTTTCTTTTTTGCTGGTTTCTTTACCTGGGTTTGTTATAAGGGTGATGATAGCTTCATAGAATGAGTTTGGGAGTATCCCCTCCTCTTCTATTTTTTGGAAAACTTTAAGGAGAATGGGTATTATGTCTTCCCTGTATGTCTGGTAAAATTCAGAGGTAAATCCATCTGGCCCGGGGTTTTTGTTCTTTGGTAGATTTTGATTACTGCTTCAATTTCATTGCTGGTAATTGGTCTGTTTAGATTTTCGGTTTCTTTCTGGGTCAGTCTTGGAAGTTTGTATTTTTCTAGGAGGTTGTCCATGTCTCCTAGGTTTCCCAGCTTTTTAGCATATAGGTTTTCATAGTACTCTCTAATAATTCATTGTACTTCAGTGGGTTCCCTCGTGATTTTTCCTTTCTCGTTTCTGATACTGTTGATTTGTGTTGACTCTCTTTTCCTCTTAATAAGTCTGGCTAGAGGATTATCTATTTTGTTTATTTTCTCAAAGAACCAGCTCTTGGTTTCATTGATTTTTGCTATTGTTTTATTCTTCTCAGTTTTATTTACTTCTTCTCTGATCTTTATTATGTCCCTCCTTCTGCTCACCTTACGCCTCATTTGTTTTTCTTTCTCCTATTTCAATAATTGAGACATTAGACCATTCATTTGGGGTTTTTCTTCCTTTTCTAAATATGCCTGGATTGCTATACACTTTCCTCTTAAGACTGCTTTTGCTGTGTCCCACAGAAGTTGTGGCTTAGTGTTGTTGTTCTCATTTGTTTCCATATATTGCTGGATCTCCATTTTCATTTGGTCATTGATCCATTGATTATTTAGGAGCGTGTTGTGTAGCCTCCATGTGTTTGTGAGCTTTTTTGCTTTATTTCTCATTCTATGCCTTTGTGGTCTGAAAAGTTGGTTGGTAGGATTTCAATCTTTTGGAATTTACTGAGGCTCTTTTTGTGGCCTAGTATGTGGTCTATTCTGGAGAATGTTCCATGTGCACTTGAGAAGAATGTGCATCCTGTTGTTTTCAGATGTAGAGTTCTGTAGAAGTCTATTAGGTCCATCTGTTCTAATGTGTTGTTCAGTGCCTCTGTGTCCTTACTTATTTTCTGTCTGGTGGATCTGTCCTTTGTAGTGAGTGGTGCGTTGAACTCTCCTAGAATGAATGCATTGCATTCTATTTCCTCCTTTAGTTCTGTTAATATTTGTTTCAGGTATGTTGGTGCTCCTGTATTGGGTACATATATATTTATAATGGTTATGTCCTCTTGATGGGCTGAGTCCTTTATCATTATGTAATGTCCTTCTTTGTCGTTTGTTACTTCCTTTATTTAGAAGTCTGTTTTGTCTGATACCAGAATTGCAACACCTTTCTTCTCTCTGTTGTTTGCATGAAATATCTTTTTCCAGCCCTTGACTTTAAGTCTGTGCATGTCTTTGGGTTTGAGGTGAGTCTCTTGTAAGCAGCATATGGATGGATCTTGCTTTTTTATCCATTCTATTACTCTGTGTCTCTTGATTGGTGCATTCAGTCCATTTACATTTAGGGTGATTATTGAAAGGTATGAATTTATTGCATTGCAGGCTTTAAGTTTGTGGTTACCAAAGGTTTAGGGTTAGCTTCTTTACTATCTTACTGTCTGACTTAACTGACTTGTGGAGCTATTATGAAAGCGGTCTGATGATTCTTTATTTCTCTTCCTTCTTATTCATCCTCCTCCCTTCTTCATATGTTGGGTGTTTTTTTCTGTGCTCTTTTTAGGAGTGCTCCCATGTAGAGCAGTCCCTGTAGGATGCCCTGAAGAGGTGGTTTGTGGGAGGCAAATTCACTCAACTTTTGCTTGTCTGGGAATTGTTTAATCCCTCCTTCATATTTAAATGATATTCGTGCTGGATACAGTAGTCTTGGTTCAAGGCCCGTCTGTTTCATTGCATTAAGTATATCATGCCATTCTCTTCTATCCTGTAGGGTTTCTGTTGAGAAGTCTGATGATAGCCTCATGGGTTTTCCTTTGTAGGTAACCTTTTTTTTTTCTCTGGATGCCTTTAATTCTTTGTCCTTGTCTTTGATCTTTGCCGTTTTAATTATTATGTGTCTTGGTGTTGCCCGCCTTGGATCCCTTGTCATGGAAGTTCTGTGTACCTATGTTGTCTGAGAGGCCATTTCTTCCCCTAGTTTGGGGACGTTTTCGGCAATTATTTCTTCAAAGACACTTTCTATCCCTTTATCTGTCCTCTCCTTCTGGTATTCCTATAATGCCTATATTATTCCTTTTTGATTGGTCACTCTGCTCTCTTAAAATTCTTTCATTCCTGGAGATCCTTTTATCTCTCTCTGCACCAGCTTCTCTGCGTTCCTGTTCTCTGTTTTCTAGTCCATCAATGGTCTCTTGCATCTCGTCCATTCTGTTTTGAAGTTCTTCCAGAGATTTTTTTATTTCTGTATTCTCCTTCCTTAGTTTTTGCATATTTCTCTGCAAGTCCATCAGCATGGTTATGACTTTTGTTTTGAATTATTTTTCAGGATGACTGGCTAAATCTGTCTCCCCAGGTTCCTTCTCAGGGGAAGATGTAGCAGATGCCGAAGCTGTCTGGGTTAGTCTTGTCGGGATCATATTTTTTTGCCTTTTCATGTTGACAGGTGCTACTGACTGTCAGCTGGGTGGGCCAAACTTTTCACATGCTACTGGCCTTTCTTTACTGGGAGAACTGCGACCCCTCGTGGCTTGTGTTGGGTAATTGCATGTAGACTGGGTCTTTATGTCTTGCCTGGCCGGAATTGAGGATCTTCCCTTTCTGTGGGCGTTTTGCCTTAGGCTGCTTCTCTGCTTTCGCAGTTCCTGGATGGGTAATGGACGGGGTAGCTGTTTTGTGGTTTACCTCCATGAGGGGTCTCAGAGCTGTTGCCCAGGGGGTCAGTGTGCCCGGTTTTCCTAGTACTTTCCAGCTGCTGGACTGTGACCTGTGTGGTTTCCTTCCAGCTGTTAAGTCCCCGTCCCTTTCAGACTTTCAAAAAGCCGGCGCTTTTCTTTGTCACAGGGGCATCATCTTCGGCACATGCTCAGAGGACTTGCTGCCCTGTTTTCTTAGTATCCAGGGCCCCCCGCGCATGCACTGTGACTGTGCTCTGGTGTGGGTGGCTGGGGCTTGTTGTTCAGCAGTCTTGGGCTCTTTCTCCCTCCCGCTCTGCCTATTCTTCTTCTGCTGGGATCTGGGGGAAGGGGCACTCAGGTCACGCCTGGCTGGGGATTCTATCTTACCCCTTTCACCAGGCGCTGGGTTCTCGTTGGTGTAGTTGTAGTCTGGCTGTTGTCCTGTGTCTTCTGGTCTCTCTTTTAGGATTATTTGTATTTGTTGTATTTTCAGAAATATATGTGATTTTGGGAGGAGATTCCCACTGTCTTACTCATGCTGCCATGTATTCTCAGCCCTGCAGTTTTATTTTCTGTAGCTCCCTGAGAATGCTCCTGATGTTTATTTTGAGATCACTTACCTCAGGAAGATTGATTTGAGTCCATTTACCAGGTTCCCTTGAAGTTTCATATTTGTAGGTGGCGCCCTATAGCTCCCAGAAGCGTTACTCTCTGGAGATGCTCAGACCTTGGGCGGATGTCAGGGGTCCCGGGGAGCAGTGCCGGTGCCCATACACGCTGGGGGGAAAGAGGTCTTTCGTGCTTCCCGGCCGCAGTGCCCGTCTCCAGTGCCAGGGCCAGTTTGCGGAGCATGCAGTGAGAAACTGCCGTAGGTGGGGGCAGCCATTTTGCAGACCGGTGCCAGTGGGAAGGCAGGCCCTGTACGAGTCACAGCACGGTAAGTTGCCTCGGAGCTGCGAGGCCAGCCAGGGGGATGGAGTGCCCGGAGTTCCTGAAAGCTCCCCTGACTGCCGGCCAGAATGCACCCATGCAGTTTGGTGCACCTGTCCTTTCTCCTGAGTGGCAAGCCCTGTGAGAGCCTTGACCCTTTAGCAGTTCTCTCGCTGTTAGGAAGTCTCTCAGACTGTCCGCCTTTCTTTAGTCCCACATTGGCTGGATGTGGATCCCTGTGTTGTCCCACAAGTGGCTGGAATCTCAAGTCCCTCGAAGTCTTCCACCTGTCTTTGATTTCCAACTCCACCGATTCTCCAGAGCGTAGCACGTGTACGGTAGGTTCGTGCTCCCAGAGCACAACTCCAGGACTGTACATCACACTTCTCCTAGAGTTGACAGCCTGCCACAGCAGCGTTGTTCCCTGCTGCACTTCCAGGATTTGGTATAGTTGTTCTATTTCCATATAGTATGTAAGTATGTAGTTTTGGTTTTGGGAGGAGGATTCCGCCTCCTCTCTCACGTGAGCCACCATCTTTAAACCCATCAGCACATCTTTACTTTTTTTTTCAGTTTCTCTTGTGTAGGTTACCTATCCAAACCCCCTCAATTTGTAGTTTGTCTTCGTCCTTGGATCTCAAGTGAGTCTCCTGTAAGGGAGCACATATGTGGTCTTGAGTTTTCATCCCTTCTTTTAACCATGTGTCTTTTGATTAGAGCACTCAGAGCCTGTCCTTTTATTCTGATAATTGAGAGCTGTGTACTTATTGCCCTTAAAAAATATTTTTTGTTATCATTAATCTACAATCACGCTAGAACATTATGATCACCAAGTACAAGTCCCCCAAAAAACCCCATTACAGTAGCTGTCCATCAGCGTAGTTGTATGATTAGACCACTTCACCATGTACCCCCCACACCCCGTTACAGTAGCTGTCCATCAGCGTGTAGTAACATGCTGTAGAAACACTACTTGTCTTCTCTGTGTTGTACAGCATTCCCCATGCTCCCCCCACCCCACACATTATAAATGCTAATCCTAATGAACCCTTCCTTTCTCCCCGCCCTTATCCCTCCCTTCCCACCCACCTTGCCCAGTCACTTTCCCTTTGGTAACTGTTAGTCCACTTTTGGGTTCTGTGAGTCTGCTGCTGTATTTTACCTTCAGTGTTTCTTTGTTGTTATACTCCACACATGAGTGAAATCATTTTCTACTTGTCTTTCTACGCCTGGCCTATTTCACTGAGCATACTACCGTCTTGCTCCATCCACATCATTGCAAATGGTAGTATTTGTTTTCTTCTTATGGCTGCTTACTGCAATTTTTAAACGGGACTTCATTCTAACTTTTTGTTCGTAGTTTCTCTATCTGCTTTCACCATTGATCTCCTGGTTATGAGCAATAGCTTTGTGTTAATCAATATGTATCTGTATCTATCTATCTATCTGTCTGTCTGTCTATCTATCTATCTATCCTTCTATCTTTCCTTCTATCTATCTATCTATCATCTATCTATGTATCTATCTATGTATTTATCTATCTACGTTTCTTCCTATCATCTATCTGTCATGTCTCTCATCTATCATCTCTCATCTATCTATCTATCTATGAATCAATCATCTTTTTGTCTGCCCATCTATCCTTATGTACAGAACAGTTAACAACATCGCCTAGGTCATTTCCCTACATTATGCTTCCAAAAACCTTGCAAGGTAACTAGGCCATAGGTAGAGCACTGGGTTCACTGAGACACTTTCAGGTCGAGACAGCCGCGTGTTCTTACAAAACCAGTAAATGGTGGTGCAGGGACTTGCTCCCATATCTCTGTCCTCTGTCCTCTTTTACCTCCTTCTCACTTGCTGACTGTATTTAGCCGCATTCATTGAATAAGTGCTCCCTGAAGACAACAAGTATCATTCCTCTGGGCCTGTTGAAGACAGAACACTCTACTTGGTCCTTTACTCACCACCATGTTTGAGGGACATTGGCGTGATCACCGCTGATAGGAGGAGGGACAAATAAAAAGGAACACATTTTTCTAGACAGGAGCATTTGGGAGCAATGAGAGTGTTGTGGAGTTACGTGTTTGTTTGAGTGTCCAAACTTCCTTCTTTAGGTGGTTATTACTTCTTTACATTCAAGAACATCATAAAACCCAGTGATTTCAAAACCCAGACATATATTATTACAGCAATTCAGTTATTGATGTGAGAAAAAATGAGAAGGACATTGCTGTACCACTAAATCTATGGCTAGACACTGCTGACACCAAACAAAAGAATTCACGTTGTCTAGATAGGGCTATTTTCTATTGACTGTCTCTGGGGACTCAAACAGAATCCATTTATTTGTTTGTTTGTTTCTCAGTTTCACTTGTGTAGGGTACCTGTCCCCGTCCCTTTGGATTGTAGTTTGTGTCCTTGGATCTCAAGTGAGTCTCCTGTAAGGGAGCACGTAGATAGTCTTGAGGGAAAGATAGCATGTTTAGTATGATGCTTTCCTATCTACCTACCTACGTATCTCTTTATCTATCTATGTAATCTATATACCTATGTATCTGTCTATCATCTATCTATGGTCTATCATCTATCTTCTATCATCTGTGTATCTATCTAATTAATCTATCATTCATATGTATGTATATCAGTCGAATCTATGTATCAATCATTTGTCTATGTATCTGTTTTCTCACTTTTGTCAACGTTCCGTCACTAGGTGCACTTGGTTCCTCTTTGTCCTTCTCAGTCTCAATTCCTTGTGTTTGTTTATGTGAATTAGCTGTGTGTTTGGGTCTTGAGAGGAGTGGCCTTGTGTGGGAACTTCTCCTGCGTAGGTGGCACGAGTCTGCTGGGTTTGGATAGAGTGGTTGGCGGGCTGTGCTCTTGAACCTGTGCGGGCCAGGCCCCTCCGGCTGCTCTGCCCCTGGGCCATTACTGCTGTGGCAGCTGTGTGAGCTGTTTGGCCTATCTGAGGACCCATGCAGCGAGCACACTGGCGGGCCTGCAGGTTCCAATTCAGGGGCATGCCCTGTAGTAGGTCTTTATGCCTGTGCACCGATGTCACCTCGGCGGCCCTCCTTGGTGGCCCATCTCCAGAGAGCATGCATGTAGTCACTGGTTAAGGGAACTGCCTTTCGGCGACACGCGGTGCTCTTGTGTGCCGGTGGCCCATGGGCTTGCTAAGGTGGCAGGCCAGCTAGCTTGTGGGAAAACTTCTGCCTTCTGCTGTCAAGGTGGAGGTTGAGTTTCAGGGCATTTAGGCATTTAGATGTGAGTGAGGACTATCTAAAATGGAATAGTAGCATTTAGAGCTATGTTTCCATTCATATGAATAGGGTGCTGAGCATAAAGAGTTGTGTGATGGTGGTAGGAATTCTAGGAATGTTTGTCTCCGCACTTATTTATTTTCTGTTAAGGGAGGTGATTCTGAAGTAACTTTTTACTCACAGATGAAGGTGTTGAATAAGGTCATCCCACGTCAGCCATGGTGAGATGAAGTGGTGTAGTAGAATTAAAGCCTGTACACCTTGGCCTGATACATAGGAGACACACCGTTTGTGCTCTTTGCTGCTCTCCTGTCCTGGCTTATTACCTTAACTAACTTGATGGTTCAGAATGGTCCCAGCAACATTTCCAGCAAAATCTTTCTAAAACTGCATAGAAACACTTGGCAAAGATAGCCCCAGAGGCTAGTGGATAATTGTACTCTTTCTGGTCATAGTTTGCAAGATGTTTGCCTTATCCTGCGTTCTTTTGTTACTTTTGCATCTCCTGTGATTGTAGACCGATAGGGGCAGTGGTGTACACAAACACACGCACACGCACAGACACACACACACGGCTGAGAGTTAACGGAGACCCCAGTTATCGGAAACTGCAGCCGACACTTTAAAAAAGAAACGTTCATAAGTTGTGCTCCTGGTGTTCCCCCTATATGGAGCAGAGTTCAAAGTGCGGAGGTGGTTGGACACAGATACCTGTGCAGACAGCTAAGCACATAAACCTATGCATATTCTCTCTCCATCCATCGTCTAAGTGCATCTCTGTTTACCTGCATATCTATGTTTGTCTACTCAAGCTGATAACCAGAGTGTCATTGAGTGGGTGTTTCATCCATAGATACTGATTTCTCGCCATTCTGGAAGCAGAAGTCCTAGACCAAGGCAGTTCAGTTCCTGGTGATGTCCCTTCTTCCTACTTGCATATGTCCGCATCCCTGCTGTGTTCTCACAGGGTCAAGGGAGAAAGCTCTGTCCTCTGTTCCTCTTAATAGCACTGATTGCATAATCGCAGCTCCACCCATACCTTCATGATATCTTCCAAACCCAATTACCTCCAAAGGCCCCACCTCACATTACTATGACAGTGGGGGTTAGGGCTTCAACCCTGTCTCAATTCAAATATGAACTTGTGTGTGTGTATGTGTGTGTGTGTGTGTGTGTGTGTGTGTGTGTGTGTGTGTGTGTGTCCATGTGTGGTGGCAGCGGGGGTTTAGAGGAGTGGAAGATGGTGAGGTGAGGGCCCAAAATTTCAGTTCATAACTCTGTATCTATCTATCATCTGTCTGTCTAATCTAACCTCCCTATATCATCTATTCTATCTAGTCTATCATCTGTCATCTATATATATCTTATCTATCTGTCATCTCTGTCAATCTATTCGTCTAATCTATGAATATCTATCATCTATCTAATACATCTATTTCTTTTTTTTTGTAGATATTTACTTTTTATTGAATGGTAGTTGACACACAGTATTACATTACATTAGTTTCAGGTGTAGAACACAGTGATCTAACATTTATATCCATGATAATTCTAGGTACCAGCTATCACCATACCAAGTTGTTACAAAATTTTGACTCTATTCCTTATGCTATATATTACATCCCGGATACTTATTTATTTTAAAATTGCAAGTGTGTACATTTCCTTTGGTTTGATTGTGAGGGCATCTCTCTTATTTATAGATCAAATGGTTGTTAACAACAGTAAAATTCTGTATAGGGTAATCAATGCTCAAAGCACAATCATTAATCCACCCCAAGCCTAACTTTCTTCAGTCTCCAATCTTCTGAGGCATAACAAACAAGTTCTTACATGGAGATCAAATTCTTACATAGTGAATAAGTTACATGGTGAACAATACAAGGGCAGTCATCACAGAAACTTTCGGTTTTGCTCATGCATTATGAACTATAAACAGTCAGTTCAAATATGAATACTCATTTGGTTTTTATACTTGATTTATAAGTAGGTACCACATTTCTCTCTTTATTATTATTATTTTTAAAAAAATGCTGATGTGGTAGGTAGATACAAGATAAAGGTAGAAAACATAGTTTAGTGTTGTAAGAGAACAAATGTAGATGATCAGGTGTGTGCCTGTAGAATATGTGTTAATCCAAGCTAGACAAGGGCAATAAAACATCCACGTATGCAGAAGATTTCTCTCAGAACAGGGGCGTGAGGTTCTAAGCCTCACCTCTGTTGATCACCAATTGGTCACCTGATGACCCCCTGCGACTGTGCCTGTCTTAGGTTGTTCCTCCCTTGAGGAATCTTACCCGTCTCTGGCTAACCAGTCACCTTCTGGAGACGTACAGGGAAATGTAAAGTTGGTAAGTGAGAGAGAAGCCTTATTGTTTGAAATGGTTAGCTTCTTATTTCTTTGCATATTTATGCCCTGTAGCTTCTAAGCCCAGCATTTGTCTTGAGGTATCTTTAAGTCTTGGAAGAATTATGATACTAGGTAACTTTGATATGAGGCATGAATTCTATTTAAGGGTTGTAATTAGGAAGGAAGAAGAAAAGCTATAGATGTAGCAGGCAGAAGAAAACATGGGAAGATTGATTACTTCTTTGACGTATCTTCTTGTAGAGTAACTTCAGCATGTATAGGTTTTAAGCTGCTTCTTAAATTGCGCACACACATTAACATAATAGGAGGATAGTTACATAACCAAAGCATACCTGTAATTACAAGCCACCTTCAGTGAAACCAAGAAATCCAGTTAGGCACCTTAGGCATTTGTGAAAACTTATCTATGATATGGCGGATATTGTCCAACTGAACTTGAACAGTCTGAGAGAAATCAGACAAATTAAAACAACACATTCCTGGGGAATGTTCACATCCCTTATGTTCTTTTAACAGTAAATAGTCTGTAGTTGTAAGATTTTGGAGCGCTACAATTTGCACTTCTAATTCTTGGTTGAGTTCCAACAGCATAGATCCAGTCAAATTTGTTGTTTTACTGTATGCACAGGCCAGCTTAGATATCTCCTTCTTCATTCCCATGGCAAATCCAGGAACTGGTGGGATGAGGGCATCTAGAGCTGTAGCACCGCGTTGATCTTTATTTGGGTTTTTTGATGATCATCTTCTGGTATGAGCCTTCCAGAGAGTGCTGATGTTGGAAGTTCTTTTTCATATCGTATCTTAGTTAATTTTCAGGTTAGCCCAATTAGGCCTTGATCCTCTTTATAAACACAAACAGACCTCTTGACTACACTTTTATATTCCCTTTATACACTTTTGTAGAACTCATTGGATGTTACCACACAGGAACTGCCTTTTTTTCTTTTTCTTTTTGTATCACTAATCTACACTTACATGATGAGCACTTTGTTTACTATCGCCTACCCCTATACCAGGTCCCCCCTATATTCCCCTTTACAGTCACTGTCCATCAGCATAGCAAAGTGTTCTGGAATCACAACTTGCCTTCTCTGTGTTGTACAGTCCTCCCCTTTCTCCCACCACCCTATGGATGCTAATCTTAATACCCCCTTTTTCTCCCCCCGTTATCCTCCCTACCCACCCATCCTCCCCAGTCCCTTTCCCATTGGTACTTGTTAGACCATTCTTGAGTTCTGTGATTCTGCTGCTGTTTTGTTCCTTAAGTTTTTCCTTTATTATTATACTCCACAGATGAGTGAAATCAGTTGGTATTTCTCTTTCACCGCTTGGCTTATTTCACTGAGCGTAATACCTTGCAGCTCCATCCATGTTGCTCTCAATGGTAGGATTTGCCATTTTCTTATGGCTGAGTAGTATTCCATTGTACATATGTACCACATCTTCTTTATCCATTCATCTATCGATGGACATTTAGGTTGCTTCCAATTATTGGCTATTGTAAATAGTGCTGCGATAAACATAGGGGTGCATTGGTCTTTCTCATACTTTATTGCTGCATTCTTAGTTTAAATTCCTTGGAGTGCAATCCCTGTGTCAAATGGTATGCCTGTTTTGAGCATTTTGATGTACCTCCATACTGCTTTCCACAATGGCTGAACTAATTTACATTCCCTCCAGCAGTGTAGGAGGGTTCCCCTTTCTCCACAGCCTTGCCAACGTTTGTTGTTGTTTGTATTTTGCATGGCAGCCATCCTTACTGGTGTGAGGTGATACCTCACTGTAGTTTTAATTTGCATATCTCTGATAATTAGTGATGTGGAGCATCTTTTCATGTGTCTGTTGGCCATCTGTATTTCTTTTTTTGAGAACCGTCTGTTCGGTTCCTCTGCCCATTTTTTAATTGGGTTATTTTTTTGTTTGTTTGTTGAGGCATGTGAGCGCTTTATATATTCTTTACATCAAGCCTTTACTGCATGTGTCATTTTCAAATATATTCTCCGATACTGTAGGGTTCCTTTTTGTTCTACTGTTGATGTCTTTTGCCATTCAGAAGTTTTCAGCTTAATATAGTCCCACTTGTTCATTTTTGCTGTTGTTTTCCTTACCCGGGGAGATATGTTGAAGAAGAGGTCACTCATGTTTATGTCTAAGAGGTTTTTGCCTATGTTTTCTTCCAAGAGTTTAATGGTTTCATGGCTTACATTCAGGTCTTTGATCCATTTTGAGTTTACTTTTGTATATGGGGTTAGACAATGGTCCAGTTTCATTCTCCTACATGTAGCTGTCCAGTTTTGCCAGCACCATCTGTTGAAGAGACTGTCATTTCGCCATTGTATGTCCATGGCTCCTTTAACAAATATTAATTGACCATATATGTCTGGGTTAATATCTGGATTCTCTAGTCTGTTCCATTGGTCTGTGGCACTGCTCTTGTGCCAGTACCAAATTGTCTTGATTACTATGGCTATATAATAGAGCTTGAAGTTGGGGAGTGAGATCCCCCCTACTTTATTCTTCTTTCTCAAGATTGCTTTGGCTATTCGGGGTCTTTGGTGTTTCTATATGAATTTTTGAATTATTTGTTCCAGTTCATTGAAGAATGTTGCTGGTAGTTTCATAGGGATTGCATCAAATCTGTATATTGCTTTGGGCAGGATGGCCATTTTGACGATATTAATTCTTCCTAGCCACGAGCATGGGGTGAGTTTCTATTTGTTCGTGTCCCCTTTAATTTCTCTTAAGACTGACTTGTATTCTTCAGAGTTTATGTCTTTCACTTCTTTGGTTAGGTTTAGTCTGAGGTATTTTATTTTTTTTTTGATGCAATTGTGAAAGGAGTTGTTTTAATGATTTCTCTTTCTTTTGGTTCATTGTTAGTGTATAGGAAAGCCACAGATTTCTGTGTTTTGATTTTGTATCCTGCAAATTAGCTGTATTCTGATATCATTTCTAGTAGTTTTGGGGTGGAGACTTTAGGGTTTTTTATGTACAGTGTCATGTCATTGGCAAATAGTAACAGTTTAACTTCTGCTTTACCAATCTGGATTCCTTGTATTTTTTTGTTTTGTCTGATTGCCATGGCAAGGACCTCCAGTACTATGTTAAAAAACAGTGGGGAGAGTGGGCATCCCTGTCTAGTTCCCGATCTCAGAGGAAATGCTTTCATCTTCTCACTGTTCAATATAATGTTGGCTGTGGGTTTATCATAGATGGCCTTTATTGTGTTGAGTTACTTGCCGTCTATTCCCATTTTGCTGAGAGTTTTTATCATGAATGGATGTTGAACTTTCTCAAATGCTCTTTCAGCATCTATGGAGATGATCATGTGGTTTTTGTCTTTCTTTTTATTGATGTGGTGGATGATGTTGATGGACTTTCGAATGTTGTACCATCCTTGCATCCCTGGGATGAATCCCTCTTGGTCATGGTGTATGATCCTTTTGATGTATTTTTGAATTCGGTTTGTTAATATTTTTTTGAGTATTTTTGCATCTACGTTCATCAGGGATATTGGTCTGTAGTTTTCTTTTTTGCTGGTTTCTTTACCTGGGTTTGTTATAAGGGTGATGATAGCTTCATAGAATGAGTTTGGGAGTATCCCCTCCTCTTCTATTTTTTGGAAAACTTTAAGGAGAATGGGTATTATGTCTTCCCTGTATGTCTGGTAAAATTCAGAGGTAAATCCATCTGGCCCGGGGTTTTTGTTCTTTGGTAGATTTTGATTACTGCTTCAATTTCATTGCTGGTAATTGGTCTGTTTAGATTTTCGGTTTCTTTCTGGGTCAGTCTTGGAAGTTTGTATTTTTCTAGGAGGTTGTCCATGTCTCCTAGGTTTCCCAGCTTTTTAGCATATAGGTTTTCATAGTACTCTCTAATAATTCATTGTACTTCAGTGGGTTCCCTCGTGATTTTTCCTTTCTCGTTTCTGATACTGTTGATTTGTGTTGACTCTCTTTTCCTCTTAATAAGTCTGGCTAGAGGATTATCTATTTTGTTTATTTTCTCAAAGAACCAGCTCTTGGTTTCATTGATTTTTGCTATTGTTTTATTCTTCTCAGTTTTATTTACTTCTTCTCTGATCTTTATTATGTCCCTCCTTCTGCTCACCTTACGCCTCATTTGTTTTTCTTTCTCCTATTTCAATAATTGAGACATTAGACCATTCATTTGGGGTTTTTCTTCCTTTTCTAAATATGCCTGGATTGCTATACACTTTCCTCTTAAGACTGCTTTTGCTGTGTCCCACAGAAGTTGTGGCTTAGTGTTGTTGTTCTCATTTGTTTCCATATATTGCTGGATCTCCATTTTCATTTGGTCATTGATCCATTGATTATTTAGGAGCGTGTTGTGTAGCCTCCATGTGTTTGTGAGCTTTTTTGCTTTATTTCTCATTCTATGCCTTTGTGGTCTGAAAAGTTGGTTGGTAGGATTTCAATCTTTTGGAATTTACTGAGGCTCTTTTTGTGGCCTAGTATGTGGTCTATTCTGGAGAATGTTCCATGTGCACTTGAGAAGAATGTGCATCCTGTTGTTTTCAGATGTAGAGTTCTGTAGAAGTCTATTAGGTCCATCTGTTCTAATGTGTTGTTCAGTGCCTCTGTGTCCTTACTTATTTTCTGTCTGGTGGATCTGTCCTTTGTAGTGAGTGGTGCGTTGAACTCTCCTAGAATGAATGCATTGCATTCTATTTCCTCCTTTAGTTCTGTTAATATTTGTTTCAGGTACGTTGGTGCTCCTGTATTGGGTACATATATATTTATAATGGTTATGTCCTCTTGATGGGCTGAGTCCTTTATCATTATGTAATGTCCTTCTTTGTCGTTTGTTACTTCCTTTATTTAGAAGTCTGTTTTGTCTGATACCAGAATTGCAGCACCTTTCTTCTCTCTGTTGTTTGCATGAAATATCTTTTTCCAGCCCTTGACTTTAAGTCTGTGCATGTCTTTGGGTTTGAGGTGAGTCTCTTGTAAGCAGCATATGGATGGATCTTGCTTTTTTATCCATTCTATTACTCTGTGTCTCTTGATTGGTGCATTCAGTCCATTTACATTTAGGGTGATTATTGAAAGGTATGAATTTATTGCATTGCAGGCTTTAAGTTTGTGGTTACCAAAGGTTTAGGGTTAGCTTCTTTACTATCTTACTGTCTGACTTAACTGACTTGTGGAGCTATTATGAAAGCGGTCTGATGATTCTTTATTTCTCTTCCTTCTTATTCATCCTCCTCCCTTCTTCATATGTTGGGTGTTTTTTTCTGTGCTCTTTTTAGGAGTGCTCCCATGTAGAGCAGTCCCTGTAGGATGCCCTGAAGAGGTGGTTTGTGGGAGGCAAATTCACTCAACTTTTGCTTGTCTGGGAATTGTTTAATCCCTCCTTCATATTTAAATGATATTCGTGCTGGATACAGTAGTCTTGGTTCAAGGCCCGTCTGTTTCATTGCATTAAGTATATCATGCCATTCTCTTCTATCCTGTAGGGTTTCTGTTGAGAAGTCTGATGATAGCCTCATGGGTTTTCCTTTGTAGGTAACCTTTTTTTTTCCTCTGGATGCCTTTAATTCTTTGTCCTTGTCTTTGATCTTTGCCGTTTTAATTATTATGTGTCTTGGTGTTGCCCGCCTTGGATCCCTTGTCATGGAAGTTCTGTGTACCTATGTTGTCTGAGAGGCCATTTCTTCCCCTAGTTTGGGGACATTTTCGGCAATTATTTCTTCAAAGACACTTTCTATCCCTTTATCTGTCCTCTCCTTCTGGTATTCCTATAATGCCTATATTATTCCTTTTTGATTGGTCACTCTGCTCTCTTAAAATTCTTTCATTCCTGGAGATCCTTTTATCTCTCTCTGCACCAGCTTCTCTGCGTTCCTGTTCTCTGTTTTCTAGTCCATCAATGGTCTCTTGCATCTCGTCCATTCTGTTTTGAAGTTCTTCCAGAGATTTTTTTATTTCTGTATTCTCCTTCCTTAGTTTTTGCATATTTCTCTGCAAGTCCATCAGCATGGTTATGACTTTTGTTTTGAATTATTTTTCAGGATGACTGGCTAAATCTGTCTCCCCAGGTTCCTTCTCAGGGGAAGATGTAGCAGATGCCGAAGCTGTCTGGGTTAGTCTTGTCGGGATCATATTTTTTTGCCTTTTCATGTTGACAGGTGCTACTGACTGTCAGCTGGGTGGGCCAAACTTTTCACATGCTACTGGCCTTTCTTTACTGGGAGAACTGCGACCCCTCGTGGCTTGTGTTGGGTAATTGCATGTAGACTGGGTCTTTATGTCTTGCCTGGCCGGAATTGAGGATCTTCCCTTTCTGTGGGCGTTTTGCCTTAGGCTGCTTCTCTGCTTTCGCAGTTCCTGGATGGGTAATGGACGGGGTAGCTGTTTTGTGGTTTACCTCCATGAGGGGTCTCAGAGCTGTTGCCCAGGGGGTCAGTGTGCCCGGTTTTCCTAGTACTTTCCAGCTGCTGGACTGTGACCTGTGTGGTTTCCTTCCAGCTGTTAAGTCCCCGTCCCTTTCAGACTTTCAAAAAGCCGGCGCTTTTCTTTGTCACAGGGGCATCATCTTCGGCACATGCTCAGAGGACTTGCTGCCCTGTTTTCTTAGTATCCAGGGCCCCCCGCGCATGCACTGTGACTGTGCTCTGGTGTGGGTGGCTGGGGCTTGTTGTTCAGCAGTCTTGGGCTCTTTCTCCCTCCCGCTCTGCCTATTCTTCTTCTGCTGGGATCTGGGGGAAGGGGCACTCAGGTCACGCCTGGCTGGGGATTCTATCTTACCCCTTTCACCAGGCGCTGGGTTCTCGTTGGTGTAGTTGTAGTCTGGCTGTTGTCCTGTGTCTTCTGGTCTCTCTTTTAGGATTATTTGTATTTGTTGTATTTTCAGAAATATATGTGATTTTGGGAGGAGATTCCCACTGTCTTACTCATGCTGCCATGTATTCTCAGCCCTGCAGTTTTATTTTCTGTAGCTCCCTGAGAATGCTCCTGATGTTTATTTTGAGATCACTTACCTCAGGAAGATTGATTTGAGTCCATTTACCAGGTTCCCTTGAAGTTTCATATTTGTAGGTGGCGCCCTATAGCTCCCAGAAGCGTTACTCTCTGGAGATGCTCAGACCTTGGGCGGATGTCAGGGGTCCCGGGGAGCAGTGCCGGTGCCCATACACGCTGGGGGGAAAGAGGTCTTTCGTGCTTCCCGGCCGCAGTGCCCGTCTCCAGTGCCAGGGCCAGTTTGCAGAGCATGCAGTGAGAAACTGCCGTAGGTGGGGGCAGCCATTTTGCAGACCGGTGCCAGTGGGAAGGCAGGCCCTGTACGAGTCACAGCACGGTAAGTTGCCTCGGAGCTGCGAGGCCAGCCAGGGGGATGGAGTGCCCGGAGTTCCTGAAAGCTCCCCTGACTGCCGGCCAGAATGCACCCATGCAGTTTGGTGCACCTGTCCTTTCTCCTGAGTGGCAAGCCCTGTGAGAGCCTTGACCCTTTAGCAGTTCTCTCGCTGTTAGGAAGTCTCTCAGACTGTCCGCCTTTCTTTAGTCCCACATTGGCTGGATGTGGATCCCTGTGTTGTCCCACAAGTGGCTGGAATCTCAAGTCCCTCGAAGTCTTCCACCTGTCTTTGATTTCCAACTCCACCGATTCTCCAGAGCGTAGCACGTGTACGGTAGGTTCGTGCTCCCAGAGCACAACTCCAGGACTGTACATCACACTTCTCCTAGAGTTGACAGCCTGCCACAGCAGCGTTGTTCCCTGCTGCACTTCCAGGATTTGGTATAGTTGTTCTATTTCCATATAGTATGTAAGTATGTAGTTTTGGTTTTGGGAGGAGGATTCCGCCTCCTCTCTCACGTGAGCCACCATCTTTAAACCCATCAGCACATCTTTACTTTTTTTTTCAGTTTCTCTTGTGTAGGTTACCTATCCAAACCCCCTCAATTTGTAGTTTGTCTTCGTCCTTGGATCTCAAGTGAGTCTCCTGTAAGGGAGCACATATGTGGTCTTGAGTTTTCATCCCTTCTTTTAACCATGTGTCTTTTGATTAGAGCACTCAGAGCCTGTCCTTTTATTCTGATAATTGAGAGCTGTGTACTTATTGCCCTTAAAAAATATTTTTTGTTATCATTAATCTACAATCACGCTAGAACATTATGATCACCAAGTACAAGTCCCCCAAAAAACCCCATTACAGTAGCTGTCCATCAGCGTAGTTGTATGATTAGACCACTTCACCATGTACCCCCCACACCCCGTTACAGTAGCTGTCCATCAGCGTGTAGTAACATGCTGTAGAAACACTACTTGTCTTCTCTGTGTTGTACAGCATTCCCCATGCTCCCCCCACCCCACACATTATAAATGCTAATCCTAATGAACCCTTCCTTTCTCCCCGCCCTTATCCCTCCCTTCCCACCCACCTTGCCCAGTCACTTTCCCTTTGGTAACTGTTAGTCCACTTTTGGGTTCTGTGAGTCTGCTGCTGTATTTTACCTTCAGTGTTTCTTTGTTGTTATACTCCACACATGAGTGAAATCATTTTCTACTTGTCTTTCTACGCCTGGCCTATTTCACTGAGCATACTACCGTCTTGCTCCATCCACATCATTGCAAATGGTAGTATTTGTTTTCTTCTTATGGCTGCTTACTGCAATTTTTAAACGGGACTTCATTCTAACTTTTTGTTCGTAGTTTCTCTATCTGCATTCACCATTGATCTCCTGGTTATGAGCAATAGCTTTGTGTTAATCAATATGTATCTGTATCTATCTATCTATCTGTCTGTCTGTCTATCTATCTATCTATCCTTCTATCTTTCCTTCTATCTATCTATCTATCATCTATGTATCTATCTATGTATTTATCTATCTACGTTTCTTCCTATCATCTATCTGTCATGTCTCTCATCTATCATCTCTCATCTATCTATCTATCTATGAATCAATCATCTTTTTGTCTGCCCATCTATCCTTATGTACAGAACAGTTAACAACATCGCCTAGGTCATTTCCCTACATTATGCTTCCAAAAACCTTGCAAGGTAACTAGGCCATAGGTAGAGCACTGGGTTCACTGAGACACTTTCAGGTCGAGACAGCCGCGTGTTCTTACAAAACCAGTAAATGGTGGTGCAGGGACTTGCTCCCATATCTCTGTCCTCTGTCCTCTTTTACCTCCTTCTCACTTGCTGACTGTATTTAGCCGCATTCATTGAATAAGTGCTCCCTGAAGACAACAAGTATCATTCCTCTGGGCCTGTTGAAGACAGAACACTCTACTTGGTCCTTTACTCACCACCATGTTTGAGGGACATTGGCGTGATCACCGCTGATAGGAGGAGGGACAAATAAAAAGGAACACATTTTTCTAGACAGGAGCATTTGGGAGCAATGAGAGTGTTGTGGAGTTACGTGTTTGTTTGAGTGTCCAAACTTCCTTCTTTAGGTGGTTATTACTTCTTTACATTCAAGAACATCATAAAACCCAGTGATTTCAAAACCCAGACATATATTATTACAGCAATTCAGTTATTGATGTGAGAAAAAATGAGCAGGACATTGCTGTACCACTAAATCTATGGCTAGACACTGCTGACACCAAACAAAAGAATTCACGTTGTCTAGATAGGGCTATTTTCTATTGACTGTCTCTGGGGACTCAAACAGAATCCATTTATTTGTTTGTTTGTTTCTCAGTTTCACTTGTGTAGGGTACCTGTCCCCGTCCCTTTGGATTGTAGTTTGTGTCCTTGGATCTCAAGTGAGTCTCCTGTAAGGGAGCACGTAGATAGTCTTGAGGGAAAGATAGCATGTTTAGTATGATGCTTTCCTATCTACCTACCTACGTATCTCTTTATCTATCTATGTAATCTATATACCTATGTATCTGTCTATCATCTATCTATGGTCTATCATCTATCTTCTATCATCTGTGTATCTATCTAATTAATCTATCATTCATATGTATGTATATCAGTCGAATCTATGTATCAATCATTTGTCTATGTATCTGTTTTCTCACTTTTGTCAACGTTCCGTCACTAGGTGCACTTGGTTCCTCTTTGTCCTTCTCAGTCTCAATTCCTTGTGTTTGTTTATGTGAATTAGCTGTGTGTTTGGGTCTTGAGAGGAGTGGCCTTGTGTGGGAACTTCTCCTGCGTAGGTGGCACGAGTCTGCTGGGTTTGGATAGAGTGGTTGGCGGGCTGTGCTCTTGAACCTGTGCGGGCCAGGCCCCTCCGGCTGCTCTGCCCCTGGGCCATTACTGCTGTGGCAGCTGTGTGAGCTGTTTGGCCTATCCGAGGACCCATGCAGCGAGCACACTGGCGGGCCTGCAGGTTCCGATTCAGGGGCATGCCCTGTAGTAGGTCTTTATGCCTGTGCACCGATGTCACCTCGGCGGCCCTCCTTGGTGGCCCATCTCCAGAGAGCATGCATGTAGTCACTGGTTAAGGGAACTGCCTTTCGGCGACACGCGGTGCTCTTGTGTGCCGGTGGCCCATGGGCTTGCTAAGGTGGCAGGCCAGCTAGCTTGTGGGAAAACTTCTGCCTTCTGCTGTCAAGGTGGAGGTTGAGTTTCAGGGCATTTAGGCATTTAGATGTGAGTGAGGACTATCTAAAATGGAATAGTAGCATTTAGAGCTATGTTTCCATTCATATGAATAGGGTGCTGAGCATAAAGAGTTGTGTGATGGTGGTAGGAATTCTAGGAATGTTTGTCTCCGCACTTATTTATTTTCTGTTAAGGGAGGTGATTCTGAAGTAACTTTTTACTCACAGATGAAGGTGTTGAATAAGGTCATCCCACGTCAGCCATGGTGAGATGAAGTGGTGTAGTAGAATTAAAGCCTGTACACCTTGGCCTGATACATAGGAGACACACCGTTTGTGCTCTTTGCTGCTCTCCTGTCCTGGCTTATTACCTTAACTAACTTGATGGTTCAGAATGGTCCCAGCAACATTTCCAGCAAAATCTTTCTAAAACTGCATAGAAACACTTGGCAAAGATAGCCCCAGAGGCTAGTGGATAATTGTACTCTTTCTGGTCATAGTTTGCAAGATGTTTGCCTTATCCTGCGTTCTTTTGTTACTTTTGCATCTCCTGTGATTGTAGACCGATAGGGGCAGTGGTGTACACAAACACACGCACACGCACAGACACACACACACGGCTGAGAGTTAACGGAGACCCCAGTTATCGGAAACTGCAGCCGACACTTTAAAAAAGAAACGTTCATAAGTTGTGCTCCTGGTGTTCCCCCTATACGGAGCAGAGTTCAAAGTGCGGAGGTGGTTGGACACAGATACCTGTGCAGACAGCTAAGCACATAAACCTATGCATATTCTCTCTCCATCCATCGTCTAAGTGCATCTCTGTTTACCTGCATATCTATGTTTGTCTACTCAAGCTGATAACCAGAGTGTCATTGAGTGGGTGTTTCATCCATAGATACTGATTTCTCGCCATTCTGGAAGCAGAAGTCCTAGACCAAGGCAGTTCAGTTCCTGGTGATGTCCCTTCTTCCTACTTGCATATGTCCGCATCCCTGCTGTGTTCTCACAGGGTCAAGGGAGAAAGCTCTGTCCTCTGTTCCTCTTAATAGCACTGATTGCATAATCGCAGCTCCACCCATACCTTCATGATATCTTCCAAACCCAATTACCTCCAAAGGCCCCACCTCACATTACTATGACAGTGGGGGTTAGGGCTTCAACCCTGTCTCAATTCAAATATGAACTTGTGTGTGTGTATGTGTGTGTGTGTGTGTGTGTGTGTGTGTGTGTGTGTGTGTGCATGTGTGGTGGCAGCGGGGGTTTAGAGGAGTGGAAGATGGTGAGGTGAGGGCCCAAAATTTCAGTTCATAACTCTGTATCTATCTATCATCTGTCTGTCTAATCTAACCTCCCTATATCATCTATTCTATCTAGTCTATCATCTGTCATCTATATATATCTTATCTATCTGTCATCTCTGTCAATCTATTCGTCTAATCTATGAATATCTATCATCTATCTAATACATCTATTTCTTTTTTTTTGTAGATATTTACTTTTTATTGAATGGTAGTTGACACACAGTATTACATTACATTAGTTTCAGGTGTAGAACACAGTGATCTAACATTTATATCCATGATAATTCTAGGTACCAGCTATCACCATACCAAGTTGTTACAAAATTTTGACTCTATTCCTTATGCTATATATTACATCCCGGATACTTATTTATTTTAAAATTGCAAGTGTGTACATTTCCTTTGGTTTGATTGTGAGGGCATCTCTCTTATTTATAGATCAAATGGTTGTTAACAACAGTAAAATTCTGTATAGGGTAATCAATGCTCAAAGCACAATCATTAATCCACCCCAAGCCTAACTTTCTTCAGTCTCCAATCTTCTGAGGCATAACAAACAAGTTCTTACATGGAGATCAAATTCTTACATAGTGAATAAGTTACATGGTGAACAATACAAGGGCAGTCATCACAGAAACTTTCGGTTTTGCTCATGCATTATGAACTATAAACAGTCAGTTCAAATATGAATACTCATTTGGTTTTTATACTTGATTTATAAGTAGGTACCACATTTCTCTCTTTATTATTATTATTTTTAAAAAAATGCTGATGTGGTAGGTAGATACAAGATAAAGGTAGAAAACATAGTTTAGTGTTGTAAGAGAACAAATGTAGATGATCAGGTGTGTGCCTGTAGAATATGTGTTAATCCAAGCTAGACAAGGGCAATAAAACATCCACGTATGCAGAAGATTTCTCTCAGAACAGGGGCGTGAGGTTCTAAGCCTCACCTCTGTTGATCACCAATTGGTCACCTGATGACCCCCTGCGACTGTGCCTGTCTTAGGTTGTTCCTCCCTTGAGGAATCTTACCCGTCTCTGGCTAACCAGTCACCTTCTGGAGACGTACAGGGAAATGTAAAGTTGGTAAGTGAGAGAGAAGCCTTATTGTTTGAAATGGTTAGCTTCTTATTTCTTTGCATATTTATGCCCTGTAGCTTCTAAGCCCAGCATTTGTCTTGAGGTATCTTTAAGTCTTGGAAGAATTATGATACTAGGTAACTTTGATATGAGGCATGAATTCTATTTAAGGGTTGTAATTAGGAAGGAAGAAGAAAAGCTATAGATGTAGCAGGCAGAAGAAAACATGGGAAGATTGATTACTTCTTTGACGTATCTTCTTGTAGAGTAACTTCAGCATGTATAGGTTTTAAGCTGCTTCTTAAATTGCGCACACACATTAACATAATAGGAGGATAGTTACATAACCAAAGCATACCTGTAATTACAAGCCACCTTCAGTGAAACCAAGAAATCCAGTTAGGCACCTTAGGCATTTGTGAAAACTTATCTATGATATGGCGGATATTGTCCAACTGAACTTGAACAGTCTGAGAGAAATCAGACAAATTAAAACAACACATTCCTGGGGAATGTTCACATCCCTTATGTTCTTTTAACAGTAAATAGTCTGTAGTTGTAAGATTTTGGAGCGCTACAATTTGCACTTCTAATTCTTGGTTGAGTTCCAACAGCATAGATCCAGTCAAATTTGTTGTTTTACTGTATGCACAGGCCAGCTTAGATATCTCCTTCTTCATTCCCATGGCAAATCCAGGAACTGGTGGGATGAGGGCATCTAGAGCTGTAGCACCGCGTTGATCTTTATTTGGGTTTTTTGATGATCATCTTCTGGTATGAGCCTTCCAGAGAGTGCTGATGTTGGAAGTTCTTTTTCATATCGTATCTTAGTTAATTTTCAGGTTAGCCCAATTAGGCCTTGATCCTCTTTATAAACACAAACAGACCTCTTGACTACACTTTTATATTCCCTTTATACACTTTTGTAGAACTCATTCAATGTTACCACACAGGAACTGCCTTTTTTTCTTTTTCTTTTTGTATCACTAATCTACACTTACATGATGAGCACTTTGTTTACTATCGCCTACCCCTATACCAGGTCCCCCCTATATTCCCCTTTACAGTCACTGTCCATCAGCATAGCAAAGTGTTCTGGAATCACAACTTGCCTTCTCTGTGTTGTACAGTCCTCCCCTTTCTCCCACCACCCTATGGATGCTAATCTTAATACCCCCTTTTTCTCCCCCCGTTATCCTCCCTACCCACCCATCCTCCCCAGTCCCTTTCCCATTGGTACTTGTTAGACCATTCTTGAGTTCTGTGATTCTGCTGCTGTTTTGTTCCTTAAGTTTTTCCTTTATTATTATACTCCACAGATGAGTGAAATCAGTTGGTATTTCTCTTTCACCGCTTGGCTTATTTCACTGAGCGTAATACCTTGCAGCTCCATCCATGTTGCTCTCAATGGTAGGATTTGCCATTTTCTTATGGCTGAGTAGTATTCCATTGTACATATGTACCACATCTTCTTTATCCATTCATCTATCGATGGACATTTAGGTTGCTTCCAATTATTGGCTATTGTAAATAGTGCTGCGATAAACATAGGGGTGCATTGGTCTTTCTCATACTTTATTGCTGCATTCTTAGTTTAAATTCCTTGGAGTGCAATCCCTGTGTCAAATGGTATGCCTGTTTTGAGCATTTTGATGTACCTCCATACTGCTTTCCACAATGGCTGAACTAATTTACATTCCCTCCAGCAGTGTAGGAGGGTTCCCCTTTCTCCACAGCCTTGCCAACGTTTGTTGTTGTTTGTATTTTGCATGGCAGCCATCCTTACTGGTGTGAGGTGATACCTCACTGTAGTTTTAATTTGCATATCTCTGATAATTAGTGATGTGGAGCATCTTTTCATGTGTCTGTTGGCCATCTGTATTTCTTTTTTTGAGAACCGTCTGTTCGGTTCCTCTGCCCATTTTTTAATTGGGTTATTTTTTTGTTTGTTTGTTGAGGCATGTGAGCGCTTTATATATTCTTTACATCAAGCCTTTACTGCATGTGTCATTTTCAAATATATTCTCCGATACTGTAGGGTTCCTTTTTGTTCTACTGTTGATGTCTTTTGCCATTCAGAAGTTTTCAGCTTAATATAGTCCCACTTGTTCATTTTTGCTGTTGTTTTCCTTACCCGGGGAGATATGTTGAAGAAGAGGTCACTCATGTTTATGTCTAAGAGGTCTTTGCCTATGTTTTCTTCCAAGAGTTTAATGGTTTCATGGCTTACATTCAGGTCTTTGATCCATTTTGAGTTTACTTTTGTATATGGGGTTAGACAATGGTCCAGTTTCATTCTCCTACATGTAGCTGTCCAGTTTTGCCAGCACCATCTGTTGAAGAGACTGTCATTTCGCCATTGTATGTCCATGGCTCCTTTAACAAATATTAATTGACCATATATGTCTGGGTTAATATCTGGATTCTCTAGTCTGTTCCATTGGTCTGTGGCACTGCTCTTGTGCCAGTACCAAATTGTCTTGATTACTATGGCTATATAATAGAGCTTGAAGTTGGGGAGTGAGATCCCCCCTACTTTATTCTTCTTTCTCAAGATTGCTTTGGCTATTCGGGGTCTTTGGTGTTTCTATATGAATTTTTGAATTATTTGTTCCAGTTCATTGAAGAATGTTGCTGGTAGTTTCATAGGGATTGCATCAAATCTGTATATTGCTTTGGGCAGGATGGCCATTTTGACGATATTAATTCTTCCTAGCCACGAGCATGGGGTGAGTTTCTATTTGTTCGTGTCCCCTTTAATTTCTCTTAAGACTGACTTGTATTCTTCAGAGTTTATGTCTTTCACTTCTTTGGTTAGGTTTAGTCTGAGGTATTTTATTTTTTTTTTGATGCAATTGTGAAAGGAGTTGTTTTAATGATTTCTCTTTCTTTTGGTTCATTGTTAGTGTATAGGAAAGCCACAGATTTCTGTGTTTTGATTTTGTATCCTGCAAATTAGCTGTATTCTGATATCATTTCTAGTAGTTTTGGGATGGAGACTTTAGGGTTTTTTATGTACAGTGTCATGACATTGGCAAATAGTAACAGTTTAACTTCTGCTTTACCAATCTGGGTTCCTTGTATTTTTTTGTTTTGTCTGATTGCCATGGCAAGGACCTCCAGTACTATGTTAAAAAACAGTGGGGAGAGTGGGCATCCCTGTCTAGTTCCCGATCTCAGAGGAAATGCTTTCATCTTCTCACAGTTCAATATAATGTTGGCTGTGGGTTTATCATAGATGGCCTTTATTGTGTTGAGTTACTTGCCGTCTATTCCCATTTTGCTGAGAGTTTTTATCATGAATGGATGTTGAACTTTCTCAAATGCTCTTTCAGCATCTATGGAGATGATCATGTGGTTTTTGTCTTTCTTTTTATTGATGTGGTGGATGATGTTGATGGACTTTCGAATGTTGTACCATCCTTGCATCCCTGGGATGAATCCCTCTTGGTCATGGTGTATGATCCTTTTGATGTATTTTTGAATTCGGTTTGTTAATATTTTTTTGAGTATTTTTGCATCTACGTTCATCAGGGATATTGGTCTGTAGTTTTCTTTTTTGCTGGTTTCTTTACCTGGGTTTGTTATAAGGGTGATGATAGCTTCATAGAATGAGTTTGGGAGTATCCCCTCCTCTTCTATTTTTTGGAAAACTTTAAGGAGAATGGGTATTATGTCTTCCCTGTATGTCTGGTAAAATTCAGAGGTAAATCCATCTGGCCCGGGGTTTTTGTTCTTTGGTAGATTTTGATTACTGCTTCAATTTCATTGCTGGTAATTGGTCTGTTTAGATTTTCGGTTTCTTTCTGGGTCAGTCTTGGAAGTTTGTATTTTTCTAGGAGGTTGTCCATGTCTCCTAGGTTTCCCAGCTTTTTAGCATATAGGTTTTCATAGTACTCTCTAATAATTCATTGTACTTCAGTGGGTTCCCTCGTGATTTTTCCTTTCTCGTTTCTGATACTGTTGATTTGTGTTGACTCTCTTTTCCTCTTAATAAGTCTGGCTAGAGGATTATCTATTTTGTTTATTTTCTCAAAGAACCAGCTCTTGGTTTCATTGATTTTTGCTATTGTTTTATTCTTCTCAGTTTTATTTACTTCTTCTCTGATCTTTATTATGTCCCTCCTTCTGCTCACCTTACGCCTCATTTGTTTTTCTTTCTCCTATTTCAATAATTGAGACATTAGACCATTCATTTGGGGTTTTTCTTCCTTTTCTAAATATGCCTGGATTGCTATATACTTTCCTCTTAAGACTGCTTTTGCTGTGTCCCACAGAAGTTGTGGCTTAGTGTTGTTGTTCTCATTTGTTTCCATATATTGCTGGATCTCCATTTTCATTTGGTCATTGATCCATTGATTATTTAGGAGCGTGTTGTTTAGCCTCCATGTGTTTGTGAGCTTTTTTGCTTTATTTCTCATTCTATGCTTTGTGGTCTGAAAAGTTGGTTGGTAGGATTTCAATCTTTTGGAATTTACTGAGGCTCTTTTTGTGGCCTAGTATGTGGTCTATTCTGGAGAATGTTCCATGTGCACTTGAGAAGAATGTGCATCCTGTTGTTTTCAGATGTAGAGTTCTGTAGAAGTCTATTAGGTCCATCTGTTCTAATGTGTTGTTCAGTGCCTCTGTGTCCTTACTTATTTTCTGTCTGGTGGATCTGTCCTTTGTAGTGAGTGGTGCGTTGAACTCTCCTAGAATGAATGCATTGCATTCTATTTCCTCCTTTAGTTCTGTTAATATTTGTTTCAGGTATGTTGGTGCTCCTGTATTGGGTACATATATATTTATAATGGTTATGTCCTCTTGATGGGCTGAGTCCTTTATCATTATGTAATGTCCTTCTTTGTCGTTTGTTACTTCCTTTATTTAGAAGTCTGTTTTGTCTGATACCAGAATTGCAACACCTTTCTTCTCTCTGTTGTTTGCATGAAATATCTTTTTCCAGCCCTTGACTTTAAGTCTCTGCATGTCTTTGGGTTTGAGGTGAGTCTCTTGTAAGCAACATATGGATGGATCTTGCTTTTTTATCCATTCTATTACTCTGTGTCTCTTGATTGGTGCATTCAGTCCATTTACATTTAGGGTGATTATTGAAAGGTATGAATTTATTGCATTGCAGGCTTTAAGTTTGTGGTTACCAAAGGTTTAGGGTTAGCTTCTTTACTATCTTACTGTCTGACTTAACTGACTTGTGGAGCTATTATGAAAGCGGTCTGATGATTCTTTATTTCTCTTCCTTCTTATTCATCCTCCTCCCTTCTTCATATGTTGGGTGTTTTTTTCTGTGCTCTTTTTAGGAGTGCTCCCATGTAGAGCAGTCCCTGTAGGATGCCCTGAAGAGGTGGTTTGTGGGAGGCAAATTCACTCAACTTTTGCTTGTCTGGGAATTGTTTAATCCCTCCTTCATATTTAAATGATATTCGTGCTGGATACAGTAGTCTTGGTTCAAGGCCCGTCTGTTTCATTGCATTAAGTATATCATGCCATTCTCTTCTATCCTGTAGGGTTTCTGTTGAGAAGTCTGATGATAGCCTCATGGGTTTTCCTTTGTAGGTAACCTTTTTTTTTTCTCTGGATGCCTTTAATTCTTTGTCCTTGTCTTTGATCTTTGCCGTTTTAATTATTATGTGTCTTGGTGTTGCCCGCCTTGGATCCCTTGTCATGGAAGTTCTGTGTACCTATGTTGTCTGAGAGGCCATTTCTTCCCCTAGTTTGGGGACGTTTTCGGCAATTATTTCTTCAAAGACACTTTCTATCCCTTTATCTGTCCTCTCCTTCTGGTATTCCTATAATGCCTATATTATTCCTTTTTGACTGGTCACTCTGCTCTCTTAAAATTCTTTCATTCCTGGAGATCCTTTTATCTCTCTCTGCACCAGCTTCTCTGCGTTCCTGTTCTCTGTTTTCTAGTCCATCAATGGTCTCTTGCATCTCGTCCATTCTGTTTTGAAGTTCTTCCAGAGATTTTTTTATTTCTGTATTCTCCTTCCTTAGTTTTTGCATATTTCTCTGCAAGTCCATCAGCATGGTTATGACTTTTGTTTTGAATTATTTTTCAGGATGACTGGCTAAATCTGTCTCCCCAGGTTCCTTCTCAGGGGAAGATGTAGCAGATGCCGAAGCTGTCTGGGTTAGTCTTGTCGGGATCATATTTTTTTGCCTTTTCATGTTGACAGGTGCTACTGACTGTCAGCTGGGTGGGCCAAACTTTTCACATGCTACTGGCCTTTCTTTACTGGGAGAACTGCGACCCCTCGTGGCTTGTGTTGGGTAATTGCATGTAGACTGGGTCTTTATGTCTTGCCTGGCCGGAATTGAGGATCTTCCCTTTCTGTGGGCGTTTTGCCTTAGGCTGCTTCTCTGCTTTCGCAGTTCCTGGATGGGTAATGGACGGGGTAGCTGTTTTGTGGTTTACCTCCATGAGGGGTCTCAGAGCTGTTGCCCAGGGGGTCAGTGTGCCCGGTTTTCCTAGTACTTTCCAGCTGCTGGACTGTGACCTGTGTGGTTTCCTTCCAGCTGTTAAGTCCCCGTCCCTTTCAGACTTTCAAAAAGCCGGCGCTTTTCTTTGTCACAGGGGCATCATCTTCGGCACATGCTCAGAGGACTTGCTGCCCTGTTTTCTTAGTATCCAGGGCCCCCCGCGCATGCACTGTGACTGTGCTCTGGTGTGGGTGGCTGGGGCTTGTTGTTCAGCAGTCTTGGGCTCTTTCTCCCTCCCGCTCTGCCTATTCTTCTTCTGCTGGGATCTGGGGGAAGGGGCACTCAGGTCACGCCTGGCTGGGGATTCTATCTTACCCCTTTCACCAGGCGCTGGGTTCTCGTTGGTGTAGTTGTAGTCTGGCTGTTGTCCTGTGTCTTCTGGTCTCTCTTTTAGGATTATTTGTATTTGTTGTATTTTCAGAAATATATGTGATTTTGGGAGGAGATTCCCACTGTCTTACTCATGCTGCCATGTATTCTCAGCCCTGCAGTTTTATTTTCTGTAGCTCCCTGAGAATGCTCCTGATGTTTATTTTGAGATCACTTACCTCAGGAAGATTGATTTGAGTCCATTTACCAGGTTCCCTTGAAGTTTCATATTTGTAGGTGGCGCCCTATAGCTCCCAGAAGCGTTACTCTGGAGATGCTCAGACCTTGGGCGGATGTCAGGGGTCCCGGGGAGCAGTGCCGGTGCCCATACACGCTGGGGGGAAAGAGGTCTTTCGTGCTTCCCGGCCGCAGTGCCCGTCTCCAGTGCCAGGGCCAGTTTGCGGAGCATGCAGTGAGAAACTGCCGTAGGTGGGGGCAGCCATTTTGCAGACCGGTGCCAGTGGGAAGGCAGGCCCTGTACGAGTCACAGCACGGTAAGTTGCCTCGGAGCTGCGAGGCCAGCCAGGGGGATGGAGTGCCCGGAGTTCCTGAAAGCTCCCCTGACTGCCGGCCAGAATGCACCCATGCAGTTTGGTGCACCTGTCCTTTCTCCTGAGTGGCAAGCCCTGTGAGAGCCTTGACCCTTTAGCAGTTCTCTCGCTGTTAGGAAGTCTCTCAGACTGTCCGCCTTTCTTTAGTCCCACATTGGCTGGATGTGGATCCCTGTGTTGTCCCACAAGTGGCTGGAATCTCAAGTCCCTCGAAGTCTTCCACCTGTCTTTGATTTCCAACTCCACCGATTCTCCAGAGCGTAGCACGTGTACGGTAGGTTCGTGCTCCCAGAGCACAACTCCAGGACTGTACATCACACTTCTCCTAGAGTTGACAGCCTGCCACAGCAGCGTTGTTCCCTGCTGCACTTCCAGGATTTGGTATAGTTGTTCTATTTCCATATAGTATGTAAGTATGTAGTTTTGGTTTTGGGAGGAGGATTCCGCCTCCTCTCTCACGTGAGCCACCATCTTTAAACCCATCAGCACATCTTTACTTTTTTTTTCAGTTTCTCTTGTGTAGGTTACCTATCCAAACCCCCTCAATTTGTAGTTTGTCTTCGTCCTTGGATCTCAAGTGAGTCTCCTGTAAGGGAGCACATATGTGGTCTTGAGTTTTCATCCCTTCTTTTAACCATGTGTCTTTTGATTAGAGCACTCAGAGCCTGTCCTTTTATTCTGATAATTGAGAGCTGTGTGCTTATTGCCCTTAAAAAATATTTTTTGTTATCATTAATCTACAATCACGCTAGAACATTATGATCACCAAGTACAAGTCCCCCAAAAAACCCCATTACAGTAGCTGTCCATCAGCGTAGTTGTATGATTAGACCACTTCACCATGCACCCCCCACACCCCGTTACAGTAGCTGTCCATCAGCGTGTAGTAACATGCTGTAGAAACACTACTTGTCTTCTCTGTGTTGTACAGCATTCCCCATGCTCCCCCCACCCCACACATTATAAATGCTAATCCTAATGAACCCTTCCTTTCTCCCCGCCCTTATCCCTCCCTTCCCACCCACCTTGCCCAGTCACTTTCCCTTTGGTAACTGTTAGTCCACTTTTGGGTTCTGTGAGTCTGCTGCTGTATTTTACCTTCAGTGTTTCTTTGTTGTTATACTCCACACATGAGTGAAATCATTTTCTACTTGTCTTTCTACGCCTGGCCTATTTCACTGAGCATACTACCGTCTTGCTCCATCCACATCATTGCAAATGGTAGTATTTGTTTTCTTCTTATGGCTGCTTACTGCAATTTTTAAACGGGACTTCATTCTAACTTTTTGTTCGTAGTTTCTCTATCTGCTTTCACCATTGATCTCCTGGTTATGAGCAATAGCTTTGTGTTAATCAATATGTATCTGTATCTATCTATCTATCTGTCTGTCTGTCTATCTATCTATCTATCCTTCTATCTTTCCTTCTATCTATCTATCTATCATCTATCTATGTATCTATCTATGTATCTATCTATGTATTTATCTATCTACGTTTCTTCCTATCATCTATCTGTCATGTCTTTCATCTATCATCTCTCATCTATCTATCTATCTATGAATCAATCATCTTTTTGTCTGCCCATCTATCCTTATGTACAGAACAGTTAACAACATCGCCTAGGTCATTTCCCTACATTATGCTTCCAAAAACCTTGCAAGGTAACTAGGCCATACGTAGAGCACTGGGTTCACTGAGACACTTTCAGGTCGAGACAGCCGCGTGTTCTTACAAAACCAGTAAATGGTGGTGCAGGGACTTGCTCCCATATCTCTGTCCTCTGTCCTCTTTTACCTCCTTCTCACTTGCTGACTGTATTTAGCCGCATTCATTGAATAAGTGCTCCCTGAAGACAACAAGTATCATTCCTCTGGGCCTGTTGAAGACAGAACACTCTACTTGGTCCTTTACTCACCACCATGTTTGAGGGACATTGGCGTGATCACCGCTGATAGGAGGAGGGACAAATAAAAAGGAACACATTTTTCTAGACAGGAGCATTTGGGAGCAATGAGAGTGTTGTGGAGTTACGTGTTTGTTTGAGTTTCCAAACTTCCTTCTTTAGGTGGTTATTACTTCTTTACATTCAAGAACATCATAAAACCCAGTGATTTCAAAACCCAGACATATATTATTACAGCAATTCAGTTATTGATGTGAGAAAAAATGAGAAGGACATTGCTGTACCACTAAATCTATGGCTAGACACTGCTGACACCAAACAAAAGAATTCACGTTGTCTAGATAGGGCTATTTTCTATTGACTGTCTCTGGGGACTCAAACAGAATCCATTTATTTGTTTGTTTGTTTCTCAGTTTCACTTGTGTAGGGTACCTGTCCCCGTCCCTTTGGATTGTAGTTTGTGTCCTTGGATCTCAAGTGAGTCTCCTGTAAGGGAGCACGTAGATAGTCTTGAGGGAAAGATAGCATGTTTAGTATGATGCTTTCCTATCTACCTACCTACGTATCTCTTTATCTATCTATGTAATCTATATACCTATGTATCTGTCTATCATCTATCTATGGTCTATCATCTATCTTCTATCATCTGTGTATCTATCTAATTAATCTATCATTCATATGTATGTATATCAGTCGAATCTATGTATCAATCATTTGTCTATGTATCTGTTTTCTCACTTTTGTCAACGTTCCGTCACTAGGTGCACTTGGTTCCTCTTTGTCCTTCTCAGTCTCAATTCCTTGTGTTTGTTTATGTGAATTAGCTGTGTGTTTGGGTCTTGAGAGGAGTGGCCTTGTGTGGGAACTTCTCCTGCGTAGGTGGCACGAGTCTGCTGGGTTTGGATAGAGTGGTTGGCGGGCTGTGCTCTTGAACCTGTGCGGGCCAGGCCCCTCCGGCTGCTCTGCCCCTGGGCCATTACTGCTGTGGCAGCTGTGTGAGCTGTTTGGCCTATCTGAGGACCCATGCAGCGAGCACACTGGCGGGCCTGCAGGTTCCAATTCAGGGGCATGCCCTGTAGTAGGTCTTTATGCCTGTGCACCGATGTCACCTCGGCGGCCCTCCTTGGTGGCCCATCTCCAGAGAGCATGCATGTAGTCACTGGTTAAGGGAACTGCCTTTCGGCGACACGCGGTGCTCTTGTGTGCCGGTGGCCCATGGGCTTGCTAAGGTGGCAGGCCAGCTAGCTTGTGGGAAAACTTCTGCCTTCTGCTGTCAAGGTGGAGGTTGAGTTTCAGGGCATTTAGGCATTTAGATGTGAGTGAGGACTATCTAAAATGGAATAGTAGCATTTAGAGCTATGTTTCCATTCATATGAATAGGGTGCTGAGCATAAAGAGTTGTGTGATGGTGGTAGGAATTCTAGGAATGTTTGTCTCCGCACTTATTTATTTTCTGTTAAGGGAGGTGATTCTGAAGTAACTTTTTACTCACAGATGAAGGTGTTGAATAAGGTCATCCCACGTCAGCCATGGTGAGATGAAGTGGTGTAGTAGAATTAAAGCCTGTACACCTTGGCCTGATACATAGGAGACACACCGTTTGTGCTCTTTGCTGCTCTCCTGTCCTGGCTTATTACCTTAACTAACTTGATGGTTCAGAATGGTCCCAGCAACATTTCCAGCAAAATCTTTCTAAAACTGCATAGAAACACTTGGCAAAGATAGCCCCAGAGGCTAGTGGATAATTGTACTCTTTCTGGTCATAGTTTGCAAGATGTTTGCCTTATCCTGCGTTCTTTTGTTACTTTTGCATCTCCTGTGATTGTAGACCGATAGGGGCAGTGGTGTACACAAACACACGCACACGCACAGACACACACACACGGCTGAGAGTTAACGGAGACCCCAGTTATCGGAAACTGCAGCCGACACTTTAAAAAAGAAACGTTCATAAGTTGTGCTCCTGGTGTTCCCCCTATATGGAGCAGAGTTCAAAGTGCGGAGGTGGTTGGACACAGATACCTGTGCAGACAGCTAAGCACATAAACCTATGCATATTCTCTCTCCATCCATCGTCTAAGTGCATCTCTGTTTACCTGCATATCTATGTTTGTCTACTCAAGCTGATAACCAGAGTGTCATTGAGTGGGTGTTTCATCCATAGATACTGATTTCTCGCCATTCTGGAAGCAGAAGTCCTAGACCAAGGCAGTTCAGTTCCTGGTGATGTCCCTTCTTCCTACTTGCATATGTCCGCATCCCTGCTGTGTTCTCACAGGGTCAAGGGAGAAAGCTCTGTCCTCTGTTCCTCTTAATAGCACTGATTGCATAATCGCAGCTCCACCCATACCTTCATGATATCTTCCAAACCCAATTACCTCCAAAGGCCCCACCTCACATTACTATGACAGTGGGGGTTAGGGCTTCAACCCTGTCTCAATTCAAATATGAACTTGTGTGTGTGTATGTGTGTGTGTGTGTGTGTGTGTGTGTGTGTGTGTGTGTGTGTGTGTCCATGTGTGGTGGCAGCGGGGGTTTAGAGGAGTGGAAGATGGTGAGGTGAGGGCCCAAAATTTCAGTTCATAACTCTGTATCTATCTATCATCTGTCTGTCTAATCTAACCTCCCTATATCATCTATTCTATCTAGTCTATCATCTGTCATCTATATATATCTTATCTATCTGTCATCTCTGTCAATCTATTCGTCTAATCTATGAATATCTATCATCTATCTAATACATCTATTTCTTTTTTTTTGTAGATATTTACTTTTTATTGAATGGTAGTTGACACACAGTATTACATTACATTAGTTTCAGGTGTAGAACACAGTGATCTAACATTTATATCCATGATAATTCTAGGTACCAGCTATCACCATACCAAGTTGTTACAAAATTTTGACTCTATTCCTTATGCTATATATTACATCCCGGATACTTATTTATTTTAAAATTGCAAGTGTGTACATTTCCTTTGGTTTGATTGTGAGGGCATCTCTCTTATTTATAGATCAAATGGTTGTTAACAACAGTAAAATTCTGTATAGGGTAATCAATGCTCAAAGCACAATCATTAATCCACCCCAAGCCTAACTTTCTTCAGTCTCCAATCTTCTGAGGCATAACAAACAAGTTCTTACATGGAGATCAAATTCTTACATAGTGAATAAGTTACATGGTGAACAATACAAGGGCAGTCATCACAGAAACTTTCGGTTTTGCTCATGCATTATGAACTATAAACAGTCAGTTCAAATATGAATACTCATTTGGTTTTTATACTTGATTTATAAGTAGGTACCACATTTCTCTCTTTATTATTATTATTTTTAAAAAAATGCTGATGTGGTAGGTAGATACAAGATAAAGGTAGAAAACATAGTTTAGTGTTGTAAGAGAACAAATGTAGATGATCAGGTGTGTGCCTGTAGAATATGTGTTAATCCAAGCTAGACAAGGGCAATAAAACATCCACGTATGCAGAAGATTTCTCTCAGAACAGGGGCGTGAGGTTCTAAGCCTCACCTCTGTTGATCACCAATTGGTCACCTGATGACCCCCTGCGACTGTGCCTGTCTTAGGTTGTTCCTCCCTTGAGGAATCTTACCCGTCTCTGGCTAACCAGTCACCTTCTGGAGACGTACAGGGAAATGTAAAGTTGGTAAGTGAGAGAGAAGCCTTATTGTTTGAAATGGTTAGCTTCTTATTTCTTTGCATATTTATGCCCTGTAGCTTCTAAGCCCAGCATTTGTCTTGAGGTATCTTTAAGTCTTGGAAGAATTATGATACTAGGTAACTTTGATATGAGGCATGAATTCTATTTAAGGGTTGTAATTAGGAAGGAAGAAGAAAAGCTATAGATGTAGCAGGCAGAAGAAAACATGGGAAGATTGATTACTTCTTTGACGTATCTTCTTGTAGAGTAACTTCAGCATGTATAGGTTTTAAGCTGCTTCTTAAATTGCGCACACACATTAACATAATAGGAGGATAGTTACATAACCAAAGCATACCTGTAATTACAAGCCACCTTCAGTGAAACCAAGAAATCCAGTTAGGCACCTTAGGCATTTGTGAAAACTTATCTATGATATGGCGGATATTGTCCAACTGAACTTGAACAGTCTGAGAGAAATCAGACAAATTAAAACAACACATTCCTGGGGAATGTTCACATCCCTTATGTTCTTTTAACAGTAAATAGTCTGTAGTTGTAAGATTTTGGAGCGCTACAATTTGCACTTCTAATTCTTGGTTGAGTTCCAACAGCATAGATCCAGTCAAATTTGTTGTTTTACTGTATGCACAGGCCAGCTTAGATATCTCCTTCTTCATTCCCATGGCAAATCCAGGAACTGGTGGGATGAGGGCATCTAGAGCTGTAGCACCGCGTTGATCTTTATTTGGGTTTTTTGATGATCATCTTCTGGTATGAGCCTTCCAGAGAGTGCTGATGTTGGAAGTTCTTTTTCATATCGTATCTTAGTTAATTTTCAGGTTAGCCCAATTAGGCCTTGATCCTCTTTATAAACACAAACAGACCTCTTGACTACACTTTTATATTCCCTTTATACACTTTTGTAGAACTCATTGGATGTTACCACACAGGAACTGCCTTTTTTTCTTTTTCTTTTTGTATCACTAATCTACACTTACATGATGAGCACTTTGTTTACTATCGCCTACCCCTATACCAGGTCCCCCCTATATTCCCCTTTACAGTCACTGTCCATCAGCATAGCAAAGTGTTCTGGAATCACAACTTGCCTTCTCTGTGTTGTACAGTCCTCCCCTTTCTCCCACCACCCTATGGATGCTAATCTTAATACCCCCTTTTTCTCCCCCCGTTATCCTCCCTACCCACCCATCCTCCCCAGTCCCTTTCCCATTGGTACTTGTTAGACCATTCTTGAGTTCTGTGATTCTGCTGCTGTTTTGTTCCTTAAGTTTTTCCTTTATTATTATACTCCACAGATGAGTGAAATCAGTTGGTATTTCTCTTTCACCGCTTGGCTTATTTCACTGAGCGTAATACCTTGCAGCTCCATCCATGTTGCTCTCAATGGTAGGATTTGCCATTTTCTTATGGCTGAGTAGTATTCCATTGTACATATGTACCACATCTTCTTTATCCATTCATCTATCGATGGACATTTAGGTTGCTTCCAATTATTGGCTATTGTAAATAGTGCTGCGATAAACATAGGGGTGCATTGGTCTTTCTCATACTTTATTGCTGCATTCTTAGTTTAAATTCCTTGGAGTGCAATCCCTGTGTCAAATGGTATGCCTGTTTTGAGCATTTTGATGTACCTCCATACTGCTTTCCACAATGGCTGAACTAATTTACATTCCCTCCAGCAGTGTAGGAGGGTTCCCCTTTCTCCACAGCCTTGCCAACGTTTGTTGTTGTTTGTATTTTGCATGGCAGCCATCCTTACTGGTGTGAGGTGATACCTCACTGTAGTTTTAATTTGCATATCTCTGATAATTAGTGATGTGGAGCATCTTTTCATGTGTCTGTTGGCCATCTGTATTTCTTTTTTTGAGAACCGTCTGTTCGGTTCCTCTGCCCATTTTTTAATTGGGTTATTTTTTTGTTTGTTTGTTGAGGCATGTGAGCGCTTTATATATTCTTTACATCAAGCCTTTACTGCATGTGTCATTTTCAAATATATTCTCCGATACTGTAGGGTTCCTTTTTGTTCTACTGTTGATGTCTTTTGCCATTCAGAAGTTTTCAGCTTAATATAGTCCCACTTGTTCATTTTTGCTGTTGTTTTCCTTACCCGGGGAGATATGTTGAAGAAGAGGTCACTCATGTTTATGTCTAAGAGGTTTTTGCCTATGTTTTCTTCCAAGAGTTTAATGGTTTCATGGCTTACATTCAGGTCTTTGATCCATTTTGAGTTTACTTTTGTATATGGGGTTAGACAATGGTCCAGTTTCATTCTCCTACATGTAGCTGTCCAGTTTTGCCAGCACCATCTGTTGAAGAGACTGTCATTTCGCCATTGTATGTCCATGGCTCCTTTAACAAATATTAATTGACCATATATGTCTGGGTTAATATCTGGATTCTCTAGTCTGTTCCATTGGTCTGTGGCACTGCTCTTGTGCCAGTACCAAATTGTCTTGATTACTATGGCTATATAATAGAGCTTGAAGTTGGGGAGTGAGATCCCCCCTACTTTATTCTTCTTTCTCAAGATTGCTTTGGCTATTCGGGGTCTTTGGTGTTTCTATATGAATTTTTGAATTATTTGTTCCAGTTCATTGAAGAATGTTGCTGGTAGTTTCATAGGGATTGCATCAAATCTGTATATTGCTTTGGGCAGGATGGCCATTTTGACGATATTAATTCTTCCTAGCCACGAGCATGGGGTGAGTTTCTATTTGTTCGTGTCCCCTTTAATTTCTCTTAAGACTGACTTGTATTCTTCAGAGTTTATGTCTTTCACTTCTTTGGTTAGGTTTAGTCTGAGGTATTTTATTTTTTTTTTGATGCAATTGTGAAAGGAGTTGTTTTAATGATTTCTCTTTCTTTTGGTTCATTGTTAGTGTATAGGAAAGCCACAGATTTCTGTGTTTTGATTTTGTATCCTGCAAATTAGCTGTATTCTGATATCATTTCTAGTAGTTTTGGGGTGGAGACTTTAGGGTTTTTTATGTACAGTGTCATGACATTGGCAAATAGTAACAGTTTAACTTCTGCTTTACCAATCTGGATTCCTTGTATTTTTTTGTTTTGTCTGATTGCCATGGCAAGGACCTCCAGTACTATGTTAAAAAACAGTGGGGAGAGTGGGCATCCCTGTCTAGTTCCCGATCTCAGAGGAAATGCTTTCATCTTCTCACTGTTCAATATAATGTTGGCTGTGGGTTTATCATAGATGGCCTTTATTGTGTTGAGTTACTTGCCGTCTATTCCCATTTTGCTGAGAGTTTTTATCATGAATGGATGTTGAACTTTCTCAAATGCTCTTTCAGCATCTATGGAGATGATCATGTGGTTTTTGTCTTTCTTTTTATTGATGTGGTGGATGATGTTGATGGACTTTCGAATGTTGTACCATCCTTGCATCCCTGGGATGAATCCCTCTTGGTCATGGTGTATGATCCTTTTGATGTATTTTTGAATTCGGTTTGTTAATATTTTTTTGAGTATTTTTGCATCTATGTTCATCAGGGATATTGGTCTGTAGTTTTCTTTTTTGCTGGTTTCTTTACCTGGGTTTGTTATAAGGGTGATGATAGCTTCATAGAATGAGTTTGGGAGTATCCCCTCCTCTTCTGTTTTTTGGAAAACTTTAAGGAGAATGGGTATTATGTCTTCCCTGTATGTCTGGTAAAATTCAGAGGTAAATCCATCTGGCCCGGGGTTTTTGTTCTTTGGTAGATTTTGATTACCTCTTCAATTTCATTGCTGGTAATTGGTCTGTTTAGATTTTTGGTTTCTTTCTGGGTCAGTCTTGGAAGTTTGTATTTTTCTAGGAGGTTGTCCATGTCTCCTAGGTTTCCCAGCTTTTTAGCATATAGGTTTTCATAGTACTCTCTAATAATTCATTGTACTTCAGTGGGTTCCCTCGTGATTTTTCCTTTCTCGTTTCTGATACTGTTGATTTGTGTTGACTCTCTTTTCCTCTTAATAAGTCTGGCTAGAGGATTATCTATTTTGTTTATTTTCTCAAAGAACCAGCTCTTGGTTTCATTGATTTTTGCTATTGTTTTATTCTTCTCAGTTTTATTTACTTCTTCTCTGATCTTTATTATGTCCCTCCTTCTGCTCACCTTACGCCTCATTTGTTTTTCTTTCTCCTATTTCAATAATTGAGACATTAGACCATTCATTTGGGGTTTTTCTTCCTTTTCTAAATATGCCTGGATTGCTATACACTTTCCTCTTAAGACTGCTTTTGCTGTGTCCCACAGAAGTTGTGGCTTAGTGTTGTTGTTCTCATTTGTTTCCATATATTGCTGGATCTCCATTTTCATTTGGTCATTGATCCATTGATTATTTAGGAGCGTGTTGTTTAGCCTCCATGTGTTTGTGAGCTTTTTTGCTTTATTTCTCATTCTATGCCTTTGTGGTCTGAAAAGTTGGTTGGTAGGATTTCAATCTTTTGGAATTTACTGAGGCTCTTTTTGTGGCCTAGTATGTGGTCTATTCTGGAGAATGTTCCATGTGCACTTGAGAAGAATGTGCATCCTGTTGTTTTCAGATGTAGAGTTCTGTAGAAGTCTATTAGGTCCATCTGTTCTAATGTGTTGTTCAGTGCCTCTGTGTCCTTACTTATTTTCTGTCTGGTGGATCTGTCCTTTGTAGTGAGTGGTGCGTTGAACTCTCCTAGAATGAATGCATTGCATTCTATTTCCTCCTTTAGTTCTGTTAATATTTGTTTCAGGTATGTTGGTGCTCCTGTATTGGGTACATATATATTTATAATGGTTATGTCCTCTTGATGGGCTGAGTCCTTTATCATTATGTAATGTCCTTCTTTGTCGTTTGTTACTTCCTTTATTTAGAAGTCTGTTTTGTCTGATACCAGAATTGCAACACCTTTCTTCTCTCTGTTGTTTGCATGAAATATCTTTTTCCAGCCCTTGACTTTAAGTCTGTGCATGTCTTTGGGTTTGAGGTGAGTCTCTTGTAAGCAGCATATGGATGGATCTTGCTTTTTTATCCATTCTATTACTCTGTGTCTCTTGATTGGTGCATTCAGTCCATTTACATTTAGGGTGATTATTGAAAGGTATGAATTTATTGCATTGCAGGCTTTAAGTTTGTGGTTACCAAAGGTTTAGGGTTAGCTTCTTTACTATCTTACTGTCTGACTTAACTGACTTGTGGAGCTATTATGAAAGCGGTCTGATGATTCTTTATTTCTCTTCCTTCTTATTCATCCTCCTCCCTTCTTCATATGTTGGGTGTTTTTTTCTGTGCTCTTTTTAGGAGTGCTCCCATGTAGAGCAGTCCCTGTAGGATGCCCTGAAGAGGTGGTTTGTGGGAGGCAAATTCACTCAACTTTTGCTTGTCTGGGAATTGTTTAATCCCTCCTTCATATTTAAATGATATTCGTGCTGGATACAGTAGTCTTGGTTCAAGGCCCGTCTGTTTCATTGCATTAAGTATATCATGCCATTCTCTTCTATCCTGTAGGGTTTCTGTTGAGAAGTCTGATGATAGCCTCATGGGTTTTCCTTTGTAGGTAACCTTTTTTTTTTCTCTGGATGCCTTTAATTCTTTGTCCTTGTCTTTGATCTTTGCCGTTTTAATTATTATGTGTCTTGGTGTTGCCCGCCTTGGATCCCTTGTCATGGAAGTTCTGTGTACCTATGTTGTCTGAGAGGCCATTTCTTCCCCTAGTTTGGGGACGTTTTCGGCAATTATTTCTTCAAAGACACTTTCTATCCCTTTATCTGTCCTCTCCTTCTGGTATTCCTATAATGCCTATATTATTCCTTTTTGACTGGTCACTCTGCTCTCTTAAAATTCTTTCATTCCTGGAGATCCTTTTATCTCTCTCTGCACCAGCTTCTCTGCGTTCCTGTTCTCTGTTTTCTAGTCCATCAATGGTCTCTTGCATCTCGTCCATTCTGTTTTGAAGTTCTTCCAGAGATTTTTTTATTTCTGTATTCTCCTTCCTTAGTTTTTGCATATTTCTCTGCAAGTCCATCAGCATGGTTATGACTTTTGTTTTGAATTATTTTTCAGGATGACTGGCTAAATCTGTCTCCCCAGGTTCCTTCTCAGGGGAAGATGTAGCAGATGCCGAAGCTGTCTGGGTTAGTCTTGTCGGGATCATATTTTTTTGCCTTTTCATGTTGACAGGTGCTACTGACTGTCAGCTGGGTGGGCCAAACTTTTCACATGCTACTGGCCTTTCTTTACTGGGAGAACTGCGACCCCTCGTGGCTTGTGTTGGGTAATTGCATGTAGACTGGGTCTTTATGTCTTGCCTGGCCGGAATTGAGGATCTTCCCTTTCTGTGGGCGTTTTGCCTTAGGCTGCTTCTCTGCTTTCGCAGTTCCTGGATGGGTAATGGACGGGGTAGCTGTTTTGTGGTTTACCTCCATGAGGGGTCTCAGAGCTGTTGCCCAGGGGGTCAGTGTGCCCGGTTTTCCTAGTACTTTCCAGCTGCTGGACTGTGACCTGTGTGGTTTCCTTCCAGCTGTTAAGTCCCCGTCCCTTTCAGACTTTCAAAAAGCCGGCGCTTTTCTTTGTCACAGGGGCATCATCTTCGGCACATGCTCAGAGGACTTGCTGCCCTGTTTTCTTAGTATCCAGGGCCCCCCGCGCATGCACTGTGACTGTGCTCTGGTGTGGGTGGCTGGGGCTTGTTGTTCAGCAGTCTTGGGCTCTTTCTCCCTCCCGCTCTGCCTATTCTTCTTCTGCTGGGATCTGGGGGAAGGGGCACTCAGGTCACGCCTGGCTGGGGATTCTATCTTACCCCTTTCACCAGGCGCTGGGTTCTCGTTGGTGTAGTTGTAGTCTGGCTGTTGTCCTGTGTCTTCTGGTCTCTCTTTTAGGATTATTTGTATTTGTTGTATTTTCAGAAATATATGTGATTTTGGGAGGAGATTCCCACTGTCTTACTCATGCTGCCATGTATTCTCAGCCCTGCAGTTTTATTTTCTGTAGCTCCCTGAGAATGCTCCTGATGTTTATTTTGAGATCACTTACCTCAGGAAGATTGATTTGAGTCCATTTACCAGGTTCCCTTGAAGTTTCATATTTGTAGGTGGCGCCCTATAGCTCCCAGAAGCGTTACTCTCTGGAGATGCTCAGACCTTGGGCGGATGTCAGGGGTCCCGGGGAGCAGTGCCGGTGCCCATACACGCTGGGGGGAAAGAGGTCTTTCGTGCTTCCCGGCCGCAGTGCCCGTCTCCAGTGCCAGGGCCAGTTTGCGGAGCATGCAGTGAGAAACTGCCGTAGGTGGGGGCAGCCATTTTGCAGACCGGTGCCAGTGGGAAGGCAGGCCGTGTACGTGTCACAGCACGGTAAGTTGCCTCGGAGCTGCGAGGCCAGCCAGGGGGATGGAGTGCCCGGAGTTCCTGAAAGCTCCCCTGACTGCCGGCCAGAATGCACCCATGCAGTTTGGTGCACCTGTCCTTTCTCCTGAGTGGCAAGCCCTGTGAGAGCTTTGACCCTTTAGCAGTTCTCTCGCTGTTAGGAAGTCTCTCAGACTGTCCGCCTTTCTTTAGTCCCACATTGGCTGGATGTGGATCCCTGTGTTGTCCCACAAGTGGCTGGAATCTCAAGTCCCTCGAAGTCTTCCACCTGTCTTTGATTTCCAACTCCACCGATTCTCCAGAGCGTAGCACGTGTACGGTAGGTTCGTGCTCCCAGAGCACAACTCCAGGACTGTACATCACACTTCTCCTAGAGTTGACAGCCTGCCACAGCAGCGTTGTTCCCTGCTGCACTTCCAGGATTTGGTATAGTTGTTCTATTTCCATATAGTATGTAAGTATGTAGTTTTGGTTTTGGGAGGAGGATTCCGCCTCCTCTCTCACGTGAGCCACCATCTTTAAACCCATCAGCACATCTTTACTTTTTTTTTCAGTTTCTCTTGTGTAGGTTACCTATCCAAACCCCCTCAATTTGTAGTTTGTCTTCGTCCTTGGATCTCAAGTGAGTCTCCTGTAAGGGAGCACATATGTGGTCTTGAGTTTTCATCCCTTCTTTTAACCATGTGTCTTTTGATTAGAGCACTCAGAGCCTGTCCTTTTATTCTGATAATTGAGAGCTGTGTACTTATTGCCCTTAAAAAATATTTTTTGTTATCATTAATCTACAATCACGCTAGAACATTATGATCACCAAGTACAAGTCCCCCAAAAAACCCCATTACAGTAGCTGTCCATCAGCGTAGTTGTATGATTAGACCACTTCACCATGTACCCCCCACACCCCGTTACAGTAGCTGTCCATCAGCGTGTAGTAACATGCTGTAGAAACACTACTTGTCTTCTCTGTGTTGTACAGCATTCCCCATGCTCCCCCCACCCCACACATTATAAATGCTAATCCTAATGAACCCTTCCTTTCTCCCCGCCCTTATCCCTCCCTTCCCACCCACCTTGCCCAGTCACTTTCCCTTTGGTAACTGTTAGTCCACTTTTGGGTTCTGTGAGTCTGCTGCTGTATTTTACCTTCAGTGTTTCTTTGTTGTTATACTCCACACATGAGTGAAATCATTTTCTACTTGTCTTTCTACGCCTGGCCTATTTCACTGAGCATACTACCGTCTTGCTCCATCCACATCATTGCAAATGGTAGTATTTGTTTTCTTCTTATGGCTGCTTACTGCAATTTTTAAACGGGACTTCATTCTAACTTTTTGTTCGTAGTTTCTCTATCTGCTTTCACCATTGATCTCCTGGTTATGAGCAATAGCTTTGTGTTAATCAATATGTATCTGTATCTATCTATCTATCTATCTGTCTGTCTGTCTATCTATCTATCTATCCTTCTATCTTTCCTTCTATCTATCTATCTATCATCTATCTATGTATCTATCTATGTATCTATCTATGTATTTATCTATCTACGTTTCTTCCTATCATCTATCTGTCATGTCTTTCATCTATCATCTCTCATCTATCTATCTATCTATGAATCAATCATCTTTTTGTCTGCCCATCTATCCTTATGTACAGAACAGTTAACAACATCGCCTAGGTCATTTCCCTACATTATGCTTCCAAAAACCTTGCAAGGTAACTAGGCCATAGGTAGAGCACTGGGTTCACTGAGACACTTTCAGGTCGAGACAGCCGCGTGTTCTTACAAAACCAGTAAATGGTGGTGCAGGGACTTGCTCCCATATCTCTGTCCTCTGTCCTCTTTTACCTCCTTCTCACTTGCTGACTGTATTTAGCCGCATTCATTGAATAAGTGCTCCCTGAAGACAACAAGTATCATTCCTCTGGGCCTGTTGAAGACAGAACACTCTACTTGGTCCTTTACTCACCACCATGTTTGAGGGACATTGGCGTGATCACCGCTGATAGGAGGAGGGACAAATAAAAAGGAACACATTTTTCTAGACAGGAGCATTTGGGAGCAATGAGAGTGTTGTGGAGTTACGTGTTTGTTTGAGTGTCCAAACTTCCTTCTTTAGGTGGTTATTACTTCTTTACATTCAAGAACATCATAAAACCCAGTGATTTCAAAACCCAGACATATATTATTACAGCAATTCAGTTATTGATGTGAGAAAAAATGAGCAGGACATTGCTGTACCACTAAATCTATGGCTAGACACTGCTGACACCAAACAAAAGAATTCACGTTGTCTAGATAGGGCTATTTTCTATTGACTGTCTCTGGGGACTCAAACAGAATCCATTTATTTGTTTGTTTGTTTCTCAGTTTCACTTGTGTAGGGTACCTGTCCCCGTCCCTTTGGATTGTAGTTTGTGTCCTTGGATCTCAAGTGAGTCTCCTGTAAGGGAGCACGTAGATAGTCTTGAGGGAAAGATAGCATGTTTAGTATGATGCTTTCCTATCTACCTACCTACGTATCTCTTTATCTATCTATGTAATCTATATACCTATGTATCTGTCTATCATCTATCTATGGTCTATCATCTATCTTCTATCATCTGTGTATCTATCTAATTAATCTATCATTCATATGTATGTATATCAGTCGAATCTATGTATCAATCATTTGTCTATGTATCTGTTTTCTCACTTTTGTCAACGTTCCGTCACTAGGTGCACTTGGTTCCTCTTTGTCCTTCTCAGTCTCAATTCCTTGTGTTTGTTTATGTGAATTAGCTGTGTGTTTGGGTCTTGAGAGGAGTGGCCTTGTGTGGGAACTTCTCCTGCGTAGGTGGCACGAGTCTGCTGGGTTTGGATAGAGTGGTTGGCGGGCTGTGCTCTTGAACCTGTGCGGGCCAGGCCCCTCCGGCTGCTCTGCCCCTGGGCCATTACTGCTGTGGCAGCTGTGTGAGCTGTGGGGCCTATCCGAGGACCCATGCAGCGAGCACACTGGCGGGCCTGCAGGTTCCGATTCAGGGGCATGCCCTGTAGTAGGTCTTTATGCCTGTGCACCGATGTCACATCGGCGGCCCTCCTTGGTGGCCCATCTCCAGAGAGCATGCATGTAGTCACTGGTTAAGGGAACTGCCTTTTGGCGACACGCGGTGCTCTTGTGTGCCGGTGGCCCATGGGCTTGCTAAGGTGGCAGGCCAGCTAGCTTGTGGGAAAACTTCTGCCTTCTGCTGTCAAGGTGGAGGTTGAGTTTCAGGGCATTTAGGCATTTAGATGTGAGTGAGGACTATCTAAAATGGAATAGTAGCATTTAGAGCTATGTTTCCATTCATATGAATAGGGTGCTGAGCATAAAGAGTTGTGTGATGGTGGTAGGAATTCTAGGAATGTTTGTCTCCGCACTTATTTATTTTCTGTTAAGGGAGGTGATTCTGAAGTAACTTTTTACTCACAGATGAAGGTGTTGAATAAGGTCATCCCACGTCAGCCATGGTGAGATGAAGTGGTGTAGTAGAATTAAAGCCTGTACACCTTGGCCTGATACATAGGAGACACACCGTTTGTGCTCTTTGCTGCTCTCCTGTCCTGGCTTATTACCTTAACTAACTTGATGGTTCAGAATGGTCCCAGCAACATTTCCAGCAAAATCTTTCTAAAACTGCATAGAAACACTTGGCAAAGATAGCCCCAGAGGCTAGTGGATAATTGTACTCTTTCTGGTCATAGTTTGCAAGATGTTTGCCTTATCCTGCGTTCTTTTGTTACTTTTGCATCTCCTGTGATTGTAGACCGATAGGGGCAGTGGTGTACACAAACACACGCACACGCACAGACACACACACACGGCTGAGAGTTAACGGAGACCCCAGTTATCGGAAACTGCAGCCGACACTTTAAAAAAGAAACGTGCATAAGTTGTGCTCCTGGTGTTCCCCCTATACGGAGCAGAGTTCAAAGTGCGGAGGTGGTTGGACACAGATACCTGTGCAGACAGCTAAGCACATAAACCTATGCATATTCTCTCTCCATCCATCGTCTAAGTGCATCTCTGTTTACCTGCATATCTATGTTTGTCTACTCAAGCTGATAACCAGAGTGTCATTGAGTGGGTGTTTCATCCATAGATACTGATTTCTCGCCATTCTGGAAGCAGAAGTCCTAGACCAAGGCAGTTCAGTTCCTGGTGATGTCCCTTCTTCCTACTTGCATATGTCCGCATCCCTGCTGTGTTCTCACAGGGTCAAGGGAGAAAGCTCTGTCCTCTGTTCCTCTTAATAGCACTGATTGCATAATCGCAGCTCCACCCACACCTTCATGATATCTTCCAAACCCAATTACCTCCAAAGGCCCCACCTCACATTACTATGACAGTGGGGGTTAGGGCTTCAACCCTGTCTCAATTCAAATATGAACTTGTGTGTGTGTATGTGTGTGTGTGTGTGTGTGTGTGTGTGTGTGCGTGTGTGGTGGCAGCGGGGGTTTAGAGGAGTGGAAGATGGTGAGGTGAGGGCCCAAAATTTCAGTTCATAACTCTGTATCTATCTATCATCTGTCTGTCTAATCTAACCTCCCTATATCATCTATTCTATCTAGTCTATCATCTGTCATCTATATATATCTTATCTATCTGTCATCTCTGTCAATCTATTCGTCTAATCTATGAATATCTATCATCTATCTAATACATCTATTTCTTTTTTTTTGTAGATATTTACTTTTTATTGAATGGTAGTTGACACACAGTATTACATTACATTAGTTTCAGGTGTAGAACACAGTGATCTAACATTTATATCCATGATAATTCTAGGTACCAGCTATCACCATACCAAGTTGTTACAAAATTTTGACTCTATTCCTTATGCTATATATTACATCCCGGATACTTATTTATTTTAAAATTGCAAGTGTGTACATTTCCTTTGGTTTGATTGTGAGGGCATCTCTCTTATTTATAGATCAAATGGTTGTTAACAACAGTAAAATTCTGTATAGGGTAATCAATGCTCAAAGCACAATCATTAATCCACCCCAAGCCTAACTTTCTTCAGTCTCCAATCTTCTGAGGCATAACAAACAAGTTCTTACATGGAGATCAAATTCTTACATAGTGAATAAGTTACATGGTGAACAATACAAGGGCAGTCATCACAGAAACTTTCGGTTTTGCTCATGCATTATGAACTATAAACAGTCAGTTCAAATATGAATACTCATTTGGTTTTTATACTTGATTTATAAGTAGGTACCACATTTCTCTCTTTATTATTATTATTTTTAAAAAAATGCTGATGTGGTAGGTAGATACAAGATAAAGGTAGAAAACATAGTTTAGTGTTGTAAGAGAACAAATGTAGATGATCAGGTGTGTGCCTGTAGAATATGTGTTAATCCAAGCTAGACAAGGGCAATAAAACATCCACGTATGCAGAAGATTTCTCTCAGAACAGGGGCGTGAGGTTCTAAGCCTCACCTCTGTTGATCACCAATTGGTCACCTGATGACCCCCTGCGACTGTGCCTGTCTTAGGTTGTTCCTCCCTTGAGGAATCTTACCCGTCTCTGGCTAACCAGTCACCTTCTGGAGACGTACAGGGAAATGTAAAGTTGGTAAGTGAGAGAGAAGCCTTATTGTTTGAAATGGTTAGCTTCTTATTTCTTTGCATATTTATGCCCTGTAGCTTCTAAGCCCAGCATTTGTCTTGAGGTATCTTTAAGTCTTGGAAGAATTATGATACTAGGTAACTTTGATATGAGGCATGAATTCTATTTAAGGGTTGTAATTAGGAAGGAAGAAGAAAAGCTATAGATGTAGCAGGCAGAAGAAAACATGGGAAGATTGATTACTTCTTTGACGTATCTTCTTGTAGAGTAACTTCAGCATGTATAGGTTTTAAGCTGCTTCTTAAATTGCGCACACACATTAACATAATAGGAGGATAGTTACATAACCAAAGCATACCTGTAATTACAAGCCACCTTCAGTGAAACCAAGAAATCCAGTTAGGCACCTTAGGCATTTGTGAAAACTTATCTATGATATGGCGGATATTGTCCAACTGAACTTGAACAGTCTGAGAGAAATCAGACAAATTAAAACAACACATTCCTGGGGAATGTTCACATCCCTTATGTTCTTTTAACAGTAAATAGTCTGTAGTTGTAAGATTTTGGAGCGCTACAATTTGCACTTCTAATTCTTGGTTGAGTTCCAACAGCATAGATCCAGTCAAATTTGTTGTTTTACTGTATGCACAGGCCAGCTTAGATATCTCCTTCTTCATTCCCATGGCAAATCCAGGAACTGGTGGGATGAGGGCATCTAGAGCTGTAGCACCGCGTTGATCTTTATTTGGGTTTTTTGATGATCATCTTCTGGTATGAGCCTTCCAGAGAGTGCTGATGTTGGAAGTTCTTTTTCATATCGTATCTTAGTTAATTTTCAGGTTAGCCCAATTAGGCCTTGATCCTCTTTATAAACACAAACAGACCTCTTGACTACACTTTTATATTCCCTTTATACACTTTTGTAGAACTCATTGGATGTTACCACACAGGAACTGCCTTTTTTTCTTTTTTTTTTGGTATCACTAATCTACACTTACATGATGAGCACTTTGTTTACTATCGCCTACCCCTATACCAGGTCCCCCCTATATTCCCCTTTACAGTCACTGTCCATCAGCATAGCAAAGTGTTCTGGAATCACAACTTGCCTTCTCTGTGTTGTACAGTCCTCCCCTTACTCCCACCACCCTATGGATGCTAATCTTAATACCCCCTTTTTCTCCCCCCGTTATCCTCCCTACCCACCCATCCTCCCCAGTCCCTTTCCCAATGGTACTTGTTAGACCATTCTTGAGTTCTGTGATTCTGCTGCTGTTTTGTTCCTTAAGTTTTTCCTTTATTATTATACTCCACAGATGAGTGAAATCAGTTGGTGTTTCTCTTTCACCGCTTGGCTTATTTCACTGAGCGTAATACCTTGCAGCTCCATCCATGTTGCTCTCAATGGTAGGATTTGCCATTTTCTTATGGCTGAGTAGTATTCCATTGTACATATGTACCACATCTTCTTTATCCATTCATCTATCGATGGACATTTAGGTTGCTTCCAATTATTGGCTATTGTAAATAGTGCTGCGATAAACATAGGGGTGCATTGGTCTTTCTCATACTTTATTGCTGCATTCTTAGTTTAAATTCCTTGGAGTGCAATCCCTGTGTCAAATGGTATGCCTGTTTTGAGCATTTTGATGTACCTCCATACTGCTTTCCACAATGGCTGAACTAATTTACATTCCCTCCAGCAGTGTAGGAGGGTTCCCCTTTCTCCACAGCCTTGCCAACGTTTGTTGTTGTTTGTATTTTGCATGGCAGCCATCCTTACTGGTGTGAGGTGATACCTCACTGTAGTTTTAATTTGCATATCTCTGATAATTAGTGATGTGGAGCATCTTTTCATGTGTCTGTTGGCCATCTGTATTTCTTTTTTTGAGAACCGTCTGTTCGGTTCCTCTGCCCATTTTTTAATTGGGTTATTTTTTTGTTTGTTTGTTGAGGCATGTGAGCGCTTTATATATTCTTTACATCAAGCCTTTACTGCATGTGTCATTTTCAAATATATTCTCCGATACTGTAGGGTTCCTTTTTGTTCTACTGTTGATGTCTTTTGCCATTCAGAAGTTTTCAGCTTAATATAGTCCCACTTGTTCATTTTTGCTGTTGTTTTCCTTACCCGGGGAGATATGTTGAAGAAGAGGTCACTCATGTTTATGTCTAAGAGGTTTTTGCCTATGTTTTCTTCCAAGAGTTTAATGGTTTCATGGCTTACATTCAGGTCTTTGATCCATTTTGAGTTTACTTTTGTATATGGGGTTAGACAATGGTCCAGTTTCATTCTCCTACATGTAGCTGTCCAGTTTTGCCAGCACCATCTGTTGAAGAGACTGTCATTTCGCCATTGTATGTCCATGGCTCCTTTAACAAATATTAATTGACCATATATGTCTGGGTTAATATCTGGATTCTCTAGTCTGTTCCATTGGTCTGTGGCACTGCTCTTGTGCCAGTACCAAATTGTCTTGATTACTATGGCTATATAATAGAGCTTGAAGTTGGGGAGTGAGATCCCCCCTACTTTATTCTTCTTTCTCAAGATTGCTTTGGCTATTCGGGGTCTTTGGTGTTTCTATATGAATTTTTGAATTATTTGTTCCAGTTCATTGAAGAATGTTGCTGGTAGTTTCATAGGGATTGCATCAAATCTGTATATTGCTTTGGGCAGGATGGCCATTTTGACGATATTAATTCTTCCTAGCCACGAGCATGGGGTGAGTTTCTATTTGTTCGTGTCCCCTTTAATTTCTCTTAAGACTGACTTGTATTCTTCAGAGTTTATGTCTTTCACTTCTTTGGTTAGGTTTAGTCTGAGGTATTTTATTTTTTTTTTGATGCAATTGTGAAAGGAGTTGTTTTAATGATTTCTCTTTCTTTTGGTTCATTGTTAGTGTATAGGAAAGCCACAGATTTCTGTGTTTTGATTTTGTATCCTGCAAATTAGCTGTATTCTGATATCATTTCTAGTAGTTTTGGGGTGGAGACTTTAGGGTTTTTTATGTACAGTGTCATGTCATTGGCAAATAGTAACAGTTTAACTTCTGCTTTACCAATCTGGATTCCTTGTATTTTTTTGTTTTGTCTGATTGCCATGGCAAGGACCTCCAGTACTATGTTAAAAAACAGTGGGGAGAGTGGGCATCCCTGTCTAGTTCCCGATCTCAGAGGAAATGCTTTCATCTTCTCACTGTTCAATATAATGTTGGCTGTGGGTTTATCATAGATGGCCTTTATTGTGTTGAGTTACTTGCCGTCTATTCCCATTTTGCTGAGAGTTTTTATCATGAATGGATGTTGAACTTTCTCAAATGCTCTTTCAGCATCTATGGAGATGATCATGTGGTTTTTGTCTTTCTTTTTATTGATGTGGTGGATGATGTTGATGGACTTTCGAATGTTGTACCATCCTTGCATCCCTGGGATGAATCCCTCTTGGTCATGGTGTATGATCCTTTTGATGTATTTTTGAATTCGGTTTGTTAATATTTTTTTGAGTATTTTTGCATCTACGTTCATCAGGGATATTGGTCTGTAGTTTTCTTTTTTGCTGGTTTCTTTACCTGGGTTTGTTATAAGGGTGATGATAGCTTCATAGAATGAGTTTGGGAGTATCCCCTCCTCTTCTATTTTTTGGAAAACTTTAAGGAGAATGGGTATTATGTCTTCCCTGTATGTCTGGTAAAATTCAGAGGTAAATCCATCTGGCCCGGGGTTTTTGTTCTTTGGTAGATTTTGATTACTGCTTCAATTTCATTGCTGGTAATTGGTCTGTTTAGATTTTCGGTTTCTTTCTGGGTCAGTCTTGGAAGTTTGTATTTTTCTAGGAGGTTGTCCATGTCTCCTAGGTTTCCCAGCTTTTTAGCATATAGGTTTTCATAGTACTCTCTAATAATTCATTGTACTTCAGTGGGTTCCCTCGTGATTTTTCCTTTCTCGTTTCTGATACTGTTGATTTGTGTTGACTCTCTTTTCCTCTTAATAAGTCTGGCTAGAGGATTATCTATTTTGTTTATTTTCTCAAAGAACCAGCTCTTGGTTTCATTGATTTTTGCTATTGTTTTATTCTTCTCAGTTTTATTTACTTCTTCTCTGATCTTTATTATGTCCCTCCTTCTGCTCACCTTACGCCTCATTTGTTTTTCTTTCTCCTATTTCAATAATTGAGACATTAGACCATTCATTTGGGGTTTTTCTTCCTTTTCTAAATATGCCTGGATTGCTATACACTTTCCTCTTAAGACTGCTTTTGCTGTGTCCCACAGAAGTTGTGGCTTAGTGTTGTTGTTCTCATTTGTTTCCATATATTGCTGGATCTCCATTTTCATTTGGTCATTGATCCATTGATTATTTAGGAGCGTGTTGTTTAGCCTCCATGTGTTTGTGAGCTTTTTTGCTTTATTTCTCATTCTATGCCTTTGTGGTCTGAAAAGTTGGTTGGTAGGATTTCAATCTTTTGGAATTTACTGAGGCTCTTTTTGTGGCCTAGTATGTGGTCTATTCTGGAGAATGTTCCATGTGCACTTGAGAAGAATGTGCATCCTGTTGTTTTCAGATGTAGAGTTCTGTAGAAGTCTATTAGGTCCATCTGTTCTAATGTGTTGTTCAGTGCCTCTGTGTCCTTACTTATTTTCTGTCTGGTGGATCTGTCCTTTGTAGTGAGTGGTGCGTTGAACTCTCCTAGAATGAATGCATTGCATTCTATTTCCTCCTTTAGTTCTGTTAATATTTGTTTCAGGTATGTTGGTGCTCCTGTATTGGGTACATATATATTTATAATGGTTATGTCCTCTTGATGGGCTGAGTCCTTTATCATTATGTAATGTCCTTCTTTGTCGTTTGTTACTTCCTTTATTTAGAAGTCTGTTTTGTCTGATACCAGAATTGCAACACCTTTCTTCTCTCTGTTGTTTGCATGAAATATCTTTTTCCAGCCCTTGACTTTAAGTCTGTGCATGTCTTTGGGTTTGAGGTGAGTCTCTTGTAAGCAGCATATGGATGGATCTTGCTTTTTTATCCATTCTATTACTCTGTGTCTCTTGATTGGTGCATTCAGTCCATTTACATTTAGGGTGATTATTGAAAGGTATGAATTTATTGCATTGCAGGCTTTAAGTTTGTGGTTACCAAAGGTTTAGGGTTAGCTTCTTTACTATCTTACTGTCTGACTTAACTGACTTGTGGAGCTATTATGAAAGCGGTCTGATGATTCTTTATTTCTCTTCCTTCTTATTCATCCTCCTCCCTTCTTCATATGTTGGGTGTTTTTTTCTGTGCTCTTTTTAGGAGTGCTCCCATGTAGAGCAGTCCCTGTAGGATGCCCTGAAGAGGTGGTTTGTGGGAGGCAAATTCACTCAACTTTTGCTTGTCTGGGAATTGTTTAATCCCTCCTTCATATTTAAATGATATTCGTGCTGGATACAGTAGTCTTGGTTCAAGGCCCGTCTGTTTCATTGCATTAAGTATATCATGCCATTCTCTTCTATCCTGTAGGGTTTCTGTTGAGAAGTCTGATGATAGCCTCATGGGTTTTCCTTTGTAGGTAACCTTTTTTTTTTCTCTGGATGCCTTTAATTCTTTGTCCTTGTCTTTGATCTTTGCCGTTTTAATTATTATGTGTCTTGGTGTTGCCCGCCTTGGATCCCTTGTCATGGAAGTTCTGTGTACCTATGTTGTCTGAGAGGCCATTTCTTCCCCTAGTTTGGGGACGTTTTCGGCAATTATTTCTTCAAAGACACTTTCTATCCCTTTATCTGTCCTCTCCTTCTGGTATTCCTATAATGCCTATATTATTCCTTTTTGACTGGTCACTCTGCTCTCTTAAAATTCTTTCATTCCTGGAGATCCTTTTATCTCTCTCTGCACCAGCTTCTCTGCGTTCCTGTTCTCTGTTTTCTAGTCCATCAATGGTCTCTTGCATCTCGTCCATTCTGTTTTGAAGTTCTTCCAGAGATTTTTTTATTTCTGTATTCTCCTTCCTTAGTTTTTGCATATTTCTCTGCAAGTCCATCAGCATGGTTATGACTTTTGTTTTGAATTATTTTTCAGGATGACTGGCTAAATCTGTCTCCCCAGGTTCCTTCTCAGGGGAAGATGTAGCAGATGCCGAAGCTGTCTGGGTTAGTCTTGTCGGGATCATATTTTTTTGCCTTTTCATGTTGACAGGTGCTACTGACTGTCAGCTGGGTGGGCCAAACTTTTCACATGCTACTGGCCTTTCTTTACTGGGAGAACTGCGACCCCTCGTGGCTTGTGTTGGGTAATTGCATGTAGACTGGGTCTTTATGTCTTGCCTGGCCGGAATTGAGGATCTTCCCTTTCTGTGGGCGTTTTGCCTTAGGCTGCTTCTCTGCTTTCGCAGTTCCTGGATGGGTAATGGACGGGGTAGCTGTTTTGTGGTTTACCTCCATGAGGGGTCTCAGAGCTGTTGCCCAGGGGGTCAGTGTGCCCGGTTTTCCTAGTACTTTCCAGCTGCTGGACTGTGACCTGTGTGGTTTCCTTCCAGCTGTTAAGTCCCCGTCCCTTTCAGACTTTCAAAAAGCCGGCGCTTTTCTTTGTCACAGGGGCATCATCTTCGGCACATGCTCAGAGGACTTGCTGCCCTGTTTTCTTAGTATCCAGGGCCCCCCGCGCATGCACTGTGACTGTGCTCTGGTGTGGGTGGCTGGGGCTTGTTGTTCAGCAGTCTTGGGCTCTTTCTCCCTCCCGCTCTGCCTATTCTTCTTCTGCTGGGATCTGGGGGAAGGGGCACTCAGGTCACGCCTGGCTGGGGATTCTATCTTACCCCTTTCACCAGGCGCTGGGTTCTCGTTGGTGTAGTTGTAGTCTGGCTGTTGTCCTGTGTCTTCTGGTCTCTCTTTTAGGATTATTTGTATTTGTTGTATTTTCAGAAATATATGTGATTTTGGGAGGAGATTCCCACTGTCTTACTCATGCTGCCATGTATTCTCAGCCCTGCAGTTTTATTTTCTGTAGCTCCCTGAGAATGCTCCTGATGTTTATTTTGAGATCACTTACCTCAGGAAGATTGATTTGAGTCCATTTACCAGGTTCCCTTGAAGTTTCATATTTGTAGGTGGCGCCCTATAGCTCCCAGAAGCGTTACTCTCTGGAGATGCTCAGACCTTGGGCGGATGTCAGGGGTCCCGGGGAGCAGTGCCGGTGCCCATACACGCTGGGGGGAAAGAGGTCTTTCGTGCTTCCCGGCCGCAGTGCCCGTCTCCAGTGCCAGGGCCAGTTTGCGGAGCATGCAGTGAGAAACTGCCGTAGGTGGGGGCAGCCATTTTGCAGACCGGTGCCAGTGGGAAGGCAGGCCGTGTACGAGTCACAGCACGGTAAGTTGCCTCGGAGCTGCGAGGCCAGCCAGGGGGATGGAGTGCCCGGAGTTCCTGAAAGCTCCCCTGACTGCCGGCCAGAATGCACCCATGCAATTTGGTGCACCTGTCCTTTCTCCTGAGTGGCAAGCCCTGTGAGAGCTTTGACCCTTTAGCAGTTCTCTCGCTGTTAGGAAGTCTCTCAGACTGTCCGCCTTTCTTTAGTCCCACATTGGCTGGATGTGGATCCCTGTGTTGTCCCACAAGTGGCTGGAATCTCAAGTCCCTCGAAGTCTTCCACCTGTCTTTGATTTCCAACTCCACCGATTCTCCAGAGCGTAGCACGTGTACGGTAGGTTCGTGCTCCCAGAGCACAACTCCAGGACTGTACATCACACTTCTCCTAGAGTTGACAGCCTGCCACAGCAGCGTTGTTCCCTGCTGCACTTCCAGGATTTGGTATAGTTGTTCTATTTCCATATAGTATGTAAGTATGTAGTTTTGGTTTTGGGAGGAGGATTCCGCCTCCTCTCTCACGTGAGCCACCATCTTTAAACCCATCAGCACATCTTTACTTTTTTTTTCAGTTTCTCTTGTGTAGGTTACCTATCCAAACCCCCTCAATTTGTAGTTTGTCTTCGTCCTTGGATCTCAAGTGAGTCTCCTGTAAGGGAGCACATATGTGGTCTTGAGTTTTCATCCCTTCTTTTAACCATGTGTCTTTTGATTAGAGCACTCAGAGCCTGTCCTTTTATTCTGATAATTGAGAGCTGTGTACTTATTGCCCTTAAAAAATATTTTTTGTTATCATTAATCTACAATCACGCTAGAACATTATGATCACCAAGTACAAGTCCCCCAAAAAACCCCATTACAGTAGCTGTCCATCAGCGTAGTTGTATGATTAGACCACTTCACCATGTACCCCCCACACCCCGTTACAGTAGCTGTCCATCAGCGTGTAGTAACATGCTGTAGAAACACTACTTGTCTTCTCTGTGTTGTACAGCATTCCCCATGCTCCCCCCACCCCACACATTATAAATGCTAATCCTAATGAACCCTTCCTTTCTCCCCGCCCTTATCCCTCCCTTCCCACCCACCTTGCCCAGTCACTTTCCCTTTGGTAACTGTTAGTCCACTTTTGGGTTCTGTGAGTCTGCTGCTGTATTTTACCTTCAGTGTTTCTTTGTTGTTATACTCCACACATGAGTGAAATCATTTTCTACTTGTCTTTCTACGCCTGGCCTATTTCACTGAGCATACTACCGTCTTGCTCCATCCACATCATTGCAAATGGTAGTATTTGTTTTCTTCTTATGGCTGCTTACTGCAATTTTTAAACGGGACTTCATTCTAACTTTTTGTTCGTAGTTTCTCTATCTGCTTTCACCATTAATCTCCTGGTTATGAGCAATAGCTTTGTGTTAATCAATATGTATCTGTATCTATCTATCTATCTGTCTGTCTGTCTATCTATCTATCCTTCTATCTTTCCTTCTATCTATCTATCTATCATCTATCTATGTATCTATCTATGTATCTATCTATGTATTTATCTATCTACGTTTCTTCCTATCATCTATCTGTCATGTCTTTCATCTATCATCTCTCATCTATCTATCTATCTATGAATCAATCATCTTTTTGTCTGCCCATCTATCCTTATGTACAGAACAGTTAACAACATCGCCTAGGTCATTTCCCTACATTATGCTTCCAAAAACCTTGCAAGGTAACTAGGCCATAGGTAGAGCACTGGGTTCACTGAGACACTTTCAGGTCGAGACAGCCGCGTGTTCTTACAAAACCAGTAAATGGTGGTGCAGGGACTTGCTCCCATATCTCTGTCCTCTGTCCTCTTTTACCTCCTTCTCACTTGCTGACTGTATTTAGCCGCATTCATTGAATAAGTGCTCCCTGAAGACAACAAGTATCATTCCTCTGGGCCTGTTGAAGACAGAACACTCTACTTGGTCCTTTACTCACCACCATGTTTGAGGGACATTGGCGTGATCACCGCTGATAGGAGGAGGGACAAATAAAAAGGAACACATTTTTCTAGACAGGAGCATTTGGGAGCAATGAGAGTGTTGTGGAGTTATGTGTTTGTTTGAGTGTCCAAACTTCCTTCTTTAGGTGGTTATTACTTCTTTACATTCAAGAACATCATAAAACCCAGTGATTTCAAAACCCAGACATATATTATTACAGCAATTCAGTTATTGATGTGAGAAAAAATGAGCAGGACATTGCTGTACCACTAAATCTATGGCTAGACACTGCTGACACCAAACAAAAGAATTCACGTTGTCTAGATAGGGCTATTTTCTATTGACTGTCTCTGGGGACTCAAACAGAATCCATTTATTTGTTTGTTTGTTTCTCAGTTTCACTTGTGTAGGGTACCTGTCCCCGTCCCTTTGGATTGTAGTTTGTGTCCTTGGATCTCAAGTGAGTCTCCTGTAAGGGAGCACGTAGATAGTCTTGAGGGAAAGATAGCATGTTTAGTATGATGCTTTCCTATCTACCTACCTACGTATCTCTTTATCTATCTATGTAATCTATATACCTATGTATCTGTCTATCATCTATCTATGGTCTATCATCTATCTTCTATCATCTGTGTATCTATCTAATTAATCTATCATTCATATGTATGTATATCAGTCGAATCTATGTATCAATCATTTGTCTATGTATCTGTTTTCTCACTTTTGTCAACGTTCCGTCACTAGGTGCACTTGGTTCCTCTTTGTCCTTCTCAGTCTCAATTCCTTGTGTTTGTTTATGTGAATTAGCTGTGTGTTTGGGTCTTGAGAGGAGTGGCCTTGTGTGGGAACTTCTCCTGCGTAGGTGGCACGAGTCTGCTGGGTTTGGATAGAGTGGTTGGCGGGCTGTGCTCTTGAACCTGTGCGGGCCAGGCCCCTCCGGCTGCTCTGCCCCTGGGCCATTACTGCTGTGGCAGCTGTGTGAGCTGTGGGGCCTATCCGAGGACCCATGCAGCGAGCACACTGGCGGGCCTGCAGGTTCCGATTCAGGGGCATGCCCTGTAGTAGGTCTTTATGCCTGTGCACCGATGTCACCTCGGCGGCCCTCCTTGGTGGCCCATCTCCAGAGAGCATGCATGTAGTCACTGGTTAAGGGAACTGCCTTTCGGCGACACGTGGTGCTCTTGTGTGCCGGTGGCCCATGGGCTTGCTAAGGTGGCAGGCCAGCTAGCTTGTGGGAAAACTTCTGCCTTCTGCTGTCAAGGTGGAGGTTGAGTTTCAGTGCATTTAGGCATTTAGATGTGAGTGAGGACTATCTAAAATGGAATAGTAGCATTTAGAGCTATGTTTCCATTCATATGAATAGGGTGCTGAGCATAAAGAGTTGTGTGATGGTGGTAGGAATTCTAGGAATGTTTGTCTCCGCACTTATTTATTTTCTGTTAAGGGAGGTGATTCTGAAGTAACTTTTTACTCACAGATGAAGGTGTTGAATAAGGTCATCCCACGTCAGCCATGGTGAGATGAAGTGGTGTAGTAGAATTAAAGCCTGTACACCTTGGGCTGATACATAGGAGACACACCGTTTGTGCTCTTTGCTGCTCTCCTGTCCTGGCTTATTACCTTAACTAACTTGATGGTTCAGAATGGTCCCAGCAACATTTCCAGCAAAATCTTTCTAAAACTGCATAGAAACACTTGGCAAAGATAGCCCCAGAGGCTAGTGGATAATTGTACTCTTTCTGGTCATAGTTTGCAAGATGTTTGCCTTATCCTGCGTTCTTTTGTTACTTTTGCATCTCCTGTGATTGTAGACTGATAGGGGCAGTGGTGTACACAAACACACGCACACGCACAGACACACACACACGGCTGAGAGTTAACGGAGACCCCAGTTATCGGAAACTGCAGCCGACACTTTAAAAAAGAAACGTGCATAAGTTGTGCTCCTGGTGTTCCCCCTATACGGAGCAGAGTTCAAAGTGCGGAGGTGGTTGGACACAGATACCTGTGCAGACAGCTAAGCACATAAACCTATGCATATTCTCTCTCCATCCATCGTCTAAGTGCATCTCTGTTTACCTGCATATCTATGTTTGTCTACTCAAGCTGATAACCAGAGTGTCATTGAGTGGGTGTTTCATCCATAGATACTGATTTCTCGCCATTCTGGAAGCAGAAGTCCTAGACCAAGGCAGTTCAGTTCCTGGTGATGTCCCTTCTTCCTACTTGCATATGTCCGCATCCCTGCTGTGTTCTCACAGGGTCAAGGGAGAAAGCTCTGTCCTCTGTTCCTCTTAATAGCACTGATTGCATAATCGCAGCTCCACCCACACCTTCATGATATCTTCCAAACCCAATTACCTCCAAAGGCCCCACCTCACATTACTATGACAGTGGGGGTTAGGGCTTCAACCCTGTCTCAATTCAAATATGAACTTGTGTGTGTGTATGTGTGTGTGTGTGTGTGTGTGTGTGCATGTGTGGTGGCAGCGGGGGTTTAGAGGAGTGGAAGATGGTGAGGTGAGGGCCCAAAATTTCAGTTCATAACTCTGTATCTATCTATCATCTGTCTGTCTAATCTAACCTCCGTATATCATCTATTCTATCTAGTCTATCATCTGTCATCTATATATATCTTATCTATCTGTCATATCTGTCAATCTATTCGTCTAATCTATGAATATCTATCATCTATCTAATACATCTATTTCTTTTTTTTTGTAGATATTTACTTTTTATTGAATGGTAGTTGACACACAGTATTACATTACATTAGTTTCAGGTGTAGAACACAGTGATCTAACATTTATATCCATGATAATTCTAGGTACCAGCTATCACCATACCAAGTTGTTACAAAATTTTGACTCTATTCCTTATGCTATATATTACATCCCGGATACTTATTTATTTTAAAATTGCAAGTGTGTACATTTCCTTTGGTTTGATTGTGAGGGCATCTCTCTTATTTATAGATCAAATGGTTGTTAACAACAGTGAAATTCTGTATAGGGTAATCAATGCTCAAAGCACAATCATTAATCCACCCCAAGCCTAACTTTCTTCAGTCTCCAATCTTCTGAGGCATAACAAACAAGTTCTTACATGGAGATCAAATTCTTACATAGTGAATAAGTTACATGGTGAACAATACAAGGGCAGTCATCACAGAAACTTTCGGTTTTGCTCATGCATTATGAACTATAAACAGTCAGTTCAAATATGAATACTCATTTGGTTTTTATACTTGATTTATAAGTAGGTACCACATTTCTCTCTTTATTATTATTATTTTTAAAAAAATGCTGATGTGGTAGGTAGATACAAGATAAAGGTAGAAAACATAGTTTAGTGTTGTAAGAGAACAAATGTAGATGATCAGGTGTGTGCCTGTAGAATATGTGTTAATCCAAGCTAGACAAGGGCAATAAAACATCCACGTATGCAGAAGATTTCTCTCAGAACAGGGGCGTGAGGTTCTAAGCCTCACCTCTGTTGATCACCAATTGGTCACCTGATGACCCCCTGCGACTGTGCCTGTCTTAGGTTGTTCCTCCCTTGAGGAATCTTACCCGTCTCTGGCTAACCAGTCACCTTCTGGAGACGTACAGGGAAATGTAAAGTTGGTAAGTGAGAGAGAAGCCTTATTGTTTGAAATGGTTAGCTTCTTATTTCTTTGCATATTTATGCCCTGTAGCTTCTAAGCCCAGCATTTGTCTTGAGGTATCTTTAAGTCTTGGAAGAATTATGATACTAGGTAACTTTGATATGAGGCATGAATTCTATTTAAGGGTTGTAATTAGGAAGGAAGAAGAAAAGCTATAGATGTAGCAGGCAGAAGAAAACATGGGAAGATTGATTACTTCTTTGACGTATCTTCTTGTAGAGTAACTTCAGCATGTATAGGTTTTAAGCTGCTTCTTAAATTGCGCACACACATTAACATAATAGGAGGATAGTTACATAACCAAAGCATACCTGTAATTACAAGCCACCTTCAGTGAAACCAAGAAATCCAGTTAGGCACCTTAGGCATTTGTGAAAACTTATCTATGATATGGCGGATATTGTCCAACTGAACTTGAACAGTCTGAGAGAAATCAGACAAATTAAAACAACACATTCCTGGGGAATGTTCACATCCCTTATGTTCTTTTAACAGTAAATAGTCTGTAGTTGTAAGATTTTGGAGCGCTACAATTTGCACTTCTAATTCTTGGTTGAGTTCCAACAGCATAGATCCAGTCAAATTTGTTGTTTTACTGTATGCACAGGCCAGCTTAGATATCTCCTTCTTCATTCCCATGGCAAATCCAGGAACTGGTGGGATGAGGGCATCTAGAGCTGTAGCACCGCGTTGATCTTTATTTGGGTTTTTTGATGATCATCTTCTGGTATGAGCCTTCCAGAGAGTGCTGATGTTGGAAGTTCTTTTTCATATCGTATCTTAGTTAATTTTCAGGTTAGCCCAATTAGGCCTTGATCCTCTTTATAAACACAAACAGACCTCTTGACTACACTTTTATATTCCCTTTATACACTTTTGTAGAACTCATTGGATGTTACCACACAGGAACTGCCTTTTTTTCTTTTTTTTTTGGTATCACTAATCTACACTTACATGATGAGCACTTTGTTTACTATCGCCTACCCCTATACCAGGTCCCCCCTATATTCCCCTTTACAGTCACTGTCCATCAGCATAGCAAAGTGTTCTGGAATCACAACTTGCCTTCTCTGTGTTGTACAGTCCTCCCCTTACTCCCACCACCCTATGGATGCTAATCTTAATACCCCCTTTTTCTCCCCCCGTTATCCTCCCTACCCACCCATCCTCCCCAGTCCCTTTCCCAATGGTACTTGTTAGACCATTCTTGAGTTCTGTGATTCTGCTGCTGTTTTGTTCCTTAAGTTTTTCCTTTATTATTATACTCCACAGATGAGTGAAATCAGTTGGTGTTTCTCTTTCACCGCTTGGCTTATTTCACTGAGCGTAATACCTTGCAGCTCCATCCATGTTGCTCTCAATGGTAGGATTTGCCATTTTCTTATGGCTGAGTAGTATTCCATTGTACATATGTACCACATCTTCTTTATCCATTCATCTATCGATGGACATTTAGGTTGCTTCCAATTATTGGCTATTGTAAATAGTGCTGCGATAAACATAGGGGTGCATTGGTCTTTCTCATACTTTATTGCTGCTTTCTTAGTTTAAATTCCTTGGAGTGCAATCCCTGTGTCAAATGGTATGCCTGTTTTGAGCATTTTGATGTACCTCCATACTGCTTTCCACAATGGCTGAACTAATTTACATTCCCTCCAGCAGTGTAGGAGGGTTCCCCTTTCTCCACAGCCTTGCCAACGTTTGTTGTTGTTTGTATTTTGCATGGCAGCCATCCTTACTGGTGTGAGGTGATACCTCACTGTAGTTTTAATTTGCATATCTCTGATAATTAGTGATGTGGAGCATCTTTTCATGTGTCTGTTGGCCATCTGTATTTCTTTTTTTGAGAACCGTCTGTTCGGTTCCTCTGCCCATTTTTTAATTGGGTTATTTTTTTGTTTGTTTGTTGAGGCATGTGAGCGCTTTATATATTCTTTACATCAAGCCTTTACTGCATGTGTCATTTTCAAATATATTCTCCGATACTGTAGGGTTCCTTTTTGTTCTACTGTTGATGTCTTTTGCCATTCAGAAGTTTTCAGCTTAATATAGTCCCACTTGTTCATTTTTGCTGTTGTTTTCCTTACCCGGGGAGATATGTTGAAGAAGAGGTCACTCATGTTTATGTCTAAGAGGTTTTTGCCTATGTTTTCTTCCAAGAGTTTAATGGTTTCATGGCTTACATTCAGGTCTTTGATCCATTTTGAGTTTACTTTTGTATATGGGGTTAGACAATGGTCCAGTTTCATTCTCCTACATGTAGCTGTCCAGTTTTGCCAGCACCATCTGTTGAAGAGACTGTCATTTCGCCATTGTATGTCCATGGCTCCTTTAACAAATATTAATTGACCATATATGTCTGGGTTAATATCTGGATTCTCTAGTCTGTTCCATTGGTCTGTGGCACTGCTCTTGTGCCAGTACCAAATTGTCTTGATTACTATGGCTATATAATAGAGCTTGAAGTTGGGGAGTGAGATCCCCCCTACTTTATTCTTCTTTCTCAAGATTGCTTTGGCTATTCGGGGTCTTTGGTGTTTCTATATGAATTTTTGAATTATTTGTTCCAGTTCATTGAAGAATGTTGCTGGTAGTTTCATAGGGATTGCATCAAATCTGTATATTGCTTTGGGCAGGATGGCCATTTTGACGATATTAATTCTTCCTAGCCACGAGCATGGGGTGAGTTTCTATTTGTTCGTGTCCCCTTTAATTTCTCTTAAGACTGACTTGTATTCTTCAGAGTTTATGTCTTTCACTTCTTTGGTTAGGTTTAGTCTGAGGTATTTTATTTTTTTTTTGATGCAATTGTGAAAGGAGTTGTTTTAATGATTTCTCTTTCTTTTGGTTCATTGTTAGTGTATAGGAAAGCCACAGATTTCTGTGTTTTGATTTTGTATCCTGCAAATTAGCTGTATTCTGATATCATTTCTAGTAGTTTTGGGGTGGAGACTTTAGGGTTTTTTATGTACAGTGTCATGTCATTGGCAAATAGTAACAGTTTAACTTCTGCTTTACCAATCTGGATTCCTTGTATTTTTTTGTTTTGTCTGATTGCCATGGCAAGGACCTCCAGTACTATGTTAAAAAACAGTGGGGAGAGTGGGCATCCCTGTCTAGTTCCCGATCTCAGAGGAAATGCTTTCATCTTCTCACTGTTCAATATAATGTTGGCTGTGGGTTTATCATAGATGGCCTTTATTGTGTTGAGTTACTTGCCGTCTATTCCCATTTTGCTGAGAGTTTTTATCATGAATGGATGTTGAACTTTCTCAAATGCTCTTTCAGCATCTATGGAGATGATCATGTGGTTTTTGTCTTTCTTTTTATTGATGTGGTGGATGATGTTGATGGACTTTCGAATGTTGTACCATCCTTGCATCCCTGGGATGAATCCCTCTTGGTCATGGTGTATGATCCTTTTGATGTATTTTTGAATTCGGTTTGTTAATATTTTTTTGAGTATTTTTGCATCTACGTTCATCAGGGATATTGGTCTGTAGTTTTCTTTTTTGCTGGTTTCTTTACCTGGGTTTGTTATAAGGGTGATGATAGCTTCATAGAATGAGTTTGGGAGTATCCCCTCCTCTTCTATTTTTTGGAAAACTTTAAGGAGAATGGGTATTATGTCTTCCCTGTATGTCTGGTAAAATTCAGAGGTAAATCCATCTGGCCCGGGGTTTTTGTTCTTTGGTAGATTTTGATTACTGCTTCAATTTCATTGCTGGTAATTGGTCTGTTTAGATTTTCGGTTTCTTTCTGGGTCAGTCTTGGAAGTTTGTATTTTTCTAGGAGGTTGTCCATGTCTCCTAGGTTTCCCAGCTTTTTAGCATATAGGTTTTCATAGTACTCTCTAATAATTCATTGTACTTCAGTGGGTTCCCTCGTGATTTTTCCTTTCTCGTTTCTGATACTGTTGATTTGTGTTGACTCTCTTTTCCTCTTAATAAGTCTGGCTAGAGGATTATCTATTTTGTTTATTTTCTCAAAGAACCAGCTCTTGGTTTCATTGATTTTTGCTATTGTTTTATTCTTCTCAGTTTTATTTACTTCTTCTCTGATCTTTATTATGTCCCTCCTTCTGCTCACCTTACGCCTCATTTGTTTTTCTTTCTCCTATTTCAATAATTGAGACATTAGACCATTCATTTGGGGTTTTTCTTCCTTTTCTAAATATGCCTGGATTGCTATACACTTTCCTCTTAAGACTGCTTTTGCTGTGTCCCACAGAAGTTGTGGCTTAGTGTTGTTGTTCTCATTTGTTTCCATATATTGCTGGATCTCCATTTTCATTTGGTCATTGATCCATTGATTATTTAGGAGCGTGTTGTGTAGCCTCCATGTGTTTGTGAGCTTTTTTGCTTTATTTCTCATTCTATGCCTTTGTGGTCTGAAAAGTTGGTTGGTAGGATTTCAATCCTTTGGAATTTACTGAGGCTCTTTTTGTGGCCTAGTATGTGGTCTATTCTGGAGAATGTTCCATGTGCACTTGAGAAGAATGTGCATCCTGTTGTTTTCAGATGTAGAGTTCTGTAGAAGTCTATTAGGTCCATCTGTTCTAATGTGTTGTTCAGTGCCTCTGTGTCCTTACTTATTTTCTGTCTGGTGGATCTGTCCTTTGTAGTGAGTGGTGCGTTGAACTCTCCTAGAATGAATGCATTGCATTCTATTTCCTCCTTTAGTTCTGTTAATATTTGTTTCAGGTATGTTGGTGCTCCTGTATTGGGTACATATATATTTATAATGGTTATGTCCTCTTGATGGGCTGAGTCCTTTATCATTATGTAATGTCCTTCTTTGTCGTTTGTTACTTCCTTTATTTAGAAGTCTGTTTTGTCTGATACCAGAATTGCAACACCTTTCTTCTCTCTGTTGTTTGCATGAAATATCTTTTTCCAGCCCTTGACTTTAAGTCTGTGCATGTCTTTGGGTTTGAGGTGAGTCTCTTGTAAGCAGCATATGGATGGATCTTGCTTTTTTATCCATTCTATTACTCTGTGTCTCTTGATTGGTGCATTCAGTCCATTTACATTTAGGGTGATTATTGAAAGGTATGAATTTATTGCATTGCAGGCTTTAAGTTTGTGGTTACCAAAGGTTTAGGGTTAGCTTCTTTACTATCTTACTGTCTGACTTAACTGACTTGTGGAGCTATTATGAAAGCGGTCTGATGATTCTTTATTTCTCTTCCTTCTTATTCATCCTCCTCCCTTCTTCATATGTTGGGTGTTTTTTTCTGTGCTCTTTTTAGGAGTGCTCCCATGTAGAGCAGTCCCTGTAGGATGCCCTGAAGAGGTGGTTTGTGGGAGGCAAATTCACTCAACTTTTGCTTGTCTGGGAATTGTTTAATCCCTCCTTCATATTTAAATGATATTCGTGCTGGATACAGTAGTCTTGGTTCAAGGCCCGTCTGTTTCATTGCATTAAGTATATCATGCCATTCTCTTCTATCCTGTAGGGTTTCTGTTGAGAAGTCTGATGATAGCCTCATGGGTTTTCCTTTGTAGGTAACCTTTTTTTTTCCTCTGGATGCCTTTAATTCTTTGTCCTTGTCTTTGATCTTTGCCGTTTTAATTATTATGTGTCTTGGTGTTGCCCGCCTTGGATCCCTTGTCATGGAAGTTCTGTGTACCTATGTTGTCTGAGAGGCCATTTCTTCCCCTAGTTTGGGGACGTTTTCGGCAATTATTTCTTCAAAGACACTTTCTATCCCTTTATCTGTCCTCTCCTTCTGGTATTCCTATAATGCCTATATTATTCCTTTTTGACTGGTCACTCTGCTCTCTTAAAATTCTTTCATTCCTGGAGATCCTTTTATCTCTCTCTGCACCAGCTTCTCTGCGTTCCTGTTCTCTGTTTTCTAGTCCATCAATGGTCTCTTGCATCTCGTCCATTCTGTTTTGAAGTTCTTCCAGAGATTTTTTTATTTCTGTATTCTCCTTCCTTAGTTTTTGCATATTTCTCTGCAAGTCCATCAGCATGGTTATGACTTTTGTTTTGAATTATTTTTCAGGATGACTGGCTAAATCTGTCTCCCCAGGTTCCTTCTCAGGGGAAGATGTAGCAGATGCCGAAGCTGTCTGGGTTAGTCTTGTCGGGATCATATTTTTTTGCCTTTTCATGTTGACAGGTGCTACTGACTGTCAGCTGGGTGGGCCAAACTTTTCACATGCTACTGGCCTTTCTTTACTGGGAGAACTGCGACCCCTCGTGGCTTGTGTTGGGTAATTGCATGTAGACTGGGTCTTTATGTCTTGCCTGGCCGGAATTGAGGATCTTCCCTTTCTGTGGGCGTTTTGCCTTAGGCTGCTTCTCTGCTTTCGCAGTTCCTGGATGGGTAATGGACGGGGTAGCTGTTTTGTGGTTTACCTCCATGAGGGGTCTCAGAGCTGTTGCCCAGGGGGTCAGTGTGCCCGGTTTTCCTAGTACTTTCCAGCTGCTGGACTGTGACCTGTGTGGTTTCCTTCCAGCTGTTAAGTCCCCGTCCCTTTCAGACTTTCAAAAAGCCGGCGCTTTTCTTTGTCACAGGGGCATCATCTTCGGCACATGCTCAGAGGACTTGCTGCCCTGTTTTCTTAGTATCCAGGGCCCCCCGCGCATGCACTGTGACTGTGCTCTGGTGTGGGTGGCTGGGGCTTGTTGTTCAGCAGTCTTGGGCTCTTTCTCCCTCCCGCTCTGCCTATTCTTCTTCTGCTGGGATCTGGGGGAAGGGGCACTCAGGTCACGCCTGGCTGGGGATTCTATCTTACCCCTTTCACCAGGCGCTGGGTTCTCGTTGGTGTAGTTGTAGTCTGGCTGTTGTCCTGTGTCTTCTGGTCTCTCTTTTAGGATTATTTGTATTTGTTGTATTTTCAGAAATATATGTGATTTTGGGAGGAGATTCCCACTGTCTTACTCATGCTGCCATGTATTCTCAGCCCTGCAGTTTTATTTTCTGTAGCTCCCTGAGAATGCTCCTGATGTTTATTTTGAGATCACTTACCTCAGGAAGATTGATTTGAGTCCATTTACCAGGTTCCCTTGAAGTTTCATATTTGTAGGTGGCGCCCTATAGCTCCCAGAAGCGTTACTCTCTGGAGATGCTCAGACCTTGGGCGGATGTCAGGGGTCCCGGGGAGCAGTGCCGGTGCCCATACACGCTGGGGGGAAAGAGGTCTTTCGTGCTTCCCGGCCGCAGTGCCCGTCTCCAGTGCCAGGGCCAGTTTGCGGAGCATGCAGTGAGAAACTGCCGTAGGTGGGGGCAGCCATTTTGCAGACCGGTGCCAGTGGGAAGGCAGGCCCTGTACGAGTCACAGCACGGTAAGTTGCCTCGGAGCTGCGAGGCCAGCCAGGGGGATGGAGTGCCCGGAGTTCCTGAAAGCTCCCCTGACTGCCGGCCAGAATGCACCCATGCAGTTTGGTGCACCTGTCCTTTCTCCTGAGTGGCAAGCCCTGTGAGAGCCTTGACCCTTTAGCAGTTCTCTCGCTGTTAGGAAGTCTCTCAGACTGTCCGCCTTTCTTTAGTCCCACATTGGCTGGATGTGGATCCCTGTGTTGTCCCACAAGTGGCTGGAATCTCAAGTCCCTCGAAGTCTTCCACCTGTCTTTGATTTCCAACTCCACCGATTCTCCAGAGCGTAGCACGTGTACGGTAGGTTCGTGCTCCCAGAGCACAACTCCAGGACTGTACATCACACTTCTCCTAGAGTTGACAGCCTGCCACAGCAGCGTTGTTCCCTGCTGCACTTCCAGGATTTGGTATAGTTGTTCTATTTCCATATAGTATGTAAGTATGTAGTTTTGGTTTTGGGAGGAGGATTCCGCCTCCTCTCTCACGTGAGCCACCATCTTTAAACCCATCAGCACATCTTTACTTTTTTTTTCAGTTTCTCTTGTGTAGGTTACCTATCCAAACCCCCTCAATTTGTAGTTTGTCTTCGTCCTTGGATCTCAAGTGAGTCTCCTGTAAGGGAGCACATATGTGGTCTTGAGTTTTCATCCCTTCTTTTAACCATGTGTCTTTTGATTAGAGCACTCAGAGCCTGTCCTTTTATTCTGATAATTGAGAGCTGTGTACTTATTGCCCTTAAAAAATATTTTTTGTTATCATTAATCTACAATCACGCTAGAACATTATGATCACCAAGTACAAGTCCCCCAAAAAACCCCATTACAGTAGCTGTCCATCAGCGTAGTTGTATGATTAGACCACTTCACCATGTACCCCCCACACCCCGTTACAGTAGCTGTCCATCAGCGTGTAGTAACATGCTGTAGAAACACTACTTGTCTTCTCTGTGTTGTACAGCATTCCCCATGCTCCCCCCACCCCACACATTATAAATGCTAATCCTAATGAACCCTTCCTTTCTCCCCGCCCTTATCCCTCCCTTCCCACCCACCTTGCCCAGTCACTTTCCCTTTGGTAACTGTTAGTCCACTTTTGGGTTCTGTGAGTCTGCTGCTGTATTTTACCTTCAGTGTTTCTTTGTTGTTATACTCCACACATGAGTGAAATCATTTTCTACTTGTCTTTCTACGCCTGGCCTATTTCACTGAGCATACTACCGTCTTGCTCCATCCACATCATTGCAAATGGTAGTATTTGTTTTCTTCTTATGGCTGCTTACTGCAATTTTTAAACGGGACTTCATTCTAACTTTTTGTTCGTAGTTTCTCTATCTGCTTTCACCATTGATCTCCTGGTTATGAGCAATAGCTTTGTGTTAATCAATATGTATCTGTATCTATCTATCTATCTGTCTGTCTGTCTATCTATCTATCTATCCTTCTATCTTTCCTTCTATCTATCTATCTATCATCTATCTATGTATCTATCTATGTATCTATCTATGTATTTATCTATCTACGTTTCTTCCTATCATCTATCTGTCATGTCTTTCATCTATCATCTCTCATCTATCTATCTATCTATGAATCAATCATCTTTTTGTCTGCCCATCTATCCTTATGTACAGAACAGTTAACAACATCGCCTAGGTCATTTCCCTACATTATGCTTCCAAAAACCTTGCAAGGTAACTAGGCCATACGTAGAGCACTGGGTTCACTGAGACACTTTCAGGTCGAGACAGCCGCGTGTTCTTACAAAACCAGTAAATGGTGGTGCAGGGACTTGCTCCCATATCTCTGTCCTCTGTCCTCTTTTACCTCCTTCTCACTTGCTGACTGTATTTAGCCGCATTCATTGAATAAGTGCTCCCTGAAGACAACAAGTATCATTCCTCTGGGCCTGTTGAAGACAGAACACTCTACTTGGTCCTTTACTCACCACCATGTTTGAGGGACATTGGCGTGATCACCGCTGATAGGAGGAGGGACAAATAAAAAGGAACACATTTTTCTAGACAGGAGCATTTGGGAGCAATGAGAGTGTTGTGGAGTTACGTGTTTGTTTGAGTGTCCAAACTTCCTTCTTTAGGTGGTTATTACTTCTTTACATTCAAGAACATCATAAAACCCAGTGATTTCAAAACCCAGACATATATTATTACAGCAATTCAGTTATTGATGTGAGAAAAAATGAGCAGGACATTGCTGTACCACTAAATCTATGGCTAGACACTGCTGACACCAAACAAAAGAATTCACGTTGTCTAGATAGGGCTATTTTCTATTGACTGTCTCTGGGGACTCAAACAGAATCCATTTATTTGTTTGTTTGTTTCTCAGTTTCACTTGTGTAGGGTACCTGTCCCCGTCCCTTTGGATTGTAGTTTGTGTCCTTGGATCTCAAGTGAGTCTCCTGTAAGGGAGCACGTAGATAGTCTTGAGGGAAAGATAGCATGTTTAGTATGATGCTTTCCTATCTACCTACCTACGTATCTCTTTATCTATCTATGTAATCTATATACCTATGTATCTGTCTATCATCTATCTATGGTCTATCATCTATCTTCTATCATCTGTGTATCTATCTAATTAATCTATCATTCATATGTATGTATATCAGTCGAATCTATGTATCAATCATTTGTCTATGTATCTGTTTTCTCACTTTTGTCAACGTTCCGTCACTAGGTGCACTTGGTTCCTCTTTGTCCTTCTCAGTCTCAATTCCTTGTGTTTGTTTATGTGAATTAGCTGTGTGTTTGGGTCTTGAGAGGAGTGGCCTTGTGTGGGAACTTCTCCTGCGTAGGTGGCACGAGTCTGCTGGGTTTGGATAGAGTGGTTGGCGGGCTGTGCTCTTGAACCTGTGCGGGCCAGGCCCCTCCGGCTGCTCTGCCCCTGGGCCATTACTGCTGTGGCAGCTGTGTGAGCTGTGGGGCCTATCCGAGGACCCATGCAGCGAGCACACTGGCGGGCCTGCAGGTTCTGATTCAGGGGCATGCCCTGTAGTAGGTCTTTATGCCTGTGCACCGATGTCACCTCGGCGGCCCTCCTTGGTGGCCCATCTCCAGAGAGCATGCATGTAGTCACTGGTTAAGGGAACTGCCTTTCGGCGACACGCGGTGCTCTTGTGTGCCGGTGGCCCATGGGCTTGCTAAGGTGGCAGGCCAGCTAGCTTGTGGGAAAACTTCTGCCTTCTGCTGTCAAGGTGGAGGTTGAGTTTCAGTGCATTTAGGCATTTAGATGTGAGTGAGGACTATCTAAAATGGAATAGTAGCATTTAGAGCTATGTTTCCATTCATATGAATAGGGTGCTGAGCATAAAGAGTTGTGTGATGGTGGTAGGAATTCTAGGAATGTTTGTCTCCGCACTTATTTATTTTCTGTTAAGGGAGGTGATTCTGAAGTAACTTTTTACTCACAGATGAAGGTGTTGAATAAGGTCATCCCACGTCAGCCATGGTGAGATGAAGTGGTGTAGTAGAATTAAAGCCTGTACACCTTGGGCTGATACATAGGAGACACACCGTTTGTGCTCTTTGCTGCTCTCCTGTCCTGGCTTATTACCTTAACTAACTTGATGGTTCAGAATGGTCCCAGCAACATTTCCAGCAAAATCTTTCTAAAACTGCATAGAAACACTTGGCAAAGATAGCCCCAGAGGCTAGTGGATAATTGTACTCTTTCTGGTCATAGTTTGCAAGATGTTTGCCTTATCCTGCGTTCTTTTGTTACTTTTGCATCTCCTGTGATTGTAGACCGATAGGGGCAGTGGTGTACACAAACACACGCACACGCACAGACACACACACACGGCTGAGAGTTAACGGAGACCCCAGTTATCGGAAACTGCAGCCGACACTTTAAAAAAGAAACGTGCATAAGTTGTGCTCCTGGTGTTCCCCCTATACGGAGCAGAGTTCAAAGTGCGGAGGTGGTTGGACACAGATACCTGTGCAGACAGCTAAGCACATAAACCTATGCATATTCTCTCTCCATCCATCGTCTAAGTGCATCTCTGTTTACCTGCATATCTATGTTTGTCTACTCAAGCTGATAACCAGAGTGTCATTGAGTGGGTGTTTCATCCATAGATACTGATTTCTCGCCATTCTGGAAGCAGAAGTCCTAGACCAAGGCAGTTCAGTTCCTGGTGATGTCCCTTCTTCCTACTTGCATATGTCCGCATCCCTGCTGTGTTCTCACAGGGTCAAGGGAGAAAGCTCTGTCCTCTGTTCCTCTTAATAGCACTGATTGCATAATCGCAGCTCCACCCACACCTTCATGATATCTTCCAAACCCAATTACCTCCAAAGGCCCCACCTCACATTACTATGACAGTGGGGGTTAGGGCTTCAACCCTGTCTCAATTCAAATATGAACTTGTGTGTGTGTATGTGTGTGTGTGTGTGTGTGTGTGTGCATGTGTGGTGGCAGCGGGGGTTTAGAGGAGTGGAAGATGGTGAGGTGAGGGCCCAAAATTTCAGTTCATAACTCTGTATCTATCTATCATCTGTCTGTCTAATCTAACCTCCCTATATCATCTATTCTATCTAGTCTATCATCTGTCATCTATATATATCTTATCTATCTGTCATCTCTGTCAATCTATTCGTCTAATCTATGAATATCTATCATCTATCTAATACATCTATTTCTTTTTTTTTGTAGATATTTACTTTTTATTGAATGGTAGTTGACACACAGTATTACATTACATTAGTTTCAGGTGTAGAACACAGTGATCTAACATTTATATCCATGATAATTCTAGGTACCAGCTATCACCATACCAAGTTGTTACAAAATTTTGACTCTATTCCTTATGCTATATATTACATCCCGGATACTTATTTATTTTAAAATTGCAAGTGTGTACATTTCCTTTGGTTTGATTGTGAGGGCATCTCTCTTATTTATAGATCAAATGGTTGTTAACAACAGTGAAATTCTGTATAGGGTAATCAATGCTCAAAGCACAATCATTAATCCACCCCAAGCCTAACTTTCTTCAGTCTCCAATCTTCTGAGGCATAACAAACAAGTTCTTACATGGAGATCAAATTCTTACATAGTGAATAAGTTACATGGTGAACAATACAAGGGCAGTCATCACAGAAACTTTCGGTTTTGCTCATGCATTATGAACTATAAACAGTCAGTTCAAATATGAATACTCATTTGGTTTTTATACTTGATTTATAAGTAGGTACCACATTTCTCTCTTTATTATTATTATTTTTAAAAAAATGCTGATGTGGTAGGTAGATACAAGATAAAGGTAGAAAACATAGTTTAGTGTTGTAAGAGAACAAATGTAGATGATCAGGTGTGTGCCTGTAGAATATGTGTTAATCCAAGCTAGACAAGGGCAATAAAACATCCACGTATGCAGAAGATTTCTCTCAGAACAGGGGGTGTGTGGTTCTAAGCCTCACAACTGTTGATCACCAATTGGTCACCTGATGCCCCCTGCAATTGTGCCTGTCTTAGGTTGTTCCTCTCTTGAGGAATCTTACCCATCTCTGGCTAACCAGTCATCTTCTAGAGCCATACAGGGAAATGTAAAGTTGGTAAGTGAGAGAGAAGCCTTATTGTTTGAAATGGTTATCTTTTAATTTCTTTGCATATTTATGCCCTGTAGCTTCTAAGCCCAGCATTTGTCTTGAGCTATCTTTAACACTTGGAAGAATTATGATACTCGGTAACTTTGATATGAGGCACGAATTTTATTTAAGTGTTGTAATTAGGAATTAAGAAGAAAAGCTATAGAAGTAGCAGGCAGAAGAAAAATTGGGAAGATTGATTACTTCTTTGACATATCTTCTTGTAAAGTAACTTCACCATGTATAGGTTTTAAGCTACTAGTTAAATTGTGCACACACACTAACATAATAGGAGTATAGTTACATAACCAAAGCATACCTGTAATTACCAGCCATCTCCAGTGAAACCAAGAAATCCATTTACGCACCTTAGGCATTTGCGACAACTTATCTATGATATGGTGCATATTGTCCAACTGAACTTGAACAGTCTGAGATAAATCAGAGAAATTAAAATAACCCATTCCTTGGGAATGTTCACATCCCTTATGTTCTTTTAACAGTAAATAGTCTGTAGTTTGAAGATTTTGGAGCGCTACAATTTGCACTTCTAATTCTTGGTTGAGTTCCAACAGTATAGATCCAGTCAAATTTGTTGTTTTACTGTATGCACAGGCCAGCTTAGATATCTCCTTCTTCATTCCCATGGCAAATCAAAGAACTGGTGGGATGAGTGCATCTACAGCTGTAGCACTGCGTGGATCTTTTTTGGGGGTTTTGATGATCATCTTCTGGTATGAGTCTTCCAGAGAGTGCTGATGTTGGAAGTTTTTTTCATATCATATCTTAGTTCACTTTCGGGGTAGGTCAATTAGGCTTTGAAACTCTGTATAAACACAAACAGACCCTTTGCCTACACTTTTATATTCCCTTTATACCCTTGTGTAGAACTATTTGGATGTTACCACACAGGAACTGCCTTTTTTTTTTGTTATCACAAATCTACACTTACATGACGAATATTATGTTTACTAGGCTCTCTCCTATACCAGGTCCACCCTATAAACCCCTTTAGAGTCACTGTCCATCAGCATAGCAAAATGTTGTAGAATCACTACTTGCATTCTCTGTGTTGTACATCCCTCCCTTTTCTCCTACCACCCCATGCATGCTAATCTTAATACCCCCCTACTTCTCTCCCCCTTATCCCGATGTACCCACCCATCCTCCCCAGTCCCTTCCCCTTTGGTACCTGTTAGTCCATTCTTGAGTTCTGTGATTCTGCTGCTGTTTTGTTCCTTCAGTTTTCCTTTGTTCCTATATTCCACAGATATGTGAAATCATTTGGTATTTCTCTTTCTCCGCTTGGCTTGTTTCACTGAGCATAATACCCTCCAGCTCCATCCATGTTGCTGCAAATGGTAGGATTTGCCCTTTTCTTATGGCTGAGTAGTATTCCATTGTGTACATGTACCACATCTTCTTTATCCATTCATCTATCGATGGACATTTAGGTTGCTTCCAATTCTTGGCTATTGTAAATAGTGCTGCGATAAACATAAGGGTGCACTGATCTTTCTCATACTTGATTGCTGCATTCTTAGGGTAAATTCCTAGGAGGGCAATTCCTGGGTCAAATGGTAAATCTGTTTTAAGCATTTTGATGTACCTCCATACTGCTTTCCACAATGGTTGAACTAAATTACATTCCCACCAGCAGTGTAGGAGGGTTCCCCTTTCTCCAAAGCCTTGCCAACATTTGTTGTTGTTTCTCTTTTGGATGGCAGCCATCCTTACTGATGTGAGGTGATACCTCATTGTAGTTTTAATTTGCATTTCTTTGATAATAATTGATGTGGAGCATTTTTTCATGCGTCTGTTGGGCATCTGTATTTCTTTTTCAGAGAACTGTCTGTTCAGTTCCTCTGCCCATTTTATAATTGGGTTATTTGTTTTTTGTTTGTTGAGGCGTGTGAGCTCTTTATATATTCTGGACATCATGCCTTTATCGGATGTGTCATTTACAAATATATTCAACCATACTATAGGGTTCCTTTATGTTTTATTGATGATGTCTTTTGCCATACATAAGCTATTCAGCTTTATATAGTCCAACTTATTCATTTTTGCTGTTGTTTACCTGCGTGGGGAGATATGTTAAAGAAGAGGGCACTCATGTTTATGTCTAAGAGGTTTTTGCCTACGTTTTCTTCCAAGAGTTTAATGGCTTCATGACTTACATTCAGGTCTTTGATCCATTTTGAGTTTACTTTTGTATATGGGGTTAGACAATGGTCCAGTTTCATTCTCCTACATGTAGCTGTCCAGTTTTGCCAGCACCATCTGTTGAAAAGACTGTCATTTCGCCATTGTATGTCCATGGCTCCTTTAACAAATATTAATTGACCATATATGTCTGGGTTAATATCTGGATTCTCTAGTCTGTTCCATTGGTCTGTGGCTCTGCTCTTGTGCCAGTACCAAATTGTCTTGATTACTATGGCTTTATAATAGAGCTTGAAGTTGGGGAGTGAGATCCCCCCTACTTTATACTTCTTTCTTAAGATTGCTTTGGCTATTCGGGGTCTTTGGTATTTCTATATTAATTTTTGAATTATTTGTTCCAGTTTATTGAAGAATGTTGCTGGTAGTTTCATAGGGATTGCATCAAATATGTATACTGCATTGGGCAGCATGGCCATTTTGACGATATTAAATCTTCCTAGCCACGAGCATGGGATGAGTTTCCATCTGTTAGTGCCCCCTTTAATTTCTCTTAAGAGTGACTTGTAGTTTTCAGAGTATAATTCTTTCACTTCTTTGGTTAGGTTTATTCCTAGGTATTTTATTTTTTTGATGCATTTGTGAATGTAGTTGTTTTCCTGATTTCTCTTTCTGTTGGTTCATTGTTAGTGTATAGGAAAGCCACAGATATCTGTGTGTTGATTTTGTATCCTGTAACTTTGGTGTAATCCAATATCAGTTCTAGTAATTTTGGGGTGGAGTCTTTAGGGTTTTTTATATACAGTATCATGTCTTCTGCAAATAGTGACAGTTTAACTTCTTCTTTACCGATCGGATTCCTTGTATTTCTTTGTTTTGGCTGATTGCCCTGGCTAGGGCCTACAGTACTATGTTAAATAACAGTGGAGAGAGTGGGCATCCCTGTCTAGTTCCCGACCTCAGAGGAAATGCTGTCAGCTTCTCGCTGTTCAATATAATGTTGGCTGTGGGTTTATCATAGATGGCCTTTATTATGTTGAGGTACTTTCCCTCTATTCCCATTTTGCTGAGAGTTTTTATCATGAATGGATGTTGAACTTTCTCAAATGCTTTTTCATCATCTATGGTGATGATCATGTGGTTTTTTTCTTTCTTTTTGTTGATGTGTTGGATAATGTTGATGGGCTTTCGATTGTTGTACCATCCTTGCATCCCTGGGATGAATCCCACTTGGTCATGTTGTATGATCCTTTTGATGAATTTTTGAATTTGGTTTGCTAATATTTTGTTTTGTATTTTTGCATCTACATTCATCAGGGATATTGGTCTGTACTTTTCTTTTTTGGTGGGGTCTTTGCCTGGTTTTGGTATTAGGGTGATGTTAGCTTCATAGAATGAGTTTGGGAGTAACCCCTCCTCCTCTATTTTTTGGAAAACTCTGAGGAGAATGGGTATTATGTCTTCCCTGCATGTCTAATAAAATTTCGAGGTATATCCACAAGGCCCGTGGTTTTGTTCTTTGGTAGTTTTTTAATTACCACTTCAATTTCGTTGCTGGTAATTTGTTCTGTTTAGATTTTCTGTTTCTTTCTGGGTCAGTCTCGGAAGGTTGTGTTTTTGAAGGAAATTTTTTCATTTCTCCTAGGTTTCCCAGCTTGTTAGCATATAGGTTTTCATAGTATTCTCTAAAATTTCTTTGTATTTCTGTATGGTTTCTCGTGATTTTTCCTTTCCCCTTTCTGATACTGTTGATTTGTGTTGACTCTCTTTTCTTCTTAATAAGTCTGGCTAGAGGCTTATCTATTTTGTTTATTTTCTCGAAGAACCTGCTTTTGGTGTAATTGATTTTTGCTATTGTTTTATTCTTCTCAATTTTATTTATTTCTTCTCTGATGTTTATTATGTCCCTCCTTCTGGTGACCTTAGGCCTCATTTGTACTTCTTTTTCCTATTTCGATAATTGTGACATTAGACCATTCATTTGGGATTGTTCTTCCTTTTTTAAATATGCTTGGATTTGTATTACTATATATTTTCCTCTTAGGACTCTTTTTGCTGTGTCGCACAGAAGTATGGGCTTAGGGTTGTTTTTGTCATGTGTTTCCATATATTGCTGGATCTCCATTTTGATTGGGTCATTGATCCTTTGATTATTAAGAGCGTGTTGTTAAGTCTCCATATATTTGTCAGCCTCTGCTTTCTTTGTATGGTTTATTTCTAGTTTTATGAATTTATGGTCTGAAAAATTGGTTGGTAGAATTTCGATCTTTTGGAATTTTCTGAGGCTCTTTTTGTGGCCTAGTATGTGGTCTATTCTGGAGAATGTTCCATGTGCACTTGATAAGAATGTATATCCTGTTGCTTTTGGATGTAGCGTTCGATAGATGTCTATTAGGTCCATCTGCTCTACTGTGTTGTTCAGTGCTTCCGTGTCCTTACTTATTTTCTGCCCGGTGGATCTATCCTTTGCGGTGAGTGGTGTGTTGAAGTCTCCTAGAATGAATGCATTGCAGAATATTTCCCCCTTTAGTTTTTTTAGTATTTGTTTCATATATGCTGGTGCTCCTGTTTTGGGTGCATATATATTTAGAATGGTTATATCCTCTTGTTGGTCTGAGAGCTTTATCATTATGAAGTGTCCTTCTTTATCTCTTCTTACTTTCTTTGTTTTGAAGTCTATTTTGTCTGATATTAGTACTGCAACCCCTGATTTCTTCTTGCTGTTGTTTGCTTGAAATATGTTTTTCCATCCCTTGACTTTTAGTCTGTACATGTCTTTGGGTTTGAGGTGAGTTTCTTGTAAGCAGCACATAGATGGGTCTTGCTTGTTTATCCATTCTATTACTCTGTGTCTTTTGATTGGTGCATTCAGCCCATTAACATTTAGGGTTACTATTGAAAGATATGTACTTACTGCCATTGCAGGCTTTAAATTCGTCATTACCAAAGGTTCAAGGTTAGCCTCTTTAGTACCTTACTGCCTATCTTAGCTCACTTATTGAGCTGTTATATACACTGTCTGGAGATTCTTTTCTTCTCTCCCTTCTTATTCCTCCTCCTCGATTCTTCATACGTTGGGTGTTTTGTGCTGTGCTCTTTCTAGGAGTGCTCCCATCTAGAGCAGTCCCTGTAAGATGTCCTGTAGAGGTGGTTTGTGGGAAGCAAATTCCCTCAGCTTTTGTTTGTCTGGGAATTGTTTAATCCCACCGTCATATTTGAATGATAGTCGTACTGGTTACAGTATCCTTAGTTCAAGGCCCTTCTGTTTCATTGTATTAAATATATCATGCCATTCTCTTCTGGCCTGTACGGTTTCTTTCGAGAAGTCTGATGTTAGCCTGATGGGTTTTTCTTTATAGGTGACCTTTTTCTCTCTAGCTGCCTTTAAAACTCTTTCCTTGTCCTTGATCTTTGCCATTTTAATTATTATGCGTCTTTGTGTTGTCCTCCTTGGATCCTTTCTGTTGGGGGTTCTGTGTATTTCCGTGGTCTGTTCGATTATTTCCTCCCCCAGTTTGGGGAAGTTTTCAGCAATAATTTCTTCTAAGATACTTTCCATCTCTTTTCCTCTCTCTTCTTCTTCTGAAACCCCTATAATACGGATATTGTTCCTTTTGGATTGGTCACACAGTTCTCTTAATATTGTTTCATTCCTGGAGATCCTTTTATCTCCCTATATGTCAGCTTCTATGCGTTCCTGTTCTCTGGTTTCAGTTCAATCAATGGTCTCTTGCATCCTATCCATTCTGCTTATAAACCCTTCCAGAGTTTGTTTCATTCCTGTGATCTCCTTTCTGGCATCTTTGAACTCCCTCCGTACTTCATCCCATATCTCTTGCATATTTCTCTGCATCTCTGTCAGCATGTTTATGATTTTATTTTGAATTCTTTGTCAGGAAGACTGGTTAGGTCTGTCTCCTTCTCTGGTGTTTCCTCTGTGATCTTTGACTGCCTGTTGCTTAGCCTTTTCATGGTGATAGGAATAGTTTGCAGAGGTGGGACGAGTCACGGCTGGAAGGACATCACTTCTTGTTGGTTTGTGGTCCTCCTCTCCCGGAATAACAGCGTCCTCTAGTGGTTTGTGCTGGGCGGCTGCGTGCAGACACAGTTTCTGCTTCCTCCCTGGCTGCTATGGAGTTTATCTCCGCTGTTGCTCTGGGCGTGGCCTGGCTTGGGCAGCTGCTCCAAAGTGGTTGAATCGCGTTGGAGGGGGAGCAGCTGGGAGGCTATTTATCTCTGTAAGGTGCCTCCCTGCTCCCTGCAGCCCAGGGTTTAGGGTGCCCAGAGATCCCCAGATTCCCTACAACTGGATTAAGTGTCCCACCCTGCCCCTTTAAGACTTTCAAAAAATACCCGCCAAAACAAAACGAGAACTACAAGAAAAAATTTTTAATTAAGAAAACAAAAAATATGTTGTCCGCTTGTTTTACTTTATTCTCCGGCACCAGCCTCAGGCATCTTCTCACCAGTCTTTCTGCCCTCTTTCCCTAGTTTTGGGGTCCGTATCCCTTTAAGACTTCCAAAAAGCGCTCGCCAAAACAAAACAGAAAAAAAAAATTGTCACTCGCTTTTCTGGTGTCGTCCGGTGCCAGGCCTCTGGTGCCCGCTCACTGTTCTTGCTGCCCTGTTTTCCTAGTATCCAGGGTCCCCTGCAAACGCATTGTGTCTACACTCTAGCCAGGATGGCTGGGGCTGGGTGTTCGGCATTCCTGGGCTCCTTCTCCCTTCCGCTCTGCCTATTCTTCTCCCACCGGGAGTTGGGGGTATGGGCGCTCAGCTCCCGCCGGGCTGGTGCTTGTATCTTACCGCCTTTGCATGGCGCTGGGTTCTCTCAGTTGTGGATGTTGTCTGGATATTTTCCTGTGTCCTCTGGTCTTTATTCTAGGAAGAGTTGTCTTTGTTATATTTTCATAGATATATGTGGTTTGCGGAGGAGATTTCCACTGCTCTACTCACGACGCCATCTTCCGATCCCTCCTCCTGGTATATACTTCTTGATATCACATTTATATCTACCCAGTTGATCTTACATTTCAAAATTCTCTTCTGAGCAGACCATTGATATAGGGCTAGTAACATGACTCTATATCATGTAAGCCTGGCTTTAAAAATATTAATGATTATGAGATATTCCTATCAACAATTACCAAAAGAAACAATCACTCAATATTGCCACCTTTACTGGGCAGCCTGCATAGAATTACTACTTCTAGGTCTGCCTTTAGATTGAATAATTCACTCCATTAAATTACATCTATAGCTATAAAAGAGGAGAGAAAAAGAGTGATAGAAATTTTAATGCCTTGACATTTTAATAACTTCCCATAGAAGAAACCATTGTTTTATAGTCCTAAAAATTTATCAAATATTGAAGTAAAAACGTCTGCCAAAAGTCAGATCCACAATAAATAGCTACTCCAAAAATGACATATTCATCTTATATGGCTTTCCAATTTTTTAAAAAACATTATGAATACATGGAATTCTTTTAAATGATATAAATTAAAAACATGAAACTAAAGAACACACTTGTGATACCACAGGCCCTTTAAGAAGATTCCAGAAAGAAATGGCCTGTGCCTCTAGCTCCTGGTGAGGATGCCACCCCCCAGTGACTCAGTGGCCAGGAAGACTATACCCTGAACCCCAGAGTCAAGGGTAAATACCATTGCTCCACTGCCGACACTCCATGCTGTCTAACTTTTATTTAATGTCCAGCCCAATACTGACATGATACACTTCTATTTTTCATCCAGAGAGCAAACAAATACAAGTATTGAACAAGAGAAAACAAAAAGAGCCAAATTTGGCTATTATTCCTCATTAAAACTTAAAGAGTGTCAAGCTCCAAACCCCAAGGAAGATGCTGAGGCCATAGCAGGAGACTTCACCACCCGGGGAAGGCAGGGAGAGGTGGAGAGAAGCATAGAGCGATCGCCCCTGATCGTCTCTGACATTTTACAGGTCTCACTGTGGGGATCCCGGGCTGCAGCAGGAGTTTGCTTCGTGTGCCCGAGGCCACGTCTGTCACACTTCAGCCCCCACTGCTGCATCCCAAGGCCTCCGGTCTCGGCTGTGTTCATGCCAGGAGGGATGACGTGGGTCCTGTCTGTGCAGCAGACCTGGGGAAACATCGCAGACTCACCACTAACAGAAACAAAAATGCCCTATCTCGTTTACTCTTCACTCCGACCCATTGTAAGGGCGTCTCCATCCTCATTTTGTACTTGAGGAAGTTGAGGTTTAGAGAGATTACAGAGGTTGGAAGTGATTACAACCATTAAAAGATGTCTCAGGATGCAATCTTGGTGCCTCCTGTCTGGGGTGCGGGCAGAAATGGTAAAAGCGCCCCCTTTAAAAAGACGTGTGTTTCCTACATTTTCTAGTTGCTCCTGAGTAGCAAGGGGGTAGAAACCTCGAGGAGGTGTGAGGTAGTGGATGGAGGCAGAGTGGCCCTGGGGACGCCAGGTGTATGGGAGTTGCCATCAGTCCTCACGGCATTCCTGGGAGGCATCAGCATCTTTCCCATTTGCTCACAAGGGGCTGAGGCTACTGCTCCACATGGGCCCCAGGCCACATAGGCAGGAAATGGAGTTGCTGAAAGGGGAGACCTTCCCACTCTCATCAGCTGCCCCTGAACTCTCCCTGTCCTGGGATATGCCCCAAGCTGCACTGTGTGCCTATTATTTACTTAATGCCCACGGCAGCCTGCCTACGTGGTGTTTCACTGTGCATTTACAATTACCTAGTGTTAGAGCTTTGAGAATGCCGCATGAAATGCAGTCTCTTTAGTTTTCAATCCTTGTATTCTTTCCAAGGTTTGGGCATTCTGAGAACAGTCAGGCAGGGGACACATTGTCCATTTTCACTATATTTCATCTCTGGGTCTGAGAGACCTAGAGATCAGAAGAAGGGAAAAAGTCATAAAATATGCAGAGAAGATTAGAGTTCTTTTTTATTAAAACTAATTAAAAATGGAGAAAAGCTTATTTCTCTGTTGATTCAACTAGCCTAAGTAACAAGCAACACCTCAGGTCACCTCTTAACATCACTCCACATGACAGCAGACAGCCTCCTCGACATTACCATTACTCATTTGAGGCCGACACTGAGGTTACTCTAAATAACACATAAATTTCTTCATCCCACCATCATAGAATTTTGCGTTTGCACCTTTTATGACTTTATGTTCTTGAAATTAGCTGTGAATCAGGAAAAAGCTTGCCTGGAGCTGCTGCATTTACTTGATATTATAAATTGAGAGTCACATGTGTAATACACATGTCTGAGTTGTGATGTTCTGTGAAATTTTGCAAATAGGTCCTTTTGAACAAAAGGGAAAATGTAGGATCTTCCTTTTGTGGGGCAAAGTAATACTCAGAGGAATGTTGGGGGCTGGGCTCTAAACTCTGCTTCTGCTCCTCACAGTGGCATTCTGAGTCCTGCTCTTGGGGAGGGTGTGGAGGTGAGTGGGGTCCTGGGAGACTCCTGGCTGACGGGCAGGACTCTGGGTCCTGTGGGTGGTGGCGGTATTACTGCTGAACAATTCATCAATCTGTCTATCTGTTTTAGGAAGTGTTCTGGGTTTGTGTTATATTTAACAGTTTTAAAAAGTAGGTTGGCTTTAAAGAGGCTTACTGTATACAAGGCAGCGTACCTAGCTCCACAGGTTAATGATCCATTGTGTATGTTTCATTCAGAGTTGAATCTTCAGCACCTAGAAAAGTTCCTGGCTTCTAGTAGGGGCATTATAAACATTTTTTTAGAAAGATTACAACAGATGAAAAAGTCATTAATTCACTCATTCCTTCATTGAGATGGGATATGTGGTAAAATACAGATGTCAGCAAGGATTTAGGTTCATTTGGTGGGTCTGGGTTGGAGCCTAGGAATCAGAATTGCTTTTAACATTTTATCATAAATATTTCCAAACACACAGGAAAATAGAATATAATGTCTGCCTATATATCCATTACCTAGATTAATAGTTATTAACAGTTTTGCCATGTTTACATCATCAATATTTTTAGCCAAAATATTTTAAATAAGTTAAATGGACATCATGAAAATCAGAACATTTTCCTTCTTAAAATCAATACCATTGTATAGCTAACATAAGTAATGGTAGTTTTCTATTATCATCATCTAATATCTGATCCATATTCAAAATTTTCCAATCGCTCCAAAAATTGTATGTTACCCCCATTTTGGTCCTAGCAGGATCCACTCCCCACTGTATTTGTTCGTCACATTTATTAAGTCACTTATAATCTAGAATGGTGCTCCCCTGCCCGTTTCTCTAGCATGATATTAACTTGTTGAAGAGACAAGGCCAGATGTCCCTCAGAATGGCCTAGTTTCTGAATTTGTCCAGCTTCTGAATTTTTGGTGGCATTTGCCTTATTTCACTTACCCATGAATTCTCTGTAACTGGAGTGTGGATATAGAGGCTGAATTACATTCAGGTTAAACATTTCAGTCAAGACATCATCACTGATGCTGTATGATATTACTTTACCTCATGAGGTACATCTAACTGACTCTTTATCAGTAGCAAAGACAGCCTCATCTCCCCCTCATAAAGTTCTATTTCTTTTTTTAAACCATCAGATAATCTGTGGAGTCAGACTTGAGCAGTACTAGGGGATCCAGCTCTCCATCAGTGTATCACCTAATTAATGACTTAATCATCCATTGATGATTCTTGCCTCCATCAGTGACTTTACCAGTGGTTGCAAAATGTTGATTTCTCTATTTTTATCATTCCTTTTATGTTTATTAGTTGGCCATCTTTGTCAGAGAGAAAGAGTGAGGGAGAGATTCATCTCATCAACGGCTTCTTCTGTGTAGGCAAAGTATATAGTTATGTATTTTGATTGTCCCTTTAATAGTAAGGAGTAGACCTCAAATGTTTTTTTGCCTGTTTTATCTTTGTTTTTCTCTTTTCTGAGTATCATTTTATAGACTTACAAGTTTGCATATAGTCAGTGGATTTCATTCATTTTGAAGTTGCAATTTTCCATCTTTGGCCAGTAAGAGCCCCTTCAAACTGCCTACTCTCCTGTCACAGGAAGGTGTCCCCAGCTCACCAAGTGCACTCCCTCTCCCAGACCCAGAATCAGCCACTTCTCTAAAGAGCCCTGTTTCCTTTCATGGGGAAACTAGGTAAAGACAAAACTCTAGCTACTGAGTGTGCTCATTGCCACTGGGTCATCAAAGCTTCTAGGCTCTTCAATGGTCAAAAATAGGGAAAATACACAGGTATATATTTTAAATTCTTTGTTCATATTGAAATTTTCTATACAAATGTAACAATACTGAAGTTCTACTTTAACTTAAATTTTTATACTAACATTGCTTTTCTCTTACACAGAAATCATTTGCTAATATTAACATTTATTTCTGTATCTTTTAATACATATATTAGTTCTAAAATAACAATATCAGTATTATTGCTTTAAACTCCTGAGTTAAACTTTACATTTCTTTTATCCTGAGAACACATCCCCCTAAGTAGGCTAAAACATTTGCCTTAAAGCATTGCAACAATTATTTTCTTGATGTGTTACCAATTAGGGATGTAAGTGTACTTACTTTCAATTTTAGGAACTCTTGTTATAAATATTTAAGGATTTACTTGGTCAAAAATCAACATTAAATAAAAACACATGAGTCTTGCTTCCATCTCTGTCAACTCCATCTTCTGATTCAAAAAAAATGTGTGCGTTTCAACTTTTTATCTTACCCTTTTTTTTTCTCCCCTTCTCTTCCGGAAATGTGTTGTTGTAGAGCTCCTAAGGAGGTCTGAGTGAGGTAGGTGGCTGTTGAGGAGTGTAGGGATGCTGTGATGACTGAAGCAGGGCCCAAAGCCCAGGCAGGATGAAGGGGGTAGCCTCAGTAGGTGGTGGCCTGGCCTGGGATGGGTAGTCAGATCCTGAGCAGGTTGTGGAGGGAATTTCGAGGGGGGCCACCTTGGAGCCCCAGCAAGGTGTGGGCTTCCGCACAGTGATTCCAACTGATGCAAGTATCAGAGTACAGGTGGAGGGCAGAGAGTGTCTACGATGGAGAAAGGGGCAGAGACAGCTGCGGAGCTAGTGTACACACAGGTGGAGCACAGTCTACAAAATAGATCTATGCACATAGACATAAATATATATGTATCTGTGTACACACAGACACGTACATGTATTCCTCTGTACCCAGCACTGTCTGATAATTCAGGGTAACATTTTAAGTTTTAGATTTTTCTGTGAGGGTATATATACAAATTTTTAAAAGTAAAAATGTTCACAAACCAAAAGGACTGCACTGGGTTAGGCAAACACATTCTTCCCATTTTCTTCCTGAAACCTGGAAGGAGGGGCAAGCCCCTGTGTGCACTGCACCCACTCACATTTCCACCCCTCCAACCATGGCTCCTATTTCATCCTAAGTCTATTCAGACACCTTTTAACCAGGCTCCCTGCACTCACACCTGGCGTCTCTCTGCCATAAGCCAGGGAGCTTCCACAATTCACAGCTCTGCTCGTCTCCTCTTGCTGGTGCCCATTAATGCATGAAGGCCACTTCCTGGCTGGCCTTTTCCATCTTCTCCAGTCTCATCATTTATCACTTCCTTTTTCCACACTTTCAACCTTCACCCTTTGCTCCAGCCCTACTTACAGACATGCGCTTCTCCCACACAACATGCTATTTGATGTTTGGAGTTGTGTACTTAGTTGCTTCTGTGTGGTTTGTCTCCTTCCACTAGAATATGGGGTGAGGTGAGTGGAGGCCTTGTCTGTTCTGTATACAGCAGCATTCCCAGAATTTTGAATAATTTCTGGCACTTCAAAGACACGTTTATAGTATTTGTTGTATAGATGATGGGATGAATTCTCCAGTATGTTTGCACATGCCGTTCCTTATATTTAAACTGTCTTCCTTCTCCCAATGCCCTTCATGAGTGAAATACTATTTCTCCTATAAAACTTGGTTAAAATATCAATTATTCCATGGAGATATTGCTAAGATCTGTCCCAAACCCAAGAAATACACACACACACACACACACACACACACACACACACATGCACAGTTGGGTTATCTCTCTCCTCTGAGCTGCCCTCATATACCACCTCCATGTATAAGTCCCATGAACAGCTGGCTGTTAAAAAAGATTAATTCTCCCCCTTCATCCTGTAGAATTGTTACCAGAAAATGGCTGCCCAGGTACTGCATTATGTGGGGCCAATGTGACTAACTCTGACAAATGGCTTGTGGGCACCATTTCCAAACCTAGCCCAAAAAATATTCCTGTGACACCCTCTAGTTTCCTCTTTCTTCTACCTGTTGACTGGATGTGAAGTATCCAAAAGAGAACTCTAAGGCCATGGGAATAGTTAGAGCCACATGAAAACTACTTTGCAAACTCCTGCACTATTCTGCAATGATGGCAGGAAATGCCGTCTATTGTGGCTAGCAACTGGGCTTTCGGCCCTTTGTTACTGAGGTTACCCTTCCCAACTTACACAGCATGCCTTTCCACAGCACAGAGTGCTGTCACTGCCATGTGTCTCTCCTTGTCTGTAGTCTGAGCTACTTGGGGCAGGGAATATGTGTCACATCCCACATGACCAGGGTGTAGTCCAGGGTCTGGCATATAACTTTGAGCAGTTAATCTGTCTGGCAGTGGGTTGATGACTCAGAAAAAGTAAGACAAGGCCAATTACTGCTTTTCTCCCTAACAAAGGTTTTCCTGTGAATTCATCTACTATTTCCACTATAGATGATGTTTTACCTTGAGCATCACTGGGGCCCCCTCCTCTCTGCTGAGACACCTCACCTGTCTTCCCAAGGCCCTGTGCTGGCAGGCTGTTCATCTCAGGCTCTACCCACGGAGCTCACGGAGGAGAACTAATTTTGGAAAAGCCATCTATGCCTGACCTTTATTCTACCCTGCTCTGAAATATTTTACTTTTTTTTGCTTTAAGTGTCAATTTTTCCCTGCTCACAATGACATTGTGCCTAATTTCCATTCTCCTTTCCAGCTTAAACTGGTCATTACTGTTTCTTCCTTTGGTGGCTTTATTCTGGTGAGCCCTACATTCAGTTGAGATTGTAAAACAAAATTAGGTGGGCGTTATTTGTTTCTAAAACAAAGAGCAGAAACAAAGTGGACTTTTCAGTTCTAAGCTCACATCCAGCTCACCACATCAAGTAATCCACTGAGGTCTGGTTGGAAGATCAGTTCAAATTATTATTAATAACAGTAGAAGTTACCATCTCAAGAAACTATTTACTGGGCACTATAGTAGACACCTAAAATGCCTCATTTTTATGGTCTGTTCAGGATACTTGAGACATTGAACAGAGGCAATATTGATGAGTATGTCAGGATACACAGCATACTCCTAGACTTGCCCAGAAATAGCAGGTCAAATGGTGACCCTGGCTACATGTCAAATGAAGGAACAGTGACAGGGTGGAGCAGGCAGCTTATCAGGTCACACAGCTTGGGAGGTGGGAGGATTCAAAGACAGGTGTGCCTGACCCCAAAGATCATGTTCTATTTCCTTTGTCTAAAGTCCTGGTGAGAGTCTGAGGAAGTGGGAAGACAGAGGGTGGAAGTGAGGAGAAGGGGAGGTGAGGGTGAGAGACTGGTTATATCAGCCTGATCAGCAGATCAGACCCCCAGACTGTCATTCCCACTTCCTAGCTGCCCCCTTCTGGGATGCAAAGCCACATGGAGAGTATGGTGGAAAACAGTCAACACATGTTCAGTAATGATGACTTTCTAAATTTTTCTTGGAGAAAGAAAGAGAAAATGAGAAAAAAGGAACCAAAACAGAGGCTTGGGAACCACAAGGTAATCTAAAGAGGTTCATGGGAAATCAAACTCCTGAGGCTTCACAGAAGACCTCAGGTTTTACCAGAAAATGTAACTTATTTTTCAGCTTTAAGACTATTTCATGACTCAACCAAAGTTGTAAGGAAATTGTTTACCATTGCATATGCAGGTGGGTTTACACAATAAAGCTTCACGTTACCAAGAGCTTATCACAGAATAAGAAACTGTATCTGACTTGTGAATGCTATATTGTTTCAAAGCTGTTGCTTTTTAAATAAATGTTTTACTTGTGCATTTTACATTAGCTAACATGCCTTGGTTGCATCTGAAGAAATATGAAATTTAAAGAAATGACAACCACTTCAACTGAACAAAAAATCACTCCCACGGGGTATATTAAATGGCAGTTCATACTGAGTCACTTAATTGATGTGACTCTGCCTATTACCCTTCAAGTGCTATAAACAGATACTTATCCACTCCACATCCAGCACATTAGTTCATGGAAAGTTACAATTACTTCTGCAAGTAGACCTACCAAATGTTAGAAATGAGTTAGGAGTCAGCAACATGGAGATTGAGTTGTGAAAGTTTTAGGATGGAAAAAGTTGGTAAAGAAAACAGCAGAGAGAAAGAGAAAAGGAGCATTAAAAAATCTTCAACCCAAATCATGATAGGCTCAGGGAGGGGAGAAAAGCTGGGTTTTGCATTTTTCTGATAGCTGCTGGGTCTGATGCTGTCATTTGCATATCAGCTCACTTTTCCATTAGATCTCAGGTCCCTGACAGGTCAGCACTGACGGTACAGGATATGCAGCTGAATAAATATCCATTTTTTAAACAAGGTAAAAAAAGTTTTTTAAACTTAAACTGCTGCCACTAATATCTAGCTGTTTCCACCAATCTGTGTGGTTACATCTTAATGCTTTCCTGTATTAAGAGCCTTTCCTGAAGTCCCCTGATGGGCTCTGTTTGATTAATTCATTCTCCTTTGCCATCAGTGATCTAGAGAATTCCTGAAAGGTCATCTTGCCATTCAACGATGCTGTGACACAGACTGGTGCAGCTTCATTTGATAAATAGGAAGAGTCTTAGCCTCCGCTGGTAGTACACCTAAGGCTGCAGTGAACCCACCATTTGCTGATGAGGCATATTTTTGTCTCTGGTAAAATGCAGGCATCAGCTGTCAGTTCATTTTGAGTTTACAAAATGAGCTAAGATTCAGGAAATTGTTTTATACCCTTCAGAAATGATCACAAAGGTGTTATCTTTGTCTCTTACATACTCAGGAAGACTTGTAAATGTCTTCCCCATCTAATCTTGTCCAATTATGTCTCTTTATGATAACCAGTGGGAAGGAAAAGTATTGCCCATCAGCACTTAGTGCTGAAATATGACTCAGCAAATCATCCTCAGTTGAATGATTCATTTCCAAGTCTCCTCAATTCATTTGAGTGATATTACATCATATGTGCACAACTGCAGGGGTAATTAGGTATTATTTGTTAAGCATTTATTATGTACCAGGCCCAGGACTAAACATTTTACATTCATTGACTCAATGAAGTCTCATAAATACAATTTGAGGTTAATACTATTATTATCTCACTTTATGGATATTCAAGAACAATATTTAGTAGAAGAATTAAAATACAAATTTGTCTTACTCCAGGCAGACTTATAAGTATTGTAGAATGATTCTAGGAGAGACTGGGACTACAGATTCTAGGTCATCTCAACCACTGTAATGATGTTGTCCAGGATATGCTACCACAAACTATGGTAACTTGGCATGTTGAATATTTTAAAATGAAGGAGTTTGGTAAAATCAAAGAGGCAGGAATTTCACTGTGACCTTATCCCTGTCCTTACCCCCTGAAACAGATCATATATCCCTTATGAGACGTACCCTCCCTATGCGCAGAGGAAAGGAGAATCCTTTTCTTTGAAGGCATAGGGACTCAAAGAAGAATCCTAATGAGCAGACCTTGATAAGTTCCCCGTATTTATTACAGTACCTCATACTCCTTAACCTGTATTATTTTTCCACAACTGTCCACTCATTATCAATCCCAGCACTTAAATACTCATGGCCAACTGTTTCTGTGGATCATCACTTCCTTGTGAAGTCTGCCATATCACAAAAAACTTATAAATATGTGGGTGTTCTTTTCTCTGGGTAGTCTGTCAGTTTAATTTTCAGACCCAGCAACCCTAAGATGGTCAGGAATAATGCCCCACCTCCTGCAGTGGTCCCAGTTGACGCTAAGCACAGCACTCTACAGTGGACATCATACTATCATTTATATAAGGAAACTGAAGCTTCAAGAATTTACATGACTGGCCTCAGTTAGGGCTGTTAAATGGGGTGAAAACACAGGATATAGTTCAGATGATTGCAAAAAATATTTTATTGTAGGTATGTCCAAAAAATAATTCCTTCTCTGAAATGCAAATTTAACTTGCGTTTGTATGGCAACTTTAGGCTGAAGTACCAGTTCTGGTGTAACACAGGCTTCTCCTCAGAGCCCAGGGCTCTTTCCACTGCTCCAGGGGAGGGGTCTACACTCCCAACCCAGAGCTGCAAATGGACAGGAATAGAAACTGCCTCAGTCAGACCATCACATAGCTGTGGAAACTAACATTTGGCAGTACAGCCACGTCAGCTTTGTAGTTGGAATCTAATCCATACACCTTGGGGTCAAACATTACAACTTTTTTTGATAACTCAACTTAGTTTTTGTTGCAAATCCTCCTGGAATAGTGGATACACAGCTTTCTGACCCTCTCCCTGGATGTGCCAACATGAACACAGAAATACAATAGAAAGTGTATATTGGTCTGGGCCTCATTCCTGACACTGGGTTCCTAAAGCCCTGGGAAATTCCTGGGTAATAGCAGCATCTTTTATTGTAAGTAGGTGGTTCTGGGTGGGCTCTGCTTTGGTGCCTGAAAGGCAGAAAGCCCAAGCCATGACTAGAAGCTTGGAATTTTCAGCCTCACCCCTCCATTCTCCAGAGAAAGGGGAGTGGATAAAAACAGAGTTAATAATAGGTCATACCTGTGTCTCAACATTTGGAGTTTGGAGAGATTCAAGGTTGGTAAACACATCCATGTGGTGTACTGGGAGGGTGATGAGTCCCAACCCCACAGGGAAGAATGAAGCCTTCTGCTGGCCCAAGGGTGATCCCTCACAGTAAAAGAGAAAGTGTTAGAAACCATTTCTCACATGGGGTAGACCTTCTGTAACCTCCATTGTTCATGGCACCAGCTTCACTGAGCAAATCGTACAAGTCTTAATGAAAGGTAAAGGATGTACACCAGTTTGCTAATGCATTCATCTACTGAAGCACATCCTGATTTCCTAAGGTTTTTAGCCATTATGCATAGAGGTACTGTGTAAAATTGCATGGTGAATTTTGTTGAGACATAGTTTTTCAAAGCAGTTGTCTAATAACAGCGACGCAATTCTTGGATCCTAAAGTGAGACTTTTCTTTTCAATGGTAAGATAGTTTTAATGGTTCTTTTTTGTTTTATGGAATTTTATGTATCTTGAGTACAAATACTTTATAAAATATGTATTTGCCAACATTTTCTCCCAGTGTGTAATTTGTGTTTCGGTTCTTTGAACAAGGTTATTTAGAGTAGAAATCTTAATTCTATAAATCCCACATGATGTATCCTTTTTCTTTTTTGTATAGGATTTTGGTGTTGGGGGTTAAAAGTCATCAGCAAGAGTGTATAGATTTTCTTGCTTTTACATAGAATTTTTATAATTTTGCACCTAAAAATTGTCTATGGAGAATGTTGAGTGAATTTTTGTGTAAGTTGTAAAGCTTGTGCTTACCTTCATTGCATTCTGTATGTTCTCCAACAAATTATACAAGACATGGGAAACTCCAGCAAATTGGGTTTTGATTTTCCAAAATTTTGTGATTCATCAATCGAGCCACGAGGGGGCGCCACCTTCCTCGAGCTGTGAGCCCTCGTCCCATATCACATAAAACTTAGAAATAAGTGGGTGTACTCCGCCCACCGTGGCCCACAGGCGACGCCTTTGCACTCTCTGTGGACCTGAGTGGCGCATGCGCGGTCAGGCTCCAGGACAGCCTTCTGGTTCTGGCGGCAGCCAGGATTCCTCGGGCTCCTGTGCGGCTCCGTCCAGGACACCGCCGTCTGTGGCCACCGTGAAAGCTCGGTTTTCTGAGGAGCCACGGGACGGAAAGGTGAGGAGAGGCTCCCCATCCGTCGCCTGCAGAGTGCTCCCCTTCAGGGGCCTTGGGAGGAAGGCCTGTGGCAGGGAAAGGGGTCTCAGTTGAATGTGGGCTAGCGGCTGGCGCGACGGGTGGAGTTGAGTGGGGGGTTAGTCCGGGACACGGCTGAGTCCATGCCGGGGCGAGTGAGCGGCGCCCAGATCGTGCCCGGGAGCCCATGCTGTGGGTGGATTGTCCGCACCTGCGGGATGCCCTCCAGGCTCCAGGCGTCCTTCCTGACAAGGCTCTGAGACGTTAATGGGGCGGACGGTACTTGTTTGCTGAATGGCCCGCAAGACCTGGGCTTCAGGTCTTGCGGTGTGCCAAGCACACAGGGTGGTTTCCTGAGAAGAGTCCCCAGTGTGGGGTCCGCCTAGGAGCCTCCCCCCAGTCTCAGCACGGCACTGACACAGCTCAGCTTCCCGAGGGCTTTCCCCATCCTTGGCCTGTGCCCGGGCCTCGTGCACTGCCTCCAAGGGAAGAGTCGGTTTGGGGAAGCAGAGGGCGCCCCGTGTTCTGTTACCACACCCGCTTCTGCTTGGGTGCCACACAGGGTCTCGGTTGCTGCAGCACTGCATTGTAATGGGATGAAAGGGCACCATGCTCCTGCTCCGCTTTCCCAGGACGGCTGTAGGGATGGGGTCCCTTGCAGTTAAACCAAGCCTGCAGGGAGTTTGCTTGATTTCTGTGAGAAGTGCGATGGAATTTTGGTGAGGGTCGCAGGGGTTGTGCACATTGCTGTGTGTGGAGGGACTTGTAACAACCTAACTCTACCCATCCACGTCTGCAGGGTCCACAATTTTCAGGTCTCCCACCTCCTCGGTTAAGTTTGTTCTTAGGTACCTGAAACTTCTGGAGAAAATTCCTGAACTAAATACCTTTTAGCCGAAATCAGTCAAAGGGAGAAATAAAGTGGGAGAAACCCGTTTGTTACTTACTAGTAGTCATCCACTTTAGCTTGCCCGTGTCTGTCACAACCAGGCTTCAGAAGAAGGGGCCCCACTGAATTTCTCCAGTCCAAATATGCCCTCGCTCGCCCTTGTAATACCTGTTGATAGAGAGATGGACTACTTCTCTTCACTTCTTGGAAGCACCTACTGATGTGAAGATGCACGAAGGCCAGGTGAGATACTTTGGAAATACTGCAGTTTTTTCCACAGCACGTTAGTCTTATTTATTTATTTTTTTGGTATCATTAATCTACTATGACATGAACAACATTATGGTTACTAGTTTCCCCCATCATCAAGTCCTCAGCACACACCCCATTACAGTCACTGACCATCAGTGTAGTAAGATGGGTAGAATCACTAGTCTCCTCTGTGTTGGACAGCCCTCCCCATACCTCTCCTGGCACATTATGTGTGCTAATCATAATGCCTTTCCCCGCTTACCCTCCCTTAGCACCCTCCCTCCCCATGGCCTTTCCCTTTGGTAACTGTTAGTCCATTCTTGTGTTCTGTGAATCTGCTGCTGGTTTGTTTCTTCCATTTTTTTTCTTTATTCTTACACTCCACATGTGAGTGAAATCATTTGGTACTTGTCTTTTTCCGTCTGGCTTATTTCACTGAGCATAATACCCTCTAGCTCCATCCAAGCAGTTGCAAATGGTAGGAATTGTTTTATTCTTACACAACACTCTCTTCTTCATGATGCACTTGTAAAGGGCATTATTTTCTTAATCTCTGATGGTTGGTTATTAGTGAATACAAGCAACCGACTTTTATAAGTTGGTTTGGTATCTTACAAGTTTACTGAATTCATTTTTAGTTCTAACAGGACTTTGGTGAAGTAGGGCGGGAAATTGGAATTCTAAAATTCCACTGTTTGTACCCCAGGTCTTCCCAAAATCCAAGGCAGAGTGGCTGCAGGGGATCCTCCCACAGGCCTCCTAATGAGCCCTGGTCACCTGCAAGGTGCCATTTGTTTGAACTGGGTAGAAGGGCTTGGCCTCCCTTGACAGGGTGTTATGTCTGCTGTGCTTTTCTTATGGTTATTTTGCAAACTAATTTACTTTCCAGTAATTTAAAACCTACAGAAAACTTGTAGTGTCATTACAGATTCACTTTATACTGAATTTCCTAGCATCTCACTTTAGCACAGTTTCCACTTCACACAAAAGTTCTGTGGTGTCTACCCCAAATAGGGACACGCTTCCAGGGAAACAACACCTGACTGCAAATGAGGGAAGTATTAGGGTCTCCACAAGATAATCCAGTGCACAGAACCACCGCAGCTGTCACCATCTGCTCCAGCTGTATGCACATTTCTTACTATCCTGATGCAGTTTCCTTTTTCTGGAACTGTTCCCGAGACATTACCTCAGTTGGTTTCTCTGGGACCTTGAATAAGCAGGATCACATAATATTTGTCCTTCTTGGAGGGGCGCATTTCCCTGAGCATAATGGCTTTGTGTGTCCATCTGTGCAGCAGGTTCTAGGACTCCTTGTTTACTCCACTGTGTATAGACCACATTTTTTTCATCTGTCTGTGGACACCCGTGTCGTCTCCACCTTTTGGCTGTTGTAAATCATGCAGCTGTAAACAGAGGTGTGCTATATCTACGTCCCTGCTTTCCTGTCATTTGTGCAAATGCCCTGAAATGGAATTGCTAATTATATGTTAACTATGCTCGAGTTTTGGTGAACACTCTTCACACACAGTGTTTTCAAATCAGCTTTGAACCATTTTTCTTTATTTCTATATTTGGCAGAATAATATAGTTTATGGATCAACCCTGTTTTGTTCATCTGTTTATCCCTTTTGGGCATTTGAGTTGTTTCTACCTTTTTATTGTGTTGAGCAGTGCTGCTAAGAACTCTTGGGCCAGTTTCTGTTTGAACAGATTTTCATTTCTTTGTGGTATTTATCTGGGAGCGGTTCTTCACCCACAATTAGGTAACTGTATTATATATTATGAGGAAATGCCAAGCTGTTGTATACAAGCTGCATGTTTTATATTTCCACAAGCCAAAGTTAGGGGCTCTAATTCCTATGCATCCTTGGTAACATGTGATTTTGAATTTTCCTGAGTATGGCCAATGCCATATGCTTTCATTGGGTGGGGGTCACTGTGGTCTAATTTGCATTTCCATAGCAACTAATGCTGTGTGAGACCTCTTCATGTGCTTGTTGAACATTTGTATGTCTTACTTGGAATCTTAATCCACTTTAAACATTTGTCTTGTCTTGTTGCCTTGTACTAGTTTGTGGTGTTTCCTGGGATACAGGCTCTTTTCAGTTGTACAACGTGGAGATATTTCCTTTCATTCTGTGACTGTTTTTCACTTTCTGGTTGGTGACTTTTGACACAGAAAAGTTTTTAATTTTATGTTCTCTTCTGTTGCTTGTACTTTAGTGTCAGATCTGAGAAATCATGGCTAAATCCAAGGTCATGAACGTTTATCCTCATGTTTCCTTCTATTGTCTGTTTCTTTTTTTACCTATTATGTAAGTCCTTTGTCTGTTCTGAGTTAATTTTTGTATGTGATATGTGTTAAGGGTTCAGTTTCATTCATCTGCATATGGACAGCTATTTGCCCAGCACCGTTTGCAAGGAAGACAATTCTTTCCCTAATTTAATGTTGTCCTCCCTTGTCAGAAAGCAAGTGACTCTATATGGTTGGGGTCACTTCTGGGCTTTCCACTCAGTTCTGTTGATCTGTGCATACAGTTGACCTTTGAACAAAATGGGGGGTTGAGTAGCTGACATCCCACAGAGTCAGAATACACATAAAACATCTCACTGCCCCCAAACTTAAGTATTATCCTAATCTCATTGCTTATTTTGACTGGCAGACTTACCAATAGTATAAATAGTTAACACATACTTTGTACATTACACATGTTTTGTGCTGTATTCTAACTGTAAGGTAAGCTAGAAAAAAATTAAGTGTTTCTAATTGTCTTAAGTCTTATGTGAGAGGTACCCTCCCTATACCAAGAGGAAAGGAAAATCCTTTTCTTTGAAGACAAAGGGACAGAAAGAGGAATCTTAATGAGCAGACCTTGATAAGTTCCCCCTATTTACAACACTATCTCATACTCCTTAACCTGTCATATTTCCCCACAACTGTCCACTCCTGATCAAACCCAGCACAAAAATGCTCAGGGCCAACTGCTTCTCTGTGTCTTCACTTCCTTGTGAAGATTTGTATATCACATAAAAACCTATTAATAAATGGGTGTGCTTTTCTCTGGTTAATCATTTTCAGTTTCATTTTCAGACCCAGCAACCCTAAGAGGGTCAAGAACAACTCGCCCACCCTTTGCAGTGGTCCCAGTTGATACTAAGCACAGCAATCTACAGTGGGCATCATTCTATCACTGAGATGAGGAAATTGAAGCTCCAAGCATTTAGATGACTGGCCTAAGATAGGGCTGCCAGTCTTGGGGTAAAAACACAGGATATAGTTCAGATGATAGCAAGAATTATGTTAATATAAGTATGTCCAAAAAATTATTTGTTCTCTGAAATTCAAATTTAACTTGTGTTTCTATTTCAACTTTAGAACAAAGTCCCAGTTCTGGTGTAAGAGAGGCATTTTCTCTGAGCCCAGGGCTCTTTCCCCACTCCAGGGGAGGGGCCTACACTCCCCACCCAGACCTGCGAATGGACAGTCATAGAAACTGCCTCGGTCAGACCCTCAAATAGCTGTGGAAGCTAATACTTGTCACTTCCGCCATATCAGCCTTTTAGTTGGAATCTAATCCATACACGTTGGGGTAAAATATCATAATATTTTAAAGAAGTAAACAGTTTTTGTTGTAAATCCTCCATATCCTAGGATAGCAGAAGCAGAACGTCTTGACCCTCTTCCTGGGATGCGCCACCGTGAACACAGAAATACAACAGAAAACATATTCTGGTCTTTGCCTCATTCCTGATCCTGGGCTCCTAAATCCCTGGGCATTTCCTGGGTAAGGGAGTTTTTATACTAAGTAGGTGGTTCTGGGTAGGTTCTGCTCGGGTGTCTGACAGGCAGAAAACCCATGCCATGATTAGAAACTTGGGATTTTCAGCCTCACCCCTCTATTCTCCAGAGAAAGGGGAGGGGATAAAAATGGAGTTTATAATACATCATACAAGTGTCTCAAAATATGGATTTTGGAGAGCTTCCAGGTTGGCAAACACATCCATGTCGTGTACTGGGAGTGCAATGTGTTCCAACCCCACAGGGAAGAATGAAGCCTTCTGCTGGCCCAAGGCCGATGCCTTCATAATCCCAAAGAAGCTGTTAGAAACCATTTCTCATGTGGGGTACACCTGTGATCTCCAGTGATCAAGGCACCAGCTTCACTGGGAAAATCACTGTACATTTCACTGTACAAATTGTAGTGAAATGTAATGGATGTACCCCAACTTGCCAAAGCAATTCATCTGCTGAAACACATCCTGATTTAAGTTTTTAGCCTTTATGAATAGAGCTATTATGTAAAACTCCATGGTGGCTTTTGTTGGGGCATAGCTTTTCAAAGCAGTTGTATAAATACTGGTGATGTAATTCTTGAATATCAAGGTGAGACCTTTTCTTAATTGTAAAATATTTTTAATCGCTCATTTTTGTTTTATGGATCTTTGTATATCTTGAGTACTAATCCTTTATCAAAAATGTATTTTGGAAATATTTTCTTTTAGTTTGTCTCTTGTGTTTGGGTTCTCAGAGTAAGGTCTTTTAGAGTAGAAATTATATCTCTATAAACACATGTGATTATTTTTCTTTTGTGGATAGGCCTTTGGTGTTGGGTTCAGCAAGGTTGTGTAGATTTTCTTGCTTTACCTACAAATTTTATAATTTTGCATCTAAAATTTGCCTATGAAGAATTTTTTTATGAGCGTACCACTAAAAATTTTTTAAAATTAAAGCATTATTGACATACACTCTTATGAAGGTTTCACATGAAAGAACACTGTGGTCACTACATCCACCCATATTATCGAGTCCCCTCCATGCCTCATTGCAGTCACTGTCCATCAGTGTAGTAAGATGCCGCAGAGTCACTACTTGTCTGCTCTGTTCTACACTGTATTCCCTGTGGTCCCCCACACCATGTGTGCCAATCATAATACCCCTCAATCATCTTCTCCCTCCATTCTCACCTGCCCTCCCACACCCCTCCCATTTGGTAACTGCTAGTCCCTTCTTGGAGTCTGTGAGTCCGCTTCTGTTTTGGTTCTTCATTTTTACTTTGCTGTTATACTCCACAAATGAGGGAAATAATTTGGCATTTGTCTTTCTCCACCTGGCTTATTTCACTGAGCATAATATCTTCCAGCTCCATCTATGTTGTTGCATATGGTAGGATATGTTTTTTCTTATGGCTAAGTAGTATTCCATTGTGTTTATGTACCACACCTTCTTTATTCATTCATCTCCTGATGGATACTTATGTTGCTTCCATATCTTGGCTATTGTAAAAAGTGCTGTAACAAATATAAGGGTGCATATGTCTTTTGGAATCTGAGAAACTATATTCTTTGGGTAAATTCCTAAGAGTGGAATTACCTGGTCAAATGGCATTTCTATTTTTAGTTTTCTAAGGAACATCCCTATTGGGAATTTCGAGTTAATTTTAGTGTAAGTTGTAAAGCCTTTGCTTACTTCATTTCACTCATTTCACTCTCAAAGTGGAGAAGACACAGGAAATTTGTGCCCATTGTGGCTTGAATTTCCAAAGATTTGTGGTTCATCAGTTTAGCCACAAGGGGGCACCACCTTCCCTGAGTTGTAAGCACGCATCCTGCAATGCTCACCGTGACCCGCAAGTGGCGCCTCAGCCCTCTTTGAGGACCAGCAGGGCTCATGCGCGGTCAGGACGCAGGCCTTTTCTCCCAGCTCTGACCAGTGCCGGAATTGCTCCGGCTCCTGAGCAGTTCCGTGACACCGCGGGCCGCCTCCGCAGGGAGGGCTCGGTTTCCTGAGAAGCTGCAGTAGGGAAAGGTAAGGAGAAGCTTTCTGTGCGTCTCCGGCTGAGCGCTTCTCTTCAGGGGCCTGGAGAGGAAGGCCTGCGATGGGGAACGGAGTCTTTGCGGAGTCTGGGCCAAGACGGGTGCGGCTGAATTCAGGGTGTGGCGGGCGGCACTCAGGGAGAGTTCGGGCCGGGCTGAGACAGGGCTGGGGCGGGTATGTGGTGTCCAGCACTTCCCAGGGAGCCTGTGTCTCCACGCTGCGTGCCTCGGTCCCCGTGCAGTGGGTGGATTGTCCACACCTGTGGGACACCCTCTGGGCTTCAGGCATCCTTCCTAACAAGGCTCTGAAATGGGAATGGGGGCGGAAGGGACTTGGCTGCTTAAGCGGCTCGCTTACCTGTGCTTCAGCCTTTGCTGAGCGCCCAGCACACAGGGTGGTTTCCTGGGAAGGGTCCCCAAGGTGGGGTCCACCTGGGAGGCCCCCCTGGGCACAGAATGGCGCTGACCCAGCCTGGCTCCCTGAGGGCGGTCCACACCCACAGCCTGCGACCGGTGCCTCGTGAGCCGGTTCTTCATGCCGAGCAGGTTGGGGGATGAAGGGCACCTGGTGTTCTGTTTCGACTCCCACTTCTGCTTGGGCGTCACAAGGGGCCTCAGTTGCAACAGGTCCACAGTGTAGTGGGAGGTCAGGGCACGATGCCCGCTCTCTGATTTCTCATGACGGCTGTGAGGATGGGGTCCTGTGTGGTTCTATCCAGCCTGTAGGGTGTTTGCTTCTTTGTGAAGTGTTGTGGAATTTCGATGGGGGGGTCCCACGGAGTCTGAAGGTTCTTGTTGGTGGACAGGACTTGTAATAACCTAACCCACCCCCGCCCCATCCTGGTCTGCAGTGTCCACAGTGTTCAGGCCTCAAGCTTCAAGCCTACCGCCTCATTGGTTAGGCTGTCTTTAGGTTCTTCATTCTTTATGATGCAGTTGTAAAGGGCATTGTTTTCTTAATGTCTCTTCCTGATGGTTGGTTATTGGTGAACAGAAGCAAACAACTTCTGTATGTTGATTTTGTATCCTGCAAGATTATTGAATTTATTTTTAGCTGTAACAGGTTTTTGGTGGAGCAGTGTGGAAATTGGAATTTAAAAATCCCAGTGTTCCACTCCAGGCCGTCCCAACACCCAAGCCCAGTGTCTGCAAGGGAATTTTACCACGTGCCTTGTAGTGACTCCCGCAGGCTAAGTAGCGGTCCACTTCGGGTGAACTGAATGGGGAGGGCTTGGCCTCTGTGACCGGGTTTGATGTCTGCTCTGCTTTTCTGGTGCAGGACTGACATGGTTGTTCTGCAAAGTAATTTACTTTCCAGCAATTTCAAGCACACAGAAAACTTGCAGTGTCAGTACAAACACTCTTTACAATAAATGCCCCATGGTCCCACTTTACCACACCTGCCACTTCACACAAAATTCTCTTGGCCTCTACCCTAAATAGGGACAAGTTTATAGGGAGCCACCACCTGACCCTAAATGAGGGAAGTATTAGGGTCTCCACATGATAATCCAGTGCACAGACCCAGCACAGCTGTTTCCACCTACCCCAGCAGTGTGCAAATGTCTTTCTATTCTGATCGCATTTCCTTTTTCTGGAACTGTTCCAGGGACTTTAGCTCAGATGGGCTACACCAGATCTCACGTAAGTGGGATCACATAGTATTCATCCTTCTGTGACTGGTACATTTCACTGAGAAAATTGGCTTTAGGGTCCATCCATGCAGCAGGTGCCAGGATGCCCTTGTTCAATCCACTGTGTGGAGACCACACTTTGTTCATCCATTTGTCTGTGGACACGTGGGTGTTTTCCACCTTTTAACCATTGTGAGTCATGCAGTTGTGAACATAGGTGTCCAAATATCTAAGTCCCTGCTTTTGGCAGATGCCCTGTGGTTTGGGCAGATGCCCTGAAATGGAATTGCTGCTCATATATTAACTGTATGTTCAAGTTTCTGGGGACACCTTCCCCCGTCCCCACACTGTTTTCCATGAGGCTGTGGACCATTTTCCTTTCTTTCTGTATATGGCAGAAAAATGCAGTTTATGGATCAACCCGTTTTTATCCATCCATTCACCCCTTGATGGGCATTTGAGTTGTTTCTGACTTTTTGCTGTGCTGATCAATGCTGCCAAGAACTCGTGGACCAGTTTCTGTTTGAACATCATAGTCATTTCTTTGCCGTATTATCTAGGAGTGGGTGTAGAACCACAATTAGGTAATTGTATTTTATCTTTATGAGGAAACACCAAGGTGTTGTACACAGGCTGCACGTTTTACATTTCCACAAGCAAAGGTTAGGGGCTCCAGTTCTTCTGCATCCTTGGCAATGTGTGATTTTCAGTTTTCCTGATTATAGCCATTCCCATGTGTGTGCAGGGATTTCTATGTGACACCTTTCCATGTGTTTGTTGGAGCATTTGTATGTCTTGGAGTCTCTCATCCATTTAAAAAGTTGGGATGTTGTCTTGTTGCCCTCTCCAAGTTCGTGGTGTATTCTGGATAACAGGCTCTTGTCAGATGTACAGTGTGCAGATATTTTCTTCTATTGCATGACATTTTTCACTTCTTGGTTGGAATCTTTTGATGCAGAAAACATTTTAATTTGGAGGAAATTAATTTATTCTTTCTCTTGTTGCTTGTACTTTGGTTTCAGATCTGAGAAACCATAGCTAAATCAAAGGTCATGAACATTTATCCCCATGTTTTACCTATTACATGTAAGCCGTTATGTATTTTGAGTTAATTTTTGTATATGATATGAGTTAGGATTCATTTTCATTCTTCTGCATGTGGACAGCTGGTTGCCAAGCACCATTTACTGGAAAGACACTTTCTCTCCATAAGTTAATGTTGTCCACCCTTGTCAGAAATCAACTGGACATTGGTGGTTAGGGCCATTTCTGGGCTTTCCATTCAGGTACGTTGATCTGTATATACAGTCGACCCTTGAACAACATGGGGGTTAGTGGTGCTGACACCCCCACAGAATCACAATCTACATAAAACATCTGACTCTGGCAACACTTTGTTATCCTAAAATTGATTGCCTGTTTTGACTGGAAGCCTTACCAATAATATAAACACTCGATTAACAATATTTTGTACATTATACCTATTATGTGCTATATTCTTACAGTAAAGTAAGCTAGAGAAAAGGTAATTTTTCAAATTGTTGACTTAACATTTTCCCAATATATTTGTGGGGAAAAGTCAGTTTAAGTGGACCTGTGGAGTTCACATGCGTACTGTCCAAGGGTCAACTGTGTAACTTTATGACAGTGTTACAGTGTTTCATTTACTGCTCACTTTGTACTAAGATTTGATTTTGGGAAGCCTGTGCCTCCAGCTTTGATTTTCTTTATCAAGATTCTGCTCAAGGGCTCATTGTGGTTCCTTGCAATTTTATATTTGACAGAATCAGCTGGAGCAATTCTTCCCAAAAAGCTTTGGGAATTTTCATAGGAACCACATTGAGTGTGTAGGGTGCATTTGTGCCATTGCCATCTTAGAGATATTAAGTCTGCCATCACCACAGCAGGACCTTACATTTATTTGCTTTTCTTTATTTTTCCTATTATCAATGTTTTATAATTTTAAATGCATAATACTGGCACTTAACTTAAGTCTGTTCCCATGTATATTATTAATGTTGACATTATTTAGTAGAGAATTTAAAAATTCCTTTTGTGAGTATTCATTGCTAATGTACACAAAGAAAACATGTTTGTGTAATGTTCTTTTTTCTTGTAACTTCACTTAGTTAATTTAGAAGCTTACATTTGGAATTTAAGGGTTCAGAGCTTTGGGATTTAATAATTTAGATATTTAGGATTAAAATAATACTGCCTAATATTTAATAAATGGAGGATTGGAACACAGTGAAGAGTAGGGTTTGTCGTAGGGGTTTTGTTTGAAATAAGACAATAGGAAGAGAAGGGGTTAGAACTATGGATAGGGTACAGGAATGGGTTAGTGTTAGGGTTAGGGTAATGTGATAGAGTGAGGCTATCAAATACAGCTAGGAGGCTTCAAACAAATTCCAGCCCTTTTCGACATCTTCCTCAGACTTTGCAGGCATGAAAGTGGTCTCAGGCTGCCTGGTAGTTCTGCTTGGTTCAGAACCCTAGGTGGGAAATCTTTCTGGCAACCCAGCTTTATTATCATCTGCTCTCCAGTGCTGCAGTGGACAAGTCTGAGGTCGTTTTCCTTGATCTTTTGCATGTTTTTGTCATTTTCTTCTGTGCTAGTTTTTTAGGTCTCTTACTCATGTTTATCCTAGAAATTGTTGGTGAATTAACCACAATGTAAACTATTTTTCCTTCATTGAGTTGAGTGCTCAGTGGGTCCTTATAACCTAAGATTATGTGGTTGAGTTATTGAATATGTTCTTATAGTATTTCCTTTGAAGATTTTTTCCTGTTTCCCTTTTTTTGACTGCATATTATTTTTGGTATAAAATTTTGTAGCGTTGATTTTCCAGTGTTCTTACCTTTTTCTTTGTATTGTCCTCTTCTCTAACTTTTTGTTCTCCTTTCCGTGAGATTTCTTTAACTAACCTCTGAATCCCTTCCTTGAATTTTTTGTTTCTTCTCCATTCTTCCTGATTTTTTTCTTTTTAATAATAGACTCTTATGAGATGAATGCAGTATCTTAGCTCAACGGAGATATTAAATATGATTTCTTTGAAGTTTTCTTCTTTTACCAGTATTGACTGTTTTCACTATTATACTTTTTTTCACGTTATTTTGGTCTTTTCTCCTAATTATCGTGGGCTTAATCAGATGTCTGGTGATCCATCTCTTTCGCTTATTTAAGAGGTGAGGTACTGGAGATCTATCAAGAAATGGAGTGTGCCCATTGGTGCCACGTGCGCCTATATGCCTGCGGGCTTGTTTTCTGCCGGACTTTGTAGGGTGACTGGGTCCCCAGGTGGCATTATCATTGCAGAAACTGATAGTTTATCTGTAAGTCTTTTCAGTATATGGGTTAATTTTCCGAGAGGATGGCCACTTGGTCTCTTGTTTTGGGAATATCAGCCCAGATACTGGAGTTCTTGACCTGTGTGGGAGAGTTCCTGTAGGTCTGGAGGATCTCGTGCTCTGACATGCACATGTTTACTTTCTAACCTTGTTTACACCCCTATTTTCTTCACTGCTCGTGTAACAATTTTGTTGCTCTACAACAAAGGGGACAGTGGTGTAGCCTTGGAGTCTAACAACTCCTTGTACAGGCTTTCAAATGGTCTCCCTGTTTCTGCCTTTGCCCACACGCACCTTCACAGGTGGTCCCTGCAGCCTGTTTATGTTGATGCTGCCTCCTCAGACACTGAGGTTTGGCCATCCTCTGTGTCTCACATCCCTCACAATTTCAACATACATTTTGCATATGTTGTGGTGCAGGGACCTAGATGTCTCCTAGTTTTAATTTAAAAAATCGATTTCAATTTTTTAAAAAGGCTTGTTCTGTTGACTTTTCAAGAAAATAAAGGTGGTAGAGACATCTTTGCTCTATCATCATAAAAGTAGAAGCCCTTTGAACAGAGGAATTTCAAAGGATTTTGAGTAGAGAAATGTATTGAATGAAAAGAGAATGTAATCTTATGAAAGTCCTCTGTCCTTACTTTCACCTCTTTGTGACTTTCTAAATCTGTGCATCTTTGCCCTACAATATCTGTGGGAGTTTGTTCAGGTAAACTGGAAGCTGGTTAGTGGCTTTCATATTGACCAAACTGTGCCAGATAAATGGCATATTTTCTGCTTGGGTATTGTTAGCCCAATGATGCTGGGGTGTACACTCTGTCCTTACTCTGTTCTGGCATGAGTTTGGAAGACAGTGTCTGTTCTGATCAAGGTCAAGCAGGTTTGAGACAAAAGCAAAAGGCTTAGAGGGCAACTAACCATGGCCTCATTCATTCCACCTGCTTTTGTGCAGCTTGCTTAACCCATGATGGTCTATGACTAGTCTTATCTGGTGATAATGTGTGGAAACCTACCGCATCGCAAGTGGCAGGATCTAGTGAGCATGAAGATTCTGTTTCCTGGAACTGGCTGGAAACTTATTTTAAACTGAATGAGCTAGGCCTGCAGACATAAATGGCTGCTAAGCTCCTTGGCATCCAGTGTGGAAAATTGCCTTCTCTCTGTCCTCAGCATTTGAATGCGCTGCCTATTTGGAGGAATTCTCCACTGAAAAGAAGCTCCCTGGCATGCCCAGTCAGTTCTTCCCATCCCAGAATCTGAACACTGAGGGAACAGTACAGAAACACAGGACCAGTTGGAGGTGGTAGTAAGTGCACAGGGGTGATGGGCTGATCCTGGGTTAAGGTCAGGTGTGTCCTTGGGTACAGTCATGGAAATTTATTCTAAGTAAACTGGTCCTCTGCCTTCAGTGTGAATTCTGTGAGCTCCTACTGTACTGCCACGGTTTCCTTTCCCTTTTAAGTTGCCAGTGTTCATTTCTGTTGTTTGTAGTTAAGAACCAGATTGGCACAGACTGGTTGTTCTTGCTCTTTCTTTCTGGTGTCCCACCGTGAGCTAGATTTCTCTCTTGAAATGGGGTCCCAACAACTAGTCTTTTCTGAGAAGCTTTAGTGTCTGATTTGGACTTTAGGAAACTCAGGCCCTCATGTTCAAGGTTTTTAAACTTTGTTGTTTCTCTGTGGAAATCGCATGTGTAGAATGCACCAGAAATGAAAACACACACATCTACTACACAAAAGGAGAATATTTGCTCCCCTTTCATTTCTTGTCTGATCTTTTCAGGGAAAAAATGATGTGGGTTTCATTAAATGATTTTTTAATTTTGTTTTTCATTAAAAATTTTTCTTGTGCTAAAAACATATTACAGAATTTACTATCTTAACTGCTTTTAATTGTACATTTCAGTAATGTTGTTTATTCACATTGTAAAATACATTTCCATAATTTGTTCACGTAAGTGTTGTTTGATCATAAAAAGAGGATGGCTCAGTTGAGAGAAAGAAGACTGTTTTTATAGAAGAATAACCTTTTGGCCATTTTCCATGAAGCAAGTTAAAAGATTATTTATCTTTTAAAACTTTTGAATTTTTGTAATTTTAGATAATACTTGTGGAGTATTAATTTTGTACCTAAGGATTAGTTGTAATGGTAACCAAATAATTTTATATAAAAGTTTCCTTGTGTAAGTAATGAGTTGGGGCCAACTGTGACAGCATTTCCCCATTTTACTTTGTTAATTGGAGCCTGAAGTAGACTGGAGATGGTTGCAGCTGGTCTTAAGGATGTGCAAAAAGGCTCATTACCCAGCAGTGGTCCATTGTGGCATCTCTTCTCCTTTTCTTTTCCATGAATGGAGACAAGATGTATTAGCATCTTCTAACCACTGGTGGAGGCTCAGAGGTGCACCACAAAATATCCTACGTTTTATGAAGCTGTGTTGTTCCCAAGTGACGTGTTTATGTAAGACTTTTGGGAAGATCATTGTGAGGGATATATTTAGAGTAGTTGGGGTTGTCTTTTGAAGCATGAGGAACCAACTCTCTTAATTAGCAGTTTTTCAAATCCCTGATTCATACATAGATTATTCAAAAGAAAGAGTTATTCATATGTATGTGTGTCACACACACACATACCCACACATAAATATATGAAATGCTGTTTAGACAAGGGTCTCACAGGAAGTTGTTACAAAGGGTTATTTAAAGTTTTCAAACTGAACTGGTTACTCAGTGGTCTGTTTGTCATTATTTCTTTTTCCCAGCCCTAAAATGAATATGAAATCAGTGAATATTAGAAAATTGAGAATGAGAAAGAAGAGTGGGAGTAATCAGTTTTATCTTTGAAGGAAGACAGCAAACATTTGGTCTATGTGTTTTTTAAAATATGAAGATATTGCTGATATACACTCTTATGAAGGTTTCACATGAAAAACAGTGTGTTTACTACAATCATCCATATTATTGATTCCCCCCATACATCTTTTTTTTGGATCATTCTGTATATACCATTTTGTGCCCTCCTTTGTTGTCTAACAAAAATAGTTTCCAAATACAGGTAACTTATTTTTAGATACATGTCATTCCTTTAAAGGATTATTATTGTTAATGTAGTCATTTCTCTGCTATGGGCTATTTAGTTTGTTACTAGCCATATTAGTTTGCAACTGGCAAGCTATTCCAAAGAGTTTGTTAAATTGAATGTTATTTTAGAAAGTACATTTTCATATTAGGCTATTTCACTATTTGTTTTAGTCCTCTGTCAAAAACAAAAATACTTTAGGGCATACTGTTGTCAGGCTATGATGGGTTATGTTGGTGGCCCTGGATGAGTTCAAGGTCAAGAAATATTCACTTGGTGAAATGGAAACTAGGAAAAGTAAAGATGATTATTATCTGTGTTGCTGGCAAAACCATAATTGTTTTTCTCAGGGCCTAGGACTTCCCAAAGTCACAGAATAAAGATAGCTCTCTGCCCAGAGCATCCGTTTGACTTGCGGATTTTGAATACATTGTGAAACATAACAAGTTTTACTAGCAAGACAAACACTGATATATTGTGGGGCAGGATGCCTTGACTGATTTCCCTGAATTTTTAAGATTAAAATGCCATATTCACTTTAATAAATTTAAGATTTATGAAATTTTACATTAGTAAGGGCTACTTCAAAGTATATTCTCCAATCCCCTATATCATGAGTTGGGCCATTTGGTGAATACTTTAGACTTTGTGTGCCACATAGTTCTCTCCTGCATATTCTGTTTGGTTGTTTTGTTTTGGTTTCTAACCCTTTAAAAATGACAACAGCACACTTGCTCACAGGCTCCTCCATTGCTGACCCCTGCTGTAGACAGTCCATTCACATTTCCTGCTACCTCCTGGGGCTCCTCAGTGATCACACTTGAGAAACACAGGCTTAGCTGTTCCCAAACTCTCCTTCATGAAAATTAAGCATATATTTAGGCAGAATGGAAATGAATGTAGTGATGGACAGAAATTTTGACCTATGTTGAAGCCCAACTGGGTGCAGCAGTTATGTGCTAATAGAACTCTTCAGAGACAAAAAGGGAAGCTAAAGTTCCAAATTTCATTGTTGTTCACAGGAGATTTTGCTCTGTCTTTAAAATGTAGCCATTATTAATATAGGGTTAATGGCTACATCTACAGAGTGAAGCCCTGCAAGTAGCCCCACCCCATTTTCCTCACCTCATTGCCCAGTTGGTTGCTAAATCCTGTCTTTTCACCTAATGCATAAGTAGGTACTGTTTCTGTCTCAAAACCCAATTTGAGCAGGCCTTGTTGTTGATCTTCCTCTAATTGACCAGGACTCTCATTATTTCTCTCACCCCGTGCCCAGAAAACCTTATTACTCTTAGGACATTTATTATCTTGAAGTGTTTTTTTTTCATGTCTTTGCCTTCAGCTAGGCTCTGAGTGCCTTGTGCTTGTCCTCAGCTGGCTCTGTGGTGTCTTTACTGTAGTGTCTGTCACCTGTCGTGATGCTAGGAACACAGAATGTACTCAACAAAAATTGTTATGTGAAGGGGCAATAGCTACAGGTGTTTTCAGCTGAGTGTGTGTAACCAGTTCTTTTGGGTCTCGCCTCATCCAGCATTTGCACTCTTGTTCTAATAGCAGTCAGAGCCAAGTGTCTCCAAAGCAAGCTTACTGAACCTTGTGGTTTTTAAGATGAAATCTGTTTGGGAAATTGCCTCACTTAGAAGCTCGCATATCCTGCAGTTAGTATTTTCTTAGGAAATTTGATCTGAATTTAAAATTCAGTATTATTCTGTCTACAACTTCACTTACCTAATCAAGGAGGTCTTCACTTGTCTTACCTTCTGTCCGAACGTTTAATCTTCCATTTACACTTTACTGAGATGTCTGCCACAGTGTTCTACAGTGATGAAGCCCTGGGGCATGTCATCCTTAAAAACAATGCCTTGTGCTGTGAATATTGAAAGGCCACCCCGGTTGTGCTTCCAGCCATTTATCTTAAGTAATCCAAACTGGTGATTTTCTCTCCATTAAAATTTTTATCTCATTCTTAGCCTCATGCAGCAAAGTGAATGAAAAGGAAGCAGAACGCTTAAGATACTAGGGCCATGTTAATGCCAATGTTCAGACAGTAAAGCCTGTTGACAGGAGGGTCAAAGGTAAAGAGTAAGTTTTCCTCTGCCCCTATTTTCATGTGATCTCTCCCAAGTATCTAAGATGTATCTTCTTTATGAGGTTCCGCTTGCAGTTTTATGATAACCCTGTCCCTCATACTAGTGTCTAAAATCCTTGATTTTAAATTTGGACAGTATTTACTTCTTTCTTTAAAAGATGACACATTTGCATTCTTAGAACTTCTCTCATCTCACCCATTTGATTTATACACGGAAAATTGTTAGTTTTTAAGTCTCATTCTCTTCTGTAACTAATAACTATTATAAAGTAAAAATACAATACATGTTATATTTGTATTGTTTTAGACATGTAAATACTGTTCTCTACAGAGCTGTTCAGTTGTGTGAGCAGTGAGAGGAGGGCAAATAATCCTATTTTATTAAATTACTGTGGTTTAAGAAGGACATAAATGTCAATAGCCAAGAGATTATCTTTCTTAATTGATTTTGTCTTTCCACTTACTCCTCTGATATTTCTTAAAATTTTATTACTGGTTTCTTTTCCTGTTGAGCACAAGAAATTTTTCCCGTGCAATTTCATTTGGTGCTTGTAGACCCACCTGCTTGCTCTTCCTTCTTGTACCAGTAGGGTTTGAATTGGGAATTTAAAATCCTCAGCAGCATATTCTTTTTTTTGTATTTGGCATAAAAATTGCTGAATGAAGCTGTTTCAGACAACTGCATCGCACATATCCTACCAGGATTAGAACTGCCAACTGTGTTTTCCTTCTATACTCAGATTCCATAAAATTTAATATAGCATTAATGGTCCTTATCCACTAAATGAGGAAACTGCCTAGAGGCTACCCTCAGGCTTAAAAGACACTTTTAGAAGGAGCCTGTGGTCATTTTCCACAGCTGCAGCAACTCATAGTCTTAGAAAGAATGTCTTTAAAAAATTCTGTGGGAAACCAGGTTTGCTGTGGCTCACTGAGAACCCGTGGCTGCCACTGTTCACTCGGGCCTCATTCTTTTCTTGCTCCTTGTACCGTCCTGTCAGTGAAGTGTCACGAGAGAGCATGGGTAGTGGGACAGCCTTCCAGTGAGCCTGCTGTGGGCCCTCCTCACTGCTCCTGGGGCACTGGGTGGATGGAGCACATCCCTGTCTCTGTCTGAGATGGTTGTTGAGCCCATGACCATCCCATTGTAGAACCGGTGAGTTCCCTAGTGAGCTCTGAAGAAAGGCTCTTGTGGGCTCTGCCAGTTGTAGATTTGATCAGGAGCTAATGAATGTCTCTCACACTGGTTCTCACTGGAACACAAACAAGTACAGGTGAAGTAAGCTATTTTTCTTTTCCTTTTTAACAGCTGTTTAGCTTGCTTTATTCTTAAAATTGTAGTGTTTCGGTAAATGTGCCATTAGGAAAAGTGTCAGTTATGCTGATATCTATATAATTCAGAAATTTTCTTTTCATAGGCAGTTGGCACTACAAGCAAAGTGAATTTATCATCCCTTTTCCTTAATGAAATAAAAATGTATTGTCTTCTGAAATGGGGCAAATTTATCTTGAATACACTTTGTGTGTCTGTGCCTTCTCAAAAGACATATTATCTGATCATTGTTGTTATAGTTACAGAAGGTTGATTGTCCAGAATGTGCAATTTGCAGGTGTGCATTTACAAGCACTTCAGAGACAGTATCTTTGACCATAAGAAATTCAGCAAGCCTATCTAGAGACTTAATAGTGAGTTTTTAAAGTAGTGTATTTTTAACTTTCATAGTATGAACTCTAATATATATATTTAAAAATAGATACATGATAAGTGAAGTGATATAAGAAAACAGATCTTCCTCTTTTATTGGGGAATGCCTCAGGACAAAATATAAGAATGTATATCTTAATAGGATGTGGTTTTTAAATTTCTATTTTAAACTATTTCACATCATACTGTATGTTATTATCTCTGAAAGGAGGTATTAACTATGAATAAATCCTAAATTTTAGATTATCACTCCCCTACTCTGCTTAAGTGTGACAAAGAAAACAGTTTAACCTCTTATTTGAGATTCATCAGGACACTCAAAAACTTTTGAATGTCAGAAAGTAAATTTTTACACAATTCTTTAAAACCTGTAGTTAATAGAGTAGAAATAGGATTTACTCAAATTATGTTACTAGCATGAGGTTAATTTAAAGCATGGCATATTGGTCATTAACTAGCAAACAGAACTCATTCATCCACTTGACAATTACTATTGGTAAGCTGCTGTGTCAGGTCCTAACATTAATTGTAAAAGTGATTTCTTTTCAATTATTCCACTTTTAAAGTTGACTAGCAAATCTTTTATTTGTCACTTTGGAAAGAGTTAATTACCATAAGGGACAGTTTCTAAGCTGTTGGGAGGGCGGGTCCATCAGTGTTTAGGTAAGAAGCTGTCCAGCTGTAATGACGTAGTACTGAGTTGAGGGACCATAAAATTAAATAATGCTTCTAATTTTGGTAGAAAGTAGACTTAAAGAGAGTTTTTATATAAATAAGGAATGTTGCCATTATGAGAGTTCTAAATATCTGAAATTTCTAAATACCTTTGTTAGTATCTGAAATGTATGAGAATAGTTTTGGTGCAATGTGTGGTTAAATGGATTGTTTATAATGTTACATATTCTTTCTATGTGTTACATGTATATATTTTATATGTCTTGTTTTATATATATGAAACTTGCTTAGAAGAGTACCTTATTTCCAGGTTTGTGATTTGGTGAACTACTATCATTTTAAGATTAAGGTTTTTAATGTGAACATTGAAACCTGAATTATATGCACTGAGTCTCACTGTAACTGACCTTTTGCTCATTCATGTGCATGGTATTTTCATGTTAACACTTGAGTCTTTCAAAGTGGAATTCCCACTACGTCTGTAGAGTCTGGGTGAGGTGTTGTTTCCCATGTTATTTCTCATTCGTGCATCCTCACTGACATAAGAGTCATTAATCAAGCAGGAGCAGGTGAAAGGCCTTCAGGGACTGGGCAGCATTTCGATGCCTGAGCCACCAGACATTATTTTTTCGCCCACTCTGTCCCTTCCCTTTCCTGTTCATTTAAACCAGTTAGCAGGGGTAAACTTTTCAAACAAGTATCTCTAGTAACTGTAATGTGTAGGTGTAACTCCAGGGAAAGGAAATCCCAGGACAAAATACCTCTAAAACCAAAATCAGTCAAAGGGAAAAATGAAGTTTAAAACCCTTTTATTGCTTACAAACTGCAGTCTGGGCCATCTGTTTCTTGCTGGGGCAGAGGCACGTATGTCCTCCCCCTAGCCTCTCAGATTCAGATAAGTTCTGGGTTGCCCAGGTAATTACCCCTTGATATTGAGATGACCTATGACTCTCCACCCCCTGAGGAACGCCTGTTGATATGCAGATGCACTAAAGCAGGCGAGATATTCTAGAAGTAGTACAGTTTTACCTACAGTAGGCTTCGTTATCACAGCTAACAAATGTGCCATCATTTCATAGAATTCTGGGCTTCAGAGGACTTGTAGTATCTGCTACGGAAAGGGAGGGACAGTCTGAGGAGGTTGAATGTGTTGGTCGAAGTCACGTAGCTCAAGTGGTAGATTGCCAGCCACTGCACCACAGCTGACTGAGCACGTGTACCAGTTCTCAGAAGGGAATCTGCTCTGGGCGGTGGTTGGTGGGGGTGGAGGTGTACCACTCTTCTCCCCGACTTTGACTGAGCTAGAGCTGGACCGTACAGTACCTTTTGTGCCATAGGAAAAATTTTAACCTATATTCTGAGAGCATTGAGAAGTCTTAAAGGAAACTATTAAGCAGAGAGAAGTGTGATCAAATTTGCCCTTTTGAAAGGTCAGTTGGTCTTCACTTGAGAGTGATTGGATAAGAATAGGTTAGATCAGAAAAGGGTTGATAAATTGAGTGCTGTTGCCAAAGTCTAGTTTGGATGAAGGCATTGTGATGTCTGTGATGACACAGACTTGTGAAGACTTTTCCTGAGCTCAGCAGTGGACATATTAGGCTCAGTGTCCCTGGTATACAAGGTGCCCCAAACCTGCTTGCCTCTTGGGCAGAAAGCATTGTAGAGTACAAAAGGCATCAATCCAGCGTCAGTGAGAACTGGGCCCAAATCTCAGCTCTCTCGAGTACTGGCTGTCCAACTTGGATGGCATGATTTTGTTCTGAGCCAGTCTCTAGCCTGGTGGGCTGTGGTGGAGTTTAAACAGTGCACAGATCATGAGACACCCAGCACAGAGCAAATGCCTAAGAATGAGCCGCATCATTTTCTGCTTCTGTTTCTCTTCAGGATAAAGTAATCAGAGGTACTTTTACCAAATTTTTAGACTACTTCACATTAACTTAGAAATGATGTAGTTATTATACATGCAAATTTTTGAAAAGAAACCATTGGTGAGCAGAACAAGCTCCATGAAGGCTTCTCTTATGAAAGAAGGAAGAGGAAATGACTCTGAGGCCAAGATGAGTGTTGCAGAGAATATTTCCTTTCATTTTCATTTGATCATATTCCCTCTGAAGACAGGCTCAAGGAATGTGGAAACTTCAAAAGCATAGTAGAAGTGCTCACAGTGACATAGGGCGACCTTTCCAGCTTTCTGTTCACTCTCACATTTTTTAAGTCCTAATAACAAAATAACAAGAGTAGAATCGGGAGGCAGCCTTCTGTATTGAAGTGCTAGGATCAAACAGAGCCTCAGGCCGGAGTGGTTCAACACCAGGTAGTGTGGCTGGGCACAGCTAAAGGAATGTGTCACAGGTTGATTTCTGTTGTCATCATTGTACATTTTGACCCTGCCTCAAGTCCCATCCGCCATCACAGTCAAGGACATCTTTCAGCTCAAACAGAGCTAGTCCAGTAGATCTACATCGCTCTCCCCTTTCCTGGATGGAGCAGGGGCACATCGTTTATTTCTGGAAGCATTTGTCAGAGTACCAGACACAGGGATAATTGCTTTTGTTTCCTTCTCCACCATTTTCTAGGACTATGACAGTTTTTTTGAATCAAAGGAGAGCTACACGGTCTTCTCATTCTTAGGCCTGAAATCGCAGTTGGCCTCAAAGGCAGGTACATCTTTTCTTGTTTTAAAATTCGTGTCTCTTGTATTGTTCTTACGGATTAAGGATGAAGGTGTTGCAGGAATGCATATGTAATCCCCTTTATTGTTGGCTTTTGCTCTTTCAGATGCATAATTAGAAACTCTCTGGGGTAGAATCACAAGTAAACCCAGTGTTTTTCCTTTATAATTTTTAAGTGTTACTACATATTGAAGTTTATTTTTATTATAGTTAAGTTTATTTATAATTTATAATCTCTTCTTCTAAGAATTGAAGGTACCAAAAATTACTGCGCGCTTTCTATTTTAAAGTGAAAGTTTATACTACTTTACATTTTTTAAGTAATCATATTTTTAAGGCCTTTTACATGCTTAATTCATTTACATTGGGAGGTAGGTCATTTGCAGTAACAAATGGCCAGCCTTGGGGAAAAAAAACAGTACAATTTCTAAACTAAGCAAAATATTTTTGAAGCCATTTGTTATGTCTTACTTGTTTGAGAGAAGATAAAAGGCCCAAGGTTTCTAAGGTTTAGACCTAGAAATGTTGTTACCTCAACTTTGTGAAGCACATGGATTCACTTTCAAAATAAAAAATAACATTTCTCTTTTAACTACGGTAATATTATATTTTTTCCATCTTAGAACCGCTGTATTTTTTTTCCCGATTATAAAAGTAGACTAGGCTCACTTGGAAAAATTGGGAAAATATAAAAACATATAAATTAAGAAATAAAACCATCCCTATTCCACCACCCAGAGATAACTACATTAATATTTTTGGTATATTTCTTTGCAGTCTTTATATACATAGCAATTGAGTATTTGACTTTATTTCAAATGAGACTGGATTCTACAGTGTCTATTTATAACACTGAATTGAAATGAAAGTACATTACCGGGAACTTTGATGTCTGTAAGTAATAGGTCTTTTGAGGCTACCCAGGATTTGTACCATTTCTGGAGCAACTGTGGGAGTAAGGCAGAGATTCTCAGTAATATGAATTATACATGAGCACCTTCAGTTCACAACCAATATAAAATTTTGCTTTGTTTTTTCATCAGTAAGTCCACAGATGGTTGTGGGTGGTTTCCAAGTACGTTTTAAACAGAGGAAAAACCCACATATATAGTTTTTAAAGGTTCTCAAGACTATTTTATAAAGGTAGGATATTGGAATAATTGTTAAGAAAGTAATAGTATTTTTATAACATTTAATCTAAATATATTAAACCAGATTTATCTTCAAAGAACTGGAAAAAACTGGGTGGGAGTTACATGTAGGAGACACATGAATCCAGTGGACATCATTCTTTGCAAAATTTTTAAAAAACATTGTGTGCTTGCCATCTTTGTTCTCATCTTCCCTGAAGGTGCAGGATCCCTGGAGATGCTGCAGACACACTCCTTTACTCTTTAAAATATTTATTACATAAGGAGTTGGAGCCAAGATGGCGGGGTGAGTAGAGCAGTGGAAATCTCCTTACAAAACCACATATATCTATGAAAACATAACAAAGACAACTCTTCCTAGAATAAAGACCAGAGGACACAGGACAACATCCAAACCTCATCCACACCAGCGTGAAACCAGCATCTCATGAAGGGGGTAAGATACAAGCTCCAGGCTGGCGGGACACGAGAGACCCTCTGCCCAGCTCCCAGTGGGAGAAGAGGAGTCAGAGTGGGAGGGAGGGAGATCCAAGGACTGCTGAACACCCAGCCACAGCCATCCAGACAAGAGCGCAGGCACAGTGCGTGCACGGGGCCCTGGATACAAGGGAAACAGAGCAGCAAGAACAGTGAGCGGGTACAGGAGGCCTGGTGCCAGAGGACATCAGAAAAGCGAGCGGCCATTATTTATTTATTTATTTATTTAATTTATTTTATTAAAAATAATTTTTTTGTTGTTGTCATTATTTTGTTATGGTGGGTGCTTTTTGGAAGTCTTAAAGGGGCAGGGCGGGACACTTAATCCTGAGGTAGGGAATCTGGGGATCTCTGGGCACCCTAATTCCCTGGGCTGCAGGGAGCATCTAGGCCTATTACAGAGATAAATAGCCTCCCGGCTGCTCCCCCTCCAATGCGACTCCACCACTTTGGTGTAGCGGCCCTAGCCAGGACACGCCCACAGCATCAGTGGAGATAAACTCCATAGCAGCCGGGCAGGAAGCAGAAGCCCTGTCTGCACGCAGCTACGCAGCACAAGCCACTAGAGGTCGCTTTTCTCCCAGGAGAGGAAGGCTACAAACCAACAAGGAGGGAAGTTCTTCCAGCCGTCACTCGTCCAAGCTCTGCAAACTATTCCTATCACCATGAAAAGGCAAAACTACAGGCATACAAAGATCACAGAGACAACACCAGAGAAGGAGACAGACCTAACTAGTCTTCCTGACAAAGAATTCAAAATAAAAATCATAAACATGCTAAAAGAGGTGCAGAGAAATACGCAAGAGTTATGGGATGAAGTCCGGAGGGAGATCACAGATGCCAGAAAGGAGATTACAGAAATGAAACCAACTCTGGATGGGTTTATAAGCAGAATGGATAGGATGCAAGAGGCCATTGATGGAATTGAAACCAGAGAACAGGAATGCATAGAAGTGGACATAGAGAGAGATAAAAGGATCTACAGGAATGAAACAATATTAAGAGAACTGTGTGACCAATCCAAAAGAAACAATATCAGAATTACATGTGTACCAGAAGAAGAGAGAGGAGAAGGGATGGAAAGAATCTTGGAAGAAATAATTGCTGAAAACTTCCCCAAACTGGGGGAGGAAATAATTGAACAGACCATGGAAATACACAGAACCCCCAAAAGAAAGGAACCAAGGAGGACAACACCAGGACACATAATAATTAAAATGGCAAAGATCAAGGATAAGGAAAGAGTTTTAAATACAGCTAGAGAGAAAAAGGTCACCTATAAAGGTAAACCCATCAGGCTAACATCAGACTCCTTGATAGAAACCGTACAGGCCAGAAGAGAATGGCATGATATATTTAATGCAATGAAACAGAAGGAGCTTTGAACCAATGATACTGTATCCAGCACAACTATCATTTAAATATGACGGTGGGATTAAACAATTCCCAGACAAACAAGAGCTCAGGGAATTTGCTTCCCTCGAACCACCTGTACAGGAAATCTTACAGGGACTGCTCTAGATGGGAGCACTCCTAGAAAGAGCACAGAACAAAACGCCCAACATATGAAGAATGGAGGAGGAGGAATAAGAAGAGAGAGAAGAAAAGAATCTCTAGACAGTGTATATAACAGCTCAATAAGCGAGCTAAGTTAGGCAGTAAAATACTAAAGAGGCTAAACTTGAACCTTTGGTAACCACGAATTTAAAGCCTGCAATGGCAATAAGTACATATCTTTCAATAGTCACCCTAATTGTTAAAGGGCTGAATGCACCAATCAAAAGACACAGAGTAACAGAATGGATAAAAAAAGCAAGACCAATCTATATGCTGCTTACAAGAAACTAAACTCAAACCCAAAGACATGTACAGACTAAAGTCAAGGGATGGAAAAATATATTTCAGGCAAAAAACAGCGAGAAGAAAGCATGGGTTGCAGTACTAATATCAGACAAAATAGACTTCAAAACAAAGAAACTAACAAGACATAAACAAGGACACTACATAATGATAAAGGACACAGTCCAACAAGAGGATATAACCATTCTAAATATATATCCACCAAACACAGGAGCACCAGCATATGTGAAGCAAATACTAGCAGAACTAAAGGGGGAAATATACTGCAATGCATTCATTTTAGGGGACTTCAACACACCACTCACCACAAAGGATAGATCCACCAGGCAGAAAATAAGTAAGGACATGGAAGCACTGAACAACACAGTAGAGCAGATGGACCTAATAGACATCTATAGAACTAGACATCCTAAAGAAACAGGATATACATTCTTCTCAAGTGCACATGGAACATTGTCCAGAATAGACCACATACTTGCCCACAAAAAGAGCCTCAGCAAAATCCAAAATATTGAAATACTTCCAACCAACTTTTCAGACCACAAAGGCATAAAACTAGAAATAAATTCTACAAAGAAAACAAAAAGGGTAACAAACACATGAAGGCTAAACAACATGCTCCTAAATAATCAATGGATCAATGAACAAATTAAAATAGAGATCAAGGAATATATAGAAACAAATGACAACAATAACACAAAGCCTCAAATTCTGTGAGACGCAGGAAAAACAGTCTTAAGAGGAAAGTATATAGCAATCCAGGCACCCTTGAAGAAGCAAGAACAATCCCAACTGAATACTCTAACATCACAATTATCGAAAATGGAAAAAGAAGAACAAATGAGGCCTAAAGCAGTGGAAGGGGGGAGATAATAAAGATCAGAGAAGAAGTAAACAAAATTGAGAACACTAAAACAATAGCAAAAATCAATGAAACCAAGAGCTGATTCTTTGAGAAAAACAAAATAGATATGTCTCTAGCCAAACATTTTAAGAGAAAAAGAGAATCAACACAAATCAACAGAATAACAAATGAGAACGGAAAAATCATGACAGACACCACAGAAATGCAAAGAATTATTAAAGACTACAATGAAAATGTATATGCCAACAAGCTGGAAAACCTAGAAGAAATGGACAATTTCCTAGAAAAATACAACCTTCCAAGACTGACCAAGGAAGAAACACAAAAGTTAAACAAACCAATTACGAGCAAAGAAATTGAACCGGTGATCAAAAAACTACAAAAGAACAAAACACCTGGGCAGGACGGATTATCCTCGGAATGTTATCAGACACACAGAGAAGACATAATACCCATTCTCCATAAAGTTTTCCAAAAAATAGAAGAGGAAGGAAGACTCACAAACTCATTCTATGAAGCCAACATCACCCTAATACCAAAACCAGGCAAAGACCCCACCAAAAAAGAAAATTACAGACCAATATCCCTGATGAATGTACATGCAAAAATACTTAATAAAATATTAGCAAACTGAATACAACAGTATATCAAAAGGATCATACACCATGACCAAGTGGGATTCATCCCAGGGATGCAAGGATGGTACAACTTTCGAAAATCCATCAGCATTATCCACTTCATCAACAAAAAGAAAGACAAAAACCACATGATCATCTCCATAGATGCTGAAAAAACATTCGACAAAATTCAGCGTCCATTCATGATAAAAACTCTCAGCAAAATGGGAATAGAGGGCAAGTACCTCAACATAATAAAGGCCATATATCATAAACACACAGACAACATTATACTGAACAGCGAGAAGCTGAAAGCTTTTTCTCTGAGATCGGGAACTAGACAGGAAAGCCCATTCTCCCCACTGCTATTTAACATGGTACTGGAGGACCTAGCCATGGCAATCAGACAAAACAAAGGAATACAAGGAATCCAGATTGGTAAAGAAGTTAAACTGTCACCATTTGCAGATGACGTGATATTGTACATAAAAAAAACTAAAGACTCCACCCCAAAACTACTAGAACTGATATTGGAATACAGCAAGGTTGCAGAATAAAAATTAACACACAGAAATCTGTAGTTTCCTATACACGAACAATGAGCCAATAGAAAGGGAAATCAGGAAAACAATTCCATTCACAATTACAACAAAAAGAATTAATACCTAGGAATAAATCTAACCAAAGACGTGAATCACCTATACTCTGAAAATTACAAGTAACTCTTAAGAGAAATTTAAAGGGACACTATCAAATGGAAACTCATTACATGCCCGTGGCTAGGAAGAATTAATATAGTCAAAATGGCCATTCTGCCCAAAGCAATATACAGATTTGATGCAATCCCTATCAAACTAACAGCAACATTATTCAATGAACTGGAAGAAATAATTCAAAAATTCATATGGAACCACCAAAGACCCCAAATAGCCAAAGCAATCCTGAGAAAGAAGAATAAAGTACAGGGGTTCTCACTCACCAATGTCAAACTCTACTATAAAGCCATAGTGATCAACACAATTTGGTACTGGCACAAGAACAGAGCCACCGACCAGTGGAACAGACTAGAGACTCCAGACATTAAACCAAACATATATGGTCTATTAATATTTGATAAAGGAGTCATGGACACACAATGGCGAAATGACAGTCTCTTCAACAGATGGTGCTGGCAAAACTGGACAGCTACATGTAGGAGAATGAAACTGGACCTTTGTCTAACCCCATATACAAAAGTAAATTCAAAATGGATAAAAAATCTGAATGTAAGCCATGAAACCATTAAACTCGTGGAAAAAAACATAGGCAAAAACTTCTTAGACATAAACATGAGCGACCTCTTCTGGAACATATCTACCCGGGCAAGGAAAACAACAGCAAAAATGAACAAGTGGGACTATATTAAGGTGAAAAGCTTCTGTACAGCAAAAGACACCATCAATAGAACAAAAAGGAACCCTACAGTATGGGAAAATGTATTTGTGAATGACAGATCAGATAAAGGCTTGACGTCGAAAATATATACAGAGCTCACATGCCTCAAGAAACAAAAATCAAATAATCCAATTAAAAAGTGGGCAGAGGAACTGAACAGACGGTTCTCCAAAAAAGAAATATAGATGGCCAACACACATATGAAAAGATGCTCCACATCACTAATTATCAGAGAAATGCAAATTAAACTCCAATGAGGTATCACCTCACACCAGTAAGGATGGCTGCCATCCAAAAGACAAACAACAACAAATGTTGGCGAGGCTGTGGAGAAAGGGGAACACTCCTACACTGCTGGTGGGAATGTAAACAAGTTCAACCATTGTGGAAAGCAGTATGGAGGTTCATCAAAATGCTCAAAACAGACTTACCATTTGACCCAGGAATTCCATTCCGAGGATTTTAACCTAAGAATGCAGCAATCAAGTTTGAGAAAGACATATGCACCCCTATGTGTACCGCATCACTATTTACAATAGCCAAGAATTGGAAACAACTTAATGTCCATCTGGAGATGAATGGATAAAGAAGATGTGGTACATATACACAATGGAATACTACTCAGCCATAAGAGGGCAAATCCTACCATTTGCAGCAACATGGATGAAGCTGAAGGGTATTATGCTCATTTTAAAAAGCCATGCGGAGAAAGAGAAATACCAAATGATTTCACTCATCTGTGGAGTATAAGAACAAAGGAAAAACTGAAGGAACAAAACAGCAGCAGAATCACAGAACCCAAGAATGGACTAACAGGTATCAAAGGGACAGGGACTGAGGAGGATGGGTGGGTAGGGAGGGATAAAGGTTGGGAGGAAGAAGGGGAGTATTAAGATCAGCATGCATAGGGGGGTGGGAGAAAGGTGAGGGCTGTACAACATAGAGAAGACAAGTAGTGATTCTACAACATTTTGCTATGCTGATGGACAGTGACTGTAAAGGGGTTTATAGTGGGGACCTGGTATAGGGGAGAGCCTAGTAAACATAATATCCTTCATGTAAGTGTAGATTAAAGATAATTAAAAAAAGAAAAGGGGGATTACTCCATGATAGGATAAAACTAACTGTAAATCAACAATTAATGCATGCTTTAAATATACTTAACTTCGATCACATGAAGGGTGTCTGATGATCGGCTATGGAAGTACACTTTTACGATAATATTCTTTTCTCTTCAAAAAAAAAAAAGCAGTTCCTGTGTCGTGACCTCCAATGAGTTCTACCCAGTGGTATAAAAGGCAGATCAAAGTGTGGGCTAAGGGTCTGTTTGTATTTATACAGAGGATCAAAGCCTAATGTGCTACCCAGAAAATGAACTAAGGTACGATATGAAGAAAAACTTCCAACATCAGCACACTCTGGAAGATTCATACCAGCAGATGATCATCAAAAAACCTCAACAAAGCTCCAGGCAATGCTGCAGTTTTAGCTGCATTCATCTCACTGGTTCCTGGACTTTCCGTTGGAATGAAGAAGGAGATATCTAAGCTGGCCTGTGCATACAGTAAAACAACAAATTTGACTGGATGTACACTGTTGGAACTCAACCAAGATTTAGGAGAAGTGCAAGTTGTAGCGCTCCAAAATCTTACAACTACAGACTATCTATTGTTAAAAGAACATATGGGATGTGAACAGTTCCAAGGAATGGGCTGTTTAAATTGGTCTGATTTCTCTCAGACTGTTAAAGTACAGTTGACAATATCCATCATATCATAGACAAATTTTCATAAATGCCTAGGGTGCCTAACTGGTTTTCTTGGCCTCACTGGAGATGGCTGGTAATTGTAGATCTGCTTTGGTTATGTAACTGTATTCCTATTATGTTAATGTGTGTTTTCAATTTAATTAGTAGTTTAAAACCTATACATGCTGAAGTTACACTACAAGAAGATATGTCAAAGAAATAATCAATCTCCCCATGTTTTCTTCCATCTGTAACCTCTATAGCTTTTATTCTTCCTTCCTAATTACAACCCTTAAATGGAATTCATGCCTCATATCAAATTTACCGAGTATCATAATTCCTCCAAGTGCTAAAGATACCTCAAGACAAATGCTGGGCATAGAAGCCACAGGGCATAAATCTGCATAGAAGTAAAAAGCTAACCTTATCAAACGATAAGGCTTCTCTCTCACTTACCAATTTTACATCTCTCTGTATGGTTCTGGAATATGACTGGTTAGCCAGAGACGGGTAAGATTCCTCAACGGAGGAACAACCTAAGACAGGCACTGTCGCAGGGTGGCCATCAGGTGAGAAAATGGGGATCAACAGAGGTGAGGCTTAGAACTTCTCCCCCCATGTTTTGAGAGAAATCTTCTGCATCCGTGGATATTTTATTGCCCTTGTCTAGCTTGGATTAACACATAGTCTACAGGCACACACCCGATCATCTACATTTGCTCTCTTACAACACTAATCTAAGTTTTCTAACTTTATCTTACATCTAACTGCCACTTCAGCATTTTATTTAAAATAATAATAATAATAATAAAGGGAGAAATGAGGGATCCATATATAAATCAAGTATAAAAATCAAACGAATATTCATATTTGACATGATTGTTTATTGTTCATAATGCGTGATCAAAACCAAAAGTTTCTGTGATGACTGCCCTGGCACTGTTCACCATGTAAGAACTTATTCACTATGTAAGTATTTGTTCACCATATAAGAAATTGTTCATTATACTTTAGAAGATTGGAGACTCTTGAGAATTTGGCTTGGGGTTGATTAATGATTGTGCATTGTGTCCCCTATACAGAATTTTATTGTTGTTCACTACCATTTGATCAATAAATATAAGATATGCCCTCTCAAAAAAATATATTTATTACATCAGCAATTTCTCTGGAAGCAGATGATCTATAAAAAGTGGATCCTAGTATTTAACTTAGTTTTCTTGATTTCAGTTGACCATTCAGAAACAGAAGATCTGTGGGGGTACCCACCCACTCATCCTACCATTTTCCGGTGCCTTAGATGTTCAGCCTGAGCCAGGGTGGAAGTCCATGGCGCAGCATTTGAGCCTCCCGTTCAGAACCATTCCACCTTGTCCCATCTTGTTGTTCATTTTTTTGTCCTGGAAGTCGCTCACTCTGAGCCTGCCCTGTGAGGCCCAGGCAGAACTCGCAGCTACAGGCTCTGAAAGGTGCAGCCCCTTTCCTACCCTCCCTGCAGTACATACAAGTGAGAGGGCCAGAAAGCCCACCCAGAGACAGATACAGATAGCATGAGTGTGCATAATTGCCCCTACACAGGCAGGACAGAGCATCTCATGGCCTGCAGGCCCAGTGTGGGCATGGGGCAGTTCTCAGAAGTGGACAGGGCAGGAGGTAGGTGGTCACAGAACACAGGCCATATTGGCTCTGGGTGTTTGTCTGGCACAGAATTCTAAAGTAATTTAAGTGGGTTGCTTTTATTTAAGAAACAGATTTCTCCCTTTTTTTGAGAAATTGGAAGGCAAGGAAACCCTGGCAGGACCCACTTCCTCTTGTGGCTGGTTGGCCAGTAGTGGGCCCACCATGTTTCTACCCAAGAGAAAAGGAAGCCTTTTCACTCATAATTTTCAGGAAGAAAATCATCAAGTGTGTTACTTTGGTAGATTCAGGTAGGGCCAGAAATAAAAGTTTCTACTTCCCTGCCTTTCAGGGGGAGAATCAAGAGACAAGACAACTGGTAAATCCTGTCCTGGTCCCGGTAGCTAGCAGCTGACCATGGGCCACCCTAGGGATGGCAGGTGTGCTCCTCGACTGTGGCTGTCCTTCGTAGGCCCTGAGTAGGGCAGCCCACAAACAACTGCCCCGCCCCTGAGCCAACGGAGCAGCACCTCTGAGGAGTCAGCAGGGGTTGGAAATGAGGTTTCCTTTCCACTTTTACATCTGGCAGGTCAGGAAGGTGAGATTTAAATCTGGCCTCTGGGTTAAGGTTATCAGTTTATTTTGATTCCCAAAATTTCTGTTCATTACATGTACAAAGGTACTCCTAATGTGAATTTTCTTGTCAACACAATCCAGTAACTGACTTTTTAAAAAATAAATAAGTGGAACCTTAGGGAAGACAAGTGGAAGATGATGGAGGTGCATGTTGGAGCTTCCCTGGTACTCAGCACACACCTGCGTACCTGGTGTGTCACTGGGACACAAACCACGTGCATCACCGGTATCTTTGCTTGCTGTTAAAAGGTGTTTTTGGAAGATATGGGTAGAGTAGGACTGCATGATTGCTTTGAACCAAATCAGGACTGTGGTGGGTTTTTTATTTTTATTTTTATTTTTTTATTTTTTGTAGATAATTATTTTTATTTAAAGGAAGTTGACACACAGTATTACATTAGTTTCAGGTGTACAATGCAGTGATTCAATATTTATATACTTGATAATTCTAGCTACCAGCTATCACCATACAAAGTTACAGTATTTTGACTATATTCCTTATGCAATAAATTACATCCCAGTTACTTATTTATTTTACAATTGGAAGTCTGTACTTTTTATTTTCTGGAGAGGGCATCTCTCATATTTATTGATCAAATGTTTGTTAACAACAATAAAAATAAAATTCTGTATAGGAGGGTCAGTGCTCAATGCACAGTCATTAATCCACCCCAAGCCTAATTTTTGTCAGTCTCCAATCTTCTGAAGCATAACGAACAATTTCTTACATGGAGAACAAATTCTTACATAGTGAATAAGTTACATGATGAACAGTACAAGGGCAGTCATCACAGAAACTTTTGGTTTTGCTCATGCATTATGAACTATAAACATTCAGTTCAAATATGAATATTCGTTTGATTTTTATATTTGATGTATATGTGGATACCACATTTCTCTCTTTATTATTATTATTTTGAATAAAATGCTGAAGTGGTAGGTAGATACAAGATAAAGGTAGAAAACATAGTTTAGTGTTGTAAGAGAGCAAATGAAGGTGATCGGTTGTGTGCTTGTAGACTATGTGCTAATAAAAGCTAGACAAGTGCAATAAAATATCCACAGATGCAGTAGATTTTCTCAAAACAGGGAGGGTGAGGTTCTCTGCCTCACCTCTGTTGATCCCCAATTTCTCACCAGATGGCCCGCCTGTGACTGTGCCTGTCTTAGATTGTTCCTCCATTGAGGAATCTTACCCGTCTCTGGCTAACCAGTCATCTTCCGGGGCCTTACAGGGAGATGTAATGTTGGTAAGTGAGAGAGAAGCCTTATCGTTTGAAAAGGTTAGCTTTTTACTTCTATGCAGATTTATGCCCTGTGGCTTCCATGCCCAGCATTTGTCTTGAGATATCTTTAGCACTTGGAGGAATTATGATACTCGGTAAATTTGATATGAGGCACGAATTGTACTTAAGGGTTGTAAATAGGAAGGAAGAAGAAAAGCTGTAGAAGTAGCAGGCAGAAGAAAACATGGGAAGATTGATGATTTTTTTGACATATCTTCTTGTAAAGTAACTTCAGCGTGTATAGGTTTTAAACTACTAATTAAATTGCGCACACACATTAACATAATAGGAGTACAGTTACATACCCAAAGCAGATCTATAATTACCAGCCATCTCCAGTGAAATCAAGAAAACCAGTTAGGCACCTTAGGCATTTGTGAAAACTTATCTATGATATGGTGGATATTGCCCAACTGAACTTGCACAGTCTGGGAGAAATCAGACAAATTAAAACAAACCATTCCTGGGGACTGTTCACATCCCATATGTTCTTTAACAGTAAATAGTCTGTAGTTGTAAGATTTTGGAGTGCTACAATTTACACTTCTCCTAATTCTTGGTTGAGTTCCAACAGTATAGATCCAGTCAAGTTTGTTGTTTTACTGTATGTACAGGCCAGCTTAGATATCTCCTTCTTCATTCCCATGGCAAGTCCAGGAATTGGTGCAATGAGTGCATCTGCACCTGTAGCAGTGCGTGGACATTTGGTGGGTTTTTTTTGATCATCATCTTCTTTTGTGAGTCTTCCCAAGAGTGGTGATGTTGGAAGTTCTTTTTCATATCGTATCTTAGTTCATTTTTGCGGTAACCAAATTAGGCTTTAATCCTCTGTATAAACACAAACAGACCCTTGCCTACACTTCTATATGCCCTTTATATCATTGTGTAGAACACATTGGAGGTCACCACACAGGACCTGCTTTTTTTTAATCATTAATCTACACTTACGTGACGAACACTTTGTTTACTAGGCTCACCCCTATACCAGGTCCCCCCTATATTCCCCTTTACAGTCGCTGTCCGTCAGCGTATCAAAATGTTATAGAATCACTACTTGTCTTCTCTGTGTTGTCCAGCCCTCCCCTTTCTCCCACCCCCCAATGGATGCTAATCTTAGTACCCCCCTTTTTCTCCCCCACTTATCCCTCCCTACCCACCCATCCTCCCCAGTCCCTTTCCCTTTGGTACCTGTTAGTCCATTCTCGAGTTCTGTGATTCTTCTGCTGTTTTGTTCCTTCAGTTTTTCCTTTGTTCTTATACTCCACAGATGAGTGAACTCATTTCGTATTTCTCTTTCTCCGCTTGGCTTGTTTCACTGAGCATAATACCCTCCAGCTTCATCCATGTTGCTGTAAATGAAAGCATTTTCCCTTTTCTTGTGGCTGAGTAGTATTCCATTTTGTATATGTACCACATCTTCTTTATCCATTCATCTATCGATGGACATTTAAGTTGCTTCCAATTCTTGCCTACTGTAAATAGTGCTGCGATAAACATAGGGGTGCTTTGGTCTTTCTCTTACTTGATTTCTTCATTCTTAGGTTAAATTCTTAGGAGACCAATCCCTGTGTCAAATGGTATGTCTGTTTTGAGCATTTTGATGTACCTCCATACTGCTTTCCACAATGGTTGAACAAATTTACATTCCCACCAGCAGTGTAGGACGGTTCCCCTTTCTCCGCAGCCTTGCCAACATTTGTTGTTTGTTTTTTGGATGGCAGCAATCCTTACTGGTGTGAGGTGATATCTCATTGTAGTTTTAATTTGCATTTCTCTGATAATTAGTGATATGGACCGTCTATTCATGTTTGTGTTGGCCATCTGTATTTCTTTCCTGGAGAACCATTTGTTCAGTTCTCTGCCCATTTTTATTTGGGTTATTTGATTTTTGTTTGTTGAGGCGTGTGAGCTCTTTATATATTCTGGACCTCAAGCCTTTAATGGAATGTGTCATTTTCAAATATATTCTCCCATAGTGTAGGGTTCCTTTTTGTTCTATTGATGGTGTCTTTTGCTGTACAGAAGCTTTTCAGCTTAATATTGTCTCACTTGTTCATTTTTACTGTTGTTTTCCTTGCCCGGGGAGATATGTTCAAGAAGAGGTCACTCATGTTTATGTCTAAGAGGTTTTTGCCTAAGTTTTCTTCCAAGAGTTTAATGGTTTTGTGACTTACATTCAGGTTTTTGATCCATTTTGAGTTCACTTTTGTATTTGGGGTTAGACAATGGTCCAGTTTCATTCTCCTTCATGTAGCTGTCCTGTTTTGCGAGCACCATCTGTTGAAGAGACTGTCATTTCGCCATTGTATGTCCATGGCTCCTTTATCAAATATTAATTGACCGTATACGTTTGGGTTAATGTCTGGAGTCTCTAGTCTGTTCCACTGGTCTGTGGCTCTGTTCTTGTGCCAGTACCAAATTGTCTTGATTACTATGACTTTGTAATAGAGCTTGAAGTAGGGGAGTGAAATCCCCCCTTCTTTATTCTTCTTTCTCAGGATTGCTTTGGCTATTCGGGGTCTTTGGTGTTTCCATATGAATTTTTCAATTACTTGTTCCAGTTCATTGAAGAATGTAGCTTTTAGTTTCATAGGGATTGCATCAAATCTGTATATTGCTTTAGGCAGGATGGCCATTTCGATGATATTAATTCTTCCTAGCCATGAGCATGGGATAATTTTCCATTTGTTAGTGTCTCCTTTAATATCTCTTAAGAGTGACTTGTAGTTTTCAGAGTATATGTCTTTCATCTCTTTGGTTATTTTTATTCCTAGGTATTTTTTTTTTTGATGCAATTGTGAATGGAGTTGTTTTCCTGATTACTCTTTCTATTCTTTCATTGTTAGTGTATAGGACATCCACAGATTTCTGTGTGTTGATTTTGTATTCTGCAACTTTGCTGTATTCCGATATCATTTCTAGTAGTTTTGGGGTGGAGTCTTTAGGGTTTTTCGTGTACAGTATCATGTCATCTGCAAATAGTGACAGTTTAACTTCTTCTTTACCAATCTGGATTCCTTGTATTTTTTTGTTTTGTCTGATTGCATTGGCTAGGACCTCCAGGACTATGTTAAATAACAGTGGGGAGAGTGGGCATCCCTGTCTAGTTCCCGATCTCAGAGGAAAAGCTTTCAGCTTCTCACTGTTCAATATAGCGTTGAATGTGGGATTTTCATAGATGGCCTTAATTATGTTGAAGTAGTTGCCTTCTATTTCCATTTTCTGAGAGTTTTTATCATGAATGGATGTTGAACTTTGTCAAATGGAAATGATCATGTGGTTTTTGTCTTTCTGTTTTTTGATGGGTGGATGATGTTGATGGACTTTAGAATGTTTTGCCATCCTTGCATCCCTGGGATGAATCCCACTTGGTTATGGTTTATGATCCTTATGATGTATTTTTGAATTCGGTTTGCTAATATTTTGTTGTGTATTTTTGCCTTTACGTTAATCAGGGATATTGGTCTGTATTTTTATTTTTTGGTGGGGTCTTTGCCTGGTTTTGGTATTAGGGTGATGTTTGCTTCATAGAGTGATTTTGGAAGTATCGCCTCCTCTTCTATTTTTTGGAAAACTTTAAGAAGAATGGGTATTATGTCTTCCTTGTATGTCTGATAAAATTCCGAGGTAAATCCATCTGGCCCGGGGTTTTTGTTCTTTGGTAGATTTTGATTAATGCTTCAATTTCATTGCTGGTAATTGGTCTGTTTAGATTTTCTGTTACTTTCTTGGTCAGTCTTGGAAGGTTGTTATTTTCTAGGAGATTGTCCATTTCCCTTAGGTTTCCCAGCTTGTTAGCATATAGGTTTTCATAGTACTCTCTAATAATCTAATAATTCTTTGTATTTCGGTGGGGTCCCTCGTGATTTTTCCTTTCTCGTTTCTGATACTGTTGATTTGTTTTGACTCTATTTTCCTCTTAATAAATCTGGCTAGAGGCTTATCTATGTTGTTTATTTTCTCAAAGAACCAGCTCTTGGTTTCATTGATTTTAGCTAATGTTTTATTCTTCTCAGTTTTATTTATTTTTTCTCTGATCTTTATTATGTCCCTCCTTCTGCTGACCTTAGGCCTCATTTGTTCTTCTTTTCCACATTTCAATAATTGTGACATTTGACCAGTCATTTTTGATTGTTCTTCCTGTTTTAAATATGCCTGGATTGCTATATACTTTCCTCTTAAGACTGCTTTTGCTGTGTCCCACAGAAGTTGGGGCTTAGTGTTGTTGTTGTCGTTTGTTTCCATATATCGCTGGATCTCCATTTTGATTTGGTCATTGATCCATTGATTATTTAGGAGCGTGTTGTTTAGCCTCCATGTGTTTGTGAGCCTTTTTGCTTTCTTTGTACAGTTTATTTCTAGTTTTATGCCTTTGTGGTCTGAAAAGTTGTTTGGTAGGATTTCAATCTTTTGGAATTTACTGAGGCTCTTTTTGTGGCCTAGTATGTGGTCTATTCTGGAGAATGTTCCATGTGCACTTGAGAAGAATGTGCATCCTGTTGTTTTCAGATGTAGAGTTCTGTAGAAGTCTATTAGGTCCATCTGTTCTAATGTGTTGTTCAGTGCCTCTGTGTCCTTACTTATTTTCTGTCTGGTGGATCTGTCCTTTATAGTGAGTGGTGCGTTGAACTCTCCTAGAATGAATGCATTGCATTCTATTTCCTCTTTTAGTTCTGTTAATATTTGTTTCAGGTATGTTGGTGCTCCTGTATTGGGTCCATATATATTTATAATGGTTATATCCTCTTGATGGGCTGAGTCCTTTATCATTATGTAATGTCCTTCTTTTTCTTTTGTTGCTTTCTTTATTTAGAAGTCTGTTTTGTCTGATACCAGAATTGCAACACCTGCTTTCTTCTCTCTGTTGTTTGCATGAAATATCTTTTTCCATCCCTTGACTTTAAGTCTGTGCATGTCTTTGGGTTTGAGGTGAGCCTCTTGAAAGCAGCATATGGATGGATCTTGCTTTTTTAACCATTCTATTACTCTGTGTCTTTTGATTGGTGCATTCAGTCCATTTACATTTAGGGTGATTATTGAAAGGTATGAATTTATTGCATTGCAGGCTTTAAGTATGTGGTTACCAAAGGTTTAGGGTTAGCTTCTTTACTATCTTTTTGTCTAACTTAACTCGCTTATTGAGCTATTATAAAAGCGGTCTGATGATTCTTTATTTCTCTCTGTTTTTATTCCTCCTCCTTCCTTCTTCGTATGTTGGGTATTTTGTTCTGTGCTCTTTTTAGGAGTCCTCCCATCTAGAGCAGTCCCTGTAGGATGCCCTGAAGAGGTGGTGTGTGGGAGGCAAATTCCCTCAACTTTTGCTTGTCTGGGAATTGTTTAATCCCTCCTTCATATTTGAATGATATTCGTGCTTTATACAGTAGTCTTGGTTCGAGGCCCTTCTGTTTCATTGCATTAAGTATATCATGCCATTCTCTTCTGGCGTGTAGGGTTTCTGTTGAGAGGTCTGATGATAGCCTGATGGGTTTTCCTTTGTAGGTAACCTTTTTTTCTTCTCTGGATGCCTTTAATACTTCGTCCTTGTCTTTGATCTTTGCCATTTTAATTATTATGTGTCTTGCTGTTGCCCTCCTTGGATTCATTGTCATGGGAGTTCTGTGTACCTCTGTAGTCTGAGAGGCCATTTCTTGCCCTAGTTTGGGGAAGTTTTTGGCAATTATTTCTTCAAAGACACTTTCTATCCCTTTATCTGTCTTTTCTCCTTCTGGTATTCCTATAATGCCTATATTATTCCTTTTTGATTGGTCTCTCAGCTCTCTTAAAATTCTTTCATTCCTGGAGATCCTTTTATCTCTCTCTGCACCAGCTTCTCTGCGTTCCTGTCTCTGTTTTCTAGTCCATTAATGGTGTCTTGCATCTCGTCCATTCTGTTTTGAAGTCCTTCCAGAGCTTGTTTTATTTCTGTATTCTCCTTCCTTAGTTCTTGCATATTTATCTGCAAGTCCATCTGCATGGTTATGACTTTTGTTTTGCATTCTTTTCAAGAAGACTGGCTAAATCTATTTCCCCAGATTCCTTCTCAGGGGAAGATGTAGCAGATTCCGAAGCTGTCTGGGTTAGTCTTGTCTGGATCATATTTTTTTGCCTTTTCATTTTGACAGCTGCTATTGACCGTCTGCTGGGAGGGCCAAACTTTTCACATGCTACTGGCCTTTCTTTACTGGGACAACTGTGACCCCTAGTGGCTTGTGTTGGGTAATTGTGTGTAGACTGAGTCTTTGTGTCTTGCCTGGCCAGAATGGAGGATCTTCACTTTCTGTGGGCGTTTTGCCTTAGGCTGCTTCTCTGCTTTCGCAGCGCCCATACAGGTAATGGACGGGGGATCTGTTTGGCGGTTTACCTCCATGAGGGGTCTCAGAGCTGTTGCCCAGGGGGTTAGTGTGCCCGGTTTTCCCTGTACTTTCCAGCTGCTGGAATGTGACCTGTGTAGTTTCGGTCTACCTGTTAAGTCTCTGTCCCTTTAAGACTTTCAAAAAGCCCCCGCTCTTCTTTGTCACAGGGGCATCAGCTTCGGCACCTGCTCAGAGGTCTTGCTGCCCTGTTTCTGTAGTATCCAGGGACACTGCGCACGCACTGTGTCTGTGCTCTTGTGCGGGTGTCTGGGGCTGGGTGTTCAGCAGTCCTGGACTCCATCTCCCTCCCTCTCTGCCTATTCTTTTCCTGCTGGGAGCTGTGGGGAGGGGAACTCGTGTCACGCCGTTCTGGGGCATCTGTCTTACCCCTTTCACCAGGCGCTGGTTTCTCGCTGGTGTAGTTGTAGTCTGGCTGTTGTCCTGTGTCTTCTGGTCTCTCTTTTATGATTAGTTGTGTTTGTTGTATTTTCAAAAATATATGTGATTTTGGAAGGAGATTCCCACTGTCTTACTCATGCCGCCATGTTGGCTCCCCCCTGCAGTTTTATTTTCTGTAGCTCTCTGAGCATACTCCTGATGTTTATTTTGAGATCACTTCCTCAGGAAGATAGATCTGAGTCCAGTTACCAGTTTCCTTTGAAGTTTCATACTTGTAGGTGGCACCCTCTAGCTCCCAGAAGCGTGACTTTCTGGAGATGCTCAGACCTTGGGCGGATGGCAGGGGTCCCAGGGTAGCGGTGCCACTGCCAACCCCCGCTGGAGGAAATAGGTCTTTCCTGCTTCCCGGTCCCAGTTCCCGTCTCCACTGCCAGGGCCAGTTTGCGAAGCATGCAGTTAGAAGCTGCCGTAGGTGGGGGTGGCCATTTTGCAGGCCGGTGCCTGTGGGAATGCAGGCCATGTACCATTCACAGCACGGTAAGGGGCCTCAGAACTGCGAGGCCAGCCAGGGGAATGGAATGCCTGGAGCTCCTGAAAGCTCCCCCGACTGCCGGCAAGAATGCACCCGGGCAGTTTGGCGCACCTGTCCTTTCTCCTGAGTGGGAAGCCCTGTGGAAGCCTTGCCCCTTTAGCAGTTCTCTCGCTGTTAGGAAGTCTCTCAGACTGTCCCCCTTTATTTTGTCCCACAGTGGCCGGATGTGGATCCCTGTGTTGTCCCACAAGTGGCTGGAATCTCAAGTCTCGTGAAGTCTCCGCCTGTCTTTGCTTTCCAACTCCACCGGTCCACCAGAGTGCAGCACGTGAACGGTAGGTTTGTGCTCCCAGAGCACATCTCCACGACTGTACGTCACACTTCTCCTTGAGTTGACAGCCTGTCACAGCAGCGTTGTTCCCTGCTGCTCTTCCAGGATTTGGTGTAGTTGTTCTATTTCCATATAGTATGTATGTATGTAGTTTTGGTTTTGGGAGGAGGATTCCGCCTCCCCTCTCACGTGAGCCGCCGTCTTTAAACCCATTAGCACATCTTTTTTTTTTTTTCAGTTTCTCTTGTCTAGGGTACCTGTCCAAATCCCCTCAATTTGTAGTTTGTCTTCGTCCTTGGATCTCAAGTGAGTCTCCTGAAAGGGAGCACGAAGTTTGTCTTAAGTTTTCATCCCTTCTTTTAACCCTGTGTCTTTTGATTCGAGTATTCAGAGCCTGTCCTTTTATTCTGACAATTGAGAACTGTGCACTTATTGCCCTTAAAAAATATTTTTTGTTATCATTAATCTACAATCACGCGAAGAACATTATGATCACCAAGTACACCAAGTCCCCCCCAAAACCCCATTACAGTCACCGTCTGTCAGCGTAGTTGGATGCTGTAGACCCCTGCACCATGTCCCCTCCCACACACCCCATTACAGTCACTGTCCATCAGCGTGTAGTAAGATGCTGTGGAATCACTACTTGTCTTCTCTGTGTTGTACAGCATTCCCCATGCTCCCCCCACCCCACATATTATAAATACTAATCCTAATGAACCCTTCCTTTCTCCCCGCCCTTATCCCTAACTTCCCACCCACCCTACCCAGTCCCTTTCCCTTTGGTAACTGTTAGTACACTTTTGGATTCTGTGAGTCTGCTGCTGTATTTTACCTTCAGTGTTTCTTTGTTGTTATACTCCACACATGAGTGAAATCATTTGGACCTTGTCTTTCTCTGCCTGGCCTATTTAACTGAGCATAATACCGTCTCGTTCCATCCACGTCATTGCAAATGGTTGGATTTGTTTTCTTCTTACGGCTGCTTACTGCGGTTTTTAACTGGACTTCATTCTATGATTTTGATTGTAGTTTTGCTTTGTGCTTTCACCATTGATCTCCTGGTTATGATCAATAGCTTTTTGTTAATCGATATGTATCTGTATCTATCTATCTGCCTGTCTGTCTGTCAATCTATCTATCTATCTATCTATCTATCTATCTATCTATCTATCTATCTATATCTATCTATCTATCTATCTTAATATCTATCTATCATGTCTATCATCTATCTATATATCTATCATCTGTCATCTATCTATCTATGAATCAATCATCTTTTTGTCTGCCCATCTATCTGTATGTACAGAACATTTAACCACATTGCCTATGTACTTCCATACATTATGCTTCCAAAAATCTTGCAAGGTATCTAGGCCGTAGGGAGAGCACTGGGTTCACTGACACACTTGTAGGTCGAGTCAGCTGTGTGTGCTTACAAAAACAGTAAATGGTGGTGCAGGGACTTGAACCTGTATCTCTCTCCTCTGTCCTCTTTTAACTCCGTCTCTCTTGCTGACTGTATTTAGCCACATTCATTGACTAAGTGCTCCCTGAAGACCACAATTATCCTTCCTCTGGGCCTGTTGTAGACAGAAAAGTTAACTTGGTGCTTTGCTCACCAACATGTTTGAGGGACATCAGCGTTATCACTGCTGATAGGAGGAGGGACAAGTAAAAATGAACACCAACTTCAGGACAGGAGCAGTTGGAAGCAAAGAGTGTGGTATGGAGTGACATGTTTATTGGAGTGTCCAAACTTCCCTCTTTATCTGGTTTTTACTTCTTTACATTCGTGAACATCATAAAACCCACTGATTTCAAAGGCCCAGATGGATATTATTACAGAAATACCGTTGTTGAGGTGAGAGAGAATGAGAAGGACGATGCTGCAACACTAAATCTATGGCTGGGCACAGCTGAAACCAAACAAAAAGAATTCACGGTGGCCAGATAGGGCTATTTTCTACTGACTGTCTCTGGGGACTCAAAAAGAATCCATTTGTTTGTTTCTTTGTTTCACAGATTCACTTGTGTAGGGTAACTGTCCTCGCCCCTTCTCCTTGTAGTTTGTCTGTGTCCTTGGATCTCAAGAGAGTCTCCTGTAAGGGAGCACGTAGATGGTCTTGAGTGAAAGATAGCTTTGTTTAGTATGATGCTTTCCTTTCTACCTACCTACTTATCTCTTTTTCTATGTAATCTATCTACCTATCTATCTATCTGTCTATGATCTATCATCTATCTACTATCATCTGTGTATCTATCTAATGAATCTATCATCTTTATGTATGTATAACAATCCAATCTATGTATCAATCATATGTCTATCTATGTATCTGTTTTCTCACTTTTGTCAACGTTCTGTCACTAGGTGCACTTTGATTCCTCTGTGTCCTTCTCAGTCTCAATTCCTTGTGTTTGTTTATATGAGTTAGGTATGTGTTTGGGTCTTGAGAAGAGTGGCCTTGTGTGGGAACTTGTCCTGCGTAGGTGGCACGAATCTGCTGGTTGTGGATGTTGTGGTTGGTGTGCTGGTCTTTTGAACCTGTGCAGTCCATGGCCCTCCGGTTGCTCTGCCCCTGGGCCATTCCTGCTGTGGCAGCTGCGTGAGCTGCAGGGCATATCCGAGGCCCCACGCAGGGAGCACCCTGGCTGGCCTGCATGGTCTGAGGCAGGTGCATGCCCAGTAGTAGGTCTTTTTGAATGTGTACCGATGTCACCTCGGTGGCCTTGCTTGGTGGCACATCTCCAGAGAGCATGTGTGTAGTCACTGGTTAGGGAACTGCCTTTTGTGACACGCGGTGCTCTTGTGGGCTGGTAGCGTATGGGCTTGGTGAGGTGGTGGGCCAGCTGGCTTGTGTGAAAACTGCTCCATTCTACTGTCAAGGTGGAGTTTGAGTTTCAGTGCATTTAGGCATTTAGGTGTGATTGAGGTCTATCTGTAATGGAATAGTAGAGTTGAGAGCTATGTTTCCGTTCGTATGAAAAGGGTGCTGAGCATAAAGAGTTGGGTGATGGTGTCAGGAGTTCTAGGAATATTTATATCCCCACACTTATTATTTTTCTTTTAAGGGAGGAGATTCTGAAGTAACTTTTTACTCACAGATGAAGGTGGTGCCTAAGGTCATCCCACGTCAGCCATGGTGAGATGAAGTGGTGTAGTAGAATTAAAGCCTGTACACCTTGGCCTGATACATAGGTGACACACCGTCGGTGCTCTTTGCTGCTCTCCTGTCCTGGCTTATTACCTTAACTAACTTGATGGTTCAGAGTGGTCCCAGCAACATTTCCAGATAGATCTTTCTAAAATTGCATAGAAACACTTGGCAAAGATATCCCAAGAGGCTAGTGGAAAATTTTACTCTTTCTGGTCATTGTTTGCAAGATGTTTGCCTATCCTGTGTTCCTTTGTTACCTTTGCATCTCCTGTGATTGTAGAGTGATAGATGCAGTGGTGTACACACACACACGCCCACGCACAATCACACAAACACGGCTGAGAGTTAACGGTGACCCCAGTTCTCGGAAACTGCAGCCCACACTTTAAAAAAGAAACGTGTATAATTTTGCTCCTGGTGTTCCCCCCATAGGGAGCAGACTTAAAAGTGCAGAGGTGGTTGGACACAGATACCTATGCAGACACCTAAGAACAGATATCTATTCGTAGGCCCTCTCCATCCATCGACAAATTGCGTCTCTGTTTACCTTCATATCTTTGTTAGTTTACTCAAGCTGATAACCAGAGTGTCATTGAGTTTTGACTTCATCCATAGGCACTGATTTCTCGCCATTCTGGAAGCAGAAGTCCAAGACCAAGCAGGATCAGTTCCTTGTGAGGTCCCTATTTCTGGCTTGCAAATGGCCGCATTCCTGCTGTGTCCTCACAGGGTCGAGCGAGAAAGAGCTGTCTTCTGTTCCTCTTAATAGCACTGATTGTGTAATGGCAGGCCCACCCACACCCTCATGATATCTTCCCAAACTAATTATCTCCAAAGGCCGCATCTCCAAATACCATGACATTGGGTGTTATTCATTCAACACTGACTCAGTTCAATTATGAACTTGTGCGTGTGTGTGTGTGGGTGTGTGGTGGTGGCGGGAGGTTAAGAGGAGCGGAAGATGGTGAGGTGAGGGCCCAAAAATTCAGTTCATAACTCTGTATCTATTTGTCTAATCTAACCTAACTATATTATCTATCCTATCTAGTCTGTGATCTGTCATATATGTATATCTTATCTATCTGTTATCTCTGTCAATCTATTCTCTAATCTACAAATATCTATCATCTAACTAATGTATCTATTTCTAATCTATCATCTATCACCTGTCATCTATCTGTCATCTACCAGTTGTCATCTTTTTGTCTTCTCATCTTTCCTTACGTACAGAACAGCCTAAGATAAATTCTAGCTAAAATAAGCAGGTGAAGAGAGTCAACAAAAGGCCTGGTAGTTTATTTGAATGCAAATACCCGGGTGAGATTTCAGCAGTCTATAGAAATGTAGGCTGGGGAATTCACACTTAAGTAGACAGGCAGCGCGATTTTAAAGAAGGTAGGGGGAGGCAGAGCTTAGATTTACAGCAGCGCGAAGATTGGCTAGCCCAAGGCATATTTTTCAGGTTTGGAGAGGGCAACTGCCAAGAACTTCGGCACTTCATCAGTGTCCTATGTGAGACGGGGCAGTAGCCGGAGACATTGGCACATCATCAGGGTCCGAAGTGCTCGCTCCTCCCATCAGTGCCCCCAGCCTTAAAAACAGTTTGCAACACGGCTATCTAACATGGCTATCTATCTAATCTATCTATCTATCTATCTATCTATCTATCTATCTATCTATCTATCTATCTAATCATCTATCATCTATCTATCTATCTATCTATCTATCTAATCTATCATCTATCTATCTATCTATCTATCTATCTATCTATCTATCTAATCATCTATCATCTATCTATCTATCTATCTATCTATCTAATCTATCATCTATCTATCTATCTATCTATCTATCTATCATCATCTATCTATCTATCTATCTATCTATCTATCTATCTATCTATCTATCTATCTATCATCTATCTATCTGTCTACCTATCTATCTATCATCTAATCTATCTATCTATCTATCTATCTGTCTATCTATCTATCTATCTGTCATCTATCTATCTATCTGTCTATCTATCATCTAATCTATCTATCTACCTATCTTCTAATCTATCTATCTATCTATCTATCTATCTATCTATCTATCTATCTATCTATCTATCTATCTATCTATCATCTATCTATCTATAACTATCTATTCTATCTAATCTATCTAATCTATATATCTATCTATCTATCTTCTAATCTATCTATCTATCTAATCTATCTATCATCTATCTATCTATCATCTATCTATCTATCTATCTATCTATCTATCTATATCTATCTATTCTATCTAATCTATCTAATGTATCTATCTAATCTATCTATCTATCATCTATCTATCATCTATCTATTTATCATCTATCTATCTATCTATCTAATCTATCTATCTATCTATCTATCTATCTATCTATCTATCTATCTATCTATCTATCTATCTATCTATCTATCATCATCATCTATCATCTATCTAATCTATCTATCCAATCTATCTATATCTATCATCAATCCTATCTAATCTATCATCTACCTATCTGTCCTATCTATCTATCATCATATTTTTCCCTACACATCTATCCTTATGTACAGAACAGTTCACAAGATGGCTTATATGTCACTTCTCTACTTATGTTTCCAAAAGCCTGCAAGGTAACTATGTCCTAGAGACAGACAGCACTGGGTTCTTCGAGACATTTGCACATCGAGTCAACAGCGTGTGACTTCAAAACTGGAAAATGGTGGTGCGGGGACTTCAACCCATATCTCTGTCCCCGTCCTCTTTTCCCTCTGTGCTGATGGTATTATAGCCGCATTTGTTGACTAACTGCTCCCTGAAGACCACAAGCATCCTTCTTCTTGGCTTTTTCAGTAATTTATCCCATTGTAGGGAATGCTTTAAACTCAGATAGCTGGTTCTGTCACCTCCTTCTAGACTGTTCAAGTCCCACCTTCCTGGTGAGGCTTACCCTGTCCACTGTTTATTTTGAAAGCCCTGCTTCTCTCTGCCTATAATCTCAGTCCTCCATATCCTGCTTTTTATTCTTCATAGTGTTTGTTACCGGCTTAGCTACCAGAGAACTTACATATGTTTATTGTGTCTTTCCTCCCCTCCAACTAGAACGTGGTCTCCACAGGTTAGGATTTCTGTATGTATTAAGTCTGGTGGAGACCCTGCAGGCTCTAGGGTCAGCGAGAAGTGGGCACAGTTGTAACTCAACGTGGTTTGACATGTTATCAGTTTAGGTTAGAGTCAGGCCAGGCATTCATTAAGGAGGACCTTTTCTGATATTCTAAGCTACTTGACATATTCTAAGTAAGCATAAATTTTCAATAAAGCACAGCAGGCAGAAGCACTTCATTCTGTCGTTCCTCCAGCCTTGAGGACCTGGATGCCAAATCCGTTCTCTCGTGGGGAAGTGGGAATGTGTGATGATGATTGGCCAAAACGTTGTTACACCTTTCACACACATACAGAATTAAACATGTTTAAAATCCAAAATGATAAGAGTGCTTTCCTGTGTCACAGCAGGAATTCCCTAGCCTCCAGTGAGCTCAGAGCAGTCTGAGAGAGATGGAATGGGCCACATAAGCCAAGCCAGTGTTCTTCCTCTGGACTTGCCTCCCCCTGGGTTGTCATCCATTAAATGCTCAGAACACTGACCTCGCTGTCAGCATGCACACTCATACAACGCCGCTACTTCCACATCTCAGTCACTGGGGCATGGAACACGTTGCATAGTTAAGTATGGCTCAGAACATTATCACTCATGTATGTGTGTTCTTCCTCTGTTGCCGAGTCAAAGAGTAAACAGAGCAGAGGCATACTAGCAAGAGCAGATTTTAGTGTGAATATATAATATACACACATATTGTGGGAAAGATTTTGTTAAATGGATAGGAGGACATAGGCCTTGTCTGGAGCCGGGGGAGACGGGAGACCTGTAGGTGTCATTAGCAAGGGCAGTGGCATGTCCACAGGGTCGGAGGCCGAGTTAGGGGTAGGGCCGAGGCCATTGGCTGTGCCTCCCACGGCATCGTATGGGTTCAGGGCTTACCGGAGGACGACTGCACTCACTGTTGGTGTCTAAGGCACGCAGGTTGCCAGCAGTGTTTCTGCCCACGGCCTCATGTGGGGCCATGGGGGGCTAGCAAGTGCCTTTCCTTAGGGCGGTGGTGTGCCCATCGGGTCATCGTCCGACTTGCGTTTATGTCTGAGGCCGTCGTCTGTGCCTCCCATGGCATTGTGTGCGTCCAGGTGAGTCCGGAGGATGACTTCCCACGTGGTGCGTGTCTTAGGTGTGCAGGAGGCCAGCGGTGCTGCTGCCCCCGGCCTCGTGTGGGGCTGGGATTTGACAGGAAATGATGACCATCATGGGGGGTGTTGTGTCCATGGGCCCATCTTGAGCGTCATTGCCGGCCCTCGTGCCGAAGGTGGTGGTGCCCATGGACCCATGCAGGGCCGGGGTTGACCGGAAGATGACGGCCATCGAGGGAGGTGTCGTGCCCATGAGTTCGTCTTGAGCGTCATTGCAGGCTTTCACGCCGAATGTGGAGCTGCCCACAGCCTCGTGTGCGGCCAAGGGCGAACGGAAGATGACGGCCATCGAGGGTGATGTCGTGTCCTTCAGCTGGTCTTGAGCATTAGCCTTCAGGCTAGCGCCTGTGTAGGCCACGGACTTGTCCGGGGACATGGGGCAGTTGTAGGTGCCTTTCCCGAAGGCAGCGGCGTGCACATCGGTTCATTGTCCACCTTCCGGGTAGGGCCGAGGCTTTCAGTTGTGCCTCCCAAGGGAACATATGGGGCCAGGGGAGATCACGTGGTTGTCTGAGGCGCACAGGAGGCCGGCAGTTGTGTTGCCCACGAACTCATGCTGGACCAAGGGGGACTGGAAGATGATGGCCATCAGTGGTGGCGTCATGTCCATCGACTCGTCCCGAGTGTCAGAGCCAGCCATCGGGCCGGCGGTTGTGCTGCTCACAGATTTGTCTGTCGGCTGACTCTGGATGGCAGTTTTGCAGAGGCAGGACACCTCGATGCAGGCTGGTAGTGGTACCCATGTGTCATGCCGAGGAGGAGCTCATCTCGGTGGTCTCTCTCCAGCTGTCTGCTGGGAGCCTAGGATGCTCCAGAGGCCCAGGACTGCTCCACGTGGAAGTGGGAACTCTGCTGGGAAAAGTTGGAAATGCCAGCCGCTAAAGGCACAGGATCCCGGTGGAACAGCCTGTGACCAGGGTAGCGGGCAGGTGCAGAGTGCTCCCTGGCAGGAGGGATAGAGGGCAGCGTCCCAGGGATGGGAAGGATCGGTGGGCGAATAAGGTGTGGCTGTGGAGGCGGCGGGTGGGGTGGGGCACGAACCATAGGACGGAGGAAACTGTCCACACGGAAAAATGGGTTGTGGTGTGCTCCAAAGGATCCGAGGAAAGGGTCTGAAGCTAGGAAGAGGGTCTCCTTTGCAATTAACTCCTTTTTAGGCCAAGCACACACTGAGCTGCCAAGCTAGAGCGAGACTGGTATATATGTCAGCCAGGGGATACATCACAAAGCGGCCTGGGCCGCTGTGATGTCACCCAGGGGCTGCATCACCAAGCCCCCACAGCCTTAAGCACACCGGCCCTGCCCAGAGGAGACCCTGGGCCAAAGCCATGGTGCAGCCCCAAGGCAAACCCCAGTAGAATCCCTAGCCCAAGGGAATGCCCGCTGAGGGCCGTGCAGGTGTTCGGACCAATGAGGCCACCATGCGGACCATCGAGGGCTGCAGTGCCATGTCTGTCAGAGCTCAGCCCGCCTGGGTGCCGGCTCTGCATGGGCTCGGCTCCCGGGGTGTGGCGTGCGGCAAATGCCTTGCCCACCCCCACGCTCCTAGAGGCCAGGGTCTTCTCACAGCCCAGCATGGAGCCACGCATTTGCTGCCCTTGGCACAGCCCATACTTTCCTGTGCCTTACCAGCTGCTCTGGGACACCTGGAGCCAGGCATGCCTTTTTGGCTATGGCCAGCGAGGCGGCTGACTTCTGAGGAGGGCGCAGACCCCTTTAGTTGCCTTTCTAGCTAGTGGGCAGGTTATTTCCTTGCTTCTCACAGAAAGCATAGGTCGGGGAACACCGGGCCTCAGCATAGACACATTCCAAATTCTGACTGTTCCTGGCCGCCTAGATTTTCTCTCTGATCTAGTTTTGGGGGCCAGTGTCTCGTACGTGAAAAACACAACACAGTAAACTGGGAAACACTTTTTATTTTTAAAATGCTTCTCCTTTAGACTCTTGGTCTCGATGGCGTCGCCGTTCTTGCCCATCAGCCAAGCTGGAAGGTTGTGGGGCAACCTCGCCTCCTCTCAGTAGTCAGTCTGTCCATTCCCGATCCTGACTGTTCATCCTTTATATTATAACCTATGAAGCTCGTGTCCCATGTCAGTAACCCTGCTTCTAGTTCTCAGGTCTTACCTTTTGGACCTAGGCCCTGCTTGCTCACTGCTTCACTGTGGAAGCACTGACATTGTTACAGAATAAAATGTGAAATTCTCCAGCCCCAACTCATGGTCTGGCTTTCACGTTGTCTACATTTCCATCCCTATGAGCCAAGCTCCCTGCTCCTTGAAAAGATCCTGTCTCGTGTCTTTTCGTCTCTGAATTATTTCCTCTGGGGGTTTCCACCTCTTGCCTCTGGTTTTTAATACATTTCACCCCAGCAGAAGAACATGGATCATTGAAGAGCCACCTCTCTTGTCACCTCCTCTTGGAGGCTTCCCGTGCACTCTCACTTAGGCGTGCCCTCCTCTCCCTTCTCTGTACTTGGTGAGAACCTCCCTTATCAAATGTGAGTGTGTCAGCTCGTGCACATCACTCTTCTGGTCACGGGATCTGTTAAATTGTGGCGACAGTGAATGACTGGACTCGGCTTCAAAGCTCAGCTGCCCGTTCAGTGGTATCTGGTGCTGCACGCTCCTCCGCCAACCGTTCGTTATGTTCCAAACCATGCGGAACGTCAATGCAGGTGAGATGCCACCGAAGATCCATCTGTCCCTATGTGTATGCCTCCAGGTGCTTTGGGAGAGGCCCAGTGAGCTTAGCCCACGACCTTATCTTTAATGGTGTTGAGCGCAGTGAGTGTGGGGCAGCCCCCAGCTGCTGCTCCTGCTGCTGCTGCTGCTGTGATGACTCCTCTCTCTGGCCCATTGAGGTAAGATTCCAGATCTCTTCTTGTTCTCTGCCTGTAATTTCTCTGTAGTGGTGTATTTTTTTTGTATTGGGGCGGCTGCTTTCGTGTCTCTGAAGGAATTAAGTATGGGTCTCAGAAGTTCCTTATGTCAGTTTTCATTGTACTGTACCATCTTTCTTGTCTACGTCTTTCGGTTTTCTTCTGCTGCTACTGCTTTTCCTCCGAGAGGTTCTGTACCACTGTCCTGTTGTAGACAGAAGAGTAAACTTGGTGCTTTGCTCACTATCATATTTGAGGGACATTGGCGTCACCACTGATAGGAGGAGGGACAGGTAAAATGGAACACCGAGTTTTAAACGGGACCAGTTGGGAGCAAAAAGTGTGTTGTGGAGTGACGTGTTCACTTGAGCATCCAAACTTCCCTCGGTATCTTGTTATTGCTTCTTTACATTCTTAAAAATCATAAAATCCACTGATTTCAAACGCCCAGACACAAATTATTACAGCAATTCAGTTGTTGAGGTGAGAAAAAATGAGAAGGGCCTCGCTAAACCACTAAATCTATGACTGGGCACTGCCAAACCGAACGGAAAGCATCCATGGTGGCGGGAAGGGCTATTTTCTACTGACTGTCTCTTGGGGCACCCAAACAGAATCTTTTTTTTTTTTTTGGTGTCAGTAATGTACAATTACATGAGCAACATTATGGTTACTAGACTACCCCTCCTCCCCCCTCCCCCCATTTTCAAGTTCGATTCCCGCACCCCATTAGAGTCGTTGTTCATCAATGTAGTAAGATGCTATAGAATCACTACCTGTCTTCTGTGTGTTATACTGCAATCCACGTGGCACCCCTCCCCCTCAATTACGTGTGTGGATTGTAATGTCCCCTTTATCCCCTTATCCCTCCCTTCCCACCCATCCTCCCAGGTCCCTTTCCCTATGGTAACTGTTAGTCCATTCTTTAGTTCTGTGAATCTCCTGCTGTTCTGTTCCTTCCCTTTTTTGCTTTGTTCTCATACCTCACAGAGGAGTGAAATCCTTGGATACTTGCCTTTCTCCACCTGGCTTATTTCACTGAGCATAACACCCTCTAGCTCCGTCAGTGTTGTTGCAAATTGTGGTAGGATTTGTTTTCTTCTTATGGCTGAATGATATTCCATAGTGTGTATGTACCACCTCTTCTTTATCCATTCATCTCCTGATGGACACTTAGGTTGCTTCCATTTCTTTGGTATTGTAAAGAGTGCTGCGATCGACATAGGGGTGCATCTGTCTCTTTTAAACGGGGCTCCTGCACTCTTAGGGTAAATTCCCAGGAGAGGAATTCCTTGGTCAAATGGTATTTCTGTTCTTTGGTTTTTTGGGGAACTTCCATACTGCTTTCCACAATGGTTGTGGTCACTGACATTCCCACCAGCAGTGTAGGAGGGTTCCCCTTCCTCCACACTCTTGCCGACATCTGTTGTTGTTTGTCTTTTTTGTGGTTGCCATTCTAACTGGTGTGAGGTGATAACCCATTGTGGTTTTAATGTGCATTTCTCTGATGGTTAGCGATGTGGAGCATCTTTCCATGTGCCTGTCGTCCACATGAAATTGCTTCTGTGGAGAGGAATCTGTTCAGATCCTCTGCCCATTTCGTAATTGGATTCATTTGCTTTTTGTGTGTTGAGGTTCGTGAGCTCTTGATACAAGTTTTGGATGGCAACGCCTTATCAAATATGTCATCCATGAATATATTTTCCCATACTGAAGGATGTATTTTGGTTCTACTGATGGTGGTCAAACAGAATCTTACTAAACCTCCGACCACTTCATTCCTAATCTGACTAATTTTTATTTTCCAGAACACCAACCAGCCGAGATTACTGGAACAAAGAGGAGAAGCTTTGATGCAGGAACATCTAGTGTAAAACTGAGAGGTGAGGTGGTGTGGAGCTGGTAGTTTGTATCTTTCCATGTGCTGCTTTCAAGGGTCATAGGGAAAAAAAATTGCCAAGGAGATGAAGCCCGGGTTGTTGATTTCACCTGGTATCGGTGGAGCCACGTAGCCTCTAGCCATTGATGGGAAGGCTAGCATGCGGCACTGTTGTCTTTCCTGCGTAGTTAGACCTGCGGTGTCTCCCATTCGCATTTCAGTCAGAGCCCGTGTGGGACTGTCCTGGCACTGGCCGGGGTGGACCCTAGAGCTGTGCCATTTCTTCTGGTCTGTCACAGCACCCCTCTCGGAACAGGGCCTCAGCAGCACTCCCGGGAGAGACACACAGAGAGAGAGAATTGCGCTCGAGAGACAGGGACAGTTTTATTTTCTGTAGCTCCCTGAGCATGCTCCTGATGTTTATTTTGAGATCTCTTTCTCAGGAAGATTGATTTGTGTCCAGTTACCAGGTTCATTTGAAGGTTCATATTTGTGGGTGGCGTCCTCTAGCTCCCAGAAGCTTTACTCTCTGGAGATACTCAGCCCTTTGGGGGACGGCATGGGTCCCAGGGGAGTGAAGCCCGTGCCCCACCCCTCTGGGAGGAAAGAGGTTTTTCCTGCTTCCCGGCCACAGTGCCCGTCTCCACTGCCTGGGCCAGTTTGCAGAGCACTCAGGGAGAAGATGCTGTAGGTAGGGGCGGCCGTTTTGCAGGCTGGTGCTGGCAGGGAGGCAGGCCTGGTACCAGTCACAGCACAGTAAGTGGCCTCGGAGCTGTGAGGCCAGCCAGGGTAATGGAGCACCCAGAGCTCCTGAAAGCTCCCCTGCCTGCCGGGCAGAGTTCACCCAGGCAGATTGGTGCACCTGTCCTTTCTCATGAGTGGCAAGCCCTGTTGATGTCTTGCACCTTTAGCAATTATCTTGCTGTTCTCTCAGACTGTCCACCTTTCTTTTGTCCCACAGCGGCCCTATGTGGAACCCTGTGTTGTCCCAGAAGTGGCTGGAATCTCAAGTATCTCGAAGTCTTCCGCCTGTCTTTGCTTTTCTACCCCACCAATCCTCCAGAGCACAGCACATCTACGGTAGGTTCATGCTCCCAGAGCACATCTCCAGGGCTGTACGTCACACTTCTCTTTCAAGTGACAGCCTGCAGCAGCAGCGTTCTTCCCTACTGCTCTTCCAGGACATGGTGTAGTTGTTCTATTTCCACATAATACATATGTATTTGCTTTTGGTTTTAGGAGGAGGTTTCTGCGTCCCCTCTCACATGAGCCGCCGTCTTTAATCCAATCAGCACATCTTTTTCTTTCCTTTTTTTCAGTTTCACTTGTCTAGGGTACCTGACCCCACCCCCACAACTTGTAGTTTGTCTTCGTCCTTGGATCTCAAGTGAGTCTCCTGTAAGGGAGCACGTAGGTGGTCTTGAGTTTTCATCCCTTCTTTTAACCCTGTGTCTTTTGATTAGAGCACTCAGAGCCTGTCCTTTTATTCTGACAATTGAGAGCTGTGTCCTTATTGCACTTAAATTTTTTTTTTATCATTAATCTACAATCACGCGAAGAACATTATGATCACCAAGTACACCAAGTCCCCCCCAAAATCCCCGGTACATTCCCTATCAGCATAGTTTTATGCTGTAGACCCATTCACCATGACCCCACACACACACCCCGTAACAGTCATTGTCCATCAATGATTAGTAATATGCTGTAGAATCACTACTTGTCTTCTCTGTGTTGTACAGCCCTCCCCATGCACCCCCCAACCAACACATTATACATGGTAATCCTAATGCCCCCTTTCTTTCTCCCCGCCCTTATCCATCCCTTCCCACCCTCCCTGCCCAGTCCATTTCCCTTTGTTTACTGTTAATCCACTCACGGGTTCGGTGAGTCTGCTGCTGTTTCTTCCTTCAGGTTTTCTTGATTGTTATATTCCACACATGAGTGAAATCATTTGGTTCTTCTCTTTCTCCGCCTGGCCTATTTCACTCAGCATAATACCCTCTAGCTCCAACCACTTTGTTGCAAATGGTATGATTTGTTCTCTTCTTACAGCTGCTTACTGCACTTTTTAAACTGGATTTCTGTCTTCTCTTTTTTCTATAGTTTTGCTATGTGCTCTCACCATTGCTCTCCTGGTTATGAGCAATAGCTTTGTGTTAATCGATATGTAACTATATCTATCTATCTCTCTATCTGTCTATCTATCAATCTGTCTATCAATGGATCAGTCATCTTTCTGTCTGCCCATCTGTCCTTGTGTACAGAACAGTTAACAACATAGCCTATGTCACTTTCCTACATTATGCTTCCAAAAATCTTTCAAGGTAACTAGGCCGTATGGAGAGCACTGGTTTCACCGAGACACTTGCAGGTCAAGTCAGCCGCATGTACCTACAAAACCTGGAAATGGTACAGGTACTTGAATGGGTGTCTCTGTCCTCTTTCCTCTTTTATCTCCTTCTCACTTGCTGACTGTATTTAGCCACATTCATTGACTAAGTGCTCCCTGAAGACCACAACTATCCTTCCTCTGGGCCTGTTGTCGAAAGAAAAGTACGCTTTGTGCTTTGCACACCACCATGTTTGAGGGACATCGGCATGATCAACGCTGATAGGAGGGAGGGACAAATGAAAAGGAACACCAATTTTCAGAAAGGAGCAGTTGGGAGCAAAGAGTGTGTTTTGGAGTGACGTGTTTATTTGAGTTTCCAAACTTTCCTCTTTATCTGGTTATTAGTTCTTTACATTCGTGAACATCATAAAACCCACAGATTTCAAAGGCCCAGACACATATTATTACAGCAATTCAGTTGTTGAGGTGAGAGAAAATGAGAAGGAGGTTCCTGCACCACTAAATCTGTGGATGGGCACTGCTGAAACCAAACAAAAAGAATTCACAGTGGCCATACAGGGCTATTTCCTTCTGACTGTTTCTGGTGACTCAAACAGAATCCATTTGTTGGACTGTTTGTTTTTCACTTTCACTTGTGTATTGTACCTATCCCCACCCCTTTGGCTTGTAGTTTGTCTGTGTTCTTGGCTCTCAAGTGAGTCTCCTGTAAGGGAGCACATAGTTGGTCTTGAGTTTTCATCCATTCTTTTCACCCTGTGTCTTTTGTTTGGAGCACTCAAAGCCTTACCTTTTATTCTGATGATTCAGAGCTGTGCCCTTATTGCACTTAAATAATTTTCTTTGTTATCATTAATCTACAATCACGTGAAAAACATTATGTTTACTGGGCATCCCCATTCACCATGTCCCACCCAAAACTCTTACAGTCGCTGTCCATCTGCGTAGTTGGATGCTGCGGACCACTTCCCCATGTCCCCTCACAAACAACCCGTTAAATTTGCTCTCCGTCAGCATGTAGTAAGACGCTGTAGAATCTCTACTTGTCTTCTCTGTGTTGTACAGCTCTCCCCATGCCCCCACCCAAGCTGTATACATGCTAAACCTAATGTTCCCTTTATTTCTCCAAGCCCTTATCCCTCCCTTTCCACCCATCCTGCCCAATCCCTTTCCGTTTGGTATCTGTTAGTCCAATCTCGGGTTCTGTGAGTTTGCTGATTTTTTTTTCCTTCTGTTTTCCTTTGTTGTTATACTCCACACATGAGTGAAATCATTTGGTATTTGTCTTTCTCCGACTGGCTTCTTTCACTGAGCATAATACCCTCTAGCTACATCCACGTCATTGCAAATGGTAGGATTTGTTTTCTTCTTATGGCTGCTTACTGCACTTTTTAAAATGGATTTCATTCTTCCTTTTTGTTTTTGGTTTCGCTGTGTGTTTTCACCATTGATCTTCTGGTTATGAGCAATAGTTTTGTATTAATCGATACATATCTTTATCTGTCTATCTATATATCTGTCTGTCTATCTATCTGTCTGTCTGTCTATCTGTCTGTCTATCTGTCTATCTATCTATCTATCTATCTATCTATCTATCTATCTATCTGTCTGTCTGTCTGTCTGTCTGTCTGTCTGTCTGTCTGTCTGTCTGTCTATCTACCTACCTACCTATCTATCTGTCTATATATGCTTCTATCTTTCTTTCTATCTACCTGTCTATCTATCTGTTTTCCTATCATCTATCATGTCTATCATCTATCTATCTTGTATCTATCTATCTATCTATCTATCATCTATCATCTATCTATCTATGAATCAATCATCTTTTTTCTGACTATCTATTCTTATGTACAGAACAGATAACAACATAGCCTACTTCACTTCCATACATTATGCTTCTAAAAATCTTGCAAGGTAACTAGGCCGTAGTTAGAGCACTGGGATCACTGAGACACTTGCAGGTCGAGTTAGCCGCATGTGCTCACAAAACCAGTAAATGGTGGGGCAGGGACTTGAACCTGTATCTCTGTTCTCTGTGCTCTTTTACTTCCTTCTTGCTTGCTGGCTGTATTTAGCCACAATCATTGACTAAGTCCTCCCTGAATACCACAACTATCCTTCCTCAGGGCCTGTTGTAGACAGAAAAGTATACTTGCTGCTTTGCTCACCACCATGTTTGAGGGACATCGGCGTGATCACCGCTGATAGGAGGAGGGACAAATAAAAAGGAACACCTATTTCTAGACATTAGCAGTTGGCAACAACAGTGTGTTGTGGAGTGACGTGTTTGAGTGTCCAAACTTCCGCTTTATCTCGTTACTACATCTTTACATTGGTGAACATCATAAGACCCACTAATTTCAAAGCCCAGACGCATATTATTACAGCAATTCAGTTGATGCGGTGAGAGAATATGAGAAGGAAGTTGCTGCACCACTGAATCTATGGCTGGACACTGCTTAAACCAAACAAAAAGAATTCACAGTGGCTAGATAGGGCTATTTTCTACTGTCTATGGGGACTCAAAAAGAATCCATTTGTTTGTTTGTTTCTCCGTTTCACTTGTGTAGGGTACCTGTCCCCACCCTTTCAGTTTGTAGTTTGTCTTTGTCCCTGGATCTCAAGTGAGTCTCCTGTAAGGAAGCACATAGGTGGTGTTGAGTTTTCATCCCTTCTTCTAACCCTGTGTCTTTTGATTGGAGCACTCAAAACCTGTCCTTTTATTCTGGTAATTGAGACCTGTGCTCTTATTGCACTTTGAAAATTTTTTTGTTATCATTAATATACAGTCACATGAAGAACATTATGCTTACTAGGCTACCTCCTTCACCAATTCCCCCCCTAATCCCCATTACATTTGCGGTCCATCAGCATGGTTGGATGCTGTAGACCCTTTCACCATGTCCCACACACACACCCCGTTACAGTCGCTGCCCATCAGCATGTAGTAAGATGCTGTAGAATCACTACTTGTCTTCTCTGTGTTGTACAGCCCTCCCCATTACCCCCCACCCCACACATTATACATTCTAATCCTAATGCCCCCTTTCTCTTTGCCCACCCCTATCCCTCCCTTCCCACCAACCCTTCCCAGTCCCTTTCCCTTTGGTAACTGTTAGTCCACGCTCGGTTTCTGTGAGTCTTCTGCTGTTTATGTCCTTCAGTTTTTCTTTGTCGTTTTACTCCACACATGAGTGAAATTATTTGGTACTTCTCTTTCTCCGCCTGGCTTATTTAACTGAGCATAATACCGTCTAGCTCCATCCATGTCATTGCAGACGATCGATTTGTGTTATTCTTATGGCTGCTTACTGCACTTTTTAAACTGTATTTCATTCTTTTTAGTTTGTAGTTTCGCTGTGTGCTTTCACAATTACTCTCCTGGTTTATGAGCAATAGCTTTTATTAAATGATATGTACCTATATCTGTCTCTCTATCTATCTCTCTATCTTTCTATCAATCAATCAATCTATCTATCTATTTATCTATCTATCTATCTATCTATCTATCTATCTATCTATCTATCTATCTATCTATCTATCTATCTATCTATCTATCTATCTGTCAATCATGTTTTTGTCTGCCCTTCTGTCCTTATGTACAGAACAGTTATCAACATAGCCTATGTCACTTCCCTACATTATGCTTCCAAAAATCTTGCAAGGAAACCAGGCCATAGGGAGAGCACTGGGTTCTGACACTTGCAGGTCGAGTCAGCCGTGTGTACCTACAAAACCAGGAAATGGTGGTGCAGGGACTTGAACCCGTGTCTCTGTCCTCTGTCCTCTTTTATCTCCTTCTCACTTGCTGTCTGTATTTAGCCACATTCATTGACTAAGAGCTCCCTGAAGAAAACAAGTATCCTTCCTCTGGGCCTGTTGTCGACAGAAAAGTAAACTTGTTGCTTTGCTCACCACCATATTTGAGGGACATCGGCGTGATCACCACTTATAGGAGGGAGGGACAAATGAAAATGAACACCAGTTTCTAGACAGGAACAGTTGGGAGCAAGGAGTGTGTTGTGGAGTGACGTGTTTATTTGAGTGTCCAAACTTCCCTCTTTATCTGGTTTTTAAATCTTTACATTCGTGAACATCATAAAACCCACTGATTTCAAAGACCCAGATGCATATTAATACAGCAATTCAGTTGTTGAGATGAGAGAAAATGAGAAGGACTTTGCTGCACCACTAAATCTTTGGCTGGGCACTTCTGAAACCAAACAAAAAGAATTAACGGTGGCTAGGTAGAGCTATTTTTTAATGACTGTCTCAGGGGACTCAAACAGAATCCATTTGTTTGTTTCTCAGTTTCACTTGTGTAGGGTACCTCTCCCCGCCCCTTCAGCTTTTAGTTTGTCTGTGTCCTTGGATCTCAAGTGAGTCTCCTGTAAGGGAGCACATAGATGGTCTTGAGTGAAAGATAGTATTGTTTAGTATGATGCTTTCCTATCTATCTTCCTACCTATCTCTTTATCTATCTATGTAATCTATCTACCTATCTATCTGTCATCTATCATCTATCTTCTATCATCTGTGTATCTATCTAATTAATCTATCATCTATATGTATGTATATCAGTCCAATCTATGTATCAATCATCTGTGTATCTGTTTTCTCACTTTTGTCAACGTTCTTTCACTAGGTGCACTTTGATTCCTCTGTGTCCTTCTCAGTCTCAATTCCTTGTATTTGTTTATGTGAGTTACCGGTGTGTTTGGGTCTTGAGAGGAGTGGCCTTGGGTGGGAACTTCTCCTGCATAAGTGGCACGACTCTGCTGGGTTTGGATGTTGTGGTTGGCGGGCTGCTCTGCCCCTGGGCCGTTCCTGCTGTGACGGCTGCATGAACTGCGGGGCATATCCGAGGCCACATGCAGGGAGAACCCTGGCTGGCCCGTGTGGTCCGAGGCAGGTGCATGCCCAGTAGTAGGTCTTTTACCTGTGCACTGATGTCACCTCGGCGGCCCTGCTTGGTGGCACATCTCCAGAGATCATGTGTGTAGTCACTGGCTAAGGGACTGCCTTTTGTGACACACGGTGCTGTTGTTGGCCAATGGCCCATGGGCTTGCTATGGTGGCAGGCCAGCTAGCTTGTGGGGAAACTGTGCCATTCTGCTGTCAAGGTGGAGGTTGAGTTTATGTGCATTTAGGCATTTAGATGTGTGTGAGGTCTATCTGTAATGGAATAGTAGCTTTGAGAACTTTGTTACTGTTCGTATGAAAAGGGTGCTGAGCATAAAGAGTTGGGTGATGGTGGCAGGAATTATACAAATGTTTATGTCCCCACACTTATTTATTTTCTGTTAAGGGAGGTGATTCTGAAGTAACTTTTTACTCACATATGAAAGTGGTGCATATGGTCATCCCACGTCACCCATCGTGAGATGAAGTGGTGTAGTAGAATTAAAGCCTGTACACCTTGGCCTGATACATAGGAGACACACTGTGTTTACTCTTTGCTGTTCTCCGGTCCTGGCTTATTACCTTAACTAACTTGATGCTTCAGAGTGGTCCCAGCAACATTTCCAGCAAGATCTTTCTAAAATTGCATAGAAACACTTGGCAAAGATATTCCCAGAGGCTAGTCTAAAATTTTACTCTTTCTGGTCATAGTTTGCAATATGTTTGCCCTATCCTGTGTTCTTTTCTTACTTTTGCATCTCCTGCGATTGTAGACCTATAGTTGTAGTGGTGTACACACACACTTCCACGCACAGACACACACATGGCTGAGTTTTAACAGAGACCGCAGTATCGGAAACTGCAACCCACACTTTAAAAAAGAAACGTGTTTAAGTTGTGCTCCTGGTGTTCCCCCCATAGGGATCCAACTTCAAAGTGCATAGGTGGTTGGAGACAGATACCTATGCAGACACCTAAGCACAGATATCTATGCGTAGGTTCTCTCTATACATCATCTAAGTGCATCTCTGTTTACCTACATATCTGTGTTAGTCTACTCAAGCTGATAACCAGAGTGTCATTGAGTAGGGGCTTAATCCATAGACACTGATTTTTCACCATTCTGGAAGCAGAAGTCCAAGAACAAGGCAGGTTCTGTTCTGGTGAGATCCCTTCCTCTGGCTTGCATATGGTCACATCACTGCTGTGTCCTCACAGAGTCGATGGAGAAAGATCTGTCCTCTATTCCTCTTAATAGCACTGATTGCGTAATGGCAGCTCCACCCAAACCCTCATGATATCTTCCGAACCTAATTACCTCCAAATTCCCCACCTCCCAATACCATGACAGTGGGGGTTAGGGCTTCAACCCTGATGCAATTCAAATATGAACTTTTTGTGAGAGAGAGAGAGAGAGAGAGTGTGTGTGTGTGTGTGTGTGTGTGTGTGTGTGTGTGTGTGTGTGTGTTGGCGGCGGGGGATTAGGAGGAGCGGAAGATGGTGACGTGAGTGCCCAAAAATTCTGTCCATAACTCTGTATCTAACATCTATTGTCTATCTAATCTATCAGTATCTATCATCTATCTGTCTAATCTAACCTAAATATATCATCTGTCCTATCTAGTCTATCGTCTGTCATCTGTATATATCTGATTTATCTCTCATCTCTGTCAATCTATTCATCTAATCTATGAATATCTTTCGTCTATCTAATGTATCTATTTCTAATCTATCACCTATCACCTGTCATCTGTCTGTCATCATCTTTTTGTCTACCCAACTATCCTTATGTACAGAACAGTGTAAGATAAATTGTAGTTGAAATAAGCAGGTGAAGAGATGCAATAAAGTGCCCGGTAGTTTATTTGAACGCAAATACCCGGGAGAGATTTCCCCAGTCTATAGAAATGGAGTCTGGGAATTCACACTTAAGTAGACAGGCAGCACGATTTTAAAGAAGGTAGGGGGAGGCAGAGCTTAGATTTACAGCAGCGCGAGGATTGGCTAGCCTAAGGCACAATTTTCAGGTTGGGAGGGAGCAACAGCCAAGTACTTTGGCACATCATCAGTGTCCCATGTGGGAGGGGGAAGCAGCCGGAGACTTTGGCACATCATCAGTGTCCGATGTGCTCGCTCTTCCCATCAGTGCACCCAGCCTTACAAACAGGTAACAACACAGCTATCTAACATGGCTATCTATCTATCTATCTATCTATCTATCTATCTATCTATCTATCTATCTGTCTGTCTGTCTGTCTGTCTATCTGTCTATCATCTATCTATCTATCTATCTATCTATCTATCTATCTATCTATCTATCTATCTATCTATCTATCTATCTATCTATCTATCATCTATCTATCTATCATCTATCTATCTATCTATCTATCATCTATCTATCTATCTATCAATCTATCATCTATCTATCTATCTATCTATCTATCTATCTATCTATCTATCTATCATCTATCTATCTATCTATCTGTCTATCTATCTATCTATCATCTATCTATCTATCATCTATCTATCTATCTATCTATCTATCAATCATCTATCTATCATCTATCTATCTATCTATCTATCTATCTATCTATCATCTATCTATCTATCTATCTATCTGTCTATCTATCTATCTATCAATCATCTATCTATCATCTATCTATCTATCTATCTATCTATCTATCTATCTATCAATCATCTATCTATCATCGATCTATCTATCTATCTATCATCTATCTATCTATCTATCTATCTATCTATCTGTCTATCTATCTATCTATCATCTATCTATCATCTATCTATCTATCTATCTATCTATCTATCTATCTATCTATCTATCTATCTATCTATCATCTATCTATCTATCTATCTATCTAATCTATCTATCTACCTGTCTATCTATGTATCATCTATTATCTATGTATTCTATCTGTTTATACCTATCATCTATCCTATCTAATCTGTCATCTATCTATTCTATCTGTCTATCTGTCCTATCTATCTTCATGTTTTTGTCTACCCATCTACTTTATGCACAGAGCAGTTCACAAGATGGCTTATATGTCACTTCCGTACTTATATTTCCAAAAGGCTGCAAGGTAACTATGCCCTAGAGACAGACAGCACTGGGTTCACCGAGACATTTACACATCGAGTCAACAGCATGTGACTACAAAACTAGTAAATGGTGGTGCGGGGACTTCAACCCATATCTCTGTCCCCGGTCCTCTTTGCCCTCCTTGCTGACAGTATTCTAGCCGCATTTGTTGACTGACTGCTCCCTGAAGACCACAAGCATCCTTCCTCTTGGCTTTTTCAGTAATTTATCCCATTGTATGGCATGCTTTTCCCTCAGATTCCTGGTTCTGTCACCTCCTGCTAGATGGTTCAAGTCACACCTCCCTGGTGAAGCTTAGAATGTCCACTGTTTATTTTGAAAGCCCTGCTTCTCTCTGCCTATAATCTCAGTCCTCCATATCCTGGTTTTTATTCTCCATAGTGTTTGTTACTGGCTAAGCTACTGGAAAACTTACAGATACTCATTGTTTCTTTTCTCCCCTCCATCTAGAACGTGGTCTCCACAGGTAAGGAATTCTGCATGTATTAAGTCTGGTGGAGACTCTGCAGGCTCTAGAGTCAGCGAGAAGTTGGCACAGATGTAACTCAACGTGGTTTGACATGTTAGCAGTTTAGGTTATAGTCAGGCCAGGCATTCATTAAGGAGGACCTTTTCTGATATTACTAAGCTACTTGATAAATTTTAAGTAAGCTTATATTTTCAATAATCACACAGCAGGCAGAAGCACTTCCTCTAGTCTTGCCTCCCCCTGGGCTGTCATCCATTAAATGCTCAGCATGCAGAATTCACAGTGAGCATGCACAGTCATAAAACACGGCTACTTCCACATCCCAGTCACTAGGGCAAGGAACACGTTGCATAGTTAAGTGTGGCTCAGAACATTATCACTCACGTATGTATGTTCTTCCTCTGTCACTGAGTCAAAGAGTAAACAGAGCAGAGGCATACTAGCAAGAGCAGGGTTTAGTGTGAATATATAATATACACACATATTGTGGGAAAGATTTTGTTAAATGGATAGGAGGACATATGCCTTGTCTGGATCTGAGGGAGACCTGTAGGTGAAGTTGGCAAGGGCTGTGGCATGTCCACTGGGTCGGAGGCCGAAAGAGGGGTAGGGCCGAGGCCATCAGCTGTGCTTCCCATGGCATCGTATGGGGCCAGGGGAGACCAGACGACGACCACCCGCATGGTGATCATCTGAGGCACACAGGAGGCCTGCGGTGGTGCTGCATATGGCCTCGTGTGGCGTAGGGTGAGACCAGTAGATGATGACCAGCGGTGTTGACGTTGTATCCATCGGCTCGTCCCGAGTGTCAGAGCCAGCACTTGTGCTGACGCTTGTGGTGCCCAAGGCCTTGTCTGTTGGCTGACTCTGGATGGCGGTTTTGCAGAGGCAGGACACCTCGAGGCGGGCTGGTAGTGGTGCCCGTGTTCCCTGCAGAGGAGGAGCTCATCTGGGTTGTCTCTCTCCAGCCATCTGCTGGGAGCCTAGGATGGTCCAGAAGCCCACTACTGCTCCCAGTGGAAGTGGGATCTCTGCTGGAAAAGTGGGGAAAGGCAGCTGCTAAAGGCACAGTATCCCGGTGGAACAGACTGTAACCAGGGCTGCGTGCAGGTGCAGGGTGCTCCCTGGCAGGAGGGATAGGGGGCCACGTCCCGGGGATGGGAAGGACCGGCGGGTGAAGAAGGTGGGGCTGGGGAGGCGGCGGGTGGAGTGGGGTATGAACTTTAGGAAGGAGGAATCTGTCCACATGGGTAAATGAGTTGTGCTGTGCACCAAACGATCTGAGAAAAGGGTCTGAAGCTAGGGAGAGTGTCTCCTTTGCCACTATCTCATTCTTATTCAAAGCATGCACTGAACTGCCCAGCTAGGGTGAGCCTGGTATGTATGTTGTCAGCCAGGAGATGCATCATAAAGGGACCTGGGCCGCTGTAACCTCACACAGGGGCCGCATCACCATGCACCTATTGCCTTAAGCACACCGGCCCGCCCAGAGGACACCCTGGGCCAATGCCACGGCGCTGCCCCAAGGCCAGCCCCAGTAGAATCCATAGCCCCCGGGACTGCCCACTGTGGGCCGTGCAGGTGTTCGGACCAACGAGGCCACCATGCGGACCATCAAGGTTTGCTGTGCCCGTGTCTGTCAGAGCGCAGCCCGCCTGGGTGCTGGTTCTGCATGGGCTCAGCACCCAGGGTGTGGCAGGCATCAAGTCCCTTGAGCATCCCGCACCACCGTGATCCCGGAGGCCAGGGCTTGCGGACAGCCTGGTGCAGAGCCACCCAGTGGCTCTCCGGGGCAAGGTCCGCACTTTCCCGGGGCTTCCCAGAATCTCTAGGACACCTGGAGCCAGGCATGCCTTCTCGGCCATGGCCAGCCAGGTAGCTGACTTCGGAGGAGTGCGCAGACCGCATGACTTGCCTTTCTAGCTAGCGGGCAGGTTCTTTCTTTGCTTCTCACAGAAAGCGTAGGTCGGGGACCACCGGGTCTCAGCATAGCCTCATCCCACCTTCTGACTGGGCTCAGCCGCCCAGAATTTCTCTCTGATCTAGTTTTTTGGGCCTGTGTCTCGTACGTGAATAACACAACACAGTAAAGTGGGAAACACTTTTTATTTTTAAAATGCTTTTCCGTAGGCTCTTGGTCTCGATTGCATCGCCGTTCTTGCCCATCAGCCCAGCTGGATGCTTGTGTGGGAACCTCGCCTCCTCTCAGCAGTCAACCTGTCCATTCCCAATCCGGACTGTTCATCCTTTATGTTATAACCTGTGAAGTTCGTGTCCAGTGTCAGTAACCCTGCTTCTAGTTTCTCACATCTTTCCTGGTGGACCTAGACCCTGCTTGCTCACTGCTTCACTGTGGAAGCACTGACATTTTTACAGAATAAAATTTGAAATTCTCCAGCCCCAACTCACGGTCTGGCCTTCACTTTGTCTACCTCTCCATCCCTATGAGCCAAGCTCCCTGCTCCTTGAAAAGATCCTGTCTCGTGCCTTTTTGTCTCTGAATTATTTCGTCTGGGGGTTCCCACCTCTTGCCTCTGGTTTTTAAGACATTTCACCCCAGCAGAAGACTATGGATCATTGAAGACCCACCTCTCTAGTCACCTCCTCTTGGAGGCTTTCCGTGCACTCTCACTTAGGCGTGCCCTCCTCTCCCTTCTCCGTACTTGGTGAGAACCTCCCTTATCAAATGTGTGTCAGCTCGTGCGCATCACTCTTCGGGTCACGGGATCTGTTGAACAGTGGTAACAGTGAATGACTGGACTCGGCCTCAAAGCTCAGCTGCCCGTTCAGTTGTACCTAGTGCTGCTCGCTCCTCCACCAACCGTTCGTTATGTTCCAAACTGTGCGGAACATACATGCGGGCGAGATGCCACCGACGACCTCTCAGTCCCCACTGTGTATGCCTCTGGGTGCAAAGCATAGTGCGTGTGGGGCAGGCTCCAGCTGCTGCTGCTGCTGCTGTGATAACTCCTCTCTCTGGCCCAGCGGGGTAAGTTTCCAGATCTCTTCTTATTCTCTGCCTGTGCTTTCTCCATAGTGGTGTAGTTTTGTTGTATAGGGGCGGCTGCTTTTCTGTCTCTGAAGGAATTAAGTAAGGGTCTCAGAAGTCCCTTGTGTCAGTTTTCATTGTACTGTACCATCTTCTATTTCTACGTCTTTGGGTTTTCTCCCGCTGCTACTGCTTTTCCTCTGAGAGGACCTGTACCACAGGCCTGTTGTAGACAGAAGAGTAAACTTGGTGCTTTGCTCACTGCCATGTTTGAGGGACATTGGCATCACCGCTGATAGGAGGAGGGACAGGTAAAAAGGAACACCGAGTTCTAGACGGGAGCAGTTGGGTGCAAAGAGTGTGTTGTGGAGTGACGTGTTCGTTCGAGCATTCAAACTTCCCTCGGTATCTGGTTATTTCTTCTTTACATTAGTAAACATAATAAAAATCCACTGATTTCAAAAGCCCAGACGCATATTATTACAGCAATTCTGTTGCTGAGGTGAGAAAAAATGAGAAGGGCCTCGCTATACCACTGAATCTATGACTGGGCACTGCCAAAACCGAATAGAAATAATCCACGGTGGCAGGAAGGGCTATTTTATACTGACTGTCTCTCTGGGGACTCAAACAGAATCACTTATTTATTTATTTTTGGTGTCAGTAATATACAATTACATGAGCAACGTTATGGTTACTAGACTCTCCCTCCTCCCCCCCATTATCAAGTTCTCCCTGCACCCCATTAGAGTCGTTGTTCATCAATGTAGTAAGATGCTATAGAATCACTACCTGTATTCTGTGTGTTATACTGCAATCCCCGTGGCACACCACCCACTACATTATGTGTGCTTATCGTAATGCCCCCTTTACCCCCTTATCCCTCCCTTCCCACCCATCCTCCCAGGTCCATTTCCCTTTGGTAACTGTTAGTCCATTCTTGGGTTCTGTGAGTTTGCTGCTGTTTTGTTCCTTCCCGTTTTGCTTTGTTCTCATACTTCACAGAGGAGTGAAATCCTTGGATACTTGTCTTTCTCCACCTGGCTTATTTCACTGAGCATAACACCCTCCAGCTCCGTCTGTGTTGTTGCAAATGGTGGTAGGATTTGATTTCTTCTTATGCTGAATGATATTCCATAGTGTGTATGTACCACCTCTTCTTTATCCATTCATATCCTGATGTTAGGTTGCTTCCATTTCTTGTGTATTGGAAAGTGTGCTGGCGATCAACATAGGGCGCATCTGTCTCTTTCAAATTGGGCTCCTGCACTCTTAGGGTAAATTCCTAGGAGAGGAATTCCTGGGTCAAATGCTATTTCGTTCTTGGTTTTTTCGGTATCTTTCATAATGCTTGAAACTATTGTTTGAGCTGACTGACATTCCACCAGCAGTGTAGGAGGGTTCCCCTTTCTCCACACCCTTGCCAACATCTGTTGTTGTCTGTCTTTTGGTGGTGGCCATCCTAACTGTTGTGAGGTGATACCCCATTGTGGTTTTAATGTGCATTTCTCTGATGGTTAGCGATGTGGAGCGTCTTTTCATGTGCCTGTCAGCCACCTGAAATTGCTTCTGGTGCTAGAAGTGTCTGTTCAGATCCTCTGCCCATTTTGT